>NC_090711.1:15521069-16197081 GCF_040954835.1 Lepisosteus oculatus
GGTCTTCAGGTCCGCATGTTTTCCTACAGGGACTGGATCCAGGATTTCTCCAGCAGGCTGTGAGTTGGGCAGCCTTGCCTCTGATAACCCCTCTTATGCCTTCTTGTCACCGCAGGGGCAAACACTCCACTTATGACCTCCATCTCCTCTTCAGGACCTTTTGGCCAGTGCAGCAACAGAAACATCACTCCTCCTTTGGAAACTCAGACTAAAATGACAAAGTCAATCTTTTTCATCCCTCTTCTTTCACAGGCTCAGACCAGGGACCATCGCTAGCTTCCTGAATGCAGAGGAGTTCGGGGAGGGTGTAGGATCACACTTGCCTTGCTGTCAGCATGCCTTTAGTTGCAGCATATGCACTTCTTTACAGCCCACAGTTTGACTGTAAACTGTTCAGAGACTCTTCTGGTGCCATAAGCTGAATCAACAGATAGGGTGTGTTTCTTTGCTGGACAGGCATCCTATGCTTTCTGCTTGAACTTCTGAATCCAGTTATTCTGCTCTGTGTCAGATGCAAAAGTATCTGAATAACCTCCCTCACTCTACTTGCACGGCTCACAGCTCAGTTTGGTTCACCCCTGACAAAGGCTATCCAGCTCTTTAGCTCTTAGGGTATATGTAGCACTTCTTAGGCTGGCGCCACTCACATTTCTTCATTACAACAATTATCCATGGTACACTGTAGTATAAACATGGTGAAGTACTGTAAAACACAAATCAGAATAAAGTGTGAGAGATTTGCATGCAAGCCTAAGCACGGAATGTATCATTTATTTTGCTAGAGCAGGAGAAAGTACCTGCTGGCACATTTGAATGTAATACTTCTGCCACAAAAACTGGTAGAATTCAGATTTTAATGGTTTCAAAACCAATAGATTTGAAGATTCATGCTTATGATAGAAGACATATCAAATAAAGTCTATCTTTACACAACCATTCTCTGAGAGTTTGTGAATGAGTTCAGTTTTGATAAGGGTTTCTGATAAGGAGATAAGGAGAAAAAAACTGTTGAGAAACAAGGATGAGCTTCAGTGAGCCTGCTTCTATTTCACAAGGATCTAGATTTGTCTATTACTTATTATTTCCTTACTTATTACTTATCTAGGAATACTATTATACTGTACTTAATTTAATGTTATTAAAGATTTCTAATAATATTTCTGCTTGGGTCTCTGTGTAAAAGCGGAGGAATGTAGCTAAAATGGGCAGAACTGATAAGAAACATCTTCCAGGTCTGGAACACAGACCAGAACATTGTAATAATAACTAATAAAAATTGCTTACACTTATATTGTGCTTTTCTGGACACTCCACTCAATGTGCTTTACAGGTAGTGGGGACTCCCCTCCACCACCACCAGTGTGCAGCCCCACCTTGATGATGCGACTGAAGCCATAGTGCACCAGAAAGCTCACCACACATCAGCTATCAGTGGGGAGAGCAGAGTAATGAAGCCAATTCATAAATGGGGATTATTAGGAGGCCATGATAGGTAAGGGCCAATGGGAAATTTGGCCAGGGTTACACCTCTATCCTGTTCGAGAAACACCCTGGGATTTTTAATGACCACAGAAAGTCAGGACCTCGGATTTACGTCTCATCTGAAGGACGGCACCTTTTTAAGTATAGTGTCCCCGTCACTAAACTGTGGCATTAGGACCCACATGGACCACAGGGTAAGCGCCCCCTGCTGGCCCCACTAACACCTCTTCCAGCAGCAACCTCAGTTTTTCCCAGGAGGTTCCCCATCCAGGTATTGACCAAGCTCACACACTTCAGTAGGCTGTCAGTTGTGAGTTGCAGAGTGATATGGCTGCTGGTTAGGTCTATTCTAAAAGACCCTATTGATATATGGTGCAGCCAGGTTCCCCTCAGTCCATTTGTCTGCCCGAGATAAGGGGTCAAAGGTCACTGTCAATCACCAAAAGGATGATCGTCCAAACGAGGAACTAAAAATGATGACATAACCAATTATCAACTCTTCTTTCTACAACTATCCTGACACTCTGACTTGTGACAGCATGTGACACGTGACAGCAAGCAGTCCAAGTTAGGACTTTTTTCCAGGAAGCCTGGCCAAAAGAGGGAGTCAGTAAAGAATGGAATTCTACCCAAGATTTGCTTTCTAAATTAACCAATTGTTATTTTCACCTGATCAACAAAAATAAGACAGGTGGACTCTTTCAGGGTGTTCAGTAAAAAGCTACAGTATATCCACGACGAACTACATTTCTCCAAGCCATCTAACTTCCTACAAGACCCAAGCAGATGTCTGTGCATGGATTATTTTAACGCCGAAGCTCAGGATGACGTTAAGTTCCCTGAAGAGCTGTCTTCAGCAACAGTAGCCAAAGTTTCCCTCTCTGCAGCAGGACACTCCCAGCACAGAGCAAGGAGCTGCCAAGTCAGATGATGGACAAATCTAGCCCATCTCTGTCTTAGCTGGTAATTTAGATTCATCATGAAATTCAATTCAATTCATTTTTATATATTACCTTTCACATCAAGGTTGCCCCAAGGCGCTTAACAATGCAAGTAACCATACATTTTGTGAATACAGAACAGAAGACCAGAAAACAATGGAGGAGAGGAACCAAAAACTCCTTAGTAAGGAGAAAGAAACCTCAGGGGTCCAAGGTCAACTGGCTGCCCAACCCCTTTGGGCATGTTAAGATTATATAATTTAAAAAAAGGAAATAAATAAATGACGGTATTAATCCATCCATCCATCATGTCTTCTGTATGTCAGTACTCCATGCAGATCTTTGTAGACCAGCAAAATATCCTAAACGATATCCATATCCAAAATGTCCCTCTTGGATCTATGACAGTGATCGCGTATCCAACTCAGGACAATAGGATAGTTTTGTCAGGACAGATGTATCTACCTGGTAGGCCAACATAGAGACCAAGACACAATGGCATGTACAGCAGCACCAGCGGCCATGGTTGCAGCAGGCTATAATGTAAGGTGTGAGCAGGCTAGGCTGAAGTAATAGGTCTTCAGTCTGGATTTGAATACTGAGATTGACTCGGCAAATATGGGGTGGGAGACTGTTCTATAAGGTAGGGGCCCTGTAACTAAAGACTTTACCCCTAACTGTTTTTTTTTTATTAATGCGTAGAATATGAAGAAGACCTGCATTCCGTGATCTAAGCAGGAAACTTGGATGGTAAGTTCTATTAGATAGACAGGTGCTTGACCTCTGAGAGCCTGTGAGTATGTAGAAGGATTTTGAAGTCCACCCTGTACCTGACAGGAAGCCAATGAAGAGAGCTAAGTATAGGGGTTATATTGTTCATACTTTCTACTCCCACTAACAATTCTAGCTGCTGCATTCTGAATTCGCTGTGAGGTGTTGAAAGAGTGGTGGGTGCTCCCTGATAGTAGGGCACTGCAGTAGTCTAACCTGCTGTATACAAGAGCTTGTATTAATTTCTCTGTGCCTTGAGTGGAGAGAAACTGACCTAGTATTGCATTATTTCTTAACTGTAGGAAACATGTTTTCGATACTGTTTTAACATGAAAGTTAAATGAGAGCCTTGTGTCTAATATTCGGCCAGCAGCCATATCACCCTGCAATTCACAGCTGGCAACCCACTGAAGCTAAGCAGGTGTGATCCTGGTCAGTACCTGGATGGGAGACCTCCTGGGAAAAACTAAGGTAGCTGCTGGAAGAGGTGTTAGTGGGGCCAGCAGGGGGTGCTCACCCTGCGGTCTGTGTGGGTCCTACTGCCCCATTATAGTGATGGGAACACTATACTGTAAACAGGCGCCTTCCTTCGGATGAGACCTGGTCCTGGTAAAACCGAGGTCCTGACTCTCTGTGGTCATTAAAAATCCCAGGGCGTTTCTCGAAAAGAGTAGGGGTGTAACCCCACCATCCTGGCTAAATTCCCTATTGGCCCTTACCAATCATGGCCTCCTAATAATCCCCATCTATGAATTGGCTTCATTACTCTGCTCTCCTCCCCACTAATAGCTGATGTGTGGTGAGCGTTCTGACGCATTATTGCTGCTGTCACATCATCCAGGTGGATTCTGCGCATTGGTGGTGGTGGGGGGGAGTCCCCATTACCTGTAAAGCGCTTTGAGTGGAGTGTCCAGAAAAGCGCTATATAAGTGTAAGCAATTATTAATTATTATTAATAATTAATATGACGCCTAGGTTACGTGCTGAGTCTTTGAGGCAAATTTTTAAATCCTCTGAGTTAAGTGCTTATAGTAGTCCTATCAGTATTGTTGCCTCCAAACAACAGAACCTCAAAGTTGAGTAACAAAAAGTTTCCACACATCCATTTCATTACTTCATTAATGTAATTAACTAAAGTGATAATAGAAGAGTTGTCATTAGGTGTAAGCGAAATGTATATTTGAGTGTTATCAGCATATGAATGACAGTTAATATGATGTTTTTGTATTATCCTACATAGCGGCAGCAGGAACAGAGAGAACAATATTGGTCCCAACGCTGATCTCTGAGTACCCCAAATTGAACTGATGACATTGACGAAGCAGTACAATTATTAGATATTTGAACATAATGAAAACGATTAGTTAAATATGAAGTAAACCACTTAAGGACGGTTCCACATACTGTAAGCCAACCTCAAACTCAAGCCTGTGTAACAAAACAGAGTGGTCAACCATGTCAAAGGCAGCACTAAGATCTAGATCTAGCTGTTGCATTTCCCACATCAGTATCTAACAGAATATAATTTACGACTCTTGTTAATGCAGTTTCAGTGCTGTGGCCTGGGCAGAAGCCAGACTGAAACTTCTCAAGTATATTATTTGAGTCCAGATACGATTGAAGTTGGGCCACAACTATTCTCTCAAGAAATTTAGATAGAAATGGGATGTTTGAGACAAGCCTGTAGTTGTTAAGAACTTGTGGATCCAAATTTGGCTTCTTAAGGAGTGGTCTAACAACCTCTACCTTAAATTGATCAGGTACAACGCCCGATGCAAGGGGCATGTTGTTCATCATGCTAATTATAGTTACTTCGAGGAAATCTTTGACTAGTTGAGTGGGGAAGGGATCTAGCGGACAAGTGGTTGACTTTGTCTTAATAATTAATTTCTTGAGTTCTTGTTCATTGACTAATTGAAAAACGCTAAAGAGGTGCTCATATTGTTTCTGTACCAGACTTCTTTGCAGCTTATTTGATTGTGTTTGAAGTCTGATGGTGTTAATTTTATCATTGAAGAAGTTTAATGAAATCGTCACTACTAAAGTTAGATGGTGCTATAGAATCGGTCTTATTTGTTAGATAAGCTATTGTCTGAAATAGGTAGCAAGAGTTATTTATTTATGGCCAATGGATTTTTGAGTAATAAAAGAATATAAATATTCTTTATTCACGATTATCACAAAAATAACTATTATTCAAAAACGTTTGATAATTTAGTTCACAATAGTAAATGCACATTTGTATGTGAGAATGTACAATATAATTTAACTTTATGAAACCATAACATGTTATAGTTGATATATGTTAACTTTGATGTTATTATCCATTGTACTCCCTGAGTAAACAATCAACCTGTTGAATCACTGAAGATTTATTGACAAATATATTCTATACTCTATTACTCGTTTGTTATGCAGGTTTTGTTGTTGTATCAATAAATTGTATATTGTATATTTATAATCCATCTGTAGTACTTTAAATTATTATGTCTGATTCCTAACGCTCATCAAAGCACTCTCACATTTGACTGTTTTCCTAATATCGCTACACTGGAAACAAAGCTTGCTCAGATGTATAGTAACAGAGCCTAAGACTTTTACTGAGGAGTTTAACATATTTTCTTTTGTGTATAAGAGGTATATACAAGCAGTTGTTTGAAGGAAAACTGCAGAAGTATCTTGTAAGTTGTATGGTTGTGAATTGGAATTGCAAAATTTCATGTAGCTTTTATATAATACATGAAGTAAAAACAGATTAATAGATTCTTTTTATCTATTTTTTATTTTATTTATTCTTTTTAAGGTCCATTTTCTGTGCTGTGTACGAAAAGAATATATGAAAGTTGTTTGAAGGAAATATGCAAAAGACTTTTTCTCTCCTTCACCAGATGACACATTTATTTTTCCCTTTATCTCTGCACCTGAAACAGAAAATGAGTCATATTACTAGTTGTCCACAAGAGAGCATCGCTGAAGAGAGGGCTGTGCCTTTAAAACACTGATCAATGTGGCACTCGTAGGAATAATTGAGGACACACAAACAGCCTCACGGTGTATATATTCCAAGGATGTGAGTGCCATATGTGCATGCTGGTATAACCCTGGAATGAATAAGTGTCAGGATTACTGTTGTCTGTTTGCCACAGGGCAAGAGAGAAAGAATACATTGATGCTTCCTCTTCTCAGGGTCTGAGATAATCTTTTTCTAAAAAATAACAACAAAGAAAACAAGAATTCCCTCAGAATAAGCGCATATCCAAGTCAGGATAGGATCTGGAAGAGCCAACAGGATGACAGAGCTGAAATCGAGGAGAGGAGAGAGCATGAAGAAGGAGAAGGAAGAGATGGAGGAAATGGAAGGTAAGGAGAAGCGACTGTGAATATGTTTCAGTGCTGTGAGTCACAGTGAGGGGAGCACAACTATACAGAACAGAGCAGTGTGACATGGTGCAGTGTGGTATTGCATTGCTTTACAACTTAACACAGGTGACATTAAAAAGCTTTTAATCAGAATTTTGCTATTTCTTTCTTAAAATTAAAATAAAAACAATGTCACTGAGTGCTACACATATAAATAATGTGCTTAATTTTTCTTTATAAAATAGAAATGGAATTCAGATTGCAAAATGCTGCCCAGACTCTGGCTTTAATAAAGGGTAAATAAAAGAAATATGTGCTTTAGGCCACTCACTGAGTTTTAGTATATTAACTACTGTATGCTGTGCATGTTTGTGAATTTACATTGAGACATTTATATTAGCATGATGTAGAACCAGCTAAATATTTTTATAACATATCCATAGTGTGAATGTTAATTTTGAACATCTGTGTCACTGCAAAGTGATGATATTCTAGTATGATCAAGATTAAATACAACCAAGGTGGGCTTTTTTCCAAGAAGTCAACATGCATGTTTTACCTATAACTACCACTTTTATTTAACAATTACAGTGGCCAGACTGATGAATTTCATTACATGTTAAATGCGATATACTTATACATTCCTGTCAATTGTTGTTACAACTCCTCTCCCTTTTGGCATCCTGCCTGTTAATTAAAATAGGACTGATGTGTAAAATATTGCCATAACCCAACTGTACAAATGAAAAATGACTCATTCCCTGGGCATTCATGAATAAACAAAATTTTGGATGAAATGGATTAAATTGAAATGCTTTCTGTCACCACGACACACTTCTATTTTTACAACGATAGCTATGTATTATTATAGTCTGATCCCATTGGATGTGCAGGCTAAGTTTTCCCATTTGATATAAAAAACTCATATTAAAATGAAATTGGTGAACATATGCCCTTACTCAGGGTGACTTACATTACTTATATTATTAGAAGTGCAATGCCTGTGCAGAACAGTGTGAAAATAGTTAATTGTTTCAAAATAAAACTGCAGCATGAAGTAACAGAGTGATTACATTTTGGTGTTTTGTTTAAGAAGCCCTACTGAGCCATGTTAAATTGTGCCTTCTAGCAAGCAGTCTTAGGCACATTCTTGTTGTTTTTGTTATCAGTGAGCATGGTAGCATTCTGCTTACCACTGCTGTCTGTTGTGTAAGATTCCGATCTGCAGTGCCTTCTTGGTGGAAGTTGCATGTTCCTAATTTTCTATGTGCACAATATAATGTACTGTATATTGTGGCCTGGCATCCCATCCTGGGTGTAGTCCCACCCTATACCCCAAATGTTATGAACAGGATCCAAGTTATCCCTTAGCAAGAATAAGCAGCTTTATGATAAGGAATTATAATTCCTTCCGCCCATTTCAGGGTCAGGGGGAGCCTCAATCTATCCTGGCAAGCAATACGTGCAAGACGGGATACTGTGTATCCTGGATTAATTTTATTGAATATTATTAAAAAAGCTGTTAGAGGCAAGTTTGTTCAGTCTTGGTGATTTGAGATCCAGAGACATCCTTAAGAACAAGCATGTGCTGTAGCTCTTAGAATTATTCAAATTATTTCTTGGAGGAAACATGTCCTGCTATTTCTATGAACTTTATGGACTCTACAGAAATAAAATAAAATAAAAGAATAAATAAATAAATCTAAGTGGCAGGTAACTATTTGAGGCAAATTAGTACTGTTACTAATGTGAAATAGAGACTTTTATTCTCTATTCCTTTTTATGATAGCTTTGGCAAAAGAGAAGTAATTTCAGAGTCATCAACCCATTGCACAGCATACAACATGAAAATATTAATATATATATACCAATTACACAATATACAAAACAATGTCTCTTAGGGGCCTATGTTCTACAGACCCAGATACACAGAATGCTAATCCAGTAACCTGAAATCCTAAGCAACACCTTCACCAAACAAGAGAAATACCCTCCATCCTAAATAAAAGAATACCAACATAGCACTAAATCTTCCTTCTTACAACATGAATGCAAAAAAGTTAATGTGAATCTGTCTCCCAGTTCTAAAGATACATCACCACCTAGGAGAGAGATTGTAGCCTTAGTATTCAACAACAAAGGAAATCAGAATTTCTTAAAATACATAGGACAGCAAGCTCCCTAAAACAAGGTTATAATTACTTAAGAACCAGAACCTTGGTCTCCAAGATTTATCAGAACAAGGTTCTGATAAATCTATAGGAAGGGACAGAGCCGACTTTACTTCTTGAGGAGGCTCAGGTCCTTCAATGTATGTAGTAAGATGCTACATATGTTCTATCAGTTGGTGGTAGCGAGCGCCATTTTCTACACAGTGGTATGCTGGGGCCCTGGGATTAGAGCAGTGGATTCTAAAAGGCTGAACAAGCTCATCAGGAGAGCAAGCTCTGTCATTGGGTCTGACCTGGACCCCTTGGAGGTAGTGGCTGAAAGGAGAATGGTGTCCAAACTAGAGGCCATCATGGACAACATCTCCCATCCCCTCATTGTCAGGCTTGTAGAAATGAAGAGCACGTTCAGCAATAGAATGATTCATCCAAGGTGCGACAGGGAGCGCTACAGGAGGTCATTCTTGCCTTCTGCCATAAGGCTGTACAACGCATCCACCTTATGTCTGGGCAGAGGCAACATTGACAGTGACCTCTTTCTGGCCTGAACACATCTACACATCTACTGCTACATCTGTTCTTTTTCTTTTCCCATTTACAACTGTTTATTGTGCAATATATGCCAGGGACAATACATTTATATTTATATCTATATTTACATCTATATTTATATTCATATGTGCAATACGATTTTTCTGTGTACTGTTCTGTTCTTGTTTGTTTGTTCTTTGTGTGTCCTGGACTGTGAGTAACTCTTGTAGTGCAACCCTCACTGTACTGATTGTATTGTATGTATTGTATTATTATTATTATCGCTTCAGAGAACACGTCAGGGCTGTGAAGATTAAAGATCTCTCCAAGCCCATTGTTTCTCATTTCACCTCTGACGGCCACGACCACACTAATCTCTCCGTCTGTGTTCTCAAAGACGGTTTTCCGAACTCATACATCAGAAAGACCACCGAAACTAAAATTATTCTGCAGTTAGGATCACACATTCTCCCTTCCCTTAACGACAGATTACTGTTCTTTTAAATTTTCTCCATTCATTGGAAATTTCATTTCACACCTCTCTGCACCAATTCTGACTTCACACCTCTTAATTGGCCTCTCTTTCTGTCCCCTGCTCCCGCCTCTCACTCCTCCTCTCTCCCAACCTTTGTTCTCCCGCTACTTTACCTTTGCCTACTGCCCTGTCTCTCTCACACCTGAAGAAGGCTCCACGGCCGAAACGTTGTGTTCTCTTTCTTCTTTTTTTCAGCATGGAATAAACCTATTACTTGTTCCTTATTATTATTATTGTATCATTCGTTACACTGTGGCTGTGTTGTTTTTGTTAAGATGCTGTTGCACTGCAATTTCCCTCACGGGATCAACAAAGTATCTATCTGTCCTCTTGGAGGGCACAAACATAGAGGAGAAGGCTGGTAGTGTTTCTTTTCTCCGTGTATCCTCTGTTTGTCTATCTTCCTCCTAGTTCCCTTTCTTCACCTTCTGTTTCTTTTTATTCTGTATTGTGTTGTGTTAAAATCTCTCATAATTCACCAGAATAAACACTTTTGATTATCTCTGCTTATGTGTCTGTAGCTCACATAAAGCTATGCAAACATATCATTATGACCCTTTCAGTAATAATTCAATCGATCTTATGTTGAATTAATCACTTGATTGATATAATTACACAATCCTGCCCTGCTACCTTTAGTGACAACTCACTCTTTTTGTCTTTCTGCTGTTTCTGTTGTAATCAGTGAGAGAAGGAAATAGTCCTGATGGAAGCACAAGCAAGATCGAGCTCAAGCGGAACATCACCCTTTTCAACGGAGTAGGCATGATCATCGGCACCATCATCGGTTCGGGAATCTTTGTCACGCCCACGGGGGTGCTGAAGCAGGCTGGCTCTGTGGGCTTGTCCCTCATCATCTGGGTGGTATGTGGTGTGTATTCCACACTGGGGGCCCTGTGTTACGCCGAGCTGGGCACCACCATCACCAAGTCAGGTGGAGACTACACCTACATCTTAGAGGTGTATGGGAGCCTCGCTGCTTTCCTCAAGCTCTGGGTGGAGATGCTGATCATCCGTCCGTCATCTCAGTACGTGGTATCTTTGGTTTTTGCCACGTACATCCTGAAGCCGTTCTATCCTGATTGCGGTGTGCCAGACCTGGCTGCCAAACTCATCGCCTGCCTCTGTCTCAGTGAGTAAAACTAGGCCTGTTGCGGCTTACCTGTGATCTGCTATAGGTAGGTTAGAGTGCTGGCACATGGTGATGTGAAGTATCTTGAGCACCATGCACAAAGAAAATAGCCTTGATTCACTCTTCCTCGCCTGCATTTTCATTCTTCTTTCATGTTTACTGCAAATAAGGAGTTTCTATGTTCTCCCCACATTTGCATGGGTTTCCAATGGGTGATCCGATTTCCTCCCACAGTCCAAAAACATACTAGTAGGTCAATTGGCTTCTGAGAAAATTATCCCTAGGTTTAAGTCTGTGTGTCTCCTGTGTGATGGACTGGGGTCCCATCCAGGGTGTACCCTGCCTTGTGCCCACTGCTTGCTGGGGTAGGCTCTGACTAACCTGTGACCCTGGATAAAGCAATTAGAAAATATATGGATGATACTAAAACATCTTAGAAGTATCATTGTGTATAATGTGTTTTTCTACCTTGAAAAATACCATCTAAAAAATATAAATACTACTCAAAGAATGTGTAAACATGGTAGCCTTTTCTACACCCTCATCTGTCTCAACAGCTCTGCTGACATTCGTGAACTGCATTAGTGTGAAGGCTGCCACCAAGGTCCAGGATCTGTTCACTGCATCAAAGCTTCTTGCCCTTGGAATTATCATCATCTTTGGCTTCATACAGATCGCTGGAGGTAAGACATCTGAATGCATAATCATGTAGAATGCTCAAGGTAAGATATCTGAATGCATGAACATATACATCTCTTGCGGTAAGACATCCGAATGCACACAAAAGGAAATGGGACTGGCTAAATGAGACAGGCATGTAGGAAGTAGAACCTCAGCTGAGCCTGCAGGAAACCCCTTCACTTAGAAACACTACATGCAAGAAAGCAAAGTGCTTGTAAGTAGAGCTTCAGGCAATCCTATTGCCTGGACTACATCCCTTAGGGCCATGGAAAGAATGACCCAGACTGTTCAGATTTTAACCAATATATCCTACAAAAGTCACCTGTCCAGTGAGGGATAATAGAGTATTGAAAGTTTTACAGATCAATTAAGGAGTTATACAAAACCACTGCTAAAGTGCCACTGGGTCCCTCAGCCCACAGTGTGGGGTACTTGGTTCCAACCTACAAAACTGCCCTGAAGAGAGGTAAAGTTGAACACAGAGTGGTTCTGGTTGGGACTGAGGAATTGTACAGTAACTGAAGGACTGTTTTATGAGTCAATGGGATATTCATTAAGCATTCAAGTTCTAATCTTGACTAACTGACAGATACAGTTACTAGTTATGTATCCTTTTGTAAAAATACTGTTATACCTCTGAAATCTTGTACTCTATCCCATTATAAAAAGCCTTGATTGACACAATCTCTCAAGTCTATTCTAAACAAAAAAAATCAGTAAGGAGATGTTGCTTTGAGTAGGGAGACTTAAATGAATGTTCAAATAGACATTAAGTTGGCTAAACTAAGGCATCAAGTTAAAAATGAGGGTGAAATAAGTGAACGTAATTCATGCTCTGCATGGCAGAGTATCAAGTCAATGGTGGGAAGGCATGGGAAGGAAAGCAGGAACATTAGTACAGGTGGAAAATCAGATCCTGGCCTTGTGATGAATTGGTTTGATGTACATGATTTTACTAGCAAAATCAATGTTTGTAGCAGCAGTATCTCTGATTGTGTTATTAACATTGATAATTTTAAGGTTTATAAATTGTTTTTTTATAACAATTAAGAAGAGAAAGACTCCAGGTCCTGATTCTGTTTGGGTTAGAGTACTGAAAGGGTGAGCTAGAGACCTTTGTGGCATTTTTTTTTCATTTTGCAATAGTCATTAAGCCGGCAAAATGTTTCTAGGATCTGTAAAGAATCATTGGGAAGGACTCTGTATAGCTCTACATCTTTTGCTGCTCAACTTTTCTTCAGTTCTTAACTTTATATAATTAAAAAAATGTATTTTTGCTAACTTGATCTACAATGTGTCAACAGGAGATTCTTTAAAATTAAAGCACAATATATCACAACCTAATGGGTGTCTCAAAGAAAGGTCATGCGAGTTATCTTGTAATAAAAGACAAAACCGGTATTAGTGGTATTATGATAGTGGAAGATAGCCAGCCCTCTAACTGTATCTATTGTACACTAAGAACTTTCCAGCATTCCCAAATGGAATAAATCAGTGAATCATTTTTATTTTACTTTTAATATATAACAGATGTTTTAATACAAAACTGATTAATTTTACCTCTAACATAATACATTTGTGTTAAAATTATATATTGAATTAACCACACATTTTCATTATAATATCATTGTTATGACCCCAAATGTCTAGAGGTAAAGGGGTGTAACATTTAGGATAATTCTTTTGGAAGCACGTGGGTTCTGGTGAGGGACTAGGAAGGATGAAAAAGGTGGGTGCAAAAGTGACGATTTTAAATTGAATAAGTGACTGGTAAGACACGATAACACACAGAGTAAGGAACTAGAGTGGTGCCAAAGAAAAGAATAACAAACAAAATGGAGCTGGCTAGGAAAGTGAGGGAAAGCTAACTTGACTACAAAAGAAAACGCGAAACACATGGTCTTCGGCGTCTTCAACACCCTAGCTAACCTCCACCGACTACCCAAAACCAGACAAACAGCACTCACCCATACTAAACTAATGTTACTAATACAAAATCAACTAAGTGTGTAGAATGTACCCAACAACCCAAACTAACCTTATACACAAAAGTTCACACGAAAACACAAGTGAACTAGGAATACAAAAGTAATCACCAGGAACAGGGTACAAAAGAACACAAAGGTTGAACATGTAACACATTAGGGCAAGGTAATGGCAAAACAAGGATAAACACAAACAAATAAAAGTACAAACAGAAACCAACAAAACAACAAATCCAAAGCTATACAAAAATACACACTCACAAAACAAACCAACAAAGCAATAACGCAAAGTGAAGCAAAGTGAAGCAAAGTGAAGCAAAGTGAAGCAAAGTGAAGCAAAGTGAAGCAAAGTGAAGCAAAGTGAAGCAAAGTGAAGCAATAACCAAAACCAAGCAGGACCGAAGCTAAAGTCCTTCCTGAAAACCTCCATGTTATATATTGAATAAGATGCAGTCTGATTGGCTGAGAGGCTGATTGATGATGATGTCATATGGAACAGTGGTGTAATAGTGGACCAATGGGGGAGGGAGAACTATCAAAGGTCAGCAGTGTGGAACATAAAAAACACACACTGGGACGTAACAATCATATATCATATTCGAGCACTTATTCCATGATTCTGCTACATTATTTCTACACAAATATTCATTCAATTTAACTCATATCTTCTCCAGAAGGGAACTTTTAGAATAAAGCAAGTTTGATTACAATAAATAAGATCTGGAAATACGGTTGCTTTCCTGTTATTGACTAATTTCTTTGATAGTATGTCTCTGGCAAGTTCAATGCTCTGGGTCTGTTTTATCTGGACTGATTTTCCAGTTGATCAACTTCTCCAACTGCAGCCTGCACCTGCCTTTCCAGTGCTGCTGTTTTCTCTGCTTGATAATATTCTTTTGTTGTTGATACAATTCTGACATGAGTGCCTGTTTTTTATCTACAGAATCTACTCTGAAAACAACTTGCAATATTTAATTAGAGCTACAGTGGCTATCAAAAGCATTAGCTTTCTTAGACTTTTTCACTTTCTTACAATATAGAATCACTTTATATTTATTTGGACATTTTTGCCATCGAACAAGCACAAAACATTCTATAAGATCAAAGTGACAACAAAATTCTACAAATCTTCCTAAATTAATTATAAATGTATAACAGAAAATAGATGATCATGTAAGTATTCATACTGTAGTGTCAAACAAATGACAAAGTTCAGGTGTCTGTGAAGAAGAAGTCTCTTTATTCATATGCCGGCTTGCGACCATCAGACTTAAAAAATAAGTAGCCGAAGATGGTCCTTTATACCTTAAAACACAAAGAGTTACTATGACATATTCTAAACAAATGATGAAACAGCAACACCTACCAATTAATTATATCTAAGTTAGTTAGCTATCTAAGTTAGCAGACTAGACAACAGTTAGTTCTTTTCATATTCTGGGCGTACATCCAGCTTACCAAATACATGCCCTTATCTTACTGACCAAGGACAGGCTGCATCTTTATATACATTTGAGCACAAATCCTACGTCAAGCCACTAGACTGCATAGTTTGCAAAAACATACAAAAATAAGAAAATGATATTATTATCTCACTTCCCGGCCATCTCTCTTATCTCTTTATTCTTCAGTCCTCCCTTAGAACCTTATTGTTCTTCCAATTATGTTCTACCTCTAGATAAGAGATGTAGAAACCTTTCTCAGGAAATCATTCTTGACCCCTGTGTTCCCTTCATGGCGTACAATTAGCACAGAAGCAGCAGCTTTAGTACACACGTTTTTCAAGCAGGATATTAACAATATGATCATTATGAATAATACCAGACCCACAAATATGTATTGAACCAGAGACCCTCCCCATGTTCCTAGCACAGACTGTAGCCGCGCACCAATGCTCCAATCATCTGGATTATAATTATGATATATTTTTATTGTTCTTCATCATAAATGTGCTGTGCTAAGTCATTAATGTGCTCAGAATTGTCTGGAATACAAGTACTGTTTAGTCTTCGCTCACCTAAACAGCAGTCTATCACCCTAATAGAGGATGGCCTAGAACTGTGTTTATAGCAGGGGGCATACAGTTTGTTCCATTCAATACATTTAAGCTACACTCAGACTAAAAGCAGAACTATTTATCCATGCCAATAAATCTAAATAATCATCTCTATCAAAGGGGATTACTCCCATGAGCACCTTTTATAGCAATACAAACCCAACATGAGCTCTGATTATTATTTGTGGCTGATTGATAAAGTATTGATTCCATATCCCCATTTATCAAAGTAAAACTCCTTACTCCTTAATGTTAAAGTCGCACTATAACTTTTTACCTCCCATTTGCAGCACTCGCAGCTCTGCATACATGCTTCTTGAGTTATTAAATCAAACCCACTCAAGTAAATTCAATAATAATAATAATAATAATAATAATAATAATAATTTCTTACACTTATATAGCGCTTTTCTGGACACTCCACTCAAAGCGCTTTACAGGTAATGGGGACTCCCCTCCACCACCACCAATTTGTTTTATTACTGTGTAAGTATCTTCATTCACTTCCTTTTCATCGGCTAACCCCGAGTATACTTTCCATAAAGTTATAAACCTTTCTGTAAAATCTGAAACATCCTCACTTCCTTCTGCTGACATGCTTTTTTCCAATCAGTTTTTGGTGGGTAATGGTCTTTCAAAAATCTCCACACTAATTCCCACCCTTCTCCCAGATTCTCTCTTAAGGCATTCTATTTCTTCTTTTGCTTTTTCTTTTTCTGCATATATAACTTCGTTTCGTTCAGCCATTGCTTTTAGCTTTTCCATCAGGGATTTTTTTAGCCCATTGTTCATACACTTTTCTACATTCCTGTTCAGCCTAAATTCCGTCAACAGTCCACATTTCTTTTTAAGTTTCACTTTGCATTAATCTAATTTTCTTTTTCTGACACCCAGTCAGACACCTCCACTAATTTTTCTTCACACCAAACCATTTTCTCGTCTCCCACATGCCCCGCGGAATCCCCCAGTCGAGACAAACTGACAAACTATCACAATTCTGGAACACGGACCAGGTTCCAAATCCTGGCTTTAATAACACACTTGAATCGAGTTACCACCCTCAGCTCTTCTGCGAGTAAAGTTTGAGTTACTACCCTCAGCCGTACTGCAGTCGTGTACCAGGATACAACACCTGGATTTTTCCGCGTATCAGGATGCAACACCCGACCAGGATACAACACCTGGATTTTTCTGCATGGGCAGGGCGAGACGCTATTCCTTCAGCAATCCCTCTTTTTCTACCCCTCCTTCACAAAACAGGCATCTACAAACACAAACACATACACCATAAACACCATAAATTTTTCTTTTGTACTCGCTTCAGCTTCAGAAAAACCCTCGACAGCAACATGGAGAGGATAAAGGACTTTTTAGAAAAGAGGAATCATTACCTCTTTTTAGAAGCGGCCGCCTAGCTTTTCCTCTCCACCTCTCTGTCAGAGTTCCCTCAGCTGGGAGTACCCTGCTCGCAGTGCCAAATTGTAGCGTCAAACAAATGACAAAGTTCAGGTGTCTGTGAAGAAGAAGTCTCTATTCATACGCATATGGAAGTCTGGCTTGCAACCACCAGACTTAAAAAATAAGTAGCTGAAGATGGTCCTTTATACCTTAAAACACAAAGAGTTACTATGACATATTCTAAATAAATGATGAAACAGAAACACCTACCAATTAATTATATCTACTGTATATTATATATTATATATATATTATATTAAGTTGCAGACTAGACAACAGTTAGTTCTTTTCATATTCTGGGCGTACATCCAGCTTACCAAATACATGCCCTTATCTTACTGACCAAGGACAGGCTGCATCTTTATATACATTTGAGCACAAAGCCTACGTCAAGCCACTAGACTGCATAGTTTGCAAAAACATACAAAAATAAGAAAATGATATTATTATCTCACTTCCCGGGCATCTTTCTTATCTCTTCATTCTTCAGTGCCTTTTACTAAGACACATCTAAACAGACTATGGTGTAACCAAAAAGTCTCTAGAGGTTTCTGGGGGGGTCTCATAATTGATTAGTATAGCTTCCAGCAAAAACTTCATGATGAAGACAAAGCAGCTTTCAAGGTAAATCTAGGATAGGTTCTTGAAAAGATCCAATACCGGGTAAATTTGAGCTTCAAAGCATCCTCACACACGTTGTGGTTTCACACAAGAAATGGTGTGGCAACATATTCAAACTTGGCATAGCTCACCTGTCTGAGAAAATGGCAGCCAGTCCAGACCCATTCCGCTTTGCAAGTGAATGAGCCAGGGAACTACTACAAGGATGAAGACAGAGTGAAGCGAGGGATGTGAGAAAAGACATGCAAATGCACAGGAAGCTACTGCATGTAGTAGAATGCAGAAGCCAACCAGATATATTTCAACCTCCTTTTCAACTTCTGTTAAAAAACTCCAGATTTTGATTAATTACAAGTGTAGTGAAGTGAGGGTTTTTAACTTACTGTAACAATTAGATATTGGTTACAGTAAATTGTGAGAGTGCTTTGATAGCTGTTAGGAATTAATCAAACACAATAACAGTTTCACTCTGGGAATTCTAAATAAACATTATACAGCTTATTAATATAATACTAAAATATGCAAAGCAGACCAGAAAAAATAATAAAATATGTTTTTGAATCAATCTGGTGTGATATAAATGGTTGATTGTTCACTCAGCAAAGATAACAATTAACAACATTTAAAATATATTAAAATAGTTAAAATATATCTAATGTACCATTTTTGATTGTCTATCTTGTAAGTTATGCTCTGATATTCAGAATGCTGACTAAAGAGTCCAACTAACTTATTTTTGTCGATCAGGTGAAATAACCTGGATGGTAAGTCACAACATTTCTTCTATTGAAGGGAATCTTGGGTAGAATTCTGTTACATATGGGCTCGCACTCTTGTAGCCCAGCGTCTTGAATTAATTTAAAGTTCTGACTTGAATGGTAATGGCTGCACATGGTTGGTAAATTGCCAAATTCGATGGAGAGAAAAGAGGAGTGAGCGAGATGGAAGGTATCTTTTAAACCAGGAAATTGTAGTTGGTGATTGGTTATGATGTCATCAGGTCCACAACGCAGTATTAGCACCTTGTCCAGACAACAAAAAGATTAGAAATCATTAATAACACAGAATTATTAGTGTAGTAATATGCCACCACACAAATAATGTATAAAAAGTATTTTTTCCAAATGAACTGCATTATCAAACTAATCCCTGTAATATGTGAAGAAGGGTGAATATTGGAAAATCATGTGTAATGGCAAGGCATATTATTTCACTTAAATTAAGTGTTTTAAAGATTTCTAATAATCTTTGTGTTGCCCTAGGCAACTCTGCCAAGGGTAATCCTATCAGGGAAACAAGACTTTCAGTAACTTAGTTCTAAGGTTCCCTGGGGCAAACCACTTGACCATGACAAGGTCAAGATCCAAGGAAGAGCTTGTTACTGTATACCCTTGGGTATCTTTTTGAAGGTGCAGCAGAGGGTATGGGGTGCTGGAGCTTCTGTTGCCTGCCATCTGTTTCCTGTATTTATGGAGGGAGTGTTGTGTTTGCATTCTCAGTTTTTCAAGGTGGGGGTTAACTCTCCTGTTTCATCTCCTTTCCCTTTCATATCTTCTCTCCTCATGGCGCTGCTGGAGTGTATCCAGTTTGGGGACCTGAGAGTTGCATTTCTGTTGTCTGTGGATGACTTTGTCCTCTTTGCCTCATCTGACTGTGATCTCTTGTGTGCACTGGAGAGGTTCACAACTGCGTTTGACACAGTCAAGATGAGAGGCACCCCCAAATCTCCAACTCTTTCCAGAGAACAGTGACTTGATATCTCCAATAAGGGGGAAACAGCTGCCACAAGTGGAGGAATTTGAGTACCTCAGGGTCTTGTTCACAAGTGAGGGTAGGAGATTGTGTGAATAAGCCATGGATTTATGCAGCAACTGCATTAATGCAACTGACCCTTGAGGATGAAGTGGGAACTGAGCTTTCAGACGAAATTCTCGGTTTCCCGGTTGATCTACATCTCTCTCCCTACCTACAGTCACAAGCTTGGTGAAATGACTGAAAGAAGGAGATCAAGGCTTCACACGAAAATTCATTTTTTAAATAGGGTTGTGGGCTTACTCTCCATGACAGGGTGAGGAGCTTGGGGGTCTGGGAGGACCTTGGAGTAGTGTTGCTGCTCCTCTGGATCGAGAGGAGTCAGAATGAGGTGGTTCAGGCATTTGGTGAAGAGACTCTGGGGCAGACCCAGGACAAACTGGATGCATCCAGGACAGGATTATATCTCTTGACAGCCTGGGAATCCCTTAGGAGGAGCTGGAGAGTGTTCCAAGGGAAAGGGAAGTATGTTCTACTCTGTTCTACTATACTCTGTTAGCACCATAAACCCCATTCTATTCACTGTTGCCTAGTTTTTGTGTAACATTATCCTGTACTGTCATAATTATATTTATTTCCATTTTACCGAGTGTTTCTTGTGGACAACTTGTGGACAACATCTATGAAATAAACATTAATCTTCACAAAAACAAAAGAGACATTCACAGTCGCTTCATGTTGTATACAGAGATGACCTGTTCATGTAAATTTGATACAAAAACTAATTGCACAGAGTACATGATGAATGACTCATCTCTGACTCATTTTGATGTTGATTGATGTTGTAATCAACAGTTGTCTGTGTGAGTCATGTCCATTTGTTTACGAAAATGTGGAGTATTATAAAACAATAAAGAAGAGCATTTAAAACTGAGAATAGGTGGCATTTTACAGAAAGTTTTGCGGAGCATGCTTCTTTAAATATTGTTGAAGCTTACACTATGGTTGGGTTTAAGACTACTCCTGCTTGTGCTTTCTCTGTTATTAGCTTATCTCCGAGGCTTGTTAAGTGGCAGAGTTTATCAGGTCAAGTGCAGACTTAAGGGATAACTGTGACATATGTTTTCCCACTGTCTCCCACCTTGCGACATCCCTCTCAGATCTTTCTGCTCACTAATGTAGTGACTGCTGGAGGGATGATCGGTGCTGTCTGTGTTCTCAAAGACCTGTCTTGCCATTTCCTTTGAGCCCATAATACTTTTTATACTTTTTTAATACTGTGGACTGATAACCTTTGCAGAAGAGGAGAAACACACATAACTCTGGCTCACACCTGAAGAAGGCTCCACGGCCGAAACGTTGTGTTCTCTTTCTTCTTTTTTTCAGCATGGAATAAACCTATTACTTGTAACTCTGTCCTTTGGCATCTCTTTGTACAGCTTCAGGAGATCCACCATGCTTTATATGACGGTTTACCATAGCAAATCTGCCCAGTAATTTTGCTGCATTTACCATGTTGTTCCACTTTTTATACTCTTTATTTACTCTTCCTTGGCATGGGTTGATAAATTGGATCATGCGCTACTTCTCCTCTCTATACTTTACGAATACGTGACTGTTCTTTACTGCCTTTTATTACTTTTAGCATGATATAAGTGATATAAGGACTCTGTACTTAGGAGCATGGTGTGACTCTTATTACAGGCTGAGTATTTTAAACCATATATTTCTGAAAACTACACTGCAGGTGTTACTGTCTGTGAATTACACTAGCCCTATCCAGTATTTGTGATTGCTTTTACATGTATTTCCATTACATTGGAAATTTGGATTGCTCACGTTATTTGTAATGCACTCTTACACATTTTGATTGAATAATTTAATATCTCCTCTTGCTTTATGCAACATTTATGAAAAAACAATAAAACATAACCACAGTTTGGAGTAAAAATGGCAAACAGCTCCACAAGATTACTGGTTCAATAAATCCAAATCACAACAACAGGAAAAATAATAACATTGTTTATCAGAACTCCCCATCAGTGCCGAGAGCTGAGGCCTCATCCTGCTCACTCCGTGCGGGAGTTTCCATGGGAACCAGGCAGCTAGAGCGTCAGCAGCTTGAAGCCCCAGCTTGATCAGATAGCAGAAAAACATAAACACTTAAATTGCCACAGCTTTAAAGAGCCCATGTCTGCTAAATGTTGTTTTGCTAAAAGTGTGTGAATGAAATGTTATGTGAACATGGCTGCGCATGTGCAACAGAAGGAACAGAAAGAATGAGGGCCAGTATCAATACTGTGCATGAAAACGGAGTGCTCCTGTGGCTTTTCTTAATTTACAGCTCTGGTGTCTGTCTGTGCTCATAAATACGAGCATTTCAGGTCAAAACCTGCCTTGTTTATGAACTAGTTTTGGCAAAACAAAGCAAAGCCTTTATTTCAAAAGGGTACATATGAATATAATCAATGTCAATGAATAAGATTACTAAGAATGTCCCAAATACAAAACTGGCTGAGGTCACTTGGGTAAAGAGGTCAAAAAGGGTAAAGTTCCACCTGTGGAGGCTAAAATTTCAGCCATTGCCGTGTTTCCTATCCCTACCACCAGGCATGAGTTGCGTAGATTTTTAGGAATGGCTGGTTACTAACGCAGTTTTTGTAAAAACTTTACTACTGTTGTTCACCCCCTCACTAATTTACTCAGTCCATATAAATCCTTTTTACATGGTCCGATGAATGCTAACATGCCTTTGAGAGCGTGAAAGCTCTTCTTTGTAGTGCTCCTGTTGTTGCTGCGCCAGACTTTACTTAGCCGTTTAAGTTAGAGGTAGATGCGAACGAGCGCTCTGGGAGCTTGTGCAGTGTTACTCCAAGATGATGAGAACAGCATTGACCATCCACTTTGTTATTTTTCCCGTACATTTAATAAACACCAAGTAAATTATTCAACAATCGAAAAGGAAGCTTTGGCCTTATTACTAGCATTGCAATACTTCGACGTTAATGTTGGGTCCAGTTTTGCCAAAGTCACAGTTTGCAAATTGAGCATCAGTTATGCCTTTTCAAGACGCTTAAACTCCGTTTTAAGAAGTGTCATATGTTCCAACCAATCTGATGAATTAACTACAAGATTGTCTAAATATACATTGCAATTGGGTACATCCGACAAAATCAAATTAACAAGCCTTTGAAATGTGGCAGGTGCGTTTCGCAACCCGAAGTCCATAAAAGTATACTGTAGGAAATTATCAGGGGTCACGAATGCAGAAATGTCTGAGGCACGTGGGTTTAGTGGTGCCTGCCAATAGCCCTTCAACAGATCTAACTTGCTAACAAAATGTGCAGAACCTAGATCTATCGTACAGTCTTCCATGCGAGATAATGGAAATTAGTCTGGTACCGTAACTGCATTTACCTTACAGTAATCTGTACAAAACCGAAAGGTTCCATTGGGTTTGGGCACTAGCAGACACAGTGAATTCCATGGACTACAGCTCTGTTTTTTTCATAAGGGATCTTTTGTTGGTATTAACATGGTATGCATGTTGTTTGATAGGAATAGGACCATTAACATCTATGTCATGCTGTAGGACTGTAGTACGGGAAGGAACATCACCAAAAAGAGATGAAAAGTCTTGAATTAGGTTTACAATGTCCTCTCTTTGTTGTGCAGACAAATAAGTAAGATATGATGGCAAATTCTGTAATATTTCAGAATTTGGCAACCTAGTGCACTGCTGAGGAGTGTTGCGCAGCACCAAACCATCCTCATCATCGCCATTAACACCAGCAGAGTCTGTAACCCTACAGGTTCAAACAACAAAAGAGACAGCAGGCCTAGAAATCTCATCTGTAGAGTTTACCTGTGGGTTGTCTCTGGTATGATAGGATTTCAACATTTTAATGTGGCAGACACGAGACTGGCATTTTCGATCAGGAGTGCGAATTTCATAATCAGTTTCACTCAGTTTTTCTACGACAATATATGGACCAGAAAAACATGCAGAGAGGGCAGACCAAGGAATAGGCAATAAAACCAAAACTTTATCGCCAGGATGAATAGAGCAAGAGACAGCTTTCTCGTCATAGTGATGTTTCATGGATTTCTGTGCAATTGACAGTGATTCTTTAGCGAGAGAGCAGGCTAACTAACACATTAGTTTTAAGGTTCGAGTCAATTGCCAGAATTCTCTCCTTCAGGGCTTTTAAAGGTCCCCTAACAGTGTGACTGAAGACAAGTTCAGCAGGGCAGAAACCCAGAGATTCTTGTACAGTTTCATGCACAGCAAATAAAACAAGCAGAACACCTGCAGCCCAATCTCTACCTGTATCTAAGCAGTACTTTCGTAGCATCGATTTCAGTGTTTGGTGAAAGCTTTCAAGTGCGCCGTGATTTTCAGGATGATAAGCACTAGATACCCTGTGCGTTATTGCTAGAGACTTTAACACTTGGGTAACAAGCATTGAAAGAAAATTTGTGCCTTGGTCAATTTGTACTTTATAATAAAACTTTTTTGCAATGCAGCTGAATCTAAATCAACCAAACCAGTCTTAATTTTGCAGGCTGTGATGGTAAATGTTAAATTTAATTGCAGTCTTAATGTGATTTGTTTGCCTCATTTTGTGAAGTAGAGCAGAAATAAAAGATTGAAGAGATATATTAAATGTGAGCTCAAAATGTTGATTCTTTAAAAAAATGTCAGTATCGTAATTTAATAAAGATTGAAAGATTGCTTCACTATGCCAATTCTGATAGAATTCCTATTGTATGCTGTTCAAGGTCTTTCATATTTTTTTAACTTGAAAGCACATTTTTAAAAACAAAAGCAGACTAGACTCTTCAGATTACGTTTGAGAAATTTTTCTTACCACAAGTCTCTTCTCATCTATGATTTTCGATCCATTGGGCACAGTGCCTATTCCATAATTTTCTTGCATTACTTTTTTTAGCTTTTGTACTCTCAATAACTCCTTTGTTATGTCTTCAGAAGTCTGACACCTGCAAAATACTATCAAAGCTCCCAGGTGAAGAGCTCATAAACAGCTTTACTCTGTAGCCGTAGGCAGGACAGTAATAAACAGAAATTCTAAAATTCCCTATTATCCACTCTTTATCCCTAAATTCCCACTCCATATGCCCCAATGTTTATTTCCCCTGGAGTTTCATCAATTATATTGTGGCAGAGTATTTCCTGTTTATTTTTAAATTCAAAAGCATTTAAAATTTTCATACATGTTTTAAAAGGTGTTACGCATATAGATTCAAACCCTGCCACTCACAACTAGCAACCAACTGAAAGCAGGTGTGAGCCTGGTCAGTACCTGGATGGGAGACCTCCTGGGAAAGCTAAGGTTCCTGTTGCAACAAGTATTAGTGAGGCCAATAGGGGGCGCTCACCTTGCAGTCTGTGTGGGTCGTAATGCCCCAGGATAGTGGAAGTCCTGACTTCCTATGGTGATTAAAAATCCCAGGGTGTTTCTCAAAAAGAGTAAGGGCTTTACCCTGGTGTCCTTGCCAATTTTCCCTCTGGCCTTTGACAATCACGGCCTCCTAATAATCTGCATCTATGAACTGGCTTTCATCACTCTGTTCTCCTCCCCACTGAGAGCTAGTGTGTGGAAAGTGTACTGGAGCACTACGGATACCATTGCTTCCTACAGGTGGCGATACAATTGCCTGTAAAGCTCTTGTCGAGAGCGGATGTCGAGAAAAGTAATAATAATAATAATTGCTTACACTTTCTGGACACTCCACTCAAAGCGCTTTACAGGTAATAGGGACTCCCCTCCACCACCACCAATGTGCAACATCCACCTAGATGATGCGACGGCAGCCATAGTGCGCCAGAATGCTCACCACACATCAGTTATCAGTGGGGAGGAGAGCAGAGTAATGTAGCCAGTTCATAGAGGGGGATTATTAGGAAGCCATGATTGGTAAAGGCCAATGGGAAATTTGGCCAGGACGCCGGGGTTACACCTCTACTGTTTTCGAGAAACGCCCCGGGATTTTTAATGACCACAGAGAGTCAGGACCTCGGTTTAACGTCTCATCCGAAGGACAGCGCCTTTTTTATGGTATAGTGTTCCCGTCACTATACTGGGGCATTAGGACTCACATGGACCGCAGGGTGAGCACCCCCTGCTGGCCCCACTAACACCTCTTCCAGCAGCAACCTTAGTTTTTCCCAGGAGGTCTCCCATCCAGGTACCGACCAGGCTCACACCTGCTTAGCTTCAGTGGGTTGCCAGTTGTGGTATATAAGTCTATGGAATTTATTATTATTATTGTTGACTTTAAAAGGGTTAACACAGCATCTCCCTGAAACATTCTTCAGCAGCAGTCATGTCAGTAGCTCATTGTTGCTCCTTGTCCAAACAGGGGATGTCCAGTACTTGAAGAAGGACCAGGTGTTCGAAGGCAGCAAGACCGGAGTGGACAACATTGTCTTGGCCCTGTACAGTGGGCTCTTTGCATTTGGAGGCTGGTAAGCTACTTGATTTAAACATGAAGTGAGGTGACTCAGCCTCATCACCTTCATTGTAAAATATGGTATGAGTATTCAGGTTATTTAAATTATTCTGGTAAATTACCATTACCATTGCTTTTGGGTTCTTTAGGGAATATAAGAGAAAAAAATGAAAGCTGGGAAGCAGGAAAACTTTCTCCATGTTTTTCCATTTCATTTTGGGATTTTTTTGTCTTGTGCTGTATTAAGAGTCAGCAAAAAATGAAAAATCTGTAACATGGTTTTCTCCTCAGCTTCTATGAATTAGTTACACGGTTCAATATGAACCTGCACGTGACTCCGACTCCATCTTTGAGGATTTTGATGATTTACTTCATTAAACTAAGCACTGGTAACACAATTGTAAAACAATTCTCATTTACCAGAAGCAAAATTAACTATATTCAGTCAAAAAAATATTTTTTATAGAAGTTATTACATTTTTCATTATACTGTATTGTACCTACACAAAGTTAATTCATGCTTTATATCTTTCTCACTTGCTTTTAGGAATTATTTAAATTATGTAACCGAGGAAATGGTCAACCCCGAAAGGTAAAAGAATTTCATTGTGTTTGAAGACACCATACATTCAGCAAAGAATGTTTTTGTATTTAGTCTGTACTTTTCCCTTTCCAAGTTATCTTTCTGAAAAAAATGACAGTGCTTTATATCATATTGAGCTTTTAAAACAAAGTCATGCCACTTGTAAATTCACTTTATATTTCAAAAAGATGTACAGTTCACTTTATTATGTATATAATATAGCAATGCCTTGTTGCTTTCACTGTGGAATTGAGTTTTCTTGAAGAGTTGGAGACATTCTTGCAATTTTAACCTTTTAATCTTTGTGCATAGAGGTAGATGCATAAACACGGAGGGAAATATATTTACATATTTTAAGAGACTGAGATGAGATTCCACTTGCAATCTGCAAGTGTTTTATGGTCTCAACAAAGAGTTGCTGGATCTGAAAACCACATATACAATTTAAATATATATCCCTTTGGGATAGTAGTTTTGCATTACATTTGAGTTCCTAAATCAAAATAATTTACACATTGTAAGTTGGTAGAGCTCCTTTCTGCATTCAGAAACTGGTGGTGCATCCCATTACCTTAGTCTGAGGTGACTCAGTAATTTGGAGAGGCACACATTGATATACAGTTAATACTTGCAGTACTGTACAAGGCATACTGGACAAAAGTAATTGTATTATCTAGCAGAGCTCCCAAAGGCTTGTTCTCCAGACCCGTTTTGGCAGTATGTCAGATCTTGATGGAATCATAGGATCTACAGTATAGATGCTGTTCAGAAACCAGTGAGAAGAAGGATGCAGTGCCAATAATTAATCAGACTGACTGCACCATAGGGAGTTTTTTTAATAATGGGAAACAAATAGGTTTTTGCAAAAGAACTACATACATATAGATCAAAGGGTTTCTCTCTGAGCTTTAAATAGCAGCCATAAATAGCAGCTCAGACCCACAGATTTTTACAGCTATTCCTACAATGCATACTATCATCTATACCCTGACCTAAAAAAACAGTTTTTTCTTCCATAATATATTACACAGTATATTCATGTATTCTTATATATACAGTACTTCATGTGCAAAAACGTTTAGAAGGTTTACCTAAAAAATATTTAGCTGAAGGTGTAAGAAGGAGCACAGATTTTTTTCTCCTTTTGTTCATTTACACTTTTTGCTTGATATTTGCATGTAAAAATGTTAAGAAAGGCATATAGTTATTCCTCTGTTACCCTTTTAATACTGTAAAACTGACAATTAGAAAGATCTGATTTAATTAATACCAGTAATCAATGTGTTTTGAAGGAAATTCTGCAATAATTAAAAAAATAGTTGCATTAATCTTTACATCTGCCTTCTAGGAATCTGCCGCTGGCCATTATAATATCAATGCCAATTGTGACTATTGTGTATGTCCTGACCAACTTGGCATATTTCACCACCATATCCCCCTATGAGATGGTAGAGACTGAGGCAGTGGCTGTGGTAAGGCTTTTTACATACAGCAATATTCTAAAGGTAATTGATTTTGACTGGGTACAGGGAGCAAATCATGGATGATTCAGGAAAAAGAATAAAATGAAATCTTCACACTTTAAGAGGCAAAGGAGTGTGGGGTGCTTGTGTGGTGAATCGACCTATTCTGTACAGTATGTATTCTGATACTGTTCTGAGTATTTTGAGAACTGTGCACTATGGAGCAATGACATGTGGTATATTGAAACACATATTCCTGTGGACAACAACTGTGTACTTCAGAAGGCTAACAGACAACCACTCCAGAGGATGAATGTAAACTATCGAGGGCAACTAACTGATATTCATGCTGAGCTAATGCATATCTGTCATTGTCCAAGGAAACATGATCCTATTTGTATGCATACCCAGTTCAAAACGTTGTTCCAAGGTACACAGTTTGTGCAATTCAGTTGTTTAAATAGGCCATTTAACACTTAAAGTTCCCTCTGCTGAGTGGCTTTGTCTGGCAGGTATCACCTTTTTTTTTCCAAAATGGAATTGGTGGAAATGTTCCAGCTTTGGACAGTTCCATCAAAAATGATTCTAAATGTGCAAAAAAATGGGTTAAACAAGGACCTTAACCTGTTGATTTTAGGAATTATGTGTTGTCAGAAAAACTGATTTAACGGTAAATAACAAACAACATCAAAGAAAACCTTGACTTAAAAAAATTACTAGACTTTTGTCTGTCCATGTTTCTCAGTTTCTCTGTCAATGTATATAGCTGATGTTTCTTTTGCAGATTTTTGGTGAATATCATTTGGGGGTGGTGTCTTGGCTCATTCCAGTCTTTGTGGGCTTGTCGTGTTTTGGGGCGGTCAATGGCAGCCTCTTTACCTCGGCCAGGTGAGAATTTCCAGCAGCCTCACACTACAAACACTTTCACATTACTGGACCTGGTTTCAGTATATATTGTTAAAATATGGCCAGACTTTCAGCTGGAAATTTTAGCTGCTCAAGAACAATCAGCAGATATTAACTAATGAAACCTGTTGGATAAATGAATGATTCACTTGAAAAGTGTTCTCTGTTTTATCATGATATTTCTGCCCTATAAAAACCTAAAATATCGAAACACTTTGTTCTCTGTTGACCTCTACACCACTACATTCTGTTGAACACAAAATTCAGCAGCCATATAACCCTGCAAATCACAAGTGGCAACCCACTGAACCTAAGTACACACTAGGGCTACACACTGGTGGTGGTGGAGGAAACTCTCCATTATCGTAAAGCGCTTTGAGTGGAATGTCCAGAAAAGTATTATGTAAGTGTAAGAAATTATTATTATTATTTGTATTATTAAAAATATGGCAATTTATCTTTGGCATTCCCAAACCCAGTATCTGAAATAGTTTATTAATTTGGGCATGGCATAGTACTGCAGCTTTAGAAAACAGATCTTGTGCGAGTGATTCTGGCTTGTTGTGTTTTCTGTAGGGACTTTTTGTAGGGTTTTCTCCAGGTTGTCTGGTTTCCTCCCACCCCCTGAGGTTAATTGTATCTCTAGATTGTCCTGCATGTCCCATGTTCTGCAATAGATTGGTGTCCCATTCAGAGAGTAGTTCTGCCTAATGCTCCGAGTAGCCAGGACCCTTCCTAAACAGAATTCTGATAATGAATGGACAGTTACTAGTTTGATTCGATTTTACTAATTACTACTCTTTTGATAGTCATTCAGTGCAGTGTGGTGTAAAGTGAATTCCTGCACACATTATGATGTGTCTTTGTGTTTGTTGTAGGCTGTTCTATGCAGGTGCTCGAGAAGGCCACCTTCCTGCCGCCCTCGGGCTGGTTCACACAGATCTCTTTACACCTGTTCCTTCTCTCATCGTAACTGTGAGTCACACTGTTACTCAATCATTTTTGTTACAATCCAATATTTTCCACAATGATCATAAAAATAATAAATGATAGAGTTAAAACATATAAAATACAGTATACACACACAAGAAAAAGAAAAATCCCCTTTCACACCCTCCAAAACAAGAAGGGTTTACAAATATATTGGCCAGCAGCCATATCACCCTGTAACTCACAGCTGGCAACCCATTGAAGTTCACCAAGTGTGAGCCTGGTCAGTGCCTGGATGGGAGACCTCAAAGCTAAGGTTGCTGCTGGGAGAGGTGTTAATGGGGCCAGCAGGTGGGGCTCACCCTGCAGTCTGTGTGGGTCCTAATACCCCACTATAGTGACAGGGACACTTTACTGTTAAAAAGGTGCCGTCCTTCGGATAAAAAATAAAACCAAGGTCCTGACTTTCTATGGTGATCCCAGGGAGTAGGGTGTTACCCTGGTGTTGTCACAAAGCATCTTTCAAGACCCTATATAGATGGCAGAATCTGGAGGGGAGTGAGACAAACACAGGGAAAAAAGACTAGGATCGGGCCTTGAAGAAGAACAGGGGGGCGTGTCGACGGTGTGCTGGTGCTCGGGGGGGCATGGTAAGGCAAACAAGTCCAAAATGAGTCCGTAGGAAAATCAAGAGAATGCAAAAGTCCAGAACCGGGTAATCCAAACCAAGACAGACATTACAGAAGTTAAAAACTGGAGCGGGATCCAGCGAAGGGTCGGGGGATTAAAAATGGGTAACAGGGCCAGGTGCTCCAAGCTCTGGACCCAGATGGTCAGGACGCCATTGCGAAGCCTATGCCATCAAAGCTTTCCTGGACTCGCCCGTAGGCAGGTTATTGGGCGTCCATCCTCCAAAGCTGAGCCCAGATTGGTAGGTCCGTCTAGCTTGTATTAGAAAGGGGCTGGAACCAGAGGCAGGTGCAAAAAATCAAAGACAAACAAAGAAGAGCCAGAGCGTCCTTAAGAGGAAGGGCTTACGATCGTGACAGGTGTCCTGGCCACATTTCCCATTGGCCCTTACCAATCATGGCCTCCTAATAATCCCCATCTGTGAACTGGCTTCATCACTTTGTTCTCCTTCCCACTGAGAGCTGGTGTGTGGTGAGTGTTCTGGCGCACTTTGGCTCATGTCGCATCATCCAGGTGGGGCTGCACATTGGTGGTGGAGGGGAATACAAATTACATGTAAAAGTGTTGAGTGGAGTGTCCAGAAAACGCTATATATATACTATGTATAAGTATAAGGAATTATTAATTATAATAATGCATAATCAATACATCTGAAAAAGTATATATATATATTAATATATTTATTTATATATTATTTCTTAGAGTGACATTTATATTTATAGAAATATTTTAAATCTAAAACTTAATTTACACTCATAAAGTAGTAATTCAGTTGAACAATTATTACCTTTATCTTTAATTATTTATAAAATACCACTTCAGAATATATTAAGCCTTCACATTTTCTCCTATCTATCTTCAAAAACTTTATTCTGATCCCTTATTCTATGTGTTATCCATTCAATTTGATAAACTTCTGTAATTGTCCTTTACTGATTTGAGGTGCTTGTGGTTTGTTATTTGTCATTGTTATTTGTTTTAAAGGGGTTATTCTTACTATTTTAAAGAAGTTATTTATCTATTTCAGAAGGCAGCACCCATGGAGTAAAACATGACTGTGATGACTTTAGTCTCCCCATTATTTCACCAACAAGCAGTTGTGTTTGTTCTATTTAGGGTGTTTAAAAAATCTCATCTGTATTTTCCATGCATATTTCTTCCAAGACCAATAATTAGTTGTCTTAAAATTATTCTGAAAAGTATCATTCCAAGCATTAGAAATAAATTCTGCTTGTAGCTCATTTTTAGCTCATTTTGCTATTGAATATAACTTTAAATTAACCAATAACCAATAAATTACCAAGCACATTCTTAACATTAGATTCATCATACATTTTGCTAGAAAATAAGGATGTATTTAATCAAATGTTTTATTGATTCCCCAAATATTTGTAATATAACTTATAATTTGCAAATAGTTAAAATAACTGAGAACTAGGGAATTAAGCATTTTAGATACATTCTCAAATGAGTCTACTACTTTATCTGGGATTATTTGATGATACCTAATCAGTCCTCTATGTGCTCATAACATAAAAGTGTCAATTAATGTATTTGGTTTAAGATTTGGATCACTTTTAATTTCCCTTAAGTATATTAAGTATGTGTATATTTTTACAAACAGAAATCCATGCTTATATAGTACTGTATTTTGAATACATATATTTTCCAAACGTTTTGAATAATTATCTAATTTTGACAGAAACAGGACTGCAGTAATTGATCGTTCTATCTACTGAATTTCTGTCTCTCTCTTTATTCATTCATCTCTCTCCAGTCCTTATCCATCCATGTCAAATTGGGTTTTATTTTTGCTTTTGATAATGCCAATCCACCCATTTCTTTAGATTGCTTAATTATCTTAAGCCTAACCCTTGGTTTCCTCCGATTCCATATAAAATAAATCTACTCATAAATGTATCCCATTGTTTAAAAACATTTGGAGGTATAATCATTGGTAATGTTTGAAAAAGGAACACAGATCTTGAAAGAACATTCATTTTTATGGCTTCAGCTCTTCCCATGATTGTTATGGGTAGCAAATTCCATCTATATAAATTCTCTTTCTATATAAGTTTATTTTCCAGTACCTTAAAATTATATTTATTGAACTATTGAAGTCTGATAATTTTTTGGGAATTATAACACTAAAACCTTAATACTTAGGAAAAAGGTATTAAGGTTTGTGGTCCCATCTAAACCTAAATTTGGATTTAATATCTTGAGGTACGATTTGACCCACTGTTTTCCTATATATTATATCCAGATATTTTTCCATATTCTATCTTCCATTACTACTGGAACTGACGGATTTTCTGTCAGATACAGAATGATATCATCTATGTACATATGTTCTTCTTCTCCTACCACAACACCTTTTATTTACAAAGATAAAAAACACCATTATTATTAATTTAGATGGCTAATACAGTTAACCAAATCAACATTTACCCATTTAAACACTTGGACATTTTACTGGAACAATAGGAGGACTGTACTTGGCTCACAGGTAGAACAACAGAGCCTCACCTGGGACCTGAACACAACCTTCCAGAGCCCTGATGACAATGCCATATGACACTTACAGTAACGATGTCTTGAGTATTGCAAACAGCAAAGTAATTGTATATGGCAGAAGTGTGAAACTCTGTGATACTAGACACAGGAATATCACAAATGACCACCTCCATTTTCAATACACAAGCATGAACAGAGAAGTCTATTGATGAACACAGGTTCTTATACACAGCTCCTTTAGTTCAAGTGTAAAATGACAGCCCTGTTTTCTTGTATTCATTTCTTGTTTCAGAAGTTCGTTTAGATCCCAATGGATGTGATAGATAAAATATGTATAAAGTATTTGGTGTGGCTTGCCCACCTAAAGGAATGGCAGCCTGTATAAAATAATAAGATGCCCAAACCCCCTTACTATTGTGAGGATTGAATGAGTTAGTTTGCTGCAAGGGTGTACTGTATATGGGAGGATGCAAGAGAGATAAGCGAAGCAAAACAGCTCCTTTACATATCTTTCATTGAAGACAGGGGTTCTATAGCCTTGTCTTTTTCCTGGGTGCAAGATTTACATATGAAAGCGAGCAGAAGTGTTAGGATTAGGACACTCTGAGATTAGTGCAAGATTAGGATCTAACCTCCCACCTATACTACTGTTATAAACTCCATTAAGTAGTTTGGAAAAAAACTTCATTTTCTGTAGTTTGATCATATTCTAATAATAATGAATCAGGCCAACGAACAGAAACAGTGTACTTAATACTGAAGTAATTAATTTAGTAAAAGATTATCTCGGTTAAAGGTTGGAGTTGTCACAATCCCCCTTATTTAAGAGGAATGAACCAGGGAGTTTTTTAAATGGTGAAGCTGGGGTAGAGGGATGGGTCCTAGAAAAAAGTTGTGGGCAGCCAACAAGTATTTTTAAGTCCTCTCTACATACAGTATGGTGTTAAATAACACCATAAAACAAAAAAGATGCATGATTTGAATTAGTGAATTTTACTGGCATAAATTGCCTAACTGAGGAGAATGCCTATTTGTGCATAAAACAAGGTTATTGAAGCCCTCCCTTTAATGAAGGATCTTCTGTAAGGGTGAAGATGGAGTGGAGGGAGGGTTATGAAACATGCAAATAAGTAAATTTAAAACAGCATGTTTATATGCAGGAAGGCAGAAGTGGGTGATAATAAAGTTTGACTTCATACAGGACATTTATTTCAAACTCTATTTTAATAATTCAGACATAGTTAAAAAAGGGAAGAAGGGAGGTTCAGATTAGTAATCATTTTTGGTAATACTCACCTGGTTGAGAAGAACAACAATATTCATTATAGACATCATCACCTACCCATAATGAGGAGGCTTTCAGAACCCCAAAAAGAGGCAAAACAGATCCCATAATGTTGAAGCAGAACTCTTAGGTTAAGGAATCTAAGACTATGAATGAGGATATGGTTAGCAGATTGAATGTACAAGGGGTATAGAAGGTAGTAAGAATACTTAGTAACATTTCAAAGAGGTTGTAAACCGTTGTTAACATTTTGCTCTTAGGAAGGTTTTGAGAAAGAGGAAGGAATGAGGACCACTTAATACTGAGACAAAATTATTAATTGAAATGGTAAACATGCTTATAGTGAATTTGTGAATTTGTAAAGTTCAAAATAACAAGGAAATGAAAAGCTACAATTGTGATGCCTTGATGAGCAGTGAAGCTGCACCAGGAAATATCCAGCAACAGCTGGTGCTGAAGTCTGCTTTGTCAGTGTTTTTTCAAGGTGGTGTAAGACACAGCAGCAAGTCACTAACTGATGGATTGTTTTATAATTAGTGGTTCACATGTGATGGCTGTCTGTCTGAGATTAATGCAATCAGTAGCAAGAAGAGGGAGTTTTTGAAAAGATTGCAGATACTCACTGAATGAATGAAAGGGGAGGCTGCAATGCTCTGGAGAATAATGATTTGAAAAAGTGTTTCAGTATGCAGAGGAAGCAATACTGTCATTTCTGAAAAATGGAAAAACCAGCGTTAGAAATTGTAGATCAGATGGTTTAGGAGGGTTGCCTGAAACTATATTATGTATGTATATGGGGGAATAGCAGATGTGACTAAACTTTAGACCCTGTTATAAGCACTTTCGAAGTCAAGACCCATACCATGTGTCTTAGAAGTTACTGAAACAACAAGAGAACATGACCATGTTCGATGAAATACAGTAGAGCAAATGTGATAATTAACACAATTCTTAACAACCTGAATTCAAGATAGAAGTGAGGTTGATTTGCATGAATTAAAAACAGACTGATTTGTTTTATTAAAATAGACAAGTTTATTAGGATGAAATAGTACAAATAAAAGGCTTATGGAAAGAGATAAAGAAATGGTCGGAAATATTAGAAATATTAGAAAAAGTGCAAGTTGCAAAGGCATAGAACAGTGCTAATAAACTTGAATTCTAATTCGAGGCAAAAGTCATCATGTTAAATTAAATTATTTTAAGATAAACATTTTATTTCACTCTATCATTAGCAAAGATTGAACCCAAGTACTGTACATAAATGCAAACTATTTCTTTAGGAAGTATGCAGTCTAGAAAGCTTGGTGTGTCTCTATTGTTCATGTCATGGGTAGCGGGGAAGCAGGCATCACCTGATCCGCGGGGATTTGTTGGCCAAGGAGTGCTGTGACTCTGCTCAGGAGCAGTGGACTGCAAGTAGATGGGCTGCTGGCTAGAGAGGTTGGAGTATCGGTATCGGTGTTTCGGACTTTGCTTCCCATGTCCAGTTGAGCTCTTTGCTACTTCTTCTCCTTTGTCTGTATTTCTTGGGTTTTGACGTCCAGTCCTCTTAGGCTTAACTTGATGTAATCTTTCAAACTTACAATCCTCTTGTCCTCCCAGGTGTAACTTCCCTGACCTAACTTCCAAATTGTGGTTTTTGGCTTTCCCTATTTATTAGCCTTGAATTAGCCTCAAACAAACCCTCTGCCAGGGTTCTGGTTGGCCAATTCAAATCTGTGATTTCTATATTTCTCCTGCAGGAGTATTGCCTCTATCTAGAGAGACAGGATAAAATGTTCAGAATTTGGAAAAACTCATAACTTCTTTCTAAGTAATACACACAGGTTTAATATTCTTCTCATATATGAGAACTTGCCATGTTGGGCCTATTTACCTGAGATCCAAAAAGCACAGCTCACTAATTTGTGAAGTGATGCCTTAAAATTGTATTTTAGATGGATTCAATTTTAAATAAATTTGAGTTTACCCTTTGGTAAAAGAAATGTAGTATGAGATGTGGCATCAAATCCAGTTTTTCAGTACTGTAGTCTTTTACCAATAAGGAATGAAGGATGAAGGATTTATTGAGTCAAAATTCAGAATTAAAATTTGGATTTTCTATGCAAGCTATGAGAGGAGGTTGTACCACATTTCCCCACTAGAGGGGTGACTCAGTTTTCCAAGTTTCCACCTGGACTCTCAATCGATGTGAATGGATCAGAATAACCTGTTTTATTATCAACATTTTCAATAATGCTTGTTGCAGTCATAATTCTGGCCATTTCATGTGTTTTGTTATAACTTGCAATTAAGACCAAAAAGTGATATATGTGGGCTTTTGACCATCTTGAGGTTTAATGCAGTTTGTTATGTTTATTTTGGGTATAACCGTAGGACATGTTCATTTAAGATCTGCATAACCTGCGTAATCTGTGTAACCTCCTTGTTCACAGCTCCCTTGACCGCCCTCAACAACCATCCGCACAAGGCACTTTCCCTTGCAACAGAGCTCGCTGTATCACCTGCAAGTACACATCCACCACCCCACTCATTCAAGGCACCTCAGGACAATTCTGGATCACCCAGACAGCATCTTGTACCTCCAGAAACCTTATTTACTGTATCTCTTGCAGTAAATGCCCAGCCATCTACATTAGAGAAACAGGAAGGAGACTCGTAGACCACTTCAGAGAACACATCAGGGCTGTGAAGATTAAAGATCTCCAAGCCCATTGTTTCTCATTTCACCTCTGACTGCCACGACCACTCTAATCTCTCCATCTGTGTTCTCAAAGATGGTTTTCTGAACTCATACATCAGAAAGACCACCAAAACCAAAATTATTCTGCAGCTAGGATCACACATTCTTCCTTCTCTTAACGACAGACTACTGTTCTTTTAAATTTTCTCCATTCATTGGAAGTTTCATTTCACACCTCTCTGCGCCCATTCTGACTTCACACCTCTTGATTGGCCTCTCTTTCTGTCCCCTGCTCCCACCTCTCACTCCTACTCCCTCCCAACCTTTGTTCTCCCGCTACTTTACCTTTGCCTACTGCCCTGTCTCTCTCACACCTGAAGAAGGCCCCACGGCCAAAACGTTGTGTTCTCTTTCTTCTTTTTTTCAGCATGGAATAAACTTATTACTTGTTCATTTGCAGCCTACGCATGCTGACGCAGCTACCCACCTGAACTACTATCTTCATTTAATATCAACAGGGTGGTCAAATATGGTGTTCGTGGTATATAGGATACTGTATATATTTGGATGATTTTAAGATATGGTTGCACAGTTTCTTGAAACTGAAGCTTTACAAAAGTTCATCCTTGCATTCCATGCTAAGTAGTGACTCCAGAATATGACCTTTTCTCTGGTGCTGGGGAATCTCTTCTCTTGACTTGAGAATCACCAGGTCTGCTTTGTTCATCGCCTAATGGTTTTATTGCCATGTCTGTGCAACTCTTAGCAATTGTGGTGACACAAGGAATGCAGATGCCCCATTATTCAGGCATGTTACAAGTGGGAAATGCATGCATCTTACTTATTAGTAAGAAATTAGTACACAAACACCCTAATATCAATAAGTATGGCTAACAAAATACATGTATTCTAAGGCCCTGAAGTTTTGAAATGATTGATTACAAATGGAAACCCAGGTGGGAAGTCTAAGAAGGTTCATAATCTGCAGAGATTAAAGCACTCATATGAAAGTGTGAGTGTGAGCTATGGATATAGGACTGAGTGAAAGAGGACAGAGTAGTGAGAGTAATGATGATGACAGGGCATGATTTGCAGAGCCATGCTGAATCCAATACGATTCATGAGCCTATAGACAATACGGTGCTGGTGACACATTGGAGGTCTATTTGATAACAGGAAGTCATTATAAAAAGACATTCTATTACTCCAGGCACAGGTGCAACATTTTTAGTTCCACCGTGCTGTTGGTGTCCAGTTTAACACAGTACAGGTGCTATAGAAGAAGTACGGTTGGAAAGACGAACAGCAGTGCGCCTTAAGAGATGATACACATAGGCTAGTTTAAGTGAATGATAATGATAAGAGCAAGAGGGAAGGGAAGTGGTAAGAATTGTTTTAGTATTCTAAGAATACCACTTGTCTTTATACAGCAGTATTCTTAGTGTCTCTATAACTTAATGTATTTTAATGTATTACTTATTTTAGAAAAATAAAAACTGTTCTGAGAATTGTCATTGTCATCTTCCTTTTTTCCATATTTCTCTACACAGTGTTTCTTGTCCATGTTGTATGCCTGCTCAAATGACATCTTCTCAGTTATCAACCTCTTCAGCTTCTTCACCTGGTTGTGTGTGGGTATGGCCATTGCTGGGATGCTTTGGCTGCGCTGGAAGAAACCTGAACTGAACAGGCCTGTCAAGGTGAGTGTTCTAACTGTTCACTGTGGGCAAACTATGGGAAAAGTTGGCACATGATTTATCTAAGAATAATTAAGCCTTATTTTGCTGTATGTTTCACAGTCAACACTTCAATTCCAAATACAGTTTAATTTTGTCATTGCTAAATGTATTGAATTATGAAAAACTCAGTATTTCACTGTATTTGACATGAATAATGAAAGCATAGTTTTTAAGCTATGCTATGCCCACCTACTGTATATAGTTTGTAATGCAATATTAAAAGATTTTAACGTTTTTTCCATTCAACCCAAGACTTTAAAATATAATCCAAAACTCTTTATTAAAATGAAAGCATACTGGAATGTGAAAGCAATGGTAAAATTAATCAACAGAGCTTTTCTCATCTTATGAAGAAAAACAAAAATGTGTATGGATTTTGCTTCACAGTCTGAGGAACGTGACAGATTTTCTTCTTTTGATTTCATCTGTTTTCAGATCATCATAGTGGTGCCATTGGTGTTTGTCCTGGGCTGTGTCTTCATGATTGCTGTGTCATTCTGGGCAGCTCCTTTCGAGTGCCTGATTGGAATGGGCATCATTCTGACTGGTGTTCCCTTTTATTTTCTGGGATACAAGTGGAAGAAGCCTCACGTCATAGAAAAGGTCATAGGTGAGTCCTAGATACCTTCACATATCGTGTGGACAGGAAATACAGCTGCACTGTTCTCTTCCCTTGGTTTGTTTCTTTGAAAGACCAAATGTGTTGTTCATGTAGCTGCACCTTAAATTTAATCTGCCATTTCTTAAACAATCTCCAAGCACTTCTCAAATCCACCTCCTTTTCACAGGAGGTCTGGACACTATTTAGGAGTTCCATGGAGTGACTCATCTGCTGTCCTGTTTCACTTCCAGTAGCATAGCTTCTGTAGCTAAGGGATTTAGGCACCTCATTGTGCAAATTGAATAATTGTCCAATAAATATAGAACATGTTTCCCCAATTATGGTGTATTGGTTAGGGGCATAAGTGTGCATTTCATGACTCTCATAGTTGTTGTCTTTTAGATCTGATAAACAGTATATTAGAATAAATGAATGGATTTAAACCATTGCAAATTAACAAAGATAAAAATGACAAAATCCCTTCAGATGACAGAATTTTGTGAAGGGTCTGCTATGCTACATGAAAAGGTAATTGGATATGTGCATTCAGGATTCAGTGATCATCTTGCAGATAGAAGAAACTGACTGACATTTCAGTAGAAGTGCTGAGAATGGGTTACTATAGAGGTGTCATTTTCCCTCTCTTTTCTCACAGAAATTTTCACCTTATTCTGCCAGAAGATTTTAATGTCTGTCCCTGAGGAGAAAAGAGAAGCTGACTGAGAATTCTAAAGCGAGAGAGAGTCGGTGCTGGAGTCTGGAGTTCTGTATGTTCCCATTCATGTTTAAAGTGTTTTTTAAGCCTGTAGACCTCGAGTGTAAAGATCTCAGCATTGTTGACTGCAGAGGCACCTTTCAGTGTCTTAACCGGTATCTTGTTAATTAACATACTTCATTAGAGCTGGGTCCAGTTCATAAACATTTTATTTGAGCATCAGGCTGTGCCATGTCTATCAAGGATGATAGCTGAACACTGCTGCTGTACAAAATGTAACGAGTGAACTGCAAATACATTTCCCCAGTTTCTATTCTGTAACTGCAACAATAGTGCATAGTGCAAATTGCTATGCACCTTCTTTTAGAGATGTAGCCTTTTCAATATAATGCTGGTAAAAATTCCATTGATTTTTCACAATTTCCCTGTGGTTTTACCATAGATTTGCTGTGGTTTCCTTCACTGTGATAAAACCATGGTTAAACTGAAAACACCCAATAGTAAATTTATCATTAAAGTTCCAAAAATGAGGTTGGTGAAACTTTTAGAATCCATCTCAAAACAAAATAAGTAGCTCCCTTCAAAGTGCTTTCTTCAGCTAGCCACACAATCAGAGAAAGTGTTTTTTTCTAACACTTGATTGCAGATCTATTTCTGCAGGAGGAAGCTAAGTATTGACCTTGCAGTGTTGCTAAAAAAAACATATTTAGCCAATTGGTTGTTCACATGCACAGTGCAGTGAGTGTTACATTTTAAAAAGGCTGGATTAAAAAAATCACAAAATCAAAAAATATTGTACAGTATTATATTAGCTATTTGGTGCAAAAGCATGGATACCACTTTACCTTCGAGCCTAAACTTGTCAGATCTTAGAAGCTAAGGAAAGCTGGTCCTTGTCAGTTCAGTTCTCTAAAATCCAGGTTACTGCTGTAAGTGCTGCTGGTTGACCAGGGTGCTCTTCCCGTTGTACCAGCATTTCAGTGGTGGTACAATACAGTGTCCAGGGACATTGTGTTGTAGGGGGGTATGGTGCTTCAGGTGAGATCTGCTGAGGAAGATCAAACTGAAGTCATAACTGCTATTGTAGGTCATTAAAGATCCCATTACAATTTGAAAGAGTAGCATTGTTTTGGCTAAATTCCACTCAGGGGTTGATCTGCTGTGTAATGACGCTGCCCACAATGGTAGTTTCACTTCAATGATAGATGAAGTATTTACAGATATATACAGCAGGTCCACAAATTTCTAACCAAGCTTTGCAACATATAACCTTCATTTGCATTTATATGTTAACAGCAAAAGGAGAGAGGGAAAAGGATAAGGAAGCAGATTTCAGCTGGATTTACAGTGGTATTGCAAACATAGCCAATACAATTTTGATGTGTGGAATCAGAACAAATTTTAAACAACGCTATACAATGATAAAATAAATGAAACATTTCCTTGCACTTTTATCTAAGTGTGATAACCTTACTCTAGTAACACTGTGTATTTTGTGACACAACATCTCCTGTTTAAAATTTCACCACTCAGCTGAAATAGAAAATCTGTCTTTGAATATGGATCCAACCTACCTTGTCCCTACTAAAAAAAACAAATCTCAAAAATGTATCTCCCTGCTGTGTCCTGCAGCTGTTAATGAATGTTACTCTTAGAGAGGGAAGCATTTAGCATATGTAAAGTATTACATAAAATTTAGCATTTAGCATTTACCAGCCATCACCCTCTCCTTCAGTAAACTAGACAGTGGATACAATTATTTATATTAGTGCTCTTACAATCCATTTTTTAAACTTTCAAAAGTAAGAGTTTTTTGGTCATTTTTTTACTAAAAGATCGTACATTTTCAACATTTTGTAACTATTCTATGGTTAAGTCCCTAAAATATATCCATGGCAGCATCTCTACAAATTAGCTTTAGAGCAAACTGTTTCTTAAAAGCTGTTAAAAAGAGCAAAGAAGCAATAGAAGCACTGTTAATTGTTAACTGTTAATAAATTATTTTAAAAATATATTTTTTGTGAATATGAATCCTGTGGCAACTAGTGTCTGTCATAAAGTTTAACCAGTTATTATATTAATAAGTGTTACAGACGTCCTGACCTTGATTTAAAGCCACTATTACAGAACTATTAAAATAGGAATGTTTCTTTGAGGAGCCTTTACTGATTTCAGATTATGACCAATTTTGTCTATTTGTAAGTGCAAATGTTATTTACTTTTATTTTAGCCAAGGCTTGTGTTGTACATTCTGTAAATCGACTAAAGTACAAAGTTGTGCATTTGTCCACTTGATGTCTGTGGGTGTGACAGGCATTAAAAACTTTCTGGTCTAAAAGTTACTGTCTTGTCTGTCTGTATTATCAGCTTCAAATCTGTGTTTCTTACAAAGCAAGTACAATATCCTGGCTGATTTGTTAGGCATATTTGTGTATGTACCCGAACTCCCCAAAGCATTTAAGACACATTAGAAAGCATTAGGAAAATGCAGTCTGTAGTTTCCTATATTTGTAAAAAGACATATATTCAGACACACATTCAAATTCAGAATAGCCATACATTTTTTGATAGCCATCTAATCACCATCACATATTGCTACATAACTACATATGAATAGGATCTACAGTATACGCACATACAGCACTGCCACACAAATTGTTATGTATGAAAATTACAGTCTGTTGAGGGAATGCAGTCCTCACAAGTGCAGGACACAAGTAAGCAAGTGACTTAACCCTAAGTAGGCTATTGTGCAATAGCTCAAATACAACACAACCCTCCTCCTACCTTCCAAATGTAAACTACTTTGTATGCAACTACTTTTTATATATCAGGATTTGTATATTTATATATTAATATGTTTATTTAATTTTATGTAATACTTTACAGGGGTTTAGCGGCATATTAAATTATCCACCACATTACAAAGCAACTGACTTTGAGTCTCCAGTCCTCCAGTCACAGAACACATCATGTTAATTGGTCATCATATAGGGAAGGCATGCATGGAATGGAAGTCAATTGATTTATTCTTCTAAGACTTGTCATAACACATGATGATTCATAATAACAAATAATTATGACCTTTTAGTCCTTTGTATTTTAAGGAATATGGACAATTACAGTCTTAAAAAAACACCTCTGTAGATTAAAAGAGCCAAACAATCTGTGCTGAGAATGTAGAATGGCTTTGATTTCCGCCCTGCAGATCTAGGATTAATCAAAGACCCAGTTTTGTCCCTCTTTTATCATTATGCTCACAGAGGCTATTGTTACTTGGCTTTTCTTTGTCTTATCTGTTGTTAAAATATAATAATCAAGATTCCATCTCCCAGTGCTGACACATTTCCTCTGTACTCAATGACAAACTCACCAGCCAGCTTCAGAATAGGAAATTTGGAAATACCTTGGTGTGAGGGTTTAGAGAATATATTAAATACCTCTTTCAAATTTCTCAAATCTCCCTCAATAAGAACACAAATAGTGAGCATCAACCCCTTTGATTCAGTAAACTTGCCTGTCCTAGCCTCTGGTAGCTCTCAACGGTGTGCCAAGACCATCAAGACTCAGAGGATTGTCACACTGTAAGTCAGCCCAACAGATATCACTCAAAGGAGGCAATGCTTGACAATAATAGGTGGTAATTTGCCTCATTGTCACTCTAAGTGTTGCTTCAGTCCTGCTCCAGTGCCTGGTGATTTGTCATATTTTTATTCATTTTGATACTAATTTCTCCTTATGTTGATTGAATTGTATGTGTTAACAGTGTGTGAACAATGTTTTTATATTATAAATATAATGGAGATTAATTTTGTACTGTATAGTGGAGTAGTGAAGAAAACAGATAAACTGAAGTTAATTGTGAACATCATGAAAATAAATCTCTTTATTATAAGTATTTTACTTGTTCCCTATCAACTAACATAAAACGTAGTTTTTATAAGCATTTAGCCAGAGAACAATCTATATTTTGAATTTCAGATATTCAACAATTTCACCATTTCACCAGCATTGAATGATATGAGTGTATCAATATATGCACCAAGATTAAGAGGGCCATAATATGTCTTCTTTTGCAATTAATGTGTTATTCACATTAGTTTTGTGTCACATGTTAAAGGTGTTTAGTTGTGGAAATTACTTGAGTGCATCAGTGGTCACTGAAGTCACTGATAGTTTTCTTTCCAGGATGAAACAATTCTATGAAAGTGAAGAGCTGCAAAAACGAAATAAATTTACAAAAAAATCATATCAACCAGGAGAAGCAACTCTTCCCAGTCAGTGCAGTTTTCCTCTCTGTACCTTAAACTCATTGCAGTACCTTCCATTTTAAATGGAAAAACATCATGGCCTGGACACCTCATCAACAAGCATGATGGCAGAAGAGATTAAAGCTATCTAGTTAGAGAAGTCCTACAGTGAGTAATTAGTCCACCCATATTTCCTTTGTTACGGATCTGTGGGACTCTCCGGAGACATTTATTAAGGGCATGCTTACGTGCTAAACTAAAAACTGCAACTAAGTGAATGATCTGATGCAAATTAAAAAAATATTAATAAATGTTGTGTAGCACTGTTTCTGCAAAAACAAATAGGAAATTCAGTAACTCATTACGACATTTCACGAGGAATGACAGCAATAAATAAAATAAATAATGAAGTTTGTGTGATGGTAGAATCGTTTATTGAATTTAGCAAAAACTTGGCTTGAAAGCTGGTGAAAGTTGCACCAGGTGCGCCTTATTAGTTTGGCTGCCTTCATTTCTTCAGAACTTTAGTTAGGACTCCATCAATGGATTTATATCACCTCATGGCATTCTCTTATGATCTGATGAACTGCCAAGAAACCCGTTGAATTTCCAAGCAACCAAATGAGCTTTTCAACTGCTAATCATCCTCTGTGAAAAAAATAATTTACCAATGAGATCAGACAGTAATACACTAACCAATGAATAACTAGACATAAGCAATCTGTTTCATCTATTAATATTGCAGCTTTTCATAGAGTTGTTTCTTTCACTGTCCACTGGATGAACAGTGATTACCAGGTTCACTTTGTCACTTTCTTGACCTGACTACTGAGACTTGTTTCTCTCAACTACTGTTTTCCAGGCTGGTCTTCTTTCTGGGAAAGTCTCAACCAACTTTACACAAATGATGGACTTTTTGCCTAATTTTCTTGTCAGACATATTCATGCTCTCTAGTATCTTGGACAGCTGTTATCCACTCTACAGATTCATGATAGGTGACTTGACTTGATGATTCATGACTTGATGATTCAAGTCAGGATTTCTACTGGGACACTAAAGGACATTCACTTTCTTATTCTTAAGCCACTCCAGTATAGATCTTTATCCTGTTCATTTTTTTCATTTTTGTCCCGGTGTTCGGGTAAACTAATTTGATTAATTCAACATGTTTCCCTATAATCAAAGTCTGTACTTTACTCTATTTATGTTCACATCAGTATTAACAAGCTTCCCAGTCTCTGCTGAAGAGAAGCAGAAGTACTGTATAACAAGATGGTGCCTCTTCCATGCTTGACAAGAGGAATGATTGTGTAGAATTGACAGTATTGACAGGATTTACAATAGGAATCTGTGACTGAGAAATGCAATACTGTATATTGGGTTTTTGCCAAACCATAACACTTGGATACTTGGACCATAAGATCGAATTTTGTCATGTCTGACCACATTTTGCCACGTTTACACTATGTGCTTTATTGCAGACTCCATGCAGGATTTAAGGAGGGTTTTCTACACTGCAGTATTGTGTTGTGATTGTTATTGTTGACTCCTTTTCTCTCAGTCATTGAACTCACAGTGACACTTCACACTCACACTTCACAGTGGCATTCCTTACCATTTTCCTCTTTGCCCAGATGCTCAGTGAGTGAGGGCAGCCAGACCTAAGCAGTGTCTGGGTGGTGTGATGCAATTTCCATCTTAAAGATCAACTTCATATTAACCAAAGTGATATTCAGTGCTTTGGAATTTTGTATCTTTTTCCTGTTCTGTACTTTTCTACAATTTTATCCTGTATTGTTTTGAAAGCTCCTTGGACATCATTGCAGGAACTATGCTTAAAATACACTACATGAATGAGGGACTTTGCTAAGACAGGTGTCTTTTTGAAAAATCATATAATCCACTATTTATTACACACAAACAGAACCAACTTTGTAATTTTGTGCACTAAAGTTAATTTAGTTTTATAGCAACAAAATGTGAAAACTACACAAGGCTCTGAAGACTATTGCAAGGCACTGTCAGATATACCAGATATTATGGCTCTCAGCTTGAGTTCAATATCAGTTTACTTCAAACTGGGACCATTCAAAAGTAACATACTTTAGCTTTGATAACAGAACAACTTTGATGGCTAGATTAATGCTTGTCATTTCTGCTTTAGCTGAACTAGTTAGCTGTACTTGCCCTAATTCTGTAAGTCACCTGCTGGAAGTCTAGAGGCCAATATTGTATCATCAGGCCTATGAGAGGATGTTAAGGTGAAATGTTACAGGTACTGTAGCTAAATCTCCACCATCCATTTAACCACCCACTTAAGATAAAGTGCAGCTGGAATTTGAGCCATTCATTAAGCTGTGCAGTAGAGGGACTCACAACTCAGAATGAGAGAGTTTTTTTTTGTTTGATTCTCATCTGGGCCATGGGGCTCTAGTACCTAACCATCTTTCTCAATATATGCATAATTATAAAATTATATAATAATTAGTGATTAAACCGTTCTGACTGGCATCCCATCCAGAGTTTACCCTGGCTTCTTTCCATTTCTTCCTGGGAAAGGCTCCAGGCCCTGCAATCTTGAATTGAAAAAAGCAGTTCGAAAATTGGGCAGACACATGGATGAACAATTTAGCACTGTCATTTAATATTGCAAGAGCGAGGAAGATCCATAAAGATCCATAAAGTAGGAGAACTAGGGGTCTTGTGATAAAATGTTTAAAAGACCCATACAAAAATTATGTTTTTCTTGTCTCTGTAACAGGGCTTTGATAAATTAAAAACTGAATTCTTTAAGAGTCAGGAGGCAAACAAAAATAAATTGTAGGACAAGATGTTAAGTTTATTTTACCTGCTATATTATTCTGATCCCTACAGATGGAGCCATTTCACAGCTAGCAGAAGCAGTGCCTAAATTACAAGATTTGTAGTTTCAATTGTAAATGCCATGTGATGAAAAATAACTAATGTCTGCAAAAAGGTGTATTGTATTGGCAAATGTTAGATCATATTTCGTATAAATTTTAATTTTCTTTCTCTTATTGTTTGTAAGTGTGGGAGGGTTAACCTATACAGGTATCCTCTGCTCTGGACTTGCAGAATCTATCTCTCTACAGTTCCACTTTAATTCATTGAATAATTTCTCTTTTCTACAGCTGTGCAGTGGAGTTGCTGAATGGGTGCAGAATGGCTGCTGAGTGACATCTAGGTGCTCCCAGGCTACACTTCAGGGCTACACTTTAGGGTGAATATAATGGGTCTCCTCCTATATGTAAAGTGATTTGGGATTAAAATCACTATGTTAAATTATAGCAATCATCATCGTATATTTACAAATAACCTCTAGTAGGAACTAAGATAAAATAGACAGAAGTAAGCCTTTTTCCTCCTGTTCAACACACTAACCTACTTGTGTGGCTAATTTTATTTATGAATCTTGAGTTGGAGCACCAGGGGGCTCTCTTTCTCCACTCACATCTTCACTCATTGAATCCTTGCAATTCACTCTTGAAAAGGGACAGTTGGGGTGTATCTCCAAGGATACCATTCCTTAGAGGTGACCTAATTTATTGGACATTGATCTAGTGCCACCTTTTGTCAAATGACAAAACTACAACACATCATCTAAAGCTCCAGGTGTCCAGGCATCTTATTTTACATTCCAGGTACATATCGGACATATTGAGAGAGATATGTCAAATACATATCAAAGAGACATATCTGTGTCCTCACATTTATTGAAATCAACCAAAATCAGTTTACATTTCCATTAATCTCCATTTCCACATCGTGATATACTGTGTGTGTTCTAAAATGTTGTATGAGGTTGGAGTTGAATTCACCAACAGTTTGATCAGTACAATAAATATTCAAATTTGTATTTGTAAGGGAGCTAAATTACACAATACAGTAAAATGCTACAATTTAGAAACCTTTGATGATGATGATGATTAGTATTATTATACATAAATCTTAAGGAAAGGAAAAGCTAATTTAATTGTGAGTTTTCTTAGCTCTCAGCACGAGGAGTTGAATTATAACTAGTCATTTCATGCTAAGGTATTTCCTTCAGAGTTGCCTTTTTTCCTAATGTGTACATTAAACAGGAGGGTTAAGGTTATTAAGTACACCAGAAGCCAATTGTATTTTTGCTCAAGTAAGCTTAGTGGAAACATTCCATCAAAACCCTTATATGTTGAAATGCAGTTATGAATTTTAAAGTAGCCACATATTGCTGAAGGAGGCAGCTGTGATCTGAATTTTGAGCACTGCCTTGATAGAATTCCTGGTTTTTAAAATGTTTAGGAGGCAGGCTGTTGAAAAAACATTAAAAGCACTTACAACTTGAGAACAGCCCTGTGGTTGTATAAGAAGGTTAAGGGGATGAAGATGAAGCAGTCTGATTGTATCAATGTCAAAGTACAGAGTAATTGCATTAATTTACTTATTGAAAACTTTGTGAATGCCAAAATGATCTGTAAGAAACTTCAGAGTATAATGCGATATTTGTACAGGCCACAGAGTTATATAGTGTTAGTGTTATATTTCTGAAGGAAAAAATAACATAAAATCAAAATCTGTATGTATTTGCACAGATTTTTTTTATTTCTTGTCGGAATTGGACTATGTTTTACTATGTACAAACAAAATGACAATGCTGGCTCTAGTATATTGAACAAAAAAAGGAAACACGTTTACTGTACCTCTTGTCTTTTTGTATTTGTTCTTGCTTCAATATGTCAGCCACAGAGGCGACAACGTTAAGACAATCTTGTTTGAAACAAACAACGTATCTGTTTTCTTACTGAGCTGTTGAGATTAATTTGATACTGTGATAAAAACACCTTTTCCTGTTGAGAGGAGGATTTTTCTTGAATTTACAAGTTGTACATGGGGTGAGATAAAATGTAATTATGAAATTTCTCTTGGGTATGTGGTTAACAGCCCTAATGACATTTTTTCACACTTGCGCATAATGCAAATACCCAATACAATATTTTTATATGTTAACCCATTTAACACCAGCCAGAGCCCAAGACAGCTAGTGTGTTATTTATTAATTACATATATAAACACTCAAGTTAATCAGGCATGCACAATGTGTGTGCATATACAGTAAGCCTAAATACAACATATCAATTAATGTAGGCAGAGTGCTGTTCAGTAACAAAATGAGCTCATCATTTCAAGCAGTCTAGTTTCTTAGTGTTAATAAGTAACAATACTGAAACAGTGTTCCAGAGCTCCCCTAACCTGCCTACAACCAGTGGGCAGTAGAATGAGGAATTTTGCCATCATACGCATTTAGCCCCTTGAAAAATGTTCAGGACCTTTTATCAACACTATCACATCATTCACACGTCATATGTACTGTAAATGTACCTACATAGACTAATGCAAGAGCTGTGAAGAAGCACTGTCATAATCAGAGCTATATTTACTTTAAAACCATATTGATTAATACACTTATTTTAATAATAATAATAATAATAATAATAATAATAATAAACTTTATTTTATATAGCGCCTTTAAAGGTGGCTTCTCAAAGCGCTTTACAGGATGACAATAACAATAAATAAGAAGACTACAACAATAAATAAGAAAATTTCACAAGACAGGACACAATTATAATTACAACAATACAACAATAACAATAGAGGAGACCATGGAAGATGGTATTAAGAAGAGCAGAGGGGTGAAGAATGGAACCAGTTAAGTAAAGGCTTTTCTGAAAAGGAGGGTTTTGAGTCTGGATTTGAAGGAGTTTAGAGAAGGTGACTCTCTAATATCCTTGGGCAAGGAGTTCCAGAGCTTGGGGGCATAGCAGGAGAAGGCCCTGTCGCCCATACAATGTAGACGGGCTTGGGGGACAGTAAGGAGGGCAGAATTTGAAGAGCGGAGGTTGCGAGGTGGGGAGTAGGGCGATAAAAGTTCAGACAGGTATTGAGGTGCCAAGCCATGTAAAGCCTTGTAGGTGAGCATGAGGATTTTAAAGTCGCGGAATTTGACCGGAAGCCAGTGCAAGGACTCCAGGATAGGAGTAATGTGAACACTTGCACTAGATCTGGTCAGGATTCTGGCTGCTGAATTTTGGACATACTGCAGCTTGTTCAGAGTAGATTTAGATACCCCAGGGAGCAGAGCATTGCAGTAGTCAATTCGAGAGAATACAAATATGTTGATCAGCTTTTCAGCCACAGTTAATGATAGCATAGGGCGTAGTCTTGCGATATTTCTAAGGTGAAAAAAAGATGTTTTGACAGTATGCTGTACATGTGGGTCGAATGTTAAGCCAGAATCGAATATAACCCCAAGGTTTTTCAATTTTGATTGGAGCTCAAGTACAGAGCCATCTACAGACAGGGTTACAGGACTGGCTTTACGAAGTTGATGGGGGGTACCAATAAGCATGACTTCAGTCTTGTCACAGTTAAGATGAAGGAAGTTTTGAGTCATCCAAATTTTTATGTCAGAGATGCAATTAGATAGAATAGAGACAGCCACATCAGTGTCGGGTTTGGTATGGATGTATATTTGAGTATCGTCAGCGTAAAAATGAAAGCTGAGGCCATGTGATCTTAAAAGCTGACCAAGTGGGAACATGTAAATGCTGAAGAGCAAGGGGCCCAGTATTGAGCCCTGAGGGACACCAGACTTGACAAGACCAATTTCAGACCTGTACCCATTGAGAGAGACAAAGTGACAGCGATCAGTGAGGTAAGACTTAAACCATTTGAGGGCAGTGTCAGAGACTCCAAACACAGTCTCAAGACGAGAAAGCAAGATGTTATGGTCAACAGTGTCAAAGGCAGCACTGAGATCAAGAAGGATGAGTATGGAAAGAGAACCAGAATCAGAAGCTATTAGGAGATCGTTGGTGACTTTGACTAGGGCGGTTTCTGTGCTGTGAAGTTGTCGGAAGCCAGATTGGAGGGGTTCGAAAAGGTTGTTTGTCATGAGGTGGTTATGTAACTGAAGTGTGACAGCACGTTCTAGAATTTTAGAGAGAAAGGGTAAGTTGGAGATGGGGCGAAAGTTGTTAAGATTGTCGAGAGCCATGTTAGGCTTCTTTGGCACTGGGGTAATAGCAGCAGTTTTGAGGACCGTTGGTACAATGCCGGTGCTCAAGGATTCATGTATTATATTGAGGACAATGGGACAGAGAGAAGAGAAACAGGACTGGAATAAAGTGGTGGGAATGGGATCTAAAATAGATGTGGTGGGTTTCATGCGCGTAACTAGTTTGTTTAGGGATGCTGAGTCAAAAAGAGAGAAGCTGGAGAGACGGGAACCAGAGACGTTGGATGAGGAGGAAGGAGGTATGGAAATTATATCCGTAGTGGAGAGAATGTGATGCCGGATGTTGTCAATCTTAGAACTAAAGAAATCTAAGAATGTGTTGCAAAGTTGTGATGAGGCAGGTAATGTGGTGGGGCAGTTTGGCTTGAGCAGTCTGTTGATGGTGGAGAAAAGATGTCTGGGATTGTTTTGGTGATTTTCAATGATGTGAGAGAAGTAGGTGGATCTAGCAGACTCTATAGTAACCTTATAATCAGATAAGTAATCTCTCCAGGCCTGATAATGTACATTTAGGCTGGAAAGACGCCACCTACGCTCAAGTTTGTGAGAGGCTGCCTTCATGAAACGCAGATGGTCATTGTACCAGGGGGCAGGGCGAGAGAAGGAGATGGTTCGAGTTTTTAAAGGAGCAAAGGTGTCGAGGGTAGATAAAAGAGCATTGTCAAGTAACTGTATTTTGTCCTCTAGAGGGTCAGAGGAAGAGAAACAGGATAAGGAGGACAGAACAGAATTTGCAAACCTTGGGTGATCAATTGATCGCCAGTTGCGGAAATTTACAGAGCGTGAGGGGGAAGTGTTAGAAACAGGTAATTCCAGATTGAAGAGAATGGCTAAGTGGTCAGAGAGGCCTAGATCAAGGGGGGAGCAGTGGGAGACAAAGGAGTCATTGACAAAGGAGTCATTTTGCTGAAACATTGTTAAACTAAAATAATTAGGAAACAATACTTCATCTCAGGAATTTGCATGCAATCATAGATGTCTCCCACACATGATGATCTTTAAATACAGACGTTTTAGATTAATTCCTTCATAGAGATGTTTAACATCCTAGAAAGTGTTTAGACCATTATTGTTATAGATATGTGTGTGAACATTTCTTCAGGGCCAAAGTGGGCAGGTAAGAGAATGAGAGTCAATTAGCATGAGAAAATTATTCCAAATGGAAAGCTTGTGAAACAGTTACTGTAACTTTCCTCTAAAAGATCATTTGGAGTTAAAGAGTGTTGGGTTTTCGAGTAGTACACAAAAGATCAGAAAATCCAAAAATCCAAATGGTTTACTACCTTCTAGTTCAATCTTCTCAGATCTTAGAAGCTAAGCAAGTCTGATCAGTGATGGGATAGGAGACCTTAAAGAAACCCAGTTTCCTGCTGGTAAGGGGTGATAGTAGAGAACCCAACCAGTGCTCCAGCATACTGTGCTATTGGAGGTGCCTTCCTTAAGAGGGTTATCTCTCTGAATTCAGTTGACAAAGTAGCTTCTCATTTCTCCACTTGATTTGCAGCAGTGGAGCTGCTGGTGCACAATGGCTGCTGTGTGTCACACAGGTGGGACTGCACTTCAATAATGGATAACATAAGACCCCACATGTATGTAAAATACTTAAAAATGTATTATAAGTGTAAGTAATATTTATTTATATTTAATGTCTCCACAATGTGGTACTATGGAGCCTAGGCATCAGATTTAAATATGTCTTATGTACCTCAACTTGAAGATCCATTAGCAATTATTTAAAATTAAACAATACCAATCCACAGTAATATTTTAGATTAAAGTTTACCAGTGTATACCAATGTATCTTGCCCCAAGATAATTTAATGACAACATATTTTTTATAGTGAATTGCTCTGTTCTGGGTTGTGCCCCCACCCCACCACATGTCATACTTGTGACATATAACTGTTCCTGAAAACTCAGTCTGGCCTGACATATGGCTGATTGCTAGCAGTGCCATGACCTTTGATGTTTATGGGTGCTAATTAAACTAAGAACAATTCATATTCTACATGCTTTTTAATAAGCCTGAGTGTCTTCAATTTACTAAGAGGAGCCAAGATTGATACATTTGTTCAGCCAAAACATTTATCCAAGGCTGCATACATGCAATATTATCACTCTTTGTACAATAAGGTGTAACAATTTTGTTGTCATCTGTAACAAAGTTACATAGTGTGATAAGATGATTGATGCAGTAAATCTAATGTTACAGTACAACTTGCAGAAATTAGAATATCAGTGCAATGCAATATCAGTGCAAAGCAAAAGTAATACAATAGAAACATGCTACTGTACATAAGTGTAAACAATTAATATAATTATTAGACATACTGTACAACAAAGTTATTTGGTCAAACACAAAGAAGAACAAAGGCCTTGATCAAAGGTTAAGAATGCACAGCAGAAACAATACAGATATTTGAGTAGTAAACATTAAGTAATGCATAACTGATGGCCCTTTATAGGCATTGGGATATAGGAATCAGAGGTACATATAAAAAAGGTTAAGTTTCAGAAAGGGTTGAAATATGGGATGGAACAGAAATTATCATGAGTGATTTGCCTAAAAGGAGACCATGAGACCTCTCAACACTGCTTAATCTTTCTATACTGCTAATGTTTCACACTGTGTCCGGAGTCCCGGGTGGTGTTCTGAATCACCTTATTACAAGGCCATGATTTGTTCTTTGAGTTTGACAAAACCGAAGTACAATATTTTGAGTACAGTAAAAGAATGATGGGATGCCACATAAAGAGAAAACATCATTAATGTAAATGGGGAGCAATTATCATCTGACAAGAAACAAAACAAGTTATTAGCTGGCTGGAAGCATAGCTCTGATAACAATAGGCAATTGAAAGTGATTTCTGGTAATCGGGTTTGATAACCGACTCTCTTGAGGCCCCCCAGATAGAGAAAGCAACCTCTCTAGGCCAGAAATTTCTATTGCACTTCAGAAGTAGCTGCTCGGTGTGTTGTTGGTTTTATGTTAAAAGACAAGAAATTGAGAACTGAGCTAGGGCATTCAGCAAGACAGGTTAAAGCAATGAAGACTGCAGGAGGCCAGTGGCATGCTGAAATAGCAACCCATGAAGTTTTATGTGAATGTGTAAATATCAGCTCAGTCTCACTACCCAAGACTCAAGGGGTACCGTCTGTGCTGCTATTATATCATGACAATGTTGAGAATCGCACTTAACTAATCTGCATATGCACCTTAATTAGCTGAACAGAGGTTAATTACAACTTTTAACCAAGAAGCTGCTCTAGATCCTGAGTGTTGTATTCTGAGCATGTGCAATTAGAGAATGAGGGCCTGGATAGATGAACCAATTGGAAGGGTTCAACAAACATTTGCTCTAAACAAACAAATGTTTGTTACAGACATAAAGCAATATGCAATTCAGCTTTGTTTTCAGGATTTCTGGAAGTTGCTTTGTTTTTCTTCAAAATGATAGTTGCAAATGAGAGGAGGCTATTCAACCCATCTAGTCCTTTTTTTGTTAGCAGCAAATTGAGCGTTGAGCACAGGAATTCGTGGAGTCATTTTAGCAAAGGTGCTACTTTCAATGACAGGTCTGTTTAACTTGTTCCGTTCTCCCACAATCCTTAGTAAAGTTCCTCCTGTTCTTTGTTTTAAGCACATTTCAGCATTTAAGTGTCACTTGATGCTGAAGAAATCCACTGAATTTACTTTATCAGTGTCTTTGAAGATTTTGAGTACTTGTTTAATGAACAAACATGAACATAGAAATTACAAGCACCACGTCAAGCACCATGTGGATCATCATGAAGGGATGCTTCAGCTATTATCTAGGCTGATGTTTGTAGACGGATCATGCTGAGCGGTGGTTTCTGGTGTAACTATGGGCATGTACTCCAGAGCACACAAAAACACTTCAGTCAGTGAGTTAGAAACTTTGAAAAAAAAAATAGAGCACATGATATCTTCATATCAATGCCACCATTTCTTTCAATTCTAGGTTATTGGGTGGTTTTACAACTTGTTTTTAGAACTGATACTTAACTCCAGTAATTAATGTCTAGCACTTTGAGAAATAGAATTGGTGACATTGCAGTAAGATGTTTTAACTGTGAAAAACACAAGATTTACATTTATTTTTAAGAAGGTGTATTAGCATGTTATTAAACAGACATGACATAAGTTAATTCATTTTCTTAATTAAAATGTGGATCAACAGAGAATCTGTTTTGAAAGTCAGAGGTTACTAGTGTGTGAGATTGCTTTTAGAAGCAGTACATGCTGTACATCTTTGATACTAGTTTTCATATGTTATCTGTGAGATTCTGTCCTACAGTATTTCTCTTGTATAACCTGGATAAGCATGTGCCTGTTCATTGGTTTCTAAGCCATAGATGATACGTTATCCCAGCAGGAAGAATGCGTCACAACTGCAAAGTTTATTCCACGCTGAAACGAGAAGAAAAGAAACAACTTTTTAGCTGTGGAGCCTTCTTCAGGTGTATGTTAGGATTAGTGGAAGTAGTGGGGGTGTTTAAGGTTTTTTTTTGGTAGAAGATGATTTAGTTTCTTATCCTTCTCTGCAGTGAGGAACTGGTACTGTAAAGTTTGGAGTTGAGGGATCTGATGAGGTTGGTTCTAGAGGGAAGTTGATGTGGTACTGCTAGCCGTAAAGATTCCTTAGCTTATTTGATATTGTTGTCAGAAAGGGTACTCTGTTTTTTGACAGAGAAAATGGTAGAAAGCATTAGTTTCCTCAAAATTTTTTGTAGAAGTCTCTGATTGTTACTCTGGGTGGTGTCAGAGTTAAAAGAAAAAAGTGTTAAATTTCAGACTAAATCCTTTAAAAATGATATTGTAAGGATGACATCTGTAAAGGAATAGGTGGTGGCTAGAAAGCCTGGTCTTGGAACAGACTGCTGTAAAGAGACGGAATGCTGGTTTGGTGAGAGAGGGGGGGCAAGTAGCCCAAGAAGGAGGAGAAGGAATGACGAAGAAATCTAGAAAAAGATTTAGCAGAAGGCATAGTGGGTCGCAGCAGACGTAGGCTGAAGTAGTTCAAGTAGGGAGCTGTGTCAGCATGCGTAGGCTGCAAATGAACAAGAAATACGTTTATTCCATGCTGAAAAGAGAAGAAAAGAAACACAATATTTCAGCTGTGGAGCCTTGTTCTGGTTTCCACCTACTCTGATTTGAATGGAAATCTAGCAAAAAATGAATATATTGCGAAAATACTGTGAAGATGTGTATTTAACAGAAAGGAAAAGAAAACACAGAGCTCTGATACACTGTGCCCAGTTAATGCTCTAACTTCTTGCTAACCTCAAAAATCTATCTGCTGTTTTCCCTCACTGGTGACTGGTGCAACTGTTCCTACACAAGGATGTATTGGTGGGTGTGCTAGATTAGTAATTAAAATATGGCTACTGTGACCAAAAATTATTTAAAACAGGAAAAAACATATACAATCATTCATATTACAAAGAGACACTGCAACATGGCACTATTAGGTAAAAATACACCTATGAAGAAAATAAGCAGATATAGAAAAAAGCAACATAACAAAAGAAAAATACTGTTATATCTCTTCTAGTATGGTTAATAACTGATTGCATCCTGGATGTCTCCCAGTATGTCTCCCAGCATACTCTCAGTAGAATGATTTGGCATACTAAGCCAAAGCAGAGAGAATATTAGTGGAGTCTCAGGCAGAGCTTTGTACTGCCTGGAAAAGTCAGTGTCAAATCAGGAAACTACTGGAAAACATTTCTGTTTCACAGTAGGTGCTTGGTTTTCAATGTGTGTGAGTGAGAACATCACAAATTCACATTATAGTAACGGCACTGCATGGCTTTCCACTTTTTAGTCTTCACTTTTTGGAAACCTACAACCCAGTGTGAAATTGAAATTTCCCATTGTGTACAGCTTTTTTTATTATTACTAATTTCCCCCCTGAGATGATAAACTCTTACCATTGTTGTAATGTTTGAACACAATGAGCTATTAATCTCACAGAACAATAAAAGTACAGGAAATTGACCTGTCTCTTTAAAAATACACTGAATAGAAAGGAAACCCAGTGGAAGTCTTTTTTAATATAAACATATATATTGTATAGACAACACAAAGCTCTTACTGGAAATAAATGATAAATATTCTTGACATGTGTGCCCAACAAACACAAAATTGGGGAACATGTAGACTGAGCTCTTTAATAACTTAAGAAAACATATTTACCCTAAACAGCATATTAAAATCTTGTTGTTGAAAAAACCTTGATTTTTAAAATCATAAAATAAAAATGATCTGGACTTGTGTTGACTTCTGTTTCAATGTCTGGGCTTTATTATTAATTATAACATAAAGAAAATAATTTTCTTGATGACTGAGCATGATTCAAATAAAGAAAACGGTTCAAAAGCTGGCTAAATTGTTTTATTAGGTGCAAGCTAAATGCCTAGTTGCCTGCAGCCTAACCTGAAAGCAGCTGTTTAAAGTGTTTCATTGTAAGGAAATCAAAATCCAAATCTTAACTTTGCCCACTTCACAAGTATAGAAATGTCATATCTCTTAAAGATCCACTCCTCCATCATCATTACTCCTCTGCACCTCATTGCTCACTTTGGCATTCAACCTGCTGAGAATTCGCTCTCCTTGCCTTCATCTGGCATGGCAAATATCCCCAGCCTGATTCAGAGGATGAGGCGCTTTCCCATTCAGATCCACTTCAGTTCCCATTTCCTGTTGCCCCACCCCTGGCTCTCAATTTGTCTCCTTCATCTCATAGTCTCTGAACCACCAGTGCACTGGCTCAGCTTCCAGATTTTCACTTCCCCACTCCTGCCCACAGTACCTCTGGCCCCAGCAATGACTTCCATGCTTCCTGTTTAATGTGTACTGCTGCATCTCTTCACACCTATAAATAAATATCTCTGTCCTTGCTTCCAATCTTTTCCTACACCATAAACTCTTTGCTCACTTTCTTCTCTGAGGATTAACCTTTAGCTTTTCTCTGGTGGTCATTGCTTTCCTCCACTACTCAGTAGTCCGTAAGTGGCTTGATTCTATTCAGGAGTCATAATTCAGTAACTGTTCCTCTGTACTCTATCTCACCCTCTTCCAGATAACTATTCATCAGAAAACCACACCCCTTGCTCTCTACTAAGTTTTCACTTCTAATTTAATTCTTCACATTCAATAATTTTGAACCTCCCTGTTCTTAATACCGATAACATTCATCTAATTTGGCCTTCCCTTCTGACCCTCTTCTCATCAAGAGATAGCGTGATTCGTCACTTGTTCCCACCTCTATATTAAGGCCAGTTTCAGCTCCAGAACCTTCAGAATTGGTGCAGTGTCTTCTGTTGCTCATCAAGACATCTCAAACACTATGATTTAATCCCTTGAGCACAACCAAGTTTACATCAGATCCAACCTGGTCCACTTTCAGCACGCTCACCATACATTCTGCAATTGTAGGATTCTGTATTGGTGTTATGCAGATTCACAGGCTTTTTTCGGGTTCTAGTAACATTTTCCCTATGGCCAAGAGGTTGTTCCCTCAACAAACTAACTAACTGATTTAAATCACTTTGATGCTCTGCCTTAGCAAGAATTTGGGCCAAAGCATTCAAACAATTAAACCTATCCATGTAGACAATGCTATTAGTAAACGTTTCCATCTACTCAGTTGTTATTTCAGATTATAATTCATTTTTAATTGTGGGAGATTTTTAAAAACTCACAAGGAAAAATTTGGAAAGGATCAATTGATTCCAAATTAGCTAATGATGATTTTAATTACATTGATAGCTCAGTTATAATATTTACATCTGCAATTAAAAAACATGTTAATTAAAATACAGCAATGTGTTCATCCTTCTTTCCAAGATACATGTAACTGGTATTAAATGAATTTATATTTAAGGCATTTTAACAATGTAAAATTGTATATTTAGAAAATATATTTTACTTAAGACACTTACATGTTGATTGCAATTAAAACCCAAAATTCACATTTTATTAATTAATGGATACTATTACCATATTTTCTTTAGTTTTTAGTTCATGCCTGCTTTAACCACACCCATGCTACTACTATTAAATATAAAAGATTTCCTTTATATTAATAAAGAATCTGAAAATGCACACAATTTTAATTTCTGACAGAGGGAGAGCACTTAACCGAGCTCAAAACATTTGAGACATTTTACTTCTTGCGGCCTCTAAACTTAAACATCAATGAGAGAAAACGATACTCTGATAACCAGAACGTGAAACCTTTTTCTTGTCAAAACCGCCTACGTGTTTCCTGTGCTGTTTCTACCACAGAAAATGAGCTGCAACTGACATGTTTCTTTGTTCCAGAGCCCCAAGAAGGGGACAGAGGCCTGAATTACTCTTGACCCTGCCCACGACAGGTGGGCGGCTGGGGAGCCTGCGCCCAGTCACATGCTTAATGTGTTCTAAGAGTCTTAACACAGAAACCATTGCTGGTAGATCACACAACCACAACACAGTAGAATTAGGAACAAGAACAAAAAAGGTTTACTGTAAAAGTGTGACCTTTGCACGTTACACCACAAGTTGCAAAACCTCTGAGGTGGAACGACTTTTCATGCTGAGTTCACAAAGCACACTTGTGAGCCTCCCAGTACAATGCCAAAAAAAAAAAAACTGATCACAGGATTAAATCACTTCTATATACAATACCTGCCTCACATTCAAGAAATAGCTGGATGAGATCTTTGGGCGAATTAGCTATGAACTACCAAAACAGTCTAGGTGGGTCAAAAGGCACTCTCTTGTTTGCAAATGCCTTTGACTGATTTTTTTTGTCAATTATTGGCAAGACTAGAGATACTGTTCATTTTCCTCAATGCAACATGGACTTCTGGACCAGAGAAATCAAATAGTAATGATCCAGCAAGAATAAGTTTATTCTTAATAAGTTTTGATTGATAGTTTTTAACTTATCATTTTAGAATGGGATGAAAATTCCAGCTGCACTGCTGCCTTCAAGTTTTCAAACAACGTCTCTCTATCTCTCTACCTCTCAGGTCTTGTATCCTGGGGACACCTCCAGCTGTAAATGAATGATGTGATGAAGTAGATAAAATAAGACTTTTTGTTAATGAAAGATCTTCAAGTTAATTACTCTCACCCCAGTCAGGCTTTGCATCCTAATAATTTACTGTTATTAGAAGGAGAGTATACATGTGCTAAAAACAAATGAAAGCTATGTTCATCCTTAGTGAATAATAACAATAGCTGCATTTTCAATAAATACCAGAGGTGAGGTGCAGTTCTTATTTCCCATTTTCAGCATTCCTCCTCTTTGTAGAGCTCTAACCTACAGTTTGGGAGAATAATTCTGGAAACGTTAATTAAAACCATTGTGGTCCTCCCTTCTGATGGCTGTTAGTGCTAAAATGTTCAAATATTAACAATGAAGAATCATGAGACAAACAATAGGGGGCTATGAAAAACCCTTGATGGGAAAACCTCTTGATGGGGCTCTGCTGTAACTGTCAGAAACGCCTGTCTAACTTTGCTTTCATTGGCTTTCCAGAACCCTCAGATACTTAACTTTTATGGGACCCTCCACTGTAATAGCATGGATTTTCATGTGATGTGTGTCATATCCTAGAGAGGCACTTTGGGATTCCAGTTGTTAAATAATGATTTGTCTGTCAATTTTATACAGAAAGAGAAGGCTGCACCACATGAATTAAACATAAAAAAAGAAGAAGGTGCAGTCAGAACAATTCTTCAACAAAACAATATGCAAGAGAATTCCTCACTTTATGTCTGAATAGGCTGTGTGCTACAGAGCTATGAATACTCAGTTGATAACACGGTACAGTATGCTGTAAATTGGAACATGCCACTCATTTTGGATCACTCATGTCATGTTTACTGGGATAATTTTTCAAAAACAGCAATTTGCACACTGTACAAGTGTGTCATGCAGTATTTGTTTGGTTTCCAAGCTAATTTTCTAAGCACAAAATTCAAAATGAATATAAGCGAATGCTGAACCTGATTATTACTGCAACATGCTGCAATGCTGCAAGCACCCTTCTTTGTAGATGAGTAATGATAAAACAATTACAAGAGCAGATTAAATCAATGCGTGAAAGTTGCTGACAACCACTGCTAATTTAGGTCAGTTTTGAGTGAATCTATAGATGGAAAACTATTTCAGTCCTGATGTTTTCAGTACTTTATGTTTCGTTTTGCTAGTGTGAATTAAGTTTGTGACTATCAAATTAACCAAGTGTGTTATTTGCATCTACATTTTAGATTAAGACCTGAGTTAGAGTATTATCTTTTGCCTTTTGTTCATATACAGTACACTGTCCAGCGGGTAGACAGTGCATGATTTTAGCACATTATTCATTAGATTTCCATCAGATCTTTTAATAAGTGGGCTAGAAAGCCTGTTAATGATGTGTATGTGGATATCACAAATTAAAATATCAACCTTAATGTGGCAAATCCCCAATTATCTGCTTTTCAGTTGTCTGAGGTTGCTAAGAACTTTGTTTATTCGTTTTCTTAGATTACAAACATTTAAGATGTGACAACAGTCTAAGTATAATGCTTACTTTTGTTGTTGCTATGTTATGGTTGTTGAAAGGTGAGAGGAATCAAATTTTCGATGTCTGCAGGCAGGCTCCACAGTTTTCGGAAGAGTTTTACATATTTCATATCTCAGGAGATTATGGTAAAAAACTGAGAACCAACATTCTCAGTTTGCTGCATGACACACTTGTATAGTGTGCAGTTATTCTCATAACTCATTATAAGTTATAAGGCAGTGGACCAAGAATTTCAAAATGCTCATCAAATCATTGACGTTGTAAGATTAGCACCAGTATCCCTTACAGACGTCTACATAAAAACAAGTCTTTGCACCTCAGCCAACTCAATAAGCACTTGTTCTTTCCATTCCATCATTTTGCCACACATTCAATGGAATAGCACAGTCCTGCAACAATCTCTGGGATATTACTGATCATCAGGACTGTACTCTTCAACTACAAACCTAAAATCTAGCACATTCTGAGCAGAAGGTCACCAAAGCATTGCATTCTGTTTCCCAGTTTGCAATTCATGCTTCTTATTAGGTCCAATGAGGCACAGTAAACTGAGCAGTCATTGCTGCATTGCATGTGTATTCCCGCACAGAACCTGTGACTTCCTTACCTGATCTGGGAGAGAGGTGTGCCATCTTCGAATCTTGATGTTTGAACTCAAGATGAAAGTGAGTAAGGATGATGGTGAATTACTGTGGATTAACAGTGAAGAAAAAAATCATTATGCATCTACTATTACAGTATGTGAGCAGTACTTTTTTCTGGAGATTACATTAGGCTATTTATAGGCCATATGCATAAGTGTTACATTTTAGTGGAAGCTGAATTAATCGTAGTAAAGCATACAAAAAGCATATTAAGCATAGTAATGTTAGAACCATGAGTGACAATGGCAAAGAAAAGTTCACACTGTAAGCACAGTATGGAAGATTATGGAAGAAGTAACATGCCAATGCAAAAATGCAAAAAAAGTTCCACTCAGGAGCCTTTGGATTTCACAAGACTTCACAGGGCTCAGATTTGTATTGTGTGTTGTAGTAGTGGTTAGCCTCACCGCACTGGGGCCCTGGGCTCAGTTCCAGATCTGGTGTGCTATCTGTGTAGAGTTAGTATGTTCTCCCATATTCCAAGGTGGCCCTGGTGTGATGCATATATTAGTGTCTACCTGTATGTGTGCCCTGAGATGGACTGCCGTCCCATCCAGTCTGTATCCCACCTTGTACTCTGCAACCCTGAATTGGATAAAGCAGTTAGAACATGAATGGATGGATGCAATACCCATTGCAATCTTTTTCAATAAATCTGCCATTTACATTTTTTTTCTTTTGATACACACTAATCATTAAACATATTTTTATAAACAAAATACAATGTAATTGCTCTCACAAATGTCATCAAAATTATTAACCTGATGCATAAATGCTAGTGGATTAATAGGAACTGTTTCCTGTGAGGCTGCGCTTGGTGTTGGTAAGCATTAATTTAATGGTAATCATTTTGTGTTCTGCCAGCGCATAATTTACAACACAAAACTGAGGTTTGTCAAAATAGGTCATTATCTTGCTCAGTGATACTGGATCTCTTGCAGCAATATTTGCTGCAGCTCTTGAAATAAAATCTAGATGCCATGTATCATTCCAGTTTTTAATAACCTGAACCTCAATGTCTTTTTCTGCGTAAGGTTTAGGTTCATTATCTTTGGCACAGCCCCAGAGATCAAACTTACAAAAATGCATTGATCCTGAAAGGAAGCTTTTATTAACACCCACAGTTTCCTTTTTTGGAGGGGGGGGGAGTCTCTTCATAAAATTCCAGGTATAGCACCTTTCTCTCACATAACTTATGAAAGTCAGTAGGTGTCTGTTTTGATATGATACAAAAATAAGTCATTTCTTTGTGATATTATCTTTGATCCCCACAGCATAATATTGAACATTTCCAATGTCAAAGTAACCTAAATAATATATACAAATGCTTTGGTTGCATACACACTATATATAAATCACAAATATAAAGATAAATCTTGATTCAGCCACCACAAAATAAAATATTTTATTTGAAAATGTCAAAATAAAGATGGGAAAATATACAACCTATTTTAATGATTACCTCTTTCTGAAGCACAAAGGCTGTTTCTGTCAAGATTTTCTTTGTTTCCAATTTGCTTTTTATTTCCAATAGTTCTGTTTTAAATAAAGGGTGAATAAAAAGATAAAAATACATAAGATTCTGTTCTATAGATCTTTGTTCTATACAGTGTGGAAATGTCATACCATAGAAGAAAAATCTAAACAATTAAATTCTTGTTATAAATGCTCATCAAGACATATCATTTACTATAAAACCAGCTACAATCAGAAGAAGAGCAGAATGAATCACTTCTGTTTTAAATTTGCATGTTTTTTGACAGAGGGAAATTAACTATTTATTAAACTAATTTTGTTCATTAATATTAAACAAGCAAAACAAATATTCATTAAAATGAGTGATGAAATATGAAATCAAAATGTAGGCATCTGCTATTATAATAACATAATTTGGTTCTGCTTTCAGAAGGTGAACACTGAAAACATGAGCTGCTGGAAGGCCCCAGGAAAAGCAGGGAAGAACCAGTTTTCATTAAATAAATGTTTTCTTTGCCAAGGAAGAGACCAGATGCCTCTTAATCCTTGCCAAATTTCTGATTCCTTAAATTAAAGGACTGAGTTAGATCTACACTGTGAGATTCTGGGGCCGCTATAAGATCTCACGTCTGGAAAAAAAAAAACTCATTAAAGGACCTGGAGACAATGAACAGCTTGTCTGAGTGCACCCATTATGGGGATCCTCCTAATGGGCTTTTTGGAGCAACATGCGGGAATGTTAGACATCCAACACAGCTCAGTTATGACTGTTGAGGACAGCTCTTAGCCATTCTGTCCATCTTCTGTTTCAATGGCTTCTTGTCTTCAGTGTCCAGGATGTTTTTTTCCTTCTTCTTCTTCATTTTGTATTCCCCACAACATACAGCTGGTAGAGGCATGCATGACAGGTTCCAACTGAATGCAGCAGAAGTATGAAATTCACAAAACAGGAATCAGAACAGGGTGCAATTTATGAGCTAAGATTTCTTCAGATCTCAGTACTTCTGTATCAAAAGTGTTATAACTACACATTAGTTGCATTAATGCAACCCTGATGTAACACAGGGCAGTGTGATATTTATTTTTGCCCACTCACATTCTGAGGGTCCTGGGTATTTCTCTCCATTATATTCTCCCTGTGTTAATACAAGTTTTCTCTGGGTGATCTATGTTTAATTGGCTGTCCTAAAATTGTACCATTCTCTGTGGTGGTTGGTTGTCTTTGCACAGTGTCGAAGGGAAGAGGAGTTGTGTGCTCTTAGTCCCTCTTTGTGCTGGGTTTCCAGGACAGACTCACCAGTCTTACTCTAATTGGCTGCAAAGTTAAAGTGAGCATATTAAAAAAAGGTGGTGTTCCAGTTTTCCCCTTGTCCTTCAGCACCCACTGCATAAAAATTTACCTTCTTCATGGTTGAAGTCATCAGACGCTTCCAGGACATACCTTTGGACCTTGCTATGTCTTCTTTATTTTGTGTTTGTTGTGTTGTATTACAGTAACATTAACATAAACCAAGTATGTTCATTTTAATCTGACAGGACTCTTTAAATAGTAAGAAACGCCACACAAGAATACATGCCATTCCATTTCTCTAGAAACACAAAAAAACAAAATTAAACACAAAACATTTATTCACTTTAAACATTTTATTACAGACAAATGAAAATAAAAGAAGCATTGTGACACAAAATGGACGCGCCGGTGCCCAAAGAAAGCCCCAGCACCAAGAGAATGCAAAAATAATAATAACCAAACAAAATTTAAAAAAGAATGCACCTTTGTAAAAACAAGCCAAAAAAACAGTTACTTCATAATCGTTCATAAATAGATAGGAACCAGTCGACAAAAATTAAATAGAACTTGGGCAAATGGCTGAAAATAATATTATAATGCAATAGAACAGATAAAAAAATCTTCCATCACTGGCTTTACAAATAAAAGAAGTACATTTGGCAGGTTTATACACAACCTCAATGTCTTCCCCCTAATACGTTCCTTAAAACCATAAAAGTGTGCTACGGTGAATATAAAATGTATGTCTTAAAAGTAAATGCATTTTTTTCCACAAAAAAGTATTCAGAAGGATGAGTTCAACACAATTCTAAAACACCTAGTAAAACTACTTGAAAACTATAAACCCACTGTTATGTTTATCTTTAGTAACATTTCACATTTAGCAATTTCACCTGTACAAGTCATGTTGGGGACTGGAATATCAACCTGACTGGGAAAGCAACTAAACATGGAGCAGAAGTCTGTTCTTTATAGACAGACCCCTCAAGACATGTGGTCTGAGAAACAAGGTGAGTCTTTTTTTATCCAAATCCCTTCATACTGTCAGGACACTAAATCTTATATAGTCTTTTCCTGGGTAAAACGCACCAGTGAGCACAGTTTTTAATGCAAGATTTAGTGTGTTAAATCCTTCATTGAAAACATTTGCGTTAAATTCAAATTTACAAAAAATAAAGATAAAAAAATCAGGAAATACAGCTACAGTATTATGTAAAGGAAACATCTGGACTTCAAGATTCTCAATTTGATCCCTAGCAGTGATATATACAATCACACTGTGACAGATCAGAAAAACCTTGACAGGTCTATTATGATACAAAAAGCTTGATTTCTTTCTTGTTACTATTATTTATTTTTGCAATTCAGTGCAGCACTAGTGCACTCAGTTTCTCACTGCCCTCTTACACCATGTGGCATATACAGAGCCTGCTGCGTTCAGGTGACACCAAAGCAGGCGTCGAATCTACAAGCGTTAAAGTCCCTACAGGATTTGTCCATAACAGAGCTTGTGGCAAGCAACAATGACAACAAAAAATAAATAAAACAATTGAAAAGCAATCAAAAAAAGAAGAACTTTATTGTCTTCATAGATTAAAGCTGAACGATGCCCCAAAAAAGTAGGCCCATAGTTTTTTAATTTTATTTTTTAGGTTAAGAGGAGTGCTATGACTCAGGCTCTAGTTGAGGCCCGTACTTCTAAGTGCTTGGCAAAATAGGCTCACTAGTAGTCAGTCGGACTTGCTTGAAATCCTTCTAAAAAACACAACAAAAATAGAAGTTATAATGTGGGTTGGGGTGGTGTTGGGGGGGGCTCCCTGGTGTCCTGTCTTGTAGACTTGCTTCAGCTTCAAGTGAGGTAGAGTGGCTTATCCCTTGGTATCATGCTGCTGCTGAAAAAAGAATGGGACAAAGGAATTAATGTTGACTGGGAAACATTAAATGACAGCTGCATACAGACTGAGTCATTTTAGCCTTTTTGTGGCGAACTTGGTGAACACCTTGCTGGGATATATAGTGATCAATGGCTGTGGACAGCTTCTTCAGCTAGGCTGTGATGTTTCGAAGCCATTCACCTTTTAAATTATCCAATAAATAAAAGCAAAAAAGGCAATTGAAGGACTTCTGTACAATGGAAGAATAAACACCTTGCTTCCCTGAGACACAACTTCTGTGGAATACCAGTTAAAGGACGGTAAAATCGGCAATAGTACATGAGAAATATAAATCAACTCTGCCCCTTTTTACTAATTGAAGCACAATCTAGTAAACCTTAAAACTGTTATGGTAGTCTAGAACCTTTTTTCCATGTGTCACTGACAGCAAAGACCTTAATAATAATAATAATAATAATAATAATAATAATAATTGCTTACACTTATATAGCGCTTTTTTGGACACTCCACTCAAAGCGCTTTACAGGTAATGGGGACACCCCTCCACCACCACTAATGTGCAGCCCCACCTGGATGATGCGATGGCAGCCATAGTGCGCCAGTACTCTCACCACACATCAGCTATTAGTGGGGAGGAGAGCAGAGTGATGAAGCCAATTCATAGATGGGGATTATTAGAAGGCCATGATAGGTAAGGGCCAATTGAAACTTCAGCTGTTGTCTGTGTGGATGCAGTTACCAAACAGAAGTATTTTGTCATCTGAACTGTTAGATAAATACTGAAATTCAGTCCTTTCCCTCCCTGGGTCTTACCCAAGCAAATAAACGTCTTTCTTTGTGCTGCCAATGTACAGGAGTTTGTCTTAAGAAAGATGCTTTTACAAATATCACAAATAATTTTAAAAATGTCACAGATGTGATCAGGGATCGGATGTGTTAAGTATGTGGTAAGGATTATGAGGTTTTAGAGTGCTAAGAGTGATCTGAAGAGATGTATTACATATTCTGTGATAGACAAGACTCTGATCAAACAGGGTCACTGTAAACTTAAAGGGCAGGAGTTTGTAAAAAGAGAGTTCATCATTCTGTAAGACAATGTTTTCCAATCCTAGTTCTGGAGTATCCCATTCTCTTTTGCTTTCATTCATTTAATTCAAGCTGAGCTCTGAATCAATTAAGCTTACTGAGACAATTAATTGATTTATATGTATTTTCTGAACTCATGAGTTAATCTTATTAATAATCTATTTTGTCTGTATAATTTCCAAGCAACAGATCAGAACTCTATTTCAACTTATTTTAAAATTCTTACTTTCCTACTTTCTTTTCGAACTGACTCTTATTGATTGTCAATTAATGCTGTTTAGATACTGGTGGGCAGACCTTACACCTAGCACTGTGTTCATGCTCATTTCTGACCTTTCTCTTTTATTAAGAATTTGGGTAGATTTATTAATATAAAACAAACAGTTCAATTTAAGAGCTTAAAGGGCTAGACTGACAAGGTTTGGCTGAAATGAAAACCAGAGGAGAGGATACAGAGGTTATCTCAGGATTAGGAAAAACACCCCAAAGATATCTGGTTGGCTGTATTGAGAAGAAATTACAATGGCCTTGTATCACTGGCCTGTTTAACTCAATTTCAGCTGCACATCTCACTCACTCCAATAAGCTGAGGCACTCACCTGCAGTGGTTGACTCCACACTCCCTATTGCAGTATTCATTGTCCCATTCTGGATTCTGTCCTCCCACTGGATTAGAGGATCCTGGAGACTGAGAGCCAACACTGTTCTGATACTCTGACTGGATGTGAGAGAAGCCCTAAGAGAAAGAGAAAAAGCTTTCCATCAGCCTCCATAATCTTTAAAAAAAATTGTCCTTTTTTTTAAAGTGGTACCAACTACACTGCATCAGCAGTACTCCCATCTCTCTACTTAAGATTTAAGTGTTCCCCTTAGCCCTCAAGCTAAAGTGTGAAATATTCTACAGCATGACAGCAGTGGTTTAAATTACACTCAGTCTGTATTTAGGACATGCAAATTGTGAACAGGTGAATGATCCAGAGCTCATGCATGCACATAACTTAACAGGATAATATTTTGTTGTTTATTTGCTTGCGGTATTCTGAGGAAGCTGCTGTAAAAGGTCAAAGCTGTAATGTGTATTGTCTTTATTTCTGGCTGTGCATCATTTGTTGTAACTAATATTCTACAAAGGTGCATTTGAAGTTGGTAATATATACAGTAGGACTGGTATGTCAGAAAAGATAAGATCCACATAAAAAAAATAAAGATCTATTTGAAGAATAGGGACTGTACCAGGAAAACTGCAAAAGCTGGTGTCAACAACATTCTTCAATATTTGTTCTAAACTTTAAACGGATTGCCCCAGGATACCCCAGGAAATGTTTTTTTTATATCTATGGATTTTCTCCTGATTAAACACCTTCATAAAGCAAAATCTGTCTTCAAACCTTTTTTGTCCTGACGCAGGGTAAGGCACTGCATGAGAGGCCTAAGCAATTGAAAAAGCAGAAGTGGTAACAGGAGAACCAGCTGGCACTATTTTGAACACACCAGACTTACCTGCTGGCCTGGAGGAGGTGAGTGAAGAGGAGCCTGTAGCCCCATCTGGTGGGAGATGATTGGCTGTGACTGGACCTGCTGCATGCGGATTGGCTGGTTGAGGAGGGAGGTCTGGTGCAGGGAGAGCTGTTGGTGCAGTGGTGGGCTGATCTGGAAAGTGGATGGGGGTGAGGCACTAATGCTGGGCAACATCTGGGACTGGCTCAGAGTCCTGGGCAGGCTGTGGTGTGATGGGCCACCATAGCTCTGCAGGTCTGAGAGGGGGAAGGATCCCGGGCCCAGGTACGTGGAGGAGGGCTGGTGTGGCACGCTGTACATGGGCTGTTTCGGTGGCATCATGTGCGAAGCCTGGCTTGTTTGGGCACTTTTCGTTTCCACCTGGTCGCTGTAGCTCTACAGATAAAGAAGGCAAATATAGAGAACATTTAAAAAGTTCTAGAAGGGAGACTTATGTTCAACTCTGTAATTACATCTTTATTCACTCAGTGGAACAGCTGTTGCACTGGCTAAGTTCAAACCGAGTAAGAAGTGACACAAGGCCCATGCCATTCTTTAATACATTGCTGTAAGTGACACATCCTGATACCGATGTTAAGATGCACTGCATGTTGTAAAGCACAATTTGTACATGCATTAGATACTTCTTTTGCTTCAATGGCATGGGACTAGACACTGAACTGAATTAATTTATCAAAGCATTTAATATGCTAGACCATTAGGACTACATATATTACTTTAAATAACACTATGAAGCCTCTTCTCTTCATTTTTTATCTGTCACAGTTGTTAACCAGATCTATCGATGATAGTTATCTTGTAATGGACCTCATTTGTATGAATTGTGCAAGGCCACTGATATAATCAATAGATACTGTACCTAGCTGAATGAATGGAGGTGTGAATTTGTACGTTTGGGAGCAAGACAGGATTTTCAGGGCTAAGAATGAGATGAATGCCAAAAATAGGTCATCTGGACATTAACATTCTAAATAGTAGAAAAGTAGAAATAGTAGAAAAAGGCAACATGTGCAAAATCATAGCATCTTTCTTTTTGTCCTGTGGTGCTAGAGGAATGTGGTTAATTATGAAAATAGATATTTGCATTAGAATGCTGCATTAGTCATAAGCATCGCATGTCAACACCAGAACAAGGCTCTTGCATGTGTGAACAGATACACAGTTAAATAAGACAGACGCTGTTTTTTAGAATTTTGGACTGAACTGATTTACTACTGCTACTTGCTTTACAATGCCACATTCAGATAAAGTGTGGTAATCAAGCTGTATTTGTTGACTGTGGAGCACAAATTATTAAGCAGCCCTTGCATGTGATAAGACACCAGATGCATACAGAACATTTGATTAGAGAAAAAATAGCATTCAGTCAGCTTTCAATAGATTGAAATTCCCATCCCTACAGACAATATATTTTTAAACGCTTTAAAAGTCTATCCGTACTCTACCTTAATTTTATTAACACAGCAAGAGCAACGTAGAATCTGTTTCAAATTTATATTATTCAAAAAAAATTTAATTCCTTCAAATGATTCCCATAAGGTGCACCAGTTTTAGTTTTTCATTATTTTTTTTTCTTAACAATACTTTAAATGCTTGCCAATTTACAGAAACATCAATCACATATTTGAATTACAGATTTGACAGAATATTTAATTAAGTAAAATGACAGATGAGATTCATTCTTAATAAATACTGCCCTGGGAACACGCTGATGAATAAACCATTCAGTCTGTAATCATGGCTCTTGTTTTTTGGGGTGTAGAAGATTTAAAAGAAAGAGAGAGAGTCAGAGAGGGAGGGAAAGGGAAAAAAGCACAGAGATGCTGCGATTCCATTTTTTTTGGGTAGCTGAAGGAAAAAGAAATTAGTTTCCAAAGTACAGTAAAGTACTGCGAGGTCTGCACAAGGAAAACTGCAAAACTGCAGTTTAAATACACAGATGTGATCACATTAAATACACAGATGTGTAATTAAATACACAGATGTGATCACTTCTTGTGAACAAGTCAAACTATTAATTTCATCAGTCTATTCTGTTTGTTGAAGCATGATCTTTTTTCACTCTTAATAACCCTCCTAAACACATATTCAACTTCATTTTCGCACACTTGACTCAGAAGGTGTGATTAGGGCCCAGGACTCAAGACTGAATGATTGTGGGTCCAAATCCGCACTGGGGTGTTGCTGTTGTATCCTTGAGCAAAGTACTTCAAATGTACAATTGTAAGTTACTTTGGATTCAAGCATGATCTGAAAAATGAATAATAACTTGATCAACTACACAATCTCAGGGGGGTAAAGAGGAGTACCTGATTGATATCCTTAATGGATGTAAGAGTACTTGATATAGGAGTACCTGATTGATATAGGAATACTCCCTTAATATAGGAGTACTTTGAATACAAAGTCCCATTGCATATTCTCTCATATCACAGAGAATAACCAAAACAATCCTAGTTACCTGCTCCACATCAACAATTGATGGATAAAGTCTAACTTTAAAGTTTTTTAGAGTTTTTGTACAACATAATTGACAATATCACTACTTTACTAGTATTCCCTCAACTACGCCTCCTACCTGAACGCTTGTTTCTGCTGGTTCTCCTTTTTCTTGTTTTTCTCAACTGGTATTGCATATGAAATCTCTCCTGGATTCCTTTTCCTTCTTTTAAGTCTTTAACTTTAAAATGTGCTTTGCCAGCAGGCGTTTTCATACCGGAGGTACCTCTTCCCAGTACAGCCCATACTGACTATGGCATTCAGATAGAACTGAAAGAAGACCCTCCCTCATCTGTGGAATTTATGTTCTGAAAGTACTGAGGTTCAGTTTGAAAGAAAATAAATGCAACCAGGCACTCTGAGTACTTCAACATACAGTGGTTTCCTGATTTACAAAAGAAAGTATCCATTCATCCATTTTATTTATTATCAGTGCTTCTTCCTGGTAATGTTCAAGGCAATCTGGAACCCAGGCAACTGGAAGCACAGTGCCACAAGGCAGGCCTATGTGACGAACTGAATGCCAATCCATAGCAAAGGAACAGACACAACAGCACAGAGACAATTTAGAGAAAACTATTAACCTTGTCAGGCTTTGGGAGGTGGGATGAAACCAGAAAAGTCAGAGAAAACGGTACGCTGCCATGCTAACCCAGATTATGATCTTCTTAACATGCAACACATACAGTATGCCTCAGAAATGTAGGGAATGTGAGACATACAGTATGTTGTTGTTTCCCCTGTTGGCAAACTGCCCACTCCACAGTAAATTAGTTAGACAAGTAATCTGCCCATGGAGTATATTGGGGTTGCTTAGCTGGTACAGCAACACTTTTTATGTTTATAAACATGTACCATAGCCTTGGTCAATTCATATATTACCTTATTCCTTATAGATTACCTTAATGTGCACCATCAATAAATCATTTTTACACAGCTCTGCACTGTGATTCCATTGATTTCGTTGGATGCTGCATTTATTTTGCTTCCACTTTGTCTCTCAGAGCAGTAAACAACAACGCCCTGACCTTTCAACATAAATCAAGACATCATATACTGGTAATAGGAGAGCATAGTCTCACTATTCCTTCAGCTGAGCAGATGCAGAAGCAGTAGTGTTAGGCTTCACAATTAATAATGTACAGACATGAAAGAACCATGAAGGGCAAAGAAGGCCTTAATTAAATCACCTTTTTATTTTTAGGGCAGGAACATCCATAACTTCAGCATATTTATATTGTTGCATGCTGGAGGCATCCAAATGTTTGCATTTCACATCATATTACTCTGTTCATGAGTTATAACAATGGGCATTCTGAGTGTTTGCATAGCTGTGTTTGGTTGACTGTCCTTTAAACAGTCAAACATAACCAGACCATTGTAATATTTTCTAACTAGCCTCCATGTGGGATGAAACACAGGCAAAGCAGGCTATGAGACACAAAAAAAGAGTGTAGAGACATAGGGAAAGAGTGATAGGACAGAAGGAACAGAAGCAGAAAAATGGGCAGCTTCATTGGAACCTCACAATCTCCAGGTAATCGGAGCATTAAAATGATTGAATCCAAGTCTTAAGTAAGGGACTTTTGATTTATCTCTATAAAATTCCTATTTCTCATTTGTGGTATCCACCAGGCTTAAAGCAATCTCTCATTTTGTTATGAATTCAATATTTTGAACATGGAAATAGGCTCCCATTTATTGAGCATCAAAGTAATAATACCCATATATAAACTACTGTAGCTTCACCACACTGTTCTCCTTCCTACTGATAACATATGTGTGGTGGGCGTTCCGGCACACTTTGGCTGTCCTATTTTCCTCTTTTCTTTTTGTATTTGTATGTATGGCTAAGTTGCCAGGTCGAGTTTTATTTTCCCTTGTCTGTAGAAGGCAGGGCCTGATACTTACTGTATTGTAAATATCTGTAGTGTATTAGTAGTGAATGTGTGTTTTGTATTAATAAATTATTGTTTGTCCTTTTTTTACCACCTTGTTATTTCTTCGTTACCACCCAGTGATACAGAAACAAAGACAACATGTGCGGAGTACTAAGTGGTGCTCATTTTTCCCTGACAACAGATAATGTATTAATTGTTACTTTTTAAAAATTGCTTGCATAGTAAGCTTGTGTCAGGATATTGATATTGATTTGATTGATTTTCTTATTTATAATTTTAACCTTTATTCAATTATTTACACCCACTAATTGATTACAACATAAATGCCAGACAAAACAATAACAAAGCACCTGTCATAAAAAAGTTATAAATAATGCATCTGTCTATTTAAAGTCCTGGGATCCCTGTTTAGACATTTTAAAATAATGTAGGAAATGCTCAGTTTCAGAACAAAAGCAGAATGAAAAAAATGGGTCTGAATAGTACTGTATGTCTTTAGTTTATTGTTGAATAAAATCTCTGAGATTCATATACTATGATTTTGTATGGAGCATTTGCCATTGAAAGATTTGAAGAATTTGGAGAAGGTTTATCAATTTTATGACAGGAAATAATACTGATTATGTATTTATACACTAAGTGAGTTCAAACTGTTTCACAGCAATTTACATTTTTCTTTAATAAATATCAAGAATCTTTTAGCATGCTGTTTAGCAGGGTACCACACAACATACCTCTGTTCTTCTGTTTTATTACAAAGCTGAAAACAGCAATGCATTTGTGGTGAAATACTGTACAATGCACACAAGAATCTGCCTATTTTCATTCCTGGATGATTTTACAGTTTGTTATTATTCTAAGGAACTATTTCATTCCAGGTGCTAGCAGATAGAATATTTATTCCAATGCACTATTTTCAAAGCAGTAACAGCAGTAGCTGAACCTTAAGGTGTAAACATAGACCAGTGTAACTGGTGATATTTTATATCTCAATTGAAACTGGTATTAAAAGTGACTTCATGTAGGTTAATTTATACTTGTGGAATATAATAAAGACTTTTATTCCTTCTGACCGGGCAGGGAGCCTAATTTTAAAGTAGCATTATGCAGCACATTTAACATTGGGCTGCACCCCCCTCTGGATTAGAAAGGAATTATTCATCTAATTTATCACAGTCATATCTGCACTGACCCCTGTGTATCAAAGAAACAACCTGTTACCTTGGAAACCAGACTGGCTCTGTACGCTGCCAGAGCCTTCAGGTACTCCTTCTTTGCAGCTTCTGTTTTCCTCTTGTAGGCCTGCAAAGTGAAACAAAACAACAATGATGAAGGTGAAGATTAGACTGAACATCAGCCTGAACAATAACACACTGCAAGCCCTGGTCTGCCTGCACAAGCCTGGAAAATCACACATCCCAGATCCTGGTCTGCCCACACCAACCTGGACAAACACCATCAGTCTATACAACTATCACACAGGGTCCCCTTCACCAGCCTGGACAATGACACATTACAGGCCCAGGTCCCTCCACCCCACCCTTGACTATCTCCAGGATTCCATCTGCTGTCAAGTGGCACAGCCCGTCTCTCCTGGCTCCCCCTACAGGCTACCCATCACCATTCTGGTCAAGTATAGGTTTCTTTTACATAACATACAGCAGTTCACCCTTCAGGTATTCTGAACCTCGAGGTGCTTAAGCAGGACCGTCAGCACCTATGTTGGCATGTGCATGAATCCTATCCTTTTAGATTAACTTTAGATTGTGAATTGAAGTCTGATAAAACTGATTTAAAATGTAAAAATAAGTAATTAAGATTTATTATTTTGGGGATTTATTAAGCATTTTGAAAGCGATCTTTCAAAATAACTAAAAATCAAGACATTTCTGCCATTCTGCAGACATAAAGACTGGATATAGTTTAGATTTGAGGCTTTGTTACAAAAATAAAGATAACAAATATATTTACAAAACTACCAAACTTTTCATTATTCTTGGACACATATCCCCACAGTCACTTTAGGGAAAAGCGACTTATTCCTAGTAAAGTCTATTCATTCTTTTCCTGGGTGGTTTTTGTTTTTTCTAGAAGGGAAAAACAGTGAGAGAGGAATGAGGGAATGAGGGAAGACCTTGAAAAGGGCAGTTTTCATCTTTGATCTGTTTTTTATTGTCTTAGAACATGGTATTAATATTTTCAAATAAAACCAGTGACCTAAAGTCCCTCCACTTAAATATTGATAGAAGCACACTGCCTTTTAATGAACTCCAAAGTACTCCCAGCCGTTTTAATTTCAAATTCATTTAACACAGCTAATGATTCACAGAACGACGGATATTTTTAAATAAATTACCATGCCTAAGGATTTCTAATTATTCCAAAGTGAGTGGATTCATTAGCAATTGAAGCTGTCAGAGTCTGGAGGTCGGGGATGTATTAAAAATAACTAAGCTGTAAGTAGCATATGTTGTGGTCGTAATCCTGACATGGGGGTGTCCCAGCAGAATTAGCTGGTAATTGTACCTTAATGAAATGTGCTTGTTTGATAACCAGTTAATTAAAGAAGACAATAACTCCAAACCCTGCTGACATGAGCCAAGCAATTAGGGGGGGAATTGTGAAAAACTTATAGGGGGGTGCCCGGTTACAGCAGGTACACTTTGGGGAAAAACCTTTTCTCTTAACCCAGCTAAACAGAAAAAAGAGAGGTCTATGAAACTGTCATGGTAGGAAAAAGGGAGTTCTTTTTTGTTAAAGCCCAAGTGACCTCTTTATGAAATTCAAGCACAGCTAGTTAGAGCGAGACCTTTAGTTTGTACTATACAGTATGTGATCAGTTTAGAATGTCCTGTATCTCAGCACTGCATATTGCTCCCCTCCCTTTCATCGCCCACTTTATACTCTGCTGTGTCCACCAGTGCACTGCTGCAGTATCTAGTCCATCTCAGTCCTGCAGAATGTTTCCCACCCTGTCGCAGTGAGAGATAAATAATACAAAAACACCCTGAAACCTGATCCCCAGGGAATTTAAGTGCTTGAAAAAATAAAATGATACAAAGGTCTTGAAAAAGTGCTTATTAATATTATGAATTGATAAAACAATTGCATTGAGCAAAAGGTAAAACAAAATAATGAGCCTTTTATTACCCTTTTATAGAGTACATGAAAATGCATATTTACTGTCTTCGGTGGCAAATATTTTTTTCCTAGTTCAATTTCGGGAAATTTAAATAATGAAAAAAACTTTTAAATAATTACTTGGTGAGACCAAAGCTATCTAAAATCATTAACACCAAGTCCACCAGGGATAGATTACCTCATTAATTAAACAAAATATTCAAAAGTCTGAGCAAATATTCTGCTTTGCAATTCAATATATGATACTTTTTGGAAAAAAATGATTTGTTTATAGGACAGATCCTCAACATCCTAGCAGTACCTAGCAGTTTTGTGAGTTATTATTAATAATACATATTGTATATTTAAAAAGTAAAGGTACAATATGATACCTGAATACTGATACAAAAAAATGGTAAAATAAATATAAAGCTCTGAATTCTCATTATAATGCAGAGTCATTTCACACTTTGACATAATCCACTGCGTTCATTCTTCATAATCAACAGTTTCATTCTTCAGTTTTTATTGTTAATCTAACTCAGAGTAACAGATCTGCCAGAGAAAACAACACAGCAGAAATTAACAGTGTAATTATTTTGCAGGAGTAGAAACATTTTTTTTTGCCTTTTTGTGTCTCTGTGGGGATTCGGTTTCACCCTGAGCTCACAGTGCTTTCTGTAGCAGGATCCTCTGCTGAAGACCAGTACATTTTTATGGTTACCTCTCAGATCTGTGCCTTCTTGTAAAGGATATGAAATTGCATGGATGGAGTCCCAAGGCAAATGGTGCTCTAATTAGGGATGTGTAGCTGTTGTCAAACATATAGAGCTTTTCAGAGGATATTAACCAGACATAGGTCTAGCACTAGATGGCAAATTGAATAAGCAAGTACAGCCACCCAATTAGGAACTTGGATTCTTCACATGCGGAGAATGAGAAAGTACAGACTGGATCTTCTGACCCAGCCATTTATCATTTATCAAGAAGCCAAGAGAGCTCTATCTGGCTAATCCCAGCCTTTCCTCTAGTGGTGCTGAGCCAGTTGTGTGCCGCTCGAGAATCCTGAGAACAGCCTAGTGACATGGCCCTGGCTTGACCCCACAATGTCTGAAGCACTTTTGCTAGGTCAGCCACGTATGAGGCTTAGATAGATCTGTGAATTTAAATTTAATTCTTCTTAAAATACATACAGGTGAAAAAGCGTTATATAAAGTACGTATATATGATGTCAAATACAAGACCCCAACATACAACAATATCAATTTAAGAGCATATAAACACCCACACCTTTCCTTTCCTTTAAGCCTTTAGCTGTTCCATATACACATACTGCCACTCCACCAGAGATTTGTCTGTCACTGACAGCTGGGGGAGCAACCAAAATAGATTACAAAGTGAGCCTTGAACAAGGGCTGTACCTACAGATAAACTGTTATGCATTTAATTCATTACACATAATACATTTTGTTGATTCTCCCTTCAGGTATATGGAATTATATTTTAAGAGATTTCCTGCTTTTTCTCCTCATCGAGTGTGATCACAGATCCCAGCACCACATCCTGAGGAAATGCACAAGCCCGGACTCAAAGGGGTTAACACAGGGCTTATAAGCCATTATAGCAGCATTCCCTCTTCATTACAGCACTGATGCTCCCTCATCTCAATAGTCCATCCTTCACTGCACTCATGAATCATTTCCATTTCCAGCCATTTGAAGAAATGAGCTAGAACCCTCTTTGAGTAAATATGACATTGTCTCTTCTTTTCAGAGCTTGCAGCCATCAGCATCCTAGTGCAAGGGAAAATGGCATTAATTATTATACTATGTTTTCAAAATGATTGTTATTATTATCTTTATATCAGGAATACATTTCAATTTATATCTATGTGAAAAAAGCCCATTTTATAGATACAGTATTACAATTTTTTTTATAAAATGAACATAAATCGCCCTTGAAAGAAAATAAGAATTCCTAAAGAATAAGCAAAACTGAGGTTCCTTTATTCCAAGTTACATGTATTCCAAGGTCTTAATCTCTTACAGGCATACCTAGTTGTCTATTTACCATCTTGTACAAATACATTTCCCCCAAACACTTTTCAAGTATTTTTAAGCTTGAAATAAATAGCAGATACATATCAATATTGTTCTAGTAATAATGTGTAATCAAGATAACTGCTCTGCTTTTTATTTTTTTTTATTTTAAAAGAGATTTGTTAATGCATTCCTGCTAATAGTTATTTGAATAAAAGAAAAAAAGGCATACATTATTTTAATAATTTTAAGGGCACATAAAAATCAATCAATGTTAACTATTTCCCATCGTAATATGGATGTAAGATTTGTTACTCAGAAAATAGTTCAGAAAAGGCATCTGATTATTAGACAGAAAGCGCAAATCATTCTAATGTTCCTGAGAAGTTATACAATAAGAATAGGAGATCTGAAGAGTACAATAACAGCTAAGAAGAGGCTGTCAGCCCATCAGTTTCTAACACAATATTAGATTCAGGCCAACAGTAGGCATTTATTAAATGATCTCAAGGTCTTTCTCATGCTTTTTAAAGCTTACAAATTTCATCAGGTAAAGTGGTATCTGACAATGTAAAAAATGTTATATCCTGCATTTAGGATAATGCCTAAGCACATTTGCCATGCTCACATTTTTATAAACTTAACAGACTCTGCATACTCTACTGTGTCTGCTTTATTTAAATTCACACCAACTGGTTAGATTGGGTTCAAGAATCTAAAACACACATGAGATATTATTATTTAATACTGTAGCAAATCTTATATACATTTAAAGGTTTAACAATATCAAATAATGGGAAAAAGTAAAGGCTCACTCTTCTTTTCTGTTCTTTCAAAGAGAAACAACATATACTCATTTTAATAAAATAAGGTTTTACAATTTTATTTTATTTTTAAATTAAATTTTCACCCTAAAATTTCAAGGGGATTATTGGCACACTTTTAATAAAGAAACCAAAAGCTATAGTTTAAATCCCCACACCTTAATCAGCTAAACACACACTCTTCTCTGGGTGATGGCTCTCATCTATGTGAATATGTCTTTTAACCCACTGTTCTAACATCAATAGTTGTCACCTTGACCACAGAGCAATTGAGGTCATGAATGAAACTTGCAAAAAGCATGCAGGGACTGTTTTTATCGGGTAACAGTGTTAAGTTAGAGCAGCGTGCATGTGGTTTCTGTAGTTTGCACTGTTATTAGTATAAAAAAGAAACATCATTTCTCAAAACACAGAGACTAACAAATTCATATTTTGAACTTTTTCAGAAAAAAAAAATAAAACCAAACCAATAAGTATTTATCTCCACAATGCAAAAGAAAAGGGACTGCTGATTTAGCATAGGAATTATAGTGTGGGTGCTGAAGTTTTATTATCAATACTGCTGCCTTTGGCTACAATTTAAAATATTTTTCGATTTAAGTCTTTTCTTCCCGTTCCAGGTTGTTCTTTATAAATCCAATGTTTAAATCACTGGTACTTATTTTTCCCATGATAATGTGCAATTTCTGATAAAGACCTATGGCTGTATAAATTGCATATCATCTTGCATTTATATTTATACTTGCTGAACTCAAATGTCAATGACAAGAAATCCAAAAGAACTGCTATTATAAATATTCACCAGTTAGGAAACAACATGCTTAAACTATGCAATTAGCCTTGAATAAGAAGCTGGTCCTATTATTTGCGGAGGTTATGTGCTGAGTTAGCATGCTGATATTCTACGGCAGAGAATGGATATTCGTGCAGAGAGTGAATTCAAACCCCCTCCCCCCCGCCCTCCCCGAACTTAAGGGGTTAAGGAACAAAAACAATAACAGCACTTCCTGAACAGGTGTCCTTGAGGCGAATTCAAGGACGAGGCAATTGCTAATCTTGTATTCCTCAGCATGATCAAATCGCCAGGCAACAGATATAAATAAAAAGACAGGAAATGAGGAATTCACATTCGAGGGTGTCAGGGAACAAAATGAAGATTCATTGTGAAGAGCCGGCTGAGGGGAGGCCAAATTAACGACACAACCACAGCCACAGCCAAGCAGTAATATCAGACTGGGGGACATTCACTTTGAAAATTAAAACCAAGGATTAACGCAACCACTACACCTTGTCAGGAAGTTCAATTGTTTTATTTCCCAGTGCAATCTGTTGATAAAAAAAACAGAACATACCAAACACCTACACCCTTTTGTCTCTCTGCCTGTACCTTTTTCTATACCTCCCTGTCTATTTAATCTACACCATCTATCTGGTACTCTGTATTTAGACATGTATAACTAGGTATTACACCTGTTTTTAACAATAATTAAGAGAAAATGAAAAGTTTTACACAACTTATAATGAGAGCCCAGGGATATTTTTTTCCCCTTTCAGAGTTGTCCAATAAACAATTATGTTAAAATACAGAGCTACCTCATTAGATTTCCACACATACTTTCATTTAAGCTTAATGCAAAAGAGCTGGTAGTTGGTCTAAAAATGGGATACAGTAAGCCTAACTGTTTTGGCTGAAAATGTAATGAAATTCTGAAGTCAGCATGTGCTGGCTACTAATGTTTTTTTGACGTATTCTAAAGTTGTCACAGCAAGGAAGTGATGTACAGGTCTTTACAGTAAGGACAGCGGAACTTGTTTAGGTTTGTCACTAACTTCCAAACTGCTAGTGTTCTTGTGGTCCCTAAGACATTTGCTCAAAATATCTTGCTGATAAACAGAGAAAATCCTGACCTAAGGGATGGATGTTAGGCATTGCAGCTATAGCTGAATTTCACAGAAATAAGTAAAAAATTAGATGAGTGCAGCTCCATCACTGTTGGGATTTAATCATGATCATTCTTGTACTTGGAACAAGCTCAAGAGATACAGCCCTGCTCCCCATAGAGTGGGGATTTCCACCATACCAACAGTCTCTCATGGTGTAGTCTCACAGAAGTTTGTGCTATCACCTGCTGTAACAGGATCTGTGCCACTGAGTCATGGTAAGTACATGCAGACAGAGCTGGGTTATTCTGTTTAACACCTTACAGAAGTCAAGAGTCCACTGTTTCAAAGGACATGAGAGGGGCTTGCAATTTTAGAATGTTTGTATTTCATCCACATACAAAACTAGATTCTCAAAAGACTAAATACAGAGTCATCTTAAAACATTAATTTCGTTGAGTTTTCTTAACGCATTGCATAGAAATACAGTACACTGAAACCCCAAATGAACAGTAATCAACATGTAACGGCCTCATTTTCCGTTCATAAGGTGTGGTAAAGGTGGTAGCTGTTGAAGCAGAGTTTCCACATCACAGTATCTTTAAAGGTGCTAGGTGACACTGTGGCTGGTAAGTAAAAATCTATAAACACTTTTATTTTGTGTGGCTCTTCTTCAAGTCTTCAAACAGATAGGAGTGACATGTAATGAAGAGCCAAATGAGCAAATGTCAAAGTTATTCCCAAGAAAAGGGATGTGCTGGCAATAGTTTATACATCTTGCAGAGATTTTACCCACTCCGTGATGCAGCACACACAACCACTCCAAACACAAAAAGCTCCATTCTGGTTGCCTACTGTGCTCTGCTCCTGGCACTTTATAGAAAATGTGCTGATATCACATACAGTAAGGGGTTCTCACCTGTTTCTGCTCCTCCCCCAGGCTGTCCCACATGGAGGCCACGATCTTGGAGACGTCTCCAAAGGTGGCGTTGGGGTTCTGGCCCTTGATGGCGGCCTGTGTGTCCCTGAAGAAGAGTGCATAAGCCGAGACTGGCTTCTGTGGCTCATTGGGATCCTTCTTCTTCTTTTTCTTCTGTGGTTTGGGCTTCTTGATCATCTCTGATGATGGCCTTTTCTCTCCAGTAATCTGGAAGGCATACAGGTCCTCAGATTTGAAGGAAATCTTGCTAAGAGCTTCATGTTTAGTTACTGGAAAAATATATTTTAAAAACTCTTTAGTCTTAAAGCTGGAGCTGAAACAATTATTTGATTTATCACATTCAGTTTAGCAGGAGACAAAATGAATCACTGGGGAAAATCTGCACAGTGATTTTCCTGTTTGTCAGGTGTCAGGTTATTCTAATCATGCACCGAAGTGGAAATGACTATTTTAGTTAAAGAATGTTTTGCATATGATTAAACCTAATAAAAACAGTTTCACAACAATGATTATGTAAAGAATTATTGTGTCTTTTCTCAGTGGGTTGATCAATCAACTCATGTTCTTGCAGTAGATCTTGAATTGAATGGTTTAAAACAACTCAAGACATACAGAAGCACTCTTTACTGAAAACACATTTTGAAAAATCCAATAATCATGCCACACAGCTGTACGTGCAACAACAATAGTCCGAGTAATAAAGAATCTTATTTTATAATAGCTAACCTTGAAAACCATGTTTTATTTTAGTGAAAATTTAATTCTCTAACTTTCTGAAGATGCTCAGGCATGTTTAATGAGAACATCTGCCAAGGAAAGACAAGTTTAAAAGTACTGGTAATAATAATAGGTAATGTGAAATATGTAGAGGATACATTTACAGTATCTCAGGATACAGTACATAACATCTAGAGGATTTTTAGTTAAAAATAAATATCAGACAATAAAAAAACAATCATAATTTTCAAGCTCCAGAAAAGTAAGTGATTCCATGTTGACAAGCAGTCAAGTGGGAAGGATTGAAGAGGACAGTAATGGGAAGAGAGAACAGGCTGCCAAGAAGGCCTTTAAACCTCACAGCCTTGTGTAAATGCTAAGATATCAACTCTTCTTATGAAACGGCTTAAGACAAGGAGCTGCAACTGACTGCCAAGCAACTATAACATCAGGCATTAGAGCAATGTTTTCTCCCATAAACCACTGCCTCATAATCATTGTTTAACACTAGTGGGGCTGGGCTTTTTCACAGAGAACATGCTCTGCAGGGACTGAGGCTTTCAAAGGGTCAGAAACCTCACTCCCCACCTTTTGATGTGAAAAGGGTTGATATGGGCAGTCTAGTGCCATTTCCTTTAATTTACTTAATGATTCTTTTAGGAGTTTCATGTAGTATTTACCTTCTGAAGGTTCTATAACACCTCTTTACTGTCTTGAAACTATTAATTTTATTGTAGGAGGTTGTAAATGCAGCACCTTTATTTTCAGCAAATTTTAATATAAATTTCCCACAATCAAATCACATTCAGGGGACTAAAAAGGAAAACCATGGGTATTTTTATACCCTGTTTGTTGCACAGTAGAACAGATTTCACAGTGATTAGTGATGCTCAGAGACTTTCTCATAAGAGATGTAAATGTATACGATAACAAGCATATTCAAACAAATTCTAAATGCACACTGATTAATGCATTCAGCCATAAACTGACATATTTGTTTCTAAGACAATGACTAACTGCATCTCTGAATATTTCGAAGCACGGTTCACATGAATATCAAATGTTCTGTGACCTTTTTACCCCACAAAGTCTGCATTAAATTTTATAATTCAAAGTCTCAGGGGCAAAAAACTCAATTCAGAACATTACATTGTCATGGTGCATATTTTGCTGAGCAGTGATGCTAAATCTCTGAGCTCACATTACACTCAGTACAATAAACCATATTATTTAGGCTGAAAAACATACAGCAAGAGGCACAGAATGGTGATGCATGCAAACGCGGTTTAAAGGTAACTAGTTTCTTGCAAGTATATTGTCTCACTACATAAATAGCCTCTTTTATGTTTTAATTGCATCCAGGAAGCTGTGTAAACGTTGTGTTTCACTGGATCTCTAATAGCTGAAGCAATTCTTCATTTTGCCATATCCACTGTTTTGCAGCTTTCATTTTTATTTTTGCTTAAAGCAAATCATGAATGCATATCATCTATAGTTTATCATTCACTTTTGATTAAGACAAAGCAAATGTTCCTTTTGTAAGACCTGTTTTATGTGGTGATGCCACCAAAAACTGTGTGTTGTTTATCCTGGTTTATCATTACCTTGGGGTTACTAAACCTCACAGTCAGGATAATTTTGCTCTATTCCATTCTGTCAATGTTCACAAATGTTGAAAGAGAGGGATCTATCCTGGTATGTTTCTTTCCTTTTTTTATGTACGTGTTAGGAATTTACAGTATGTTTGAATACAGTATATGGGCTTTAAATAACAATCCAGATCACAATTTATTACGAGATTATATATAATTCAATAATACAAGCTCACTCTGAAATCAGATGTTCATATATCCACAGTGCATATTTACATTTTGTTATAAACTTAAAAACATTACTTTCTGCACAATATATATTTTTAATTAAGGCAAGATCGATGGGGAAAATAAAGAAATATACAAATGGGATATGGTTTCTGAATTAAATAAAAAGGTTGTGCTGTATTTAAAGCTTAAATTATATTTTGAAAGAGAAGTAACATAACGTGCTGAGTGATATTTTATGGAAATTACTTTTACTGTTGCTGAGCAGAGCTAAAAGAGCATACAAACCATTTCTAGGGAAAGTCAAATCAAATATTTAGTGAAAAATTGATTGTTTAATGCTGCTGGATTGCAGTGTCTTCTTTTACATCCCATTAGAATCAGTGCTACATGAGTTGATATCTGAAGCAAGCTTTCAAATCTGTTTCGTTTCTAAAACACTGAAATATTCTAAAAGGAAACCATTTGCATTATTTAAAAGAGAGGGAAATGAAAATGAAATGGTTGATATAGAAGTGAACACGCACACAGACAGAAACTGTCAGCATAATAGCTTGTATAGAAAAATAATTCTGTTTAAACTAACTGTTAACTTGATGTTCTTTCAAAATAAGAAGCAACTACCTGCCTAGAGCACAGCTGATGTGCGTATAGCTTGGGATCCTGTTCATCAAGATAACTTTTATGTCTTTGGAAAACTGCATTTCGTAGGAGCAGGACCAAACTGGCAAACATTATTTTGTTGTCATTTATAATACCGCAATGAGGCCAATTCCCAGAGTTTTGTTGATTCCCTGTATGTGTTATGCTGCCGCTCTAGGGGATCCAAACATGATCCCAGAGAGAAAACGTTACAATATAAAACACTATATCCACACCTCTTTAGGTGACTTTCACAGAAAATGAGTCCAGTAAACAAAGTTTAGACCCTCCTGTTCAGATTTCAGAACTGAGCCTGGTCCCTTTACAGAAAGAACAGGAGCACTTCAAAACCTCTGTCATAGCATAAACAGACTCCTAATCCTTCCGCAGAATTATTATCATGACAGGTATCTTGATCTCCTAATTCCTTGCTTTCTTTTTCCCATTTGATAGATGAAGGAGTCACTGTGCTCCATGTGTTTTTATTGTTATCCATGTTATTAAAAACAGAATACCAAGATCTACAGCAGAACACACCAAGCCATTATTTTGGAAGTTCTGCTACTCTGTGGCACATGCTGATCTGCATTCCCAAACCTGCAGCCAAAGAAAATGTCATCCTCCTGCCCTGTGTTGTTGCCATCATTCCCACATTGACAAATAAATGAATCATTTGTATATCAACGGCCACCCACACCAACTTCTTGTCAGCTTTACAGACTTGCTCCACGCAGTTTCTTCCTGGGTGATGAAAACCAATTCACCTGTAGGATACTCAAAACACAGCAACTAAAGCCTAGCAAAACAGACTGCCACAGTCTGTTTTTATCAAACTTTCAAATAGCATACTTGCTGTGTTAAGGCATTTCCTTCCTAACAAAGCATAGAAGTCCAGATATTCAGACCTTCTCAAATTATTTTCTCCTAGTATGATGCGGTTTCCTTATATACATATACCATTAAATATCTTTAGCTGGAAGAAACTGGAAGAATACACTAGCCTAGATTTACATACATCTTTTAAGATTTTTCATCAACAATAATATTTAAAAGATATTTAAGAGGAAGTACCACAGAAGTGATATATAAAAAATATTTTTTAGGTATTTTATATATAAGTATAAACATTTGATACTGAATGTAGCATTTTTATAGTTCTGACTTTATAGTTCTCAAGTTGCTTGGAACTATTTTTCAGAAAGCTAAAAACATTGCAGATAAAAGTTGCTCCTCTTTAGGAAGCCTATCTGCCTATCTCTGAAGTGAATGAATTAGATAGGTAATTTTCTCACTGTTTACTCACAAGGAAACTTGTGTCAGTTATCATTATGTTTTTTGGACAAAATAATTTTAGTTAGAGGTAATTAGGACTTTTTAGAAAATATGAGGTTATTGATTTCTTCAACACCCGAAGAAGGCTCCACAACCAAAACGTTATGTTTCCTTTCTTCTCTTTTCTTCTGTGTTTCTGTCCATCTTTATTCTCCCGGTTTATCTCTGTCTCGTTCTGTCTCTGTCTACCTCTCTGTCTCTCCCAGAAATTAATGGAAAAAAATAGAAAGAAAGATGAACTTCATGCTGTTTCCATTTCTCCCACTAGTAATATATTTTTTTCTTCAGACTGTGCAGTTTCATTAAAAAATAATCAGTTCCCAGTTTTATGCAATGAGGCAAAAAGTGTTTGAAACGACATCTGTTCCTTCTTGCTTTGATGTGAACACTGAATAAATTGAAAGGTGCTGGATGGAATGACACTGAAAGGCAAAATAATCTCTGGCAATAATCATTTGTATTTATACATTGCAAAGCATATCACTACATGACATCTGTCAGGAAAAAAGGCAATTTTCTTGAAAATATGACACTTGAGTTTTGCAAGCAGAATTGTATATGCATATATGTACTGTACACAGATGATGAGAAATGTTCAAGTATTTTAAGAGTTAGGATTCCTAAAACAAAACAAAATAAAGCTAATATTTTTACATCATTTTTAAAAAAGAAAAAATATGTAAGAAATACGAAATATAACCTTCAAAGTGCAGAAGCCCCTTTCCATGGAGCGGTGGCTCTTTTTCTAAGGATCTGTGCCCATGGCTAGAAGGTTGCTGGTTCAAATCCTGCAGCTGGCAGAGGAATCCTACTCTGTTGGGCCCCTGAGCAAGACCCACCTGTTCCAGGTGCGCTGTACAATGGCCGACCCTGTGCTCTGACACAAAGCTTCTCTCCCTGTCTATGTCTCATGGAGAGCAAGCTGGGGTATGTGAAAAGATGAATTTCTAAATCAAGAAATTGTATAGGGCTAATAAAGTGATGTTATGTTATACAATTTGTGAAGTGTGATTTGACATTTTAAATTTTTCCCTTTTTAGTAATGCTGGTTGCTGCCTTCACACTAGATAAACAACAATGAAACACAAGTCAAAGCAATAAAGACATCTCAAGGTAAGCAACATCAGAGCTACAACTTCCAAGTAGTTCATCCAAGTTTGGTTCCTCCTGTTCCACTGTTCATAAGTGATACATTGTACATTTTTTAAATTATCTGAATTAAACTAATTTACCCAAGAACAAAGATGGCATCCAGACTAAGTTTTTTCCACAGCTCCTTACCTTCACTTCTTACTGTTTCTGTTGCTCAGTTTCCCTTAGCTAACAGTTGTTCACACCGTCTAATACTGACACCGAGTCACTCAGATTAACAGGAACCTCCCAAATAGCTGTTTATCATCACTGCAGGTAAACTGAGGAGAAACTCTGTCCACATTTTAACTCAGCACTACTAGCTTCTACTCTACTTAACTGTGGTTGATCAAGCACAATACATTATTTTTAAAAGCTTTGAAAAACCAGTATTAGTGCTTTCTTGAAATATGGGAACCACTAGCTAAAGATGCCACTATGACTACAGAATCCTTACTTGCAGTTGTGTTTTAATTGGATACCCATTATTCCTCGACTGCGTGACCAATGAATGTAATTTAGTGCCAGGCAGTGCAGTACACTCCCTTCCCTTCAAGTAATCAATTGACTGTTTTGGAAATGATGACAGGAAGACTTCTGAACACACTCCCTGTGATAATGAAGGGTTTTGAATAGATCGCATTTTATTACAAGACTCACATGTATTTTGACAGCTGAAGCACTGTATTGCTATTAAAGAAAACGGGACGAGAAACTAGTTCCTCCCAGTTGAAAGGAGCTAGGATAATTGGATTTTGAGCATTATGGAAAAATAAAATAAATCAAAATAAAATCAAAAGATTTTTACAACGGATAGTGCAGAACTGATCATAAAAAAGCCACTTAATGGTGAAACTCTTCTACAATGCCATCAAGAAAAGGTTAACTGTGGCTTTAAGAGCACTAAAATGGGTCTAGCAGAAAGAAAGCAAACCACCAGAAAGGATCGAACCAATGACATCCAGGGCACCAAGTAAATTCTTAATAACAGCAGTCACATGAGGTGACCACTAGATGGCAGTGTTCCCATAGCCCTCTCCAGTAGTAAAAGGAACCAACACTTTAGCTTAGCTGCATTGCAGGTACTTTAAAACAGACTGTCAAAACATCAGCAAAGGGCTGGGTTTGCATAAGGAATATTTTGTAGCTCAATCATTTTATGCAAAGTTCCTAGCAAGAAGGTCCCCAGAAAAATTTACTTTAAAAGAAAAAAAACGGTTGTATACTACACAAGAGGCATAGAAGCTAAGATTTCCATGAAGCAATTAGACTTCTTGCCTTTATATCTATGAAAGACTAAGTTTTGGATTTGTTAAGAAAGTACATGCTCGAGTGGTGGCATGCTTTCTGACCGGTTGAACGCTGCCTACAGAAGCCAACTATAACTGAAGAAGATCTCTACTTTTAGCGGTAAAGCTTTCTGTCTGTGCTCCTCACTAATGGAAATGGCTCACTCTTCCACAGAAGGCTCTTATCCACAATGTAGATTTTAGAAAACACCAGAAATGAGCAGAAGAAGTATGAAGTAAGGTATGAAATGAGTGATTGTTACCTTGGGTAAATTTTGTGAATAAATCCTTGACAGATACAAGCTGGATAACAAATAAACCAGTGCCTAGAAAATGTGTCCCACCCATTTCCTCCAAAAAACAAACAAATAAAGGCACTCTTTTTGTTTGTGCTTTTCAAAACAGGCACTTGTTTAAAGCATAACCAATTATGAAAGAGGAGGAGATACAATGAAATGTCATAAGGAAACGTAAGCATACAGCCTTTGAGAACCCAAGAATAAAGCTCGTTTGTGATTAAAGCATGACTCAAGCATGATTTCTGGCTCCCTAGTTTACAACTTCGGTTTGTGCTTTGGTACCTTTGCTGGTGTTAATCATTCGGTTTTGAACTTTTAGACTGGATTCTGGTTTACGGCTTTAGAACACGGTTTCACTACTCTGCACAAGATCCTTCACAATCTACCTGGCTATTGTAACACATTCTTTCTGATGTATATTGTAAAAGAAAAGTACAGATAGTGGACATAAAATGGAAACATCAATGCAAAGTCACTTAATAAAGTACCGGGCCACCACCACCACCACCACCAAGTTTAGCAAATTTAATATTCACTGTCAAATGATCTAGTTTCTTGTCTGTACTGGAGAATCTTCCACTCACTGTTGTCCTTCGCTGATGATGTCTTTCGTTTAGAGTTCTGTGTTGACATCACCTTAAACATCTTCATTCATGAAACATCAGCAAGTTGAGATATCTTTGGTCACTGAACCTCCTGACCCAGCAATCACCACATTTTCAACGTCACTGATGTCTCTTCTTGCAGTCATGCTAGCCATAATTTTAGGCAACCAAGCCTGCCCAGCATTTTCATACATGACCCTAAGCATGCTGGGATGTTATTTGCTTAGTAATCACATGAGTTGCACCTTTGTGAAAGCCCTTTCTTTCATTATACTATACTTGGTGTCCATCTTTTACCTAGTTGCTTCTATTTTTGCTCACTACCTGCATAAGAAGCCATTGAAATTTCCAGATACATCCTTCTCATGTACACTGCCACACATCTATACTTAAACTGCGTTGCGCTAATTTAAGGCACAGGCATAGCTACTAGAGTTAATTTTGTTTGTGATTAAAGCATGACTCAAGCATGATGGTAGCCATACAATCTACTGCTTTTACCCCCCATTTTGTTTCACAGATAACATTTTTATGTGTGAACTGATAAGTACAGCTTTCCTTGCCCCTGACACAGCTTGATCTCAGCTGTTTGTGGGTTCTGAGCACAACTCAGCTCATTGCCACTCCCTAGATGACGGATAATTCCACCACTTCTCTAACTCGCTCGGTGGATGAGCTTGTAAAGAGCAAAAGAGATATACTTCTGTTAGACAATCTATCTCTTAGAAATAAGTGTTACTAGAACACAAGTTTCATTGCACAAAAGAGCTGCTAGCATTTGTATTGGTAACTGGATCAATGAGCTTGTGAAAAAGAGACAAACATCCATGAGTTGTATACAATGACGTTAAGGTTTTCTCTAGTTACTCTTTTCATTTCCCAGTCTCCTGATGTTTTCATGTTGTTTTCATATTGTTTGGAAATAAAAGGTTGCCGTTAACACTTTAGCTGCTATCCTCTTGTCTCTTGGTGTTATACACTGACACTCCACTGGCCTTGGAGAAGCACATCTTTTAACCATAGGGTGAATTGCAAAAACCAACAAACAAAAGGGCAGAAACATGAGTGAACAGTTGAAGACTTATTTGTTCCCACAAAAGAGATGTGCTTATTTAACATCAACTCTTTCCGGAATTAACAGAGGGAATCGGATATACAGTACCAACATAGGAGGAAATATCTAAAGGGAACACATGCATAAACTGGATCTCATGGAAATCACTAATTTCAATGAAAAGAAAGATTGGCTCAAATTAGAGTCCCATTTTTTCATTTAGTTGGCTATATTTTCTAAATCAACCTATTTGTATACTTTAGTAGTTCAGGTGGGTAGCTGCGTCAGCATGCGTAAGCTGCAAAGGAACAAGTAATACTGTAGGTTTATTCCATGCTGAAAAAAAGAAGAAAGAAAACACAACGTTGTGTTTTCTTTCTTCTTTTTTTCAGCATGGAATAAACCTATTACTTGTTCCTTATTTGTATACTTTATTAGGACATATCTATTGTTTGTTTTTTGAGAAGGACTGTTAAGTAAAGCCTATGTGCCCAAAGCTGCACAGTTCCTGCATATCCCTTCCCCAACCACCCAGCCCCCCCTCTCCCGTTCCCACTGGTACCTTGGAATGGGAATCAGTATCCTCTTCCTGGGCAGAGCTGGAGGGGGAGGGTGTGGCTGATTTACTTCCTGGAGGTGAGGGGGAACCATGGGTTACGGCACTTCGCAGGCCAACCTGAGAGTTCAGCTGGGACAGAGCGCTCATGTGATGTGACAGTATCCTAGGTGTTCTGTTTATCAGTGGGCCCTGATGGGCGCCGTCATAATGTGAGCCGTCAGGGTGAGTCATCTCCTGGATCTGGGATAAGAAAAGAAGAGGAACTTTAAAATTTTTTTAATTCCCAATTGCCTATTTTATAACTACTGACAGTTAGATGTAAAATCTCCTTTTCTTCTCCCTTTCGCCAGGAGACAAGGGGTTTACATTATGGGGTTCAAGAAGAACTGACTCCCCTACATACTGTATGTGCTGCTGGTCCTGCTGTAGCACAGCAGCAGCTGGCTGGAAGCGAGTTTTGGCCCAGTTTCCCCACTCTCCCCAGGACGAAGAACCAACTCTCATATCCAGGCTTCCACCCAGAGCTACAACTTACGGTCATTGTGCTTCAATGTGGAGCAGCTACTTCTACATTCAAAAGCTGTGTTGAAACATAACTATATGCTATGGTGGTGAGCTTCCCTTGGCTCACTTCCATTTTTTTCCTGTCTTAGTTCTCAAAAGACAAACCCAGACTGCCAATACACAACTCCACTGTGTCACTAATAAAGTTTTTTGGATTTAAAAATGTATAGCTAATAACCTCTTAGAATGCAGAGCCCGTCTAAAGAATGATCAATAGATCACAAGCATTTTTTTAAATGAGGATGTGGAAGGCACTTTCAGTATTACCTGACCTGTATTATTCTGAACACATTGCCTAAAAGAGCTTTGGCAATCAGTGTCCTTCTTCTAACATCTACGCCAATCCAATTCTCTGGTTGCCCAGTAAAATAAAAAGCAAATCAGAAAAGGGGGTCTATCCTTAAAAGTCTTTTGAATTACATTCTGCACATTCTACTACGCTGTTTCTTTACGGATTGTTGTTTTTGTGCACAGTCTGAGCAAAAGACTTAGAAACCCCATACAATCTCACATGAGGATCCAGGTGAGGATGAGGGATGCATCTATCAGTCATATGGAATACAGATCAACTTCTTTACACTGAATTATTTTATCTAAGACAATGAAGGATTTAAGACTTTGCAGTTATTTCTGGGTGCTTGTCTGAGTGCTTTGGATAACTTTTTGCACACTGCTAAGTGTGAACTGAGCTACTGTCATCTGTTAGCAGCTGTTAATGAAAGACAACATTCAATTCTTTGCCTTGACAAAATAAAAAGTAAAACATTTCTTGTGTAGCTGTCACATTCCCAGATGCCAAGTGGAGTACAGTACCTACACTAATCAGGACAAAACACAAAGCTGTGGTCTGGTATTTGTTAATCTAGTAAAACATTCATAAGCAAAAACTCTAATGAGATTAACACCGTGCTAACAAGATCAACTTGGATAGCCCCAGTAGATCAGATCATAATAAACACTGGTAAGGCATCTGAATTTCAGCCCTGGCTGTACAGTCATTTTAATTGGTCCCAATGGGTTGCTAGAATAAAATGTAGTGTAACAAATGAAAACAACAAAAACAAAAAAACATGGCATTATTAAAAACAAGTACAGAACATTACATTTTCTTTTCCCTTTGTGGCTGGCAACAAAAGACCTCTTAAACAAAGGAATTTTTTTCTGCATTTCAAATTACTGAGCTAACCCTCCCCTTGAAAAAAAGAACCACCAACATTTAAATAATAATTTAAAACACCATCACTCCACATGTTGAAGTGGCTAAAGAAATGTTTTCCATTAATTTTCCATTTTGTGTGGCGTTGCCCTTTAAGGGGTTTCACAAACCAAGGAGCATTGAAAAACCAATTAATCAAACATGAATGGGCTATCATTGCTAGAGCTGGGCTATTTCCATAGCAACAGCCTCGGGGCGCAATACTCACCCCCTAATCGGAGCTTACTATGTTTTTAAAAAATGAAGGAGCCAGGTACACCCAGAACAATCTGAAAGGGACATTTTTCACATAATGAAGTATTTGTTGGGGAGCTGACTGCAGTAGTGTTTTAAAGACATAAAGGAATTATGAATGGGTGAATTGTATGTATTGTTAGGGAAATAAAAAATCCACAAAGTGAGCCCCCCTTTTCATTTTTGTTTCTTCAGGTTTTCTGTATGCCATTTTAACGTTTGATATAATTTCTCTTCCAACATATTCTATGATTGCCTATACTGGTACTGTATGGCGTTTCTCTATGAATCTTTCTTTTTTAACACAATTCTTTTTTAAGATTTATATTTTTATGACAAGCCACTGAATGATACATTACTGTGCTGTGTGTAATAAAGTGAATTGTACATACAGGGAGTAGGAACCAGAAAAGACCTATCCTTCAGAATCAGATTCTCATCAAATAAACGCAATTAGAAATTTTGGAATGTCACATGTGATGTTAATATACAGTATTATAGAAGCTTGTCTCTGTATAGGACAAAGTTTGAAGATTTATTTTTAGTTTTATGTTATATTAGTTTATTTTGAGTGGATTTTGAATCCATTTCTGTTTTTGTTTTCATTTTAAATGTGAAATTAAATGTTATTATGAAGTGCATGATTATTTTTGTTTCTTTTTTGTACAATATATTACTGTTGACTAATTCCTTAATGGTAGAAAGAAAGAAAGAGTAAAAAATATTATAAATTTGTTCTTTTTATTGTTTGTTAACTTGCTTAGGCTGTTTATTTGTTATAATAACTTTGTTTTTTAATATTCAGTTAAACTCTATGAATGTCTGCCTATCTCTCACACTGGCTTTACAAAATCTAAAGAAAGAGAATGACTGTTTCGGTATCATTTGTCCTTATTTATCTTCACACAGCACATTAGAATTAAGGCTACATTTCTGCCTTTTAATTAATTTCAATGAATATATTTTTACGAATAATATTAAATTAGTTTTCTCTCTGATCCAGTGGGAGAAACCATATCTTGGCACATGACAGCTCATTACCACGTTACCTCAATATGCTCAGAGTTGCACTTAATAGTTGCACTTAATTGCTGTTTCATTTTCCACATGGTTTTCTCAAAAAAGCACAAACATCCCATTTTGAACTCCGAACGCATGTGCAAGTATAAAGTCTGTCTCTTGTTCGCCTGCCTATCATTTGTGATAAAAGACCAATACAACGATAAGGGTCAGCATTTTCATTTTGAATCAGATTATTCTTAAAAATCAGAACAAGTCAGCTCAATACACATTATTATTTACAAAAAATATCTTGCACTAAGAGCTACTATAACTTTTTTAAAAGAGTTATCCCAATAAATATGCAGTATTTAGCCCTTTTTGTGGTTTCTTTTCATTCAGCTGCACTACAGTTTACAGTTTTACTTTAATTCTCTCCTATCTTAACCAGGAGCGAGCAGGACCATTACTTCCTCTGGGTTAAGAGAAACTGTGTGATGTGACTGCTGTACAAACATTATGAAAGGCTATTACAAAGGTTGGTGGTTGCCATAGGTACTGTATGCTAATAGTTCCATGGTATCATCCTCAGAGGGGGAGCCAAAGTCAAGGCAACTTGCTCTGTGTTGGTATCAAAGCTTCACTTTTGGAGGCCAAGAGTTACAAAAAGGATGCATCTCAAATTTAAATTTGAGCAAGAAACAAGGTATTTCAGACTCACATAAAGCAAATATATTAATTTCTATTTTTTTTTTCTTGAAGAAGAGTATTGTTTTGTTTAAAGTATTTCAACATGATACCTAATGCCCAATGCACCTACTACCTTGTTTGTATTTACTTTCTTAGATGAGGGAAGGAATCCTACAGAGAGAAAATATTTTTTTCTAATTTAAATTTATTGAAAAATATTTCTGTCATGTTATTCCTACTTTTGTAGCAATGGTTATTTTCCCAATGGATATGGTATTATTAGAATGACTCTCTTAATCTGATCGTTAATGACACTGCTTCGCTGTACATATTGTAAATGCAAATGTTGGCAAGACAACACAAAACACAGCTAAATAGCTTCTTTTTAAGAGAAAAACAGAGTTGACAACAGATGAAATTCCAATGATTGACAAGACACATAAAACATAATTTTCTTCCATCTCTGGGTACTAATGTTAAAAACATTTAGGATTTAAAAAAAATTAATATCCATCAACAAGGGGAACTTCAATTTAGAAAAGCTTAGTTTCCACTTAGCTTCCTAATTTCATTTCAGAGTTAACAAACATCTGGATTATATGTGCAATTAATGTAAGACATATAACAATTTTGAACGTACTGTATGTTTCAGGTTTCATTTCTGCAAATATTTCATAATTGAAAAACAAACATCCAAAGAATATGGTCCTACTTCCATGTTAATTAGGTGACTCAAACAACACAATGTTTAGGAGAAAAAAACAGTTCCTGGAACACCAATCTTAAATGACAGATGTTTTACTGAAACTTTGAGATAAGCTGTATGGCAGTGCTGTGAAATTGATTTTCTGACATCTGTTTTTAATGTTATATGATTTGTATTTGTGATAGATACAGAGTATGATGCATTGATCTTCCTTAGTCCTCTCCAAAACAGAACAGAATCACATTCATCTTAATTCAGGAACATAAAAACCAATAAAGAGTGCACTGTAAATGATGAAAAAACAAGAAAGCTGCATTTAAGACAGTGATGAGCTTTTTGCAACACATTTCACAGCCTTGAATTTTTGAGAATTTGAATGCCTATTTTACTCAAATGAAAGCCATACTGTACAGTATATAAGAGGCCATCCAATGAGACGTTGTTCACAGAGCCTGAGACGAGATATACAGTAAGATCTTTTGCATTCAGGTTCCACAGGTCTGTTGATTTCAGCTTGGAAATGATTTCAGTATCAGCTATGACTGCTCTGCAACACCTGGCCTGCCAAAAGAGATATATTTATGGCACTAACAGCAACACTACCAAATAACACAAATATTACAAAAACAGAGTAACAGCTGAAAGAAACTGTTTGGAAGTTTGGAATGGCTTAAAATAATACTTTATAATTGCATTTAGTACTTCACTGATGGGCATTTCCATTTCAAATTGCTACATGGATATCTCCCAACAGGATGAGATATGACATCTGTTGTTCTATTTATTTCATTGTACAGGATTCTGGCGACACGGCAACAGCCAGTTTGTGAAGGTGTAAGTCACTATCTGGCAAACTCTGCACAAGCTGATGGTACGATCTGATAAATATTCACATGCTGGTCTAAGGTGGCACTACAAAACACTTATAAAGTAAACCCTTAAGTAAAACAAAGCTTCAATTGCACTACTGTCAATTGGAAACTGTCTTGGGGTGCCACATGCCTCCAACTTTTACCCAGTGACAAACTGCGGTAATGTACAGGGTTTTTACAGCAGGAAAAATGGGTGAATCAAGCATTTTGATTTAGTCAAGCAACTGATATACAGAGGAGCTGAGAAAAAAGGAAAAGTGACATTAAACGTAGTATGAATAATTGTCAGATGTAATGAATTAATGAATTAATGAAAGGTATAGACTTTGAAGAAATGCATCAGAATCAATTAGCAAAATTTGCTAAAAAACTGTAGGCAAAAATTCATCTGTTAAATCTGTTAGCCACTGCAGGAAAACACAACCACATAGTACAGCTTCCCCGATAAGCTGTATCTCCCTCATCTCAAACTTGCATAACACTTCATATTAAAAAGCAATCTTCACACTAACTGGCTGTGCAGCGCAGCAAAATTTCATTCACATTGGCTTTTAAAATCCTGGCTTTGTTGGCCCTGGCTTATGGCCTAGTTCCATAGAAAGTTTGTACCGGAGAAGATAAGCTCTGTGCACGCACCGAGAACTGTTGCATGAAACAAAACATTAAGATGCAAAATTAATTGTAATTTGGCCCTTTTTAGAGTCATCCCCTCTTCCCAATTTGAAATGTCTGCCAAGTGATCTGTCATTCAGAAAGCAGAGATAGTAGCATCAGCTATTTTTTACCCTGGCACACCTGTTTGCTTGCCAGTCAGTTGCTCAACTGAGGGGCACGCCCAGAATTATGTCCTAGAAACAAAACCAAACAGGAAAGGTGAAGAAAGTCCTCAGAGCAACTGGGGTATCTGCTTTTCGCCTGGTTTGGAGACATCTTGTTGAGAGTAATAGCTTACTCACACAGGTTCACAGTTGCTATTGTAAAATCACAGAGCGTTTAATTGAAACAAATGACTATAATAATGGAACATTATCCCTGCAGGCTCCCAGCCATGACAGCTTTAATTATTGCTGTGTTGAGGACTCGGAACGCTGATCCTTCAAAGGAATGGCAAACATGTTTGCAGTAGAAAAAGCAGGCTGCCTCTTCTCCTAAGCTTTTCCTTCCTCACACAATACACAAAGTATGATGGATAAAGAGACAGAGAAAAAGAGCTAGTTCTTTTGCAGTATCTGTACTGCTTTGACCCACAGAATAGCCATCCCCTAAGAAGAGAAAGCAAATCTGTCCTTAGAATTTGACTGTGAAACAATCAGTTAAATTACTTGGTTTTCATTGCAAATGAACAAGAATCACAAGACAGAATATTAGTTTTCTAGAACCACACATATCAGTTTCTATATTTGTTTTCCCTTGAATATCACCCCTTCTGGCAATATCACATTCTCAACAACAAAGATTATGTATTTAACTCTCATTATTAAAAATCATTTCACAAATGGTTTTTATGAAACCCACTCTTAAAATATCCCTCCATAAACAACCCTTGAAAAACATAACATATAACAAGTCATAACTCAATTCTCATTGTTAAAAATAAGAATTGTTATTTTCTGTAGATAAACAAAGATAATATCCATATAGGATGAATGCAAAGCAACTCCAGCTAATGAGCCATTTACATTCCACCCTTTTTGCTCTCTTCACAAGACTACAAGTTGGGGGTTATTTAAATAATTTCTATCAAGGGGGATATTTCTGAAACTGTTCCACTCTTGTTTTGAAAGAGGGCAACAGCACAAAGCCCTGGTATAAATGTGTAACTGAGCACCACTCACCAAAACAGACTTTGCAAAAAAAACCTTGAAATGACTTGACAAATGACTTATGAATTGAATATCCCATACAGACAAGCAAAAGAGCAGCTCCACGTGATTAAGAATTCAAATAATTAAGAATCCAAATCTGGAAGTCTGGTCTTTTTGTACTCTATCTTTGAATCCATTTTCACTCTTTGTTAGCTAGGATCGCCTTCAACTGAAACATGTAATATTACTGGCTGTGAAGTAGTGGATGCCATGTTCCATTTTTGGAAAGTGGTCAACCCCTTTCTTTTCCTTTAAATTAATAACCAGCTATCCAGATTTAATTGTTTATTCTCTGCAGCTAATCCCTGGCAGTCAGCTAATGCAATGTTCAAATCTCTTTGGCCATGCTGTTTTAAATTATTCATTAGTCTTAACAACAGTTGCCAAAGGTAATTTAAATTAACAGTCATGAATATTCATTAAATGTAATGAATACTGATTTGTTTTTAATGTTCATTCCTTAAATACTTTACTTCACTGCTTCCTATTTATACTAACCTATTACCCTCACAAAAATATAGCAAGACTTTTTCCCTTTGAGATACAGGCAGTATGGCATATTCCTAGTCTTTTATTTTCAATAAAATGTAACATTTTTCGTGCCGTGTCTAAAATGCCACTGCTAAGCATACATCTCTGTGCAATACAAAAGCTCATTTGGAAAAAAAGAAGCATTTCACCTGCGCTGCAGAGCTGATTTATACTGAAACACTACCAGCTTCTTTAATACCTATTTTGTTCAAGTGCAATGGTGCAATTAAAATACAGTAGCGCTTTTGGCTACACTTGATGGATATGTCAGCTTGCTTTTGACATTAAGATTCTTCATTTCCAGTAGATACTTCTTTGAAGGTTTTCAATAAAACTTCAGACTGGAAAGTACCCATTTTATGGTTTTATCTTGATTTTTTTACTTTTTGAATCACAGTGCTTTGGTGGGACTGGTTCAGCAAGAGGCTTTCTTAACAAATACCATTAAAGCTAGTTCTGCAGCAGAGGTAATATTTATCCTTAGTTTGCTAGAGGATCAATCAAGAAACTCAGATCACTGCCTCGTTGTGAACTGAACAAGATGAGTCTCCCAAAAGCTGATTGTATACAGCAAATGTTGCTTTATTTCAATTCCAGAAACTAAAAAAGTATTTAGGACAACAGCTTCTTTGAACAAGCTGCTGTACCTGTTGTTTAGGCAGACTCCATTTTGTTTGACAGTTTGGCTTTTGTGACAATTCAGCCCGCTGCTGTGGGAAAGTGTTACAGTGGTCATGGTGATTCAAACTGAAAGGCTTTAAAATTTCTTATTAACTAAGTTCTGAAATGTGATCTGTGGCGGAGAAACACTGAGAAACCACGTTCTGCATTTTTTTTTCTCTTCCTGCAGTCAAAATCAGCCCATTTGTGCAAACAGCTGTGGTTAGGAGAGCATACATTTTGCATGGTGATCTTCTGAAAGCTTCCATACATTCGATATGGTGGCATAGCCAGTTTTTGGCTTCTGTAGAAATAAGATGACCACACTCTAATACTTTGCACACAAAAGAAGTGTGCTTTGAGACAGAAGTCCAACACCACTAGGGACCACATCCACTTAAATGCATCTCATCTCTCAAGGTACGAAAAAATGCAATGAAATAGAGAAGAGACATAATTGACAATCTTTAAACTCTAAGGAACAGAGCTGGATTTTTCAATTGTACTCATAAATCCTATAATATTTAACATAATAGAGATGGATCTCCCAACAGGCCATACTTATAAATTCTATGGAATACAATGAATTATAATACTATGTTTTAGAACCTTGATATTGGTGAGTCTGTGATTAGATGCTGCAACAATATAAAAGTGAACCTCTATATATGTTGGGATTTTAAATTTTCGAAACATTACCAGGAAAAAAATCTAGTCAGCTTGAGCTGACTATGATCTTACAAATCCCTAAGTGTACAGCACATACCTGCTTCTTCTCTGAACCTTGTAATTTGGCCATCTCATTTTAAACAGAGCATTTTCAAATCCAATCCACATCATGGAAATGCAGATGACACTTTTGATTTCAATTTTTAAGTCTCAACACACCTATCTGCATTCCCAGGCTCCTCATTACTGGTATTGTCACTGCATCCACTCTTTCAAAGAACTGCATCATACACTGCTTGGAATTTTACAACAGATAGGATCTGAGGTTTGCATAATATGACATGTTCGCTACTGCTTAAAAAAGTACACCCAGAGAAGATACAATTGTTAGTTAGAGATTAAATTATGGATGTATTTTGCAATCAATTCGCTATCTCATACTATAAAAGTTCTTCCTACACCTTTTTTTGCAGTTAGTGAGTCATGTTAGCAATTAATTTATACCTGCTTTCTCAATACAGCCACTCTTCTAGTCTTTCTTCTTCAACATCATCAAACGGGCTCACTGCTGGGAAGTGCAACCCATAGTTAAGAGGAACTCAAGTAGATTTTTAAATAAAAACAGGCATTTGTTTTTTATTTCCTAGCCTTTTCATTTAGAAAAAAATAAAATAATAAATTGTTAATAATTTCTCTCTAATTTTAAAACAGCTACTTGTCACTGCTGTCAACAATAATACTTGGGATATTATTTCAATACATCTGTCAACTTCTAATCTAGTTTGTACCTGTAATGACTTAATGTGAGAAAATGAACTTTCGTATGCAGGTTAGTTCTGTGGGAATGAGAAGGATGGAAAAAGAAGACCATGAGTGCTGATAACAGCAAGCAAATGAGGCTCGATTGGCTGAGTGACCTCCTCTCATTTGAAAGCTTTCTTACATTCTTACACCTCAGAAACTGAGGCAGAGAGAACAGAGGGCTAAAGGAGAGGTTTCTATCACTTCCATTATCCTCTTTTTATGTACACTTCTATATCTTTATATTTGAACTCTACTTCTCATTCTGATATTCTGTTATTTGGCATATTCTGTTATTTGGCATTCAAATGTTGTAAAAAAGGGAAAAAGAAAGATTTCTCTGATTTTTTTCTGAGTGCTACTCAGGGGAAGCAAATTAGCATTGATCTCTGACATTTGGCTCAGGAGACATTGCTGAGGTGCAACTATGATATCTGCATTCCCAAAACCTCGGAACAGCTCACATTCAACTGGGACAGAAATTTGCTCAGAAGCCATTTATTGCAAGAGCAATTTGTTGCTGTGGAAACCAGCAACAATCAGAAATGGCGCAGAGAATGCTTAGTAGGAGACAGGATAATAGAAAAATGTACAGTTGACATAAAACCAGACAAGGGTTGAGTTAGTCCAAAATTTAATTTAAGTTCAGTTAAGTTATAATAGTAATCCAACTGGAGATGAAGATCAAAAAGATCCTTTGGCCCTCAAGGACCAGAGGTTGGCTATACCTGATACAAGCCTTTACAAAACCCACACAACCTGATAGAAGGCAAGAATGTCACTTTGGAAAGGTCCTACAGCATCTGTGCAATTAACCTAAAGTGGACTTGCTCTATGTCAAAAACATTTTGGAAGGACCTGAATTTTAGAGAATACAGGGGCTGAACTGCTTGGCATGTACATGTAAAACAGCTCAGTAAGACACCACAGCCTGATACAGACAGGATTTTATTGAGTGATAATCTGAACAAGCCTTTGGCAAAATGTAGCATACAGCCTTCTATCATCGTAACACTGTCCCTAGAAACTATATATCTTGTCTGATGTAGTCAAGTTTATGTTGGGATCTTTTACAGACGTTAATATAGTTTAGAGCTCACACAATAGCAGAAATAAAATAAAGACTGTGAAGTTATATTAGAATGCATCTTATATATCAACCATGCTGCATTTTGTCTTCACTGTCCGAATGCTAGAGCTTTGCACAGCCAAATAGACCTGCAATGTGGATCAATAACAAGAACTACAGTATGCAGCCTGTTTTGTGCAAGAAAAAAATGGAATATGTTGCTGGAGGGGTACTGGCAGGATTGTTATCTGATCAAAATATGTTGATTTGATGAAGCATAGCTAGCTTTAGTGTGAACTTTAGAAATGACAATGTCCAAAACGTTTTAGCACACTATCTCTGGAATTATGCATTATCAAGCACAAGTAGTTAGTAGTATCAAGTCATCATTAATGTATTTATTCAGACTTTCTCTATACTGTACAAATTATGACATTTATAAAGAGGCAACAGTAAACATCTTGATGTTTTAGCCCACAGCTCTTTTTGAAATGCAGTGAAATATTAAAGGCTGGCTGAAACATTCTTACCTAGTGCAAAACATAAAAATATGATTTTTTCACTTGCTTGCATTTGTTATTCCACACCATCCACAGTACCCTATATGATTAAAAAAATAAATTAAACTCGTACCTTATCCTTTTATTAGCCTAATCTTAAAGCTAATTGACTTTTTTTTAATAAAGAAGATGAGTTCTATAAGAGAAATGAAAAGTCCTTTTGACATAATGAAATTGAAAATAACTTCCATTTCTTTAAAATATTTCTCAATATACAGCTACACAGTTTTATATCATATTGCAGCAGAAATAAGGCCCCCTTTTCCCTAGAGATAATAAAAGAATTGAATTTTTCCTTATCGGTCATCTATTTTTCCAGAGAAAGCTATTACTTGCTGCCTCTGGTTGCTAAGCAACAAGAAATATTAATAGCAGCTTTTATTAGCCAGGCTTTACCAGAGGAGTACTAAAATGAGAAAGTGGAAAACATGAATGTGTTACATAAATCTTTAGACCTTTCAGGGTTTGCGCAAGTCTCTGTTTGTGCAATGATTTATTGCGATGACGGTTCATTTATGAGAAAAGGGGGTGTGAAATAAGAAAATGGAACATTACCCTGAAGGACTATTTGAAAATAAATAATTGCAAAGGTGAAAAGAAAGCTGTTTAAAAACCAGAGTTCTCTTTCACAGAGTTTTTATTGGCCTATTACACACAGAAAAAATAAAAAAAGAGTTGCATTTTTCCTCTCTTCCCTTCTCACGTAGTAGCAATATAAATACATTCATTTATTATAAACTATCCCCAATAAAATGCTTTTTCCATCAGCAACAGAAGGATGAGGATATTAAAAAATGTGTTTTTTTCACCCAGTGGCCGTAATCCCTAACTCGATTTTATATCAAATGGATAAACCCAGCACAAAATACTGAATAAATCTTTGGCTTTCATCAGTGAAACATTTGTCTAAACCACACTGCCTGGTAGTTAATATGAGAGACTGTAATTCTACTAATGCAGTTCTGTTAGGAAAAAAGACTATTTCATATGGTACCATGACCTTAATTTCTATACATACATGTCTATCACAATAAATTTAAAATAGAACTGGATGTAAAAGTTCACTGGAGAAATATTTCTGTTTTGATAAGCCAAAATATTGAATGCCTGTAAATTTGTAATGTTTTGTGTTCTACTACCACATTTACTTTTCTTCCCTTGGTTTTCCATAGTTTATATCACAATTTACAATACTTTGTGCTTCACCATATAATAAAAAAAAAATCACCTTTATTATGATTTCTATTTAATACACCTCACACTGTTTTTACAACAGAAAAATAAAAGGAAATGTATCTTTTCAGTCTTTAACAGAGAGAACAACAGTGGAATTTATTCAAGTATTTAAAATCTTTAAAGGTTTTAACAAAATTAATATGAAGGACAACTTTAGGACCAAGAGAAACGAAGCCCTGAAAACACATAGAAATTTAAATGATGTGAATATCCATCTGCAAACAGCATTTAGTTTGTCTTTTGAGTGTTTAATGTTCTGTCCACACTGTTGAAGCAAATTCCTTGAAACCCATCAAGAAATGTCTTGAATAAATGAATGATTAAACTACTAATAACAAGTCTCGTTAGGTTATATACTTATAGTACATGCATGTGGCATGTATAAAATGACACCTACACAAAAAAGAAACAATACAGAAAACTGTAGGAACTGAGGCAACTTTGTGACTTTCTCTCCTTCGATTCTGCGAAGGCATGCCTCACATTTTTGTAAGTCAGAGAGGCCAAACCCCCACCCACAGGATCAATTCTGGCAGAATGTGTAAGTTTAGTCAGCAGATAAAAAATATAGAAATTCAAATTGGGACCTTGTCTCAAACATGGAAACTAGGCTCTACAAAAATACTTTCATGTGTCAGAGTAACTCTTACAACTTCTGAAAGGTATAGGTGTGATGTACTGTAGATCTGCATCTCAAGGATCTGAAAAATTCAGAGCTTATAATTTTCACTGTTCAGAAAGCTTCGTTCACTTGAATGGCCCTGTATCTGTCAAAGGTGTGTATGTCTGACTGCACAGTGTGCTTTCTGTATGAAAACCAGGCTTTTACTTAGAACCCATAGGAATAAGATGCTATGATGCTGCTTTTGTTGACAGAGAACAATTTATTTCACAATTAGGCACACCTGAAGTCCTAACTGCAATTATGTAAATGAGTTGAAATGATTCAGTATAATGCTCAGCCTTTTAGTTCATAGCTGTTAAACATACCTTATAATTCCTATTCACAATAATCTTTTAAAAATAATCAAAATTGGAAAAGCAGGGTAAAAAGTGTTGTGAAACATAGTGAAACCGTGGCAAAGACATGGCAAAGAATAGCACAAAAAGACAGTAAACTGGGGTAAATGAAAGTGCACCATTGGTACTGTACAAGTGTAGTAAAACAATATAAAAAACATTAAAATAAATACCCACAAGAGTAGATATTAACCATGGTAGGAATTCATAAGGGTGCTAAGTTCAACAAACAGTCTGTTGAAAGTGAAAAGTTATATGGGATAAGGAGAAACAGACAAGGCTCTCTTTTCCCTTCACAGGGCAGAACAGATCTCTTAGCAGTGGCAGTTACATCATCGATATTTCAATTTATCTCTCCAGGGCTCTGAACTTATCTTTCTTTTGAAAAAGTGCATACACGTACATGTACTGTAGTACACGGCTGCAATATCGATGGTTTCATTTACGGTTGTGGCTGTTGTGGTTATTGTTCATTCTTTCTTATTTTATCAAGTAATTATTATGTTCTCGTTTAATTTTCAGAGTTCATTTTCTAATTACGTTCTAACTTATGTAAAGCACTTCAGTCTGGAATACACATTAGATCTAATTAAATTTAGATAATTTGGGCAAAAATAAATTCCTATCTCTATCTGATGGGTGAACATATTTAAGTATGAATATTTATAACACAAAGTCATATTTAAATCAGATGAAAGTATATAACGATGAATAATTTACACAGTGATCTATTATTTATTTTGGTCAAATCTATGATTAGAAGATTGCTATTTGCTTGCCAGGGTTGTGTGCATGCTCTCTATTAGGCATTTTCATGTCATATCAAGTAATCATTTATATGGTAAGAGTAGTATATGGCTTCAGATGGAAAACATAATAGGAGGAGAAACTTGTTTCCAAGCTCTTAAATGCAATACATTTCTTGGTATACAGGAAGAGATGAAAAATTACGCTGGTGAACTAAGGGTACAGACAGATGCAAGAGAAGAAAGCAAACACTGGAATTGTTCAGCATTTTAAATGTCTCACTTATATTGACACAGTGCAATGAAGGTCAAAGACAAAAATGAAGGACCTGTGGCTAGTTGCAGAAAACACCTTAGGTTCAATCTTCCTTAGTGTTTCCACTTCAGTTTAAGGGTGGTGCACAAAATCAGATGAGCATAACCAAACGATCATTTTACAGTATTTGCTATGGTGTCTTTTGCAACAGTTTTTCACAGAGCTCTGTACAGAATTGTACAGGAGTCGACAATATTGTAGACAATGTGGGCAGAAGAGAGAAAAACATAACCCCCCAGGGAGAGAAAATAAACCACTGGGGATAAATAATTCTTCCTCCCTCTTCAGGCCAAGGGTTTGTGGTACATTAATTATATATATACAGTTATCTGATAAACTGAAATCTCAGTAACATCAAGGGTTTAAATCCTACTGTCCTGAGTTTGTCATCAAGGTTAGTTGTAAGGGAAAGTCCCTATTTTACCCTGGAGGCGCTCTGCCAGTTGTGTTTAGGGAGATCTGGTCACAGTCAGTTAGTGATATGACCCAAACCCAAACCAGTAACATCTGGGTTACAACCTGCAAGATCAATGAGAACCTTTGCTCTCTGAGCTCCTTGGTAACCCAAGAAGGCTACATCTGTACTGTTATTTTTTTCAGTATTTTTCATGGCCTTCCAGCCTTCCAGGTCAAAACCAAAAGATATTCAAGGTCTTAATTATGGAGCCATCATTTATTTATTATTGAATTATGGATCTGTTACGACCCCAAGCGTCTAGAGGTAAAGGGGTGTAACATTTAGGATAATTCTTCTGGATACAGGTGGGTTCTGGTGAGGTACTAGGAAGCTTGATAACAAAGGTGGGTGCAAAAGTGATTTTGTAACAAACAAAATGGAGCTGGCTAGGAAAGTGAGGGAAAGCTAACTTGACTACAAAAGAAAACCCGAAACACACAGTCTTCGGCGTCTTCAACACCCTAGCTAACCTCCACTGACTACCCAAAACCATACAAGACAAACGGCACTCACCCGTACTAAACTAGTTTTACTAATACAAAATCAACTAAGTGTGTAGAATGTACCCAACAACCTAAACTAACCTTATACACAAAAGCTCACACAAAAACACAAGTGAACTAGGAATACAAATAACGGAAAATGAGAGTAATCAACAGGAACAGGGTACGAAGGAACAAAAAGGTTGAACATGTAACACGTTAGGGCAAGGTAATGGCAAAACAAGGATAAACACAAACAAACAAAAGTACAAAGAAACTAACAGAAACCAACAAAACAACAAAGCCGAAGCTATACGAAAATACATACACACAAAAATAACCAAAGCGAAATGAAGCAAAGCAAAACCAAGCAGGACTGAAGTCAAACGAAAGGCCTCTCCTTCCTGAAAACCTCCATGTTATATACAGAATAAGATGCAGTCTGATTGGCTGAGAGGCTGATTGATGATGATGTCATACGGAACAGTGGTGTAATAGTGGACTAATGGGGGAGGGAGAACAATCAAAGGTCAGCAGTGTGGAACATAACAAAAACCACACAGACCACACACTGGGACGTAACAGGATCCAATCAAGCCTTGGGCTAATTAAAGCTTTTTCTCACTTCTTAAATTGATTAGTTTAAAAAAGATAAGATGGACTCAATTTTGAATCTGTACACTGCAGTATACAAATCTGGAAATAAATAGCTACTGTATATGTTTAAAGATAATTTGCACGGGAGAGTGCTGTTCCATCTAAAATGGAATTGAATACAGTCATTAGGGCTCTGGAGTCCAGACTGTAAGGTCTTGGGTTAATCCTATGTGTGATGCTACTGTGCTATCCTTGAGCACTGTACTTCGCTCAAATTGCTCCAAAATGCCCTGCTGTATAAATGGATCCCCTTCTCATGACTGTAAATGACAGTGACTGTATTTAGCTGACTGACCCTAAATAAAATACAGAATAAAGTATACTGTAATTAATCCACTAATTCTGTAAATGGCTAAAACCTGGATAAAAGCCTTGCAGTTCATGTCTATTATTTGCCTGACAGGTCTATAAATGGGTGTTTTCACTCAATCGCAGTTTCTCTCCTTGTTATGCTTATTTTCAACATTCAGGTATATTCTTTGAGAAAATAATGAAAGCATAAATATACAGTCACTAATAAGGTATAGAAAAAACAAAGCAACTGTAATACACCCTGCCTAAACCATTAACAAAGACGTGTGTCTAGTCTGATCACATCTATGTGATATGCACTACCTGAATATGGATATTAAACATCTAATGCCTTTGGAACCTCAGGGAGCTGTCATAGCATTTACAAGTTTAGCGGGAAGAACAGGAGGCTGGCAAATAATATCACTCAAAGCTGTGTACATTAAAAACAGCTTGCAGTTGGGCACCAGGTTTATCCCAACAGCATAAAAAAGCACAAAACAATGAGTGTGACAGGGACGAATGGATTTGAAATGGTCTTGAATTAGGAAAATTCCAGCAATTATAGCTTTCAATCTAAATAGTTGTCATGTCTGAAAAAGAGGCAATCTGAAACATTAAACAATTTCTGATGAAAGGTTGGATTTATTTATATTTTATGTTCCTAATTTTAAGCACCTACAGTACCTGGACTGCTGCTTGATTTGTTTTTGTTCAAATCACAAAGAAGGTAAAATGGTGGTGCATAAATAATGTTTTATTCAAAATTCTCAGGAAGAAATGCACATGTGTGTAATTATATGCTTTAAGCATATACAGCCACTTACTAAAAAGAAAAAAAATGGGATTAGATCAATTCACTGCCACACTTCAGGGAAAAGTGCATTCTCCAGCTTTTCCAAATTCAGGTCGTTACCCTCCCCTTTGTTTCCACTTTAGTTAAAACAGAGTTCTCAACAGCGCCATCCTCTGTCTCTCCTCACGCAAAACTGAACCATTGCATTAGCTGGCTGTATGCAAGTCTGTCATAATTGATCCAGTTCTGCACACTGAGCTGGTCGTTGAGGTTAAAATGGAAAGCATCCCATTGCACATCTTTTAAATGTCTTGTACGAAGCCATAGGAATTGAGAACTTCGTAAGATCTTTTAGAGATTCAGTTCCTCCCTGTATATGTTTATTTTTTTTCTGACCCCAAATCCTGTACTCTTCTTACAGTACATAAACTCAATACGCCCCCAGAAACTGATCTAAGTAGCTTGGCTGTATGATTAATGATCAAATTAAGGTATAAAACAATTTATTCCTGAATTTTTCTACTTAATATTGTTTGAAAGTATTAATTATTTTTTTATTGTTTTGAAAAAAAACAACTAAAATATTATACCAAACGAATGAGAATTACATCCCTTTTAATCACAGAATTAATCTAGTCAAAAATGTATGTAATCACAGGTTTTGACTACCAATGTCAGCTGTGTCACAGCCAGTACCTGAACCGTGAAAACATGTCTGTTGCATAAATACTGGAGGGATGCATATAGTAGCCACTTGGGGGTTATTATTATCATTGAAATACATATTGACAAATCAGTAATTAATATATATATATAATAAACCTACTTATTCTTTTCTCATCTATCAAGAGACCGTCAACATTCTTCATCAAGAATTTTACATTTGAACATTTTCTTTTCTCTTCAGCCTTCTCTGACTCTTTTTTTCCAAACTCTAGTGATGAATCTGCCTGATAAAAACAGATCTTATTGCTGCAGTGTACTGGCATAATACCTAATTTCCCAGCCTGTCAAGTGAAGAATGCCTGATGCTGGGCAGATGACGTCTAATGGATTTTTTCCAATTGAAAATTTCATGTACTCTTTTTTTACAGTGTATGGAGAAGAAAAAAAAAACAAGTACTCAAGATTAAACTGATGCTCTGACCTAAAGATTTCCGTGGAGCTGTGCAGCAAAAGTCCAAAACAGTCCAAAACAAATTTAGCATTACAGTATTATGGAGAAAGCCTAATAAGGATTTAAGTATCAAATAAAAATAAGCTACAGATTGAAATATCAAAAATAATGAAAAACAGTCCTGAATTACACACAAACTAGTTTACAGGTAAATGTATTTTTCAACCAATTAAAAAAACAAATTTTGATTAATCAAAGATGCACTGTTTTGATTATTAAAGGTTATTCAACAACAGCTTGAGATTTCAGTGATACTATCTGAAAAAAAAAACTCTTGTCTGAAAATATCATAGAACTTCTACAAAATATTGTAGCAGTTTTCATATTAAATTCAGGTCCTAACTTACTGTATGTTTTGAAGGGATTGAAAAACAGGTGTACACTGCCATTTAGGTGATAGCAGGTCTTCTAGGTCAATTAAAACAAATAAGATTCAGACTGTTTTGGTAGTTTCTTACTACCCAGAGATCTTTTTTCATATTACGGTAGTCGTTTTAAAATATATTTTACTGTGCTAATATATCCACTATGATTAAACAACTCCTGAATTTGTCTAATTTAATTTAAATGTTATTTAAAGAGGTGATACTCACAGTTACAAATTTACTACAAAATTCAGCTTCCTGTTTAGCATAGATTTTATCCCTTCAACTCATGTCAGAGTTTTTGTCACAAGGCAAAGCAGTAAGCAATCTCCCGTTGATGCAAAATGAAATCAAAGGTTAGTTCTCTCTTGAGTTGGAGCTGTTACTGATTTTAGGGATAAAATCCTGAAACCATTGCTCCCCATGAAACAAGAAGGAGCTAATCTTGCAGTATTGATATTGCCCCTTTCTTCAAAAGACTCAAAGCGTTTTAAACAACATTCCTCTGATGTGAATCCCTGTCCAAACACAATCTATGCATAAGAGGTTAATAAGCTACAGAGGAAGGCTTTTTAGCTGTATTTATCTTTTCTACCAAGTACAAATGATGCACACAGCTACATGCAAAGACAGGGACATCATACTTTCTGTTGCAAGTCTTTTGTTCCTAAGCTATGGAAGTGACTTACTGCAGCAGGATGAGCTGAGCAATTAAAGTACTGATACAATCAAAGTCCTGCCAAAGGCATGAATTGTATGAGAAGAGGATCTCAGGAAATTGTGTCCCTGGTTTCCTTTTGCTGCCTGGGTTCATTCAGACACATCAGTCACTACAGACATAATACTGTGCCTAGACAGGGGGGTAAACCAAACTGACTTACAGAAGGCATTTGGCTGGAGAGCAGATGTCCATCTTGCCCAAGCATGTTGGACATCATGATGGCTGGCAGTTCTGGGTAGGAGTAGGGATTCAGCAGGCCATTGGGTGGCAGTGAGTGGCATAGGGAGTGGTAGCCAGACTCTGGGTCCATGAGGTGGAGCAGGGAGGGGTCAGGGAGATTTGGAGGAGTGATGGGGGGGATCTCGTAGTCCTCATCACCTCCACCACCACCCTGACTGGAGTAGTTCTGGAGAGCAAAGAAACAAAAAATGACTTTCTAGCAATTCAACCAACATACAGGATTATACCTTATAAACGCTGCAGTTCCTCTTTGGGACAAGCAGATTGGACTGTTTTGTAAGAAGCATAGTAAACAGTAAATGTGTCTCATCAAGACTGAAATCACAAGGTTCCTAGTCAACCCAAAAAATCTTAAAGCAGAATAATGCAACTACTGTATACAGTGGTTAATGAAAAACAGTTTCGCCACAAGTAATATCACAGTGTAAATATTGTGGGTTCAGTTATTTTTAGAGAATGAAAAACTGAGGGAAATATGATTCTGTAAAATACCCATTTAAGTGGGTCCTGAAAACACAGAAAATCCCAAGAGTTCAACATAAATATTTGTGAATTTCCCGTTTGCACAGAACTACGTATCATTTTCACTTCAGGGTACTGGGAAGTCAGGTTGTGCTGTAAAGAAAGCAGGCCATTAACATACCTGACCAAAAACACAGTTCTGTTTGTAATGAAGATTAAAATCTATCCCTTCCCACATGCATACATGATTTACTGTACTTTGCGCAGTTTCTCATTCTCACATAGCTTACATATATGATTCAGCACCATGTACAGTTTACCAGTTACAACTCAGAGAAATTCAGGGGAAAATCCCTGTATGACAATAAAACATAACAAAAAAACTTAAAAGCATAGAAAAGGGAAACAATAAGGGCAACAGTAAGCATTAACAACCCTATAATTCCTAAGACAAAGTAACTTGATTTCTTTTTTGTTTTAAAAATCACCACTTCCAAGCATTTCTCTATTATCATCTACAACTACCTCAACATAGAGGTGTGCTGAGAAATATGATTCTGTACTCTCAAAATGCATACTGGGGGTATTCAATGGGGAATGAAAAGCAATTTTGTCAGAAGCAATCTGACTTGACTCCGTTCATAATGACTGAGTCGAATTAATCATCACAAATAATATTCTGGTGTCAGCCATTCAAGAGGTTTTTAATAGAATTTTTATGATTCATGTCTTGCGGTATATATCAAACAGTCAGTTCTGCAACATTTCAGAAATCAATTCAATATCATCTTCGTGTAGGCTGTCATCTTCTTCACCAGAACAGCCATTTATCTTGCAAACAAATACTTTTAGCACATAAACAGCAAAAAACGTTTTTCAGAGTTTTCCATTTTCTCTTTCATTTTACAAAAGCAAAAAAACAGGGCTTCAAAACAGAAGGATTTTTTTTCATGATCTAAAAAGCACACAGTTAACATACTGACCTTTTATTTATTTTACAGTACACACAACTTTCCACTGTGTTTTACAGTATGTTAAGATGTAATGATGCTAGCTCCTCAAAACATGCTATTACAATTAGGTGAATGATCAAGGAGGCAAAGAGCAAAGCTTTGGATCATGGGATATCCAACAAATAAGGTAACAATTAATATTAAGATTACATGTTTAACATTTTATAAATAATATATGTATACAATTAAAAAGGGCCTTTGGCTTTGGTTTGAACAGGAGCAGTTCAAAAAACATTTAATAATTATCCAAAAATTGACTTGTGTATAAACAATTATAGCAAGTAAAAACCACTTTAGAAATGGTTTTTAATATCCTTGCATGCTAACAGAAATGGAGAACTCAATTGCTTTGATTGGATGTACTTTGCCTGTGCTTTGTCATGTTGTAGAGATTAATTTTCTAGATTGTCCTTTTGAAGACAGATGTTTTTGTAAACCTTCAAGGATACTGTTATTGTTTCGTCTAATGGACGAGAAAACGAACATTTCCTGAGATTCAATTTACCTCATAATTGTTGGAAGGAAACTAAATTGTCTGTTGTAAACATTTGGAGCATTGTGTGAAGTGACTCCCTGTCAGTGGACTTTGGGAACTCAACATCTCTTTCTTTTTTCACAATACAATTGTATTATTAGACTCATTATTTTCCTGGCATGGGGTTCTGACTTTGCCAGGATTTGGTAATGTGAAAAGCATGTGGTTAGCCATGATTTGCCACAATAAAAAAGACATTTGTCAAGATTATGTCTTCTATATGGAGAGAAAAAGTGAGCAATAGCTTCCCTTTTCCTGGGCTCTTGGTTTTCAAAAACAAAATCCCACAAGATCATTTTGCACTGTCTATCAATGCCACATTCCAGGCACCTAAACGGAGGCAGATTCAGACCAAAAATGTAATGGAATGGTGCATACCCTGTGACTTTATCGCACGAAGAGAAGTACTGAAATCAGAGGAGGACATATGGGTGGACTGGTGCTTTGAAGGAGACACCTCTGTGTTTGTTTGAGCAATAGTATTGCATAAATGATGTACTTAATCAGTAATCAGTTAACAAATAAAAAAAGCAATGTTAGACACCAAAAAAGAAAATACCATCGTTGTGGATGAGAGATTTTAAAGTGCAGCCTTTTAAGTAGTTTCTTTTAAGTAGTTTCCAAACAAATCAAATTGTCAGGACTTCAAACTAAAACAGGTTTTAAACTGAATTTACAGCTTTTGCTTCTGAGCAGTCAGAACGTAACAGCTTTGTTGATGAGAGAGATGCAGTACACGTGTGAAGGGGGCTGCATTTATGATGAGTTTATGGAAATGTGATTCCTGAAATAAATGCATGGAGAATAAAAGGATTCATGCTGTAGTTGAAGGTGTCAGTTTGACACAGTTTTAATCAACTTTGTTATTTCATATAACGGTGAGTCCTTGTAGCATCTTCTTTTCACACATTCACAACCAATCAGAGGAGCTATTTAAGTAATTGATCCTTATTTAACTATGCAAATTGTCTGCTACTGCAATGCACTATGAACCACATCACCATGTAAGAATTAAATAAGAAAAAAATAAAAACAGATTGCTTATTCCACTTTTAATTACCTATAAAAGACTCTTCATATATTATGAAGAGTACTGGATTTGTCAAATGTTAAGACTGCACTGCTTGCAGGATGCCCTTGAAGATAAGATGCAAATCTCAAGGATGTTTCGAGTTGAATATTTTCTAAATAAATAATTCATATGCTTGAGTTTTATGCAGGATACAATTGCCTATGTACCAAAAAGGGGATCAAAATGAAATGTCAAGAACTGAATTTCTTTATTTTTTTATAGATTTAAAATCAAAAGGCCCAGGACCTTTTTTAATCATTCATTCTTAGAGTACTACAATGACACAAAGAACGAGTAAAAAAACAAGCCCCTGCAATCATTTCAGATTCCCAAGAAACAAGCCTTGCTTTCCCCTAGCTCTTGCTTTTGAATTTTTAAGAACTATACTACAGTCCTTTTTTAAAAATGCCTTTATTTTAAAATAAATCAATACAATAATATTAATCAATAAAGGCCATGATAAAATTGAATGGCTTTTTTTAGCTTTTCCATGTTTATGCAAGGTATTTTTAGTGTTTCCTACAGTGTGTATCATGCTTTACCATACATCTACATGGTCTGTCTTGATGGTCTTGTGCTTTCCTATATATTTTACCTGATTATATCATATGATATATATATATAATTATATCAGAATTATACTCTGCTTTTACCATATACCATGGTAAACCTTTAGAAATTATTCCATAAAAGTTATTTAGCTTTTTGGACTGCTGAACTGAATCTTCCAAACACCTTCTGTCACAATTATGTACAGGACAAGACAATTTGTATGAGGGAGCAGTATGGACATTAAGAAGTGTCTCCTTGCATTGATGTTAGAGTAAATGCCCAGATAATAATCTGATGGCTTGCATGGAATTCGCTTTCCGCTCCATGATTGCATAAATTGACTTACTAAAATTGTCTTGTGTATTTGGGGAATTTCTGCACGTGTGGTTTTTAGTGTATGGTCAGCGTTTCTTTTTAACCAATTTTGAAAATATAAGATTAAAAAACTGATCTTCTCGCACATTGCCTACTCCACTTCGAAGCAGAATTAAATTGCATGATAAATCTAAAAGAAAATTGCCCTGTATGATTTAAATAAATTCAACTCCAACTCCAGTAAATTGTAAATATTGTGCAGTGATTGACAACTGGATGTCAGTCTACTTTCACTGTCCACTCTAGCTGAGTGGGTTAAGAATGACACTCAACGGCAGGAAAATACAAGTCCACATTAAGAATTATTCCTGAGTGACACCGTCCCTTTTGAACCCAGCTCCAACAAATGCCTTTTTGACACAAGCCCCAGTATTACGGTTATCCAGACATGAGCAAGGGAGTGCAGCTTGACTGAGAAAACATGAGACAGAATGGCACTGGGATGACTAATGCTCACCTTTTCTTTCAGTCACAAACTCTTCTACCACATTTCTTTTAAGCCACTTAATAGATTTTCACTTGAAGAATATCACTTTCCATTTGAACATATGATCAAATACTGTGGTGTACAACAACAGAAAAAGGCATTCACTCTTTTGGGGAGTACTAGGTGTGGGAACAATCTGTCAAAATATAGACCTATCTGACATGATCAAATTCAGATTTTGTAACTCCTTATTTTAATTTTCTGATAGAGTCAGTAAGATTTAATGTGGTGATGAAATGGATTGATGAACTGGACATATCTGAGAATGGTGTAGATTTTCCTTTTGTCTGCAAAAACGACCTATCATAATTAAGACAAAGCGATCGCTCTCAAAAAACTATTTAACTCAGTTATCTATGTTGGTCAGTTTGAAAATAACGTATATCAACTGATAATTTTAAAAACTGTAAAAAAATTAAAAACAAATGTAACATTTCTTCTATTGTAGATAAACTAAAAAAAAGATAGAAATCAGTCCTTACACCCATGTGGCTATGTGATCCACCAATGACAATCATGCTAGTAAATACCAGCCCATTTAAATAGCTTCCAGTGATACAATAAATATAAGTGTCCCATAAACTGGTAACAGCTACAGCTGCTGCTTGTTAAAGGATACTTTTGTAAATTTTTAAATCTGGTTTTACATGCGCACTAAAAAAATCAAATGGAGGCTTGCACACTTAGAACGATTCACTATTCTTTCATTTACCTAAAGTGCAGATTAAATTTCCTTATGCTAATTTCTAGGTTGTGAAATATATCCACAACCTAGAAAACATCAGCACATTGCACATTCCAGTACTTATAACATTACAGTAAAGCCAATTAAAAACCAGAATAATATATTTTGGAATTTTATAGACTCCCACCTTTACTTTCAGATAGAGTTTATCTCGGTCTCTTTCCAAAAACAGGGTTAGTTATTTTATTCTTGAAGCCTGTGACAGACCGGTTCCCCAGCATCACCCACTCAATGGCATTTCTCTTAAATGTCAGATTCAAATTGATCTGATTTCAGTTTTTAAAAAAGACCCTCTCTGCCTGCATGCTGGGCGGAGGTCACTTCACTCCAGACGGATGACTCTCTCACAGAAGAGAAGAAGAGATTGTATCTGATACTAAAAAGTGATTGTCACACCTACTGTGGTATGTAAAACTGACACTGAAGAAGTACATTAATTTTTTTTAAAACATCATCTACTACATGGTAGATGGATTTACTACATGGTTATGTAAAAAATTGATGAAAATATCTGTGTGAAGTTATTACACAAGATGAAGGTCATCCAGCTATGTGAGTATTTAATGACAAAAATGCAATTACCAAAAACATAATAGAAAATATGAAAAAGAATACCGAGCATAAAGATATTTAAATTTACATCATAGCTGTTTACTAATGAAATCAAATTATCATACTGTAGCTAAGGTTAAACAAAGCAAGGACAAAAGTAGGAAGATGCATGTTTTCTGGACCTTCTGTAAATTCCAGGGCACACAAGCAAAAAAAATAAATTTTTCTTGTGCTTTTCCATGCCTTGTACTGCATATTGCTACATTAGCAAAGGTGTTTACTGTACATATGTAATTTGTGCAAATACCACACAAAGCATGTGCAATGCTTTTACAGTTTTCATTAGATGTGTAGTCAAAGTCCTGCTGAGGGTCATGACAAGTCTCCCATGCAAGCCGGAAGCACGGGGCACAAGGTGGGAGTGAGTACATGATAGATATATAGGACATTTATATTACTTTTGCATTACTCAGTTTATGCTTTGACCCACTTCACCATGCTTTACCATAATTTAACCATGATTTTACTGTGCCTTATTATACTTAATTGATTTAACCATGTTTTACTACAGCAAATGTTTATTCATTTATTTAAGCACAACATCTCCCTTCTAGAAAAGCTGTTCAGAATCTAGTAACCTTTTATGTGTGGGCTTCTGTCTAACTTCTCTCCCTGCCTCTTATCTAGCAAAAGGCAGGAGAAAGAATAAAGCCGAGAACGTAAACTGAAAACTCTCCAAAAAGGCCCTAAACTACTGAACTGTCAAAGAGCTGCTAAACACCTCCAGATTTCCACTCTGTATTCTACAGTTCAGTACTGAAATAAACACATTGCAAATGGTAAAAAATACACACTTTGTAAAGGGTGACAAATTTGTTGTTTTGTGCCCAATATGCACATACTGTATCTCTCTCCCAGAGGGCTGTGGCAGATTATAATTTATGCTTACACCCAAACTGGAGGAACAGTATGTTAACTGTAATTTCCTCATTTCAGGTTTCAAAGCGGTATGTACGTATCTTGCCAGGCTAAAAGTGCTTCATCCATTCTCATCTGTCTGATGTTTTTTAAAGACAAAATAACATCTCATAAATTATCCCAAAGATCAGGCTGCCAACCCTGCAGGTCCAGTGGTGACTTTGGAGGAGGGTTGTGGGAAGGTTTATTAACACACCAGGCTTAATCTCCTGAATGGAGACTAGACCTTCAACACCTGTGAACATTCACCTTACCAACACCTGTAATTCCCTTCCCCAAATATAAGAAGAAATACATTAAAATGAACAAAACCATTTCCCCCACACAATCCCTTTCAGCCATCTCCAGTCACTCCCTATCATACTGATCCTCCACTGGAACCATGCTATGTATCCGAGTTGTCAATAGCTTTATGGAAATAATATCAAGACAGGACCCTATGATGCCAGGAGAATGAATGTAGATGCTCTCAATGCACTTCAATCCAGCATGAACAATATTTAAGCTGTAGTCAAACCAGTCAGACAAATTTGTTTCTACAACTGTGAGAAGCCCATATTATCATCTAACAAGAGTGACAGGTGAAAACAAAAATAGGGAATATGTATATTTAAAATTATAGAATGAATAAGACACCTTTAGAAAATTAAATCAGTGTGGATGTAGACATTTTCTTAGCCAACCAGTTAATTATTGGAATAGCATGGTACAGTATCTCAGACAGATAAACACTTTTTTCCTTCAGAATGACAACGGCCAGATTCTGCTGTTTCAATCGTTGGCTGAAAGAGAGTGCCAAATGATCCTGACAAAAGAGGAAGAGGTAGATGCCCATTATCCTTGATAATGAAAAGCCACTTTAAACCCAACAACGCAAGTCAGCTGCATCACTTCCTGTTGGTTTGTGCCTGGAACACAATGTTCTTCCTCAGTATGAGGTAAGTCTTGCACCGTCCCCATTGGGCTACGAACAGTAACACACAGTGGAATGAGGAAGAAGTAAAACCACAACACACACTATGGGAAACCAAAGTAAATGTAAAAGTTCTGCATAAACCACGAGAAAGCTTAGAGCTTACTGAGAACATTCACCATGATACTATTTCTTAAGGGCCGGCTCTGGTTCGTACTAGCAAAAACTGCAATCCAGGAATGGATAAAAACCATGACTTCCATAGCATAGATGAAGCAAAGATTCTCTTTTACCTATGAAAAAAATATTGGAATCCTTCTGAGTAAAAGATACCACATAACTCCAAATTGTTATCATTAGCTTACAGTAACTCAACACCAGTGGCAAATAGAAATCCAACAGAATACAATAGGTTGTGCTTTACCAATGATTCCAAAACTAAATGTCAATTCATTCTGAAGGACTAACACTGAATTTTAATGTAATTATAAATTTATTTCTATATCATACAATTAAGATGTGAGCAGTGAAATTACCATTCTCAAAGGCTGATTTCTCCTATGACTAACTTTCAGAGCTAGTGTTGTTTACCCTTCAGTCTGTCCTCTCTCTCCTACCCTTCATTTTCAGTGCAGCCTGACCAGTCCTTCAGTCCCTCTACTCACCCTCATTAAGGGTCTGTGCAGTATTTTAGAGTTTCATTTCTTACCATTCCATGTCTGAAATAAGACCACAAAAGGCTCTCTGGAGCAGCACTGACAGTGGTGTCGAGTTACTGCCATTGTACACTTTGTGCCCCAACTTCATCTGCGCAACAAAGAGAATGCATTATTTATCCCCCTCTAACTCTGATCCCATTTGCATTTGGGAAATCTAAAACTCATGTATGCCTATGGCTCCTCTGCATTCTTGTCCAAGGTACATGTATGTGTAAGTTACAAGTCTTCAAAGTTGGTCCATGCTACTGGTACACCATTAAAGATTATTACATTATAATCACTGCTGTGTTGTTTTCATTTGAGAGCTTGACTGGGTTTATCAATCAACTTCTTAACTTTCCATCTCAACTTGCAGTACATTAGGAACCTAAACCACATTACAATTGTGTTCACATCTAATTGTAAATGGGCTCTTAACTGAAATTGTAATAAACTTTAGAAAGACCATAAAAAAGTGTGCCAAGTATTTCTATTTCTTCATTTTGTCCTACAGTCTGAATTGGTAACAAATTGCCCCAAGTATGAAATTCACTTGAAACCCTGCCCTGGAAAGTGACGTTTTAGAGCAATCAAACTTTATTTGTATGTCATGAGAAGATGGGAGAAAAGTGGATAGTGGAGCACCTGCCAAAATCTATTTTAAACATGGTGAGGAGCAGGTAAATAATTGTTTATAATTGCCTACACCTTGGAGGGGATGCAAGTGTGTTGCAGGGCATAATAATAATTCCTTACATTTATATAGTACTTTTCTGGACACTCCACTCAAAGCGCTATAGAGGTAATGGGGATTCCACTCCACCAATGTGTAGCATCCACTTGGATGATGCGACGGCAGCCATAGTGCGCCAGAACGCTCACTACACATCAGATCTCAGTGGGGAGGAGAACAGAGTGATGTAGCCAATTTATAGATAGACAGGCAGCATAAACTGGAATTGAGCTTAGGACTGCAGAGATCTAGGGTAGCAGCAATGAACACCTTACCGCTGTACTGAGGCACAAACTTTACCATAGTGCATAAATAAAACATTATGATGGTCTGTAATGGACGGTCTTTGCAGTAGTCATACTATGCTTTTAGCACACACTTTACTTTTACATTATACAACCACCTGGATTTCACTGTACTTCAATATACTTTCATCTGCATTCACCACATTATAAACCAGTAAGCTTTTACGAAGGGGTGAATGATGAATCTGCAATCTTCTCTTGGTCATTCCCTGGGATTCCAAAGAGCTTTTGAGTCCAAATCTCGGCCTTGTGTTGGATGAGTCTGACATTCACCAGGGCAGTGCATGATTTTTAATCTGGGTTACATGGTTCTTCAATTGGGGTTAATCGTTTTTTTTGAGGTGACACATCAAACCTGGTGGCCACCCACAACTACCTGTACGTTAAGTAGTCATATTGCAATTTCGACACTGTTTTTAAAATAGAAATGTGCCCTCGGGAATAATTCATTCATTTATAAACCTGGAATGTCAGCCTAATCGCTAATGAGTAAATCATTACTTCAGGATCCCAGAGTGTGAGCTTTATTTATTCCCTTTGGCTTTGAAAATCTAAACGTTCTCATATCATTATCTAACATACATGACCACAGAGGACTAGTGTTTTTTATTTCAAGATTACAATTTTAAGACATTCAACAACATGTACTGACCTTTCCTCAAGCCAGCTCAATAGCAGATTTATGCAGTATTTTAGGACAAGGTCATCATGTGCCTAGTGTCCCTGAAAACCAGCTAGACCTTGTACTTCCTGCCACCCTTTTTGCTCATCTTCATCTCCCTAATGTTTATTTTTGTGTTGTCAAGCCATCAGAGGTAACAGAAATGTGGAAAAAGAAGATTCTTCACCAGTAGGTGATGCTTGTAAAAACTGTGATGGGAACGGTGACACTATAGCTTCTTGCAATTGGTGTGGACTTAAACACTCAGATGTTAACTATTTAGTAAACAGTCCTAAAAAAGGACTTGGTCTAGAATGAAAAAAGTGATAGAAAGTTACTAAATTAAATGTAGTAAACGAGTCTGGAACACAAGACCTACTTAACTGGTCCTGATATATATAGTGGGAAGTGAGAACAACAACTCTGGAAAAATTAATCCCTAAGTAAGTGGTGTCATAATTAAGGCCACAGGACTTTTGATTTATGGAGATCAATCTTCTGGAGGCTGTGACTCATCAGGTATTTTTATTTCAAGGTTGTTTCTACCCTGGTAGATGGCTCCTTCTGAAAGAAAGCAGGTGATCCTGATTCATTTTCACATTTGAGGGATCTATGTTGTTTTTACCCAAAATTACAGCTCAGAAACTACCCAGCAGAGACAAGCCTTTGTAAAAGTGAGGAAACCACTAATAGACAGATAGAGTCTGGCATCCTATCTTCCCCATTGTGCTTCTCAAAGTTCAATAAACCTGAAGGGCTTATCATGCCACGTCAAGGATATTAATATGTTCTGGTGCTTTCCTTGGTTGTTCAGACAACAATAGCTTAGATTTGTTGCAAAGGGAAAAATTGATATTGTTATGATATAGGGATTTTAACTGGAACTACAAGATGTGTGTATGTTTGTTAATAAGTATTACTGTGTCGCGGTTTTATCTTCTGCAGAGAACAAAACAAAAAGTAACTTAATTGTATTGGAAAAAAATCTGAATTTGTATATTTGGGTTATGAGATGACGAACTAGGGAGACATATTTTAAAACTAATATTTCAGGCAAATGAATTACTTTAGCCTCAGCTCATGCCCTTAAAACATTAAAATAAGATTTTTTCAATCTCTTGAACCCTGTAGGAAACTGCCGAGCTTGATATGTTTCTGGGTATAGATATAGCTGTCAAGAACTGTATACATGAGAGACTGAAATCGAAATAGACAAAAGCCTATGTCTCCTACAGCTTTAAGGAATGATACATTTGACTGTGGTGTGGTACAGTAGATATATGGTTTATATGGACTTAAAAAAGAGAGTAATTTCTGTTAGAGGCTTCAAACCCTTCACAACCATAACTATTTTGAACATTTCTGATGAGATATCCTGGGACACCATTTAAAGCCACATTAATTCTGCTTCCAAAAATCATAATCATCATATGATTCAAAGGCCAGTCCTTCTTGCTGATTCTCAAAGCCCTGGCAGCCGGCATCTGTTTCTTTCGGCACAGGAAGCAGAGCAGTTCATTAGATGTGAACAAGATCTTTTCACAGATACATTCCTGTTGTTGCGTGCACAGGTAAAATCAGAACAGGGTTTTTTGTTCCGACTTTTGTTGGGACTGACTTTTGTTTGCAGAGGGGGTGTCAGCTCAGTTTTGTTTTATACTAATAATTATTTGCAATTGAGATCTCAGGGACTGTCATTTTTCATCCAGAGTGATATTGAACTGAGGCTCAGCACTCAGAGAATTGAAACACTAAAACAAAGGAAAATATTTTTCACTTTTGCAAGATGGACATAATCATACTCAGTTGTAATGCAGCTTTTGATCAAGTATAATTTAATTGTTTTGGTGTAACATAAACAGTCTTTGTGATTCCTTAGAAAATTCTTACTTAAAAAGAAAAATTACCATCGACAAGTTAGCGCAACACTGCAGCTCTTTGTTACGAGCTCTGCCCTTTTGTCTGGACATAAATATTGGATGAATCTGAAACAACATCTTGCAGCAGCAGTCCAAATGTCTCAAACTTTATCCATTCCTTTTCTCTAAGAAACCTTTTACTTGCAACAAGAGCCTTTCTTTGAGGAGATAAAACAATAGCCCTAGTGAACAACATCCTGTTGTGATCTCTCTCTCTCCATGCCACAGTGCACACTTCACTCATCTCCAAGGTCAAAAGGTCACCTTCATTTGATCAGATGTCATCTTAGATTAAAATCAGGGGCTTTGTGAGATGTCATATTTCATTATGCATTTCAGTCATTTCTGGGGTCGGGGGTCACTCTGATTTGATTGGATGACAGAAATGATATAATTTGTGTTTAACCCTGGGCAATATGAGTTCTGAGTGGCGTACTAATGCATTTTGCAAAGATACAGCTGCCCTTAGTGACTAATTTGAAATGGCACACTGCAGAGCTGCACAAGCCATCTATTGTACATCATCGGGGGTTACATGGGGGTTTATCAAATAATAAATAAGACCTACAGTCTCTCTTCCTGGCATAATGGCACTTTGATTCCACTTAGAGAGGAGGTTCACTGTGGTACAACTGTCTGCACTAACAGGTCATTATTGGTGAACACTGGAGTGGAACAAAATGCAGTTCAAATCTTTCAAATAAAAGGTCTAAAAATGAAACAAGAACATCAAGAAAGAAACCTCTGGGCAGAGTCTTAATTAATTTTAGGTTTAAACATGATCAGAGACAGATGTAAACATGAATCAATATTATATAATATAGAAATACAATTTGTATTAAACATTGATTTAGCATGCCAGGCACATGCTAGATATTACTTAATGGTGTGTTATAATGCCCCCAATTTCTTCAGAAGGTTGTCTTTGCTACACAAACGGTGCACAACAAGGGTTCCCTTGCATAGATCCTACACATTGTGACTTTATGGGCCTACACTGAACATGAATCACCTGAACAAACAGGACCTTCCCCTTGTTTAAGTACATCAAACTTCTCTGTCAATAACTCTGCAAAAGAAAGCTTGCAAGGACAGGCCAGCACCTCTTCCATCAAGCTGTCAGGATATGATTTATCATACACTGGAAAACTGTGCTATGAATATGCTCTTATATAACAGGTAAGGTATGAGATACAGTACTGCAGTAAAATAAAGTCTGTTTTCCATTATTGTAAAACACTTTAATTAGAGTTTTTGCCTCACTTAAAATGACTTAAACAGGATGCATGATAAAAAAAATTTAAACACCAAGCATTAATATTCCATAATGTTCTGCAGTATTTTTATAGAGGGCACTTCTTTCGTTCTGTAGAGGGCTCTTGTAACACCATTGGTTGGCAAGTTTTAGCTCTGTTGGCTTTTATGTAGCTTTCACAGGCACATTACTTTTCGTTTAGCAGGCAATGCAATTACAAGCCAATATAAAATGAGATCAACAGGAGAGTTTATGAATTTTTAGCGCCACTTCAAATAGTTCAATTTCTGTATTATTCACAGGCTTTCTGTATTTCATACAGTGGGAGCTGTTACAAACAAAAGCCATTTTTGCCTGTATACCTAAGGGCAAAACAATCTGAGGTGTTACAGATCTCATAATCATTAATTACATTAAACCACTTCCAAAAACATAGGGAAATATGAGAATCAGCTTGACTAACACTTTCACTGAAAAGATGCTTGGTACAAGTACAGTCTGCTTTCTCAGAAGCTTCTGTAAACTGTTATATACCTATGATGAAAATCGCATGCTGACTGTTGGCATGTGAGAAGGACAGTAGCCTCTGGTAACTGTATGGTATCATTGCATGAAGCAGGTTCTATAAATGTGTGTGTTTTAGTTTCACTGTAGGAAGAAGGGATGAGCACATCTGGGACTTGAACTCCTGACTCTATTATTTACTACTGGCTTAGGCAGTGTACTATATTCTTAATGCTCTTCCAATGATCCACCCTTTTCTCTGCTCTTTGCCCCCATTTGCCAGGCATTAACACTACTAAGTGTAAGCGGGGAATTCTTTATAGTCTTATATTATTTTTTCTTTTTAAATCACATTTTGTAATTACATTACAAAATAACATTAATCCATGAGGACATCTTTTTAGAATACATAGAATTGGTTGCTGCTGAATATCAAACTGCATAAGAAAATAACATTTTAAAGTTTTGCTATCTACAGATCTATGTACATACACATGTATTTATCTGCTAGACTGCTACTTAATTCTCTATATTGAAACTCTGTTACTTAAATCTCTTCAAAAAACTAATGGGAGTTTTTCAATATTCATAATTAGACCATTGCAAATATAAAAAAAAGAAAAGTATTTGATCATTCCCAAGCAACATCTGTACATCGCAAACAGTATGGCCACACTGCGGCTTCAACTGCCTCATTTCAACATTTGACAACTTCCATTTTTTAAATTCTTGTTTTGAGTAACACTCCAATCCTGTGAGAACCCTCACAGGATTATAAAGGAATAAAGAAATAAAGGTTAGTTATGTTCACCAAAAATGAGAAATTTATATCATACACTGCAGTTTAAATAAAAATTATATTGTTTCCAAAACTATAGTGAGGTGACTATTACACATTTTTTAGATGTTAAAATAATCAAGTCCTGACATGTTCCTGTGCAGACCATGACACCACTTAAGCATAATACCACTTAAGAACTCACATTCTAAACAAGATTGGCCTTTTCTCCTGTGTTACATTTCTTACAAGTTCTTATGTTTCCTATTATAATGAGTAGAAAGGCTAGAGTTTACTTTGTCTCATGCCTTCAGTCTCCGAGCCAGACATGGCCATCACAGGAGTAGACATTGAGAGCTCTGTGAAGCCAGCTTTGTACATTTGTACAGAAGCTCTTTGAGGTACAGTAATAAAGGTCTCTGAAAAAACAATGTGAAGGAACAACAGTTTAGACAGACATTAAAAACAAATACAGTCTCAGAACTAACTGACTAGCTGTTGAAACAAACAACCATTTAAGTTTGCTCTCCTCCAGTCTATTATCAATGGAAATCTGTCTGAAGTCTTGACGTTTATTTATGGTTTGAAAAAAAATGACTTAGATGTGAAACCTGTAATGCTACTATGCCAGACAGGCGTAATCGACTACAGACAGCTAGAGGAAGTTGTAAATCATGTCTAGGAATTCTGATATAATGCAAAACAGTGGGGGAAAGGACAGAGACAGACCCATGCAACAGGGCTCGAACACGGTGCAGAATTTCTTTAATCAGCAAGATAAACCAATGATTTTTGTCCTAATCAGAGGGCTTCCTGACAGTCACACTAGACTGAATTTAGAACATGGAATCTGGTTTATGTGGATACAACTGGGGACTAAATACAATAGGTGGTCCAAAGAGAATGTTTGAAAGTAATACTTGCAAGTATTTTTTAAAGATTAAGAAAGAAAATTGACTGCACACAAAAAAAGTAATTGTCACAGAGATGGTATCCTGTAGTTGTCTCAAGCAATCGTACAGTACATCAAAGAGGTTTCCAGCTCAAGCTAAGGGTCCAGGGTTGGCTTCAATTCCAGTTTTTCAATTCCGTCATTCAAAGCAATTCCTTTTTGCACATTCAGAGAATTGGAATTGGGAGATGGAATTGAAAAACAGGAATTGACTGCAACCCTGGAGAACTCATTGCTGAAGGTAGAACACTCCTATCTTTTCACTCTGAAAGGAACAGAAGGTTCATGAGGTATTTTTAACAGCTCCAAGTGCTTACTCTATGGATGAGCAGTCAATCCACCAGTCCAATCCAAAACCTTGGCTGTTTATGGGATAAGGAATTTGACTTTGTCAAACAGAAAAAAAAGGATTCATTTCCAGATTCTCAGACTATCCAAAAAAATCCTCTTCCTGCCAACTACTTGATGAAAGAGAGTGGGAGGAGGGGTAGATTCTCTATAGTAAAAACAAAGTCTCAAAAACAAAGTGCAGGGATAAACAAATAAATGAATAAATAGATCAACAAATAAAAACTCAAGCAAGTAATTATTTATTCTGGCCCTAAATTGATACTTCAAAAGGTATATTTCCTTTTGGCTTCTGAGTTTTATAGGAACCTATAAAAGCACAGGTTTCAGACACAGTTGCTGTACTGTTGTAATGAGAATTAACACGTAGTTTTAAATTATATTTTGCAAAAGAAACACATATACAACTCATTTAGTAAAGAGACAGAGACACCTGACATGCAAGACAGGTGTTAAAGACAAAGGTTAGGCTTCATCACTGCATGCCTTCACATGACATAAGGACTCCTGCCAGTGGAAGAAAACTGAAACGTTTCAATTTTGCAGGTTTTTAAAAATCACACCATGGGGTCACTCAAAAACACTCTGTGTGTGAAACAGACTGTATAGCTTTAATATACTTTTTTAATATACTTTAGTTCATGGAATGCAGTGAGAATGAACTAAAGGAATGTTAGTACTTTGAAGGCAGTTTGTCTATAGACATGTTCAATCAGTTGATTACATATGAAAAGAACAAAAAAGTACCAAATCAAATGATAAAATAAAAATAAAATGCTGCAATCAAACTTCCAAATTGGATTTATCATTATCATTAATTATGTGAACGGCCTGCATTTCCACCCTTTAGATCAGATTTTAAATTTCAAGTTTCAATGAATATCTGAAGTCACAGTACAGTGGCATTAAAACTGTTTTAGTTCCCCCATGTGGGAAAACAAAGATTGGTGCCATATTTTGAGGACCAGAGGAGCATAGCACCTCCATGTCTGACGTGATATGTCTGAAAGAAGGACAGGTCAGGTCCTTCAGGTCTCCGAGTCTCGGAGAAGGGGACTGGTCCGAGCCCTGCTCACTAACCTTGGTCCCTCACACTAGAGAAACCACACAGGCCCCGGTGAACAGGGTACCCAGCAGCCACGCTGACCCAAATGAATGATAAAGGGGGATACTATAATTTAACTAGACTATAAGTACTGCTAGTCATAATATAATAATGAGACTATTCAAGTTTTTAACTCCTACTACACTTTTAGTACCATACATAAAATATATTAAAAATAAATCACTAAAATAAGACTAAAAAATAAGACAGGAACACTGCTTCTGAAGACTTTTTCAAGACTGTCAATTTTTTAATTTATGCTGATTTGAAAATTCAGGTTAAGACCAAATTGTTCCCCGTTTCCTGTAGAGATGCAAAGGCAGATTTCAGTTGATGCAAAGAGCACAAGAGCTACACAAGGGAAAAAAGAATAAGGAATAAGAATAAAAAAACTGCAAGAAAATCATAATATACTATCTGGGTATTCTTCAGTTGCATAAACAGATAGGGTGAGGTGAAAGAAACAGTCCTTGCTATTTTTTATAAATAGTTATATACATATAATATACAGTTTTTACTACTGTACTGTATGTTGACATAAGGTAAGTTTGAGCTCTTCCTTGCAGTTTTGTTGTCAGATGCATTTGCAGCTGAACTCAGCAGAGCTCAGTGGCTCTGGCAGGCGTGTCTGCGCAGGGTCGCAGGCGGGAGAGTGGGGAAGACACCTGTCAAATGCTGAGAGTCTTAAAGCAAACCATAAAGAATTTGCACTCTGTCCCAGGGTACAGAAAGGCAGTTCTGAGCCATACTGTAAAACAGCATGCCCATTACAAAGCACTGTTCTAATTGTATGTACTGTAGTGTAGATTCTGTGGGTTATGTGACAGATTATAAAACATAATATATTTAAGCACAATGCATTGGTGCCACAGCCATTTATCAATTACTTATCTGCTTACTTAGATGTTATCTGCTAGATTTTCCAATCAAATGTATTTATTTTCAATAATTTCTCAATCAAGATCATTTTTGTGTTAAACCCAACATAAAAAGAAAGCACAGCTCCAGGAACGGCTTCTCTTGCAGTACTGAAGGAGAGCTGGTTCACATGACATTCTCCATGTTTTACAGACACCTGCTCACTGCATTTATATTGCATGTTCCAAAAAACACCCAAAACTGTGTATATCCAGACTGTAAATTAAAGACTGCAAGTCATACAAATCTTTGTGATGATAAAAATCCTTCAGTTACAAATAATTTAAAAAAATATTAGGGACTGAAAACGGAATGCTTAAAAAATAACCCTGTTATGTCACAAGCCAACATTAACCAGGAATCTCCAAGTATGGGATGCGCAACTGGCTCAGTGCCACCAGGGGTCAGTTTGGGATTAGCGAGCCAGGGCCTTTTCAGATCTCAATAAAATCATGACACCTGCAGGCTCCTAGCTTATGCTGACATCAGTGAGGGGTGAATCTCTCCTCTCACTGCAGTATTTTTCTGCAGCACTTGGAGTGTCAAGAGGTCAAGAGATGATCGGGTCAGAGGAGCCTGTCTGCCCTTGCACGTTTTCTCCATGTAGGCCCAGACAACACAACCAACATTTCCTAATTACACAAATATAGAGAAAAATAGGTAATTTTGAATATAACAATAAACATTAAATAAAACTTGTGAAGTCCAGGGAGGTGGTCAGCTAGGTATATTAGTTGCTGCTACACAGGAAATAGGCCCTAGGCAAGCTCTAAGCTGGCAAGCACAGCATACATTGTATCTGTCTGTAACAGAAGTGTGTGGCTGGACCTTATTTAAAATAGAAGCATAGTAGAAGTATTTGTTCAAAATTGTGACCACTCAGCTGTGATTCATGACAGTATTGGAAAAATGCCTTGAGTCCTTCTAATCCTAATAAGCAATTTTACACAGGAACCCCACAGTCCATGATGTTGAGCCGATAGCCCAACACAATAATATTATTTGACACTAAACACTTGCATTTATACAGTGCTTTTCTTTTCAAAGGATCCCAGAGCCATCTACATACATACAGGAGAACTTTTTCATCCACCACTGAAACCACTTGGGTGATGCATAGCACCTGTTCTGCACCAGAAGCCCCACTAGTCAGCAGATCAGGTGAAGAGCTGTGATATTATTTTGCCAATTGAAATAAAGGAGGATATTACTGAGGCTAGATTGTACGTGTCCAGATAGGAATTTACCCAAGATACACAAACAACAGGATGCTGGTTTAATGTCCCTCTGAAAGCATCTCTAACACCAAAGTGTCCCTGGTCATGGTGCAGAACCATTGGTTTAAAAAATCTAGTTCAGAGTGAAGAGCCCCACCAGATGTGGTCCACAGACTCCACTTATAATAGCTATCTGGTTTTCTTTAAAGGTCTGCAATCGCAGTACTGACCCAATATTGCTTAGCTTCTGAGATCTGACTCGATGAGGCTACGAGATGGTAAAACTGGTACTAAAGGGTAAATAAGGAATAAGGAAAATAGAAAATTAAAAAGCTAGGTTTTTTCATCACTTTGTCAATTGCAGTGAATATCAAAGGTACAATATACATTAACATTACAAGATGTGAGTATGTCAATGTATATCAAAGTAATTAAGCAAAATTGCTTTGTCCCTTGAACATAAATTAGCACATAAAACATGGAAGCAGCATGTCACTAAAGAGTAAATATAGTGTTGCATTGCTTCTGTCTTCACAAAGAACTAGTGAAATGCCTCATTGCATTACCCTTCTTTTGCTTAGAAAATCTTGGACAGAATCCCAGTAAACTTTCCTCAGAATCATTAATTTGTCTTATTATTAAGGCATACAGATGTCAAGGATGCACATTTTATAAATGATCTAGTCTTAATCCTAGGGTTATGTCATTATTTATTGGATGTTTGCTATCTCTGTTTTGTGTGAATGACAAAATAATTGGATAGATATTAAAGGACACCCCCCAGCTAAGAAACTAGCTGTTTACTTAGAAAAAATCAAATGCATACTTTAGATTTAAAGAGCACACATTTATCTCAATTGAATGTCCTCCTGACATGTAAATTTGTTTTACTTATAAACATGTCTTTTGAATTTTTTAAAACACCCACATCCAATACAATTTGTGCACTCTAAACCTTCTTTACCACTGAAGGTTGGTGTGAATGATCTCTCTCATTCAAGTGGCTGTTTGAACAGCTTAATATTTTGTTTACATCCGGGCTTTAGTTTCTTAAACGTTTTTAAGGATTTGCTAAGTGAAATAAAAATGGACAGGACAAATTAAATTTTAACACTACTTTTTCTGCTTGCATGGAATGGTTGTATGGTGGCTAGCCCTGCGGTCCTGGGTTCAATTCTAGACAGACCATGGTGCAGAGGGTGCCTTTTTTGTCTGCATGCTCACAGTGGGTGAGCATGGTTTTTGTCAGATCCTACAGTAGTCACTCACTTTTCAAATACATGTTTTCTATGATAATAGAAATCTCTAAATTAGGTTCTAAAAGAACTTAAGTGTTCCCTGTGTGTAGCCATATCACCCTGCAACTCACAACTAGTAACCCACTGAAGCTCAGCAGGTGTGAACCTGGCCCGTACCTGGATGGGAGACCTCCTGGGAAAAACTAAGGTTGCTGCTGGAAGAGGAGTTAGTGGGGCCAGCAGGGGGTGCTCTCCCTGCATGTGGGTCCTAATGCCTCAGTATAGTGAAACAGGGACACACTGCCGTCCTTCAGATGAGACGTAAAACCAAGGTCCTGACTCTCTGTGGTCAATAAAAATCCCAGGGCGTGTCTCGAAAAGAGTATGGGTGTCACTGGTGTCCTGGCCAAATTTCCCAATGGTATCATACTACTGATACCATCTATGAATTGCATTCATTACTCTGTTCTCCTCTCCACTAATAGCTGATGTGTAGTGAGGGATCTGATGCACTATGGCTGCTGTCGCATCATCATGGTGGGGCTGCACATTGGTGGTGGTGGAGGGGAGTCCCCATTACCTCTAAAGCTCTTGGATTGGAGTGACCAGAAAAGCGCTATATAAGTGTAAGCAATTATTATTATTATGCCCTGCAACCCACTTGTATCCCCTCCAAGGTGTAATTTGCCCTGAGCTTCTGGGACAGGCTCTGGGCGCCACGATTCTTATCAGGAATAAGTAGCTCATTGATGATGGATGAGCAGTTTTTCCCCTGCCATTCAGGATACACTTTCTTTTCTAAGATATAGCACAAATTAACACTTTGTTAAAACATAGTGCTTCACACCTAAAAAATCAACGTGTCTGACAATTAATTAGAGTAAAATACATTCCTTAGTCACCTTAGTCTAAGTCAGCCTGTGAGAATTTATCTTAGACCTGGGACTTTAAGAAAATGATGTCTTTAAAAGTCATGTCTTTTCTGAGCTTGGAGATTGCAGAAGAACTCCTTATTAGAGGTGTGTCTGATTCCTTTGGTTTGTAGTTGTCCAACCTTCAAATCAAAGCACAACTTAACCCTATAGACACCCGGTAGCAGATTCTAGGTGTCAATGTTAATAAAATCAATTACTCATGTATTCAGATTACTGAACAAACTTCAAATCCAGAGGGCAACAAGTATAGGGGTAAGTATAAGGTTATTTAAGAAATTAAAGCAGGAGGTACAGTACTTCTGTACACAAACAGTTATAGGTTTCAGAACAAGCTACCCAACCATCGCTTGACAGTCAGATTTCACTGGGGATTACATAAGAAGCAGTCAATGACATCCTTGGATCAATAAGCCATAAGCAATTGGAGGAAGAAGACTGAATGAATAGCTTTCTTTCCTTTGTAACCTTCCTTATGTTCAAACTTTTTCCAACATCAGCTTTCTACCTTGTGGGATTAGGTCAGCTTCAAACAGACACAACCCAACTGAAACAAAGGCATATAATATAAGTAGAAGAAAATTATAATTGACAGTTACAGTTATAAATCATGGGCTTCCCTCTTGTTGTAAGTCTTAAAACAATATCAACAAATCTTGAAGCCCATAGAGAAACAAATATCCTTTACCAAACCATGTGTTCTCTCCAGCTGGGAAACCTGCCCCCTTCCAAGGTGGCACTGCTGTGTTTAAACACCATGTGATCTTCTGTACTGCAGTGATACCCTAGATCCAATACCTATTTAACTTGTCTGTCTGCCCAGTGGCCTGCAAGGCTTTAATGTGTACATAAAACAGCTGAGAAAGTTGCAGAACTCACCTGATTTGGAGAGAGAAATTCCTGGTTATTTTCATTCATGTACATGTTGTCACCATCAAACTGTAAACAGAAATAAAAATAATGTATATATGACGTTAGGTTTATAGGAAAGGAGAAAGAAAAAGCCTAAACATGAATCCAATTACTTTGACACATCTTCTCAACCTCAATTGCTCTCATAGATGTCAGCAATTAGAGTTCATTAGAACGAGATCTAATTAGATTGGTCAGGCTGGATAATGAACAGCAGTTTGCCCAACAGGATTGCACGGGGGCTCTAGTGCCTTGTCTCTCACAAGAATAGGTGAGAAGGCCAGCTGATTCAGCGCATTAATCATGCCAGGCAGAGACACTGCGGCCCTGAGAGGTGTAGAGTCAGGAAGGCCACAGGATTTCAACACTTTCTCACTCGGGTAGTCCTGAAAACACCAGAGTGTGACCAGGAGCAGGAAGGGGGAAGACAAACATGAGGGCCAATTTGCGCTGATGTGTGCGGCTCATGGCAGGAGTACAGAGTGAGAAAGAAAAGCCCTGATCTGCAACAGTTCAGAAGGCTTAAGCACACTGACCCTGAAAAGGGAACTGGCTGCTGTTACTGGCAGCTTGCTAAAAAGATATGGGGGGGGATTATAACCTCATTGAGGTGTCAAAAAGTCAGTCTTAATCTTCTTTGGGATTCTCCTTCATGACTGCCCTACAGAGAAAAAATAAAAATTCAGCTAAGCCAGCTGCACTGTCATGTGGTTTGTGAAAGAAAATGCTCTTGCTAACAATCAGCTCTTTTTTGATAATCAGTTTCACTATTCAGCCTTTTATTTTTTACAAAACACATTTTACAACCTCTTAAGCTTGTCAGTTGCTGTTTGTGATAAAATGAGAAGTTATTACTGGTTTTGCCTAACTTCATCATCCACTGTCCCTAGTCTTCATATTCTTTTATAGATAAATATTCTTTATTATTTTCTCCTTATCATTTTGTAAGGATCCATTAGTCCGTCTCAGAATAATTTCTTCCATACAGTAAAGGAAAATACAATCTATGATCTACCTGATATTTATTGACGGCAGATAAGCGTTTGTTATGCAAACTCATAAAAGAGCTAAAAAATAATTTACAATCACAAAAGTCCTTGCTGTCATGGAGCCTGTATTGGTAAACATCCTACACTCTGATTAATATTGCTACTAACACTGCTACAACTTCTACTACTAATGTTATACTGAGTTACCAATGTACTCTCTCTGATCCTGAGGTCTAATTGTCACTCATCCAAGTCAAATACCAACATTGATTTCCTGTGATGGGCTGCTATCGCTAAAAGCATCAAAACCGACGGTTTCGTAAACACAGACAGATGCTGAATTTGAATCCCATAGTCCCTCCTCCTACAGTATTGAACATGGTGAAAAATCTTGACAGCTTTAAGCCAGCGTTTGCAAGCAAAATGAATAAACTAAAACCAATTGTATCATTAAATATTTTTAAAAGAATAGCATTCACAGTTTATGTAATAAGAAATAATTTGTTTTGCATATTGAAAAGAAAGAAAATGTTGTGGAGGGGAAGGAACTCCAATGATCAAACAATGGAGTAATCTTGTTGCGGCACTCACTTCTTCAAATCTCTTCTTCGGCTGACAGCCACTATGAGAACTGTGTTAACACCACATCTCTCTTCCTTAATCTCTAAATCACTTTCAAAGATAAAAGGAAGAATATAATCTGCACACTGAACAGATATTTAACTCTTAGCCATACAAAGTACTTTTATAATTTGTACAACTTTAACAACTATCTTCTCATCCTGATATAACTGTGTATATCTGTCAGTGCTATTTTACTACTAATATTGGTTGGCATTGTACTGCCGAGTTCATGGCTTGGATTAAGGTTTGTCAAGATAATTTATGGAAATCAAAAACAATGAAGACACTTTTCAAGAAGGGGAGAAAATGAGTCCATATTTCTAAAAGAGATTGCTCTGTCAAAAAAACAGACTTGAAGCGCTTAGGGGTGATGGTTTGTAATAACTATGAAACGTATAATTTGTGATACTGTAACACTGGAACTTGTACAATACCACAGAATGTAAACAAAAACTTAACTCACTTCTTATTTGCATTGTTTCAGGCTTAATACAAAAACCGTAAAAATGAGAAATGTCCAATTCTTCCGGAAAGTCGGCAATGAGATACAAAATAAAGTTACATATACAGTATTATGTTTCTCCCATATCAGTAAGGCCTACAACACATTAGTTCTTTAGAGCAAAGGACTGTTCCACATACACAGGCTTCACAATCCATTGTGGGATCACACATTCAGAAAAGTAAAAAACTGCACAGCTAAATAAATGAACAGCACAGAGCACCAGTCAAAGACACAATGAGAGAATGCTAAACAAAAGGCAGCAAACAAAAGCTATACTGGTAGCAACAAGAGGCTTATTCTAACTACTGACGCACATCTGACACCTAACACTCTGGTTTGCAAAACTACAAAAGCACAGTGCAGAAGATATAAATAGAATTGGTTTTGCATAAACTGAAGCCACCAGAAGTGATAAGTTGGTGGGACATGTTGTCATTGAGATCCTGGCAACAGATACACAATAGCAACACATGAGCCCCTCCCAACTCCACACCTCCAATGACTATCAGCATATCTTTGATACATACCTAAAAATGTACTCTACTTCGGGAGACTTCTGGGGTTTTCAGTGCACAGTAAACAACCAGAAAACAGGAAAGAGGTCTATCCATGGGAAACAGCAGTATTCCCTAAACACTGTGTAGCACAGTGCCAATCCCAAACTTCCAATAATTCCAGTATTCTTTTATGAATTATGAACATCTCCCGCTGACACAATACTGAGAAGCATAATTCAGCTTTAAAAAAAGGCAAAAAGTAGATTATATCTGCCTGTTACTGGAAAATTTAAAAAATGCACTAGTTTTTCACAGGCTGCAATTTTAAAAAGCTTCAGATTGCTTACTGCTAGACTTCCAGTTCATTAGCAATAATCTTGTACAGCAGAGCCTGTACCGCAAGTGCATGAGGTAGCCCCAAGGTCAGCAGTATTCAACTCATTCTGCATAACCATATTTTAGTATCAGATCTATAAACATCCAATGTATGTTCATGTAAATTTTGATAACTGAATTTTGAATACCACTCAGAACAAAATAGGAAAAATGGTTCATTTAATAATTTGTTCAGAATTAAAACATGGCTATGTGTGTAGGTTGTATACAGTATTCTCCCTGTTTTTACCAGTTATGCTGGTTCTTCCCACAGTCCAGGTTAATTGGCTTCTGGTAAAAACTGGCCCTGGTGTGAGTGTATCTGTGTGAGCCCTGCAGTGGACTCATGTCCCACGCAGGCTATATATCACCTTTGCCTGTTGCTTGCTGGAATAGGCTCTGGCTCCTCCATGACCCTGAATTAGATGAATTACAAAATGAATGAAGTACAAAATACCCATTTTGATGTACCACCCAGGGAAAATATTGAATTACTTGTAAAGGTATTTTGGATTTCTTTATGTTTAAAATTAACTTGTTTTAACTCATTCAGTTATGTTGCAATTATTACATAGTCTATTCAGAACCCCACTGCTCATACTGTACATACTGTAGGGTGTATATAAAGTGGTGTGGCCTGTTTGCACATCTGTGCACCATGTTGCAATAAAATCTGGCACAGATACAAAAGGGACAATGGAGAACAGATTCTCATGGAAAATACACACCAGAGGCCACGATGCTAATAGGCATTTGCAGCAATCTAGTGAGCAATGGTGAGTATACGCCCTATGGTGTGTATAGCCCTTGTCCATTGGAAGGTATCTCCCTTGGTTCCATCTATGGTTACCAAATCTTTATGCTCCATGGTGTATAGTTTTTACAATACAGATATTTGAACAAGGAAGACACAGTGGCACAGCCCTGAGTTCAATTCCTGACCTGGTGTGTTATCAGCATGGAGTATGTTTGTTCTCCCTGTGTTTGCATGGGTTTTCTCTGGGTGCTCTGGTTTCCTCCCATAGTCCTAAAACATACTGATAAGCTCATTAGAGTCTTGGAAAATAGCCCTAGTATGAGTGTGTGTGTGTGTGTTTGTGTGTGACCTGTGATGGACTAGTATACCTTGCCTTGTGCCCACTGCTTGTTGGGATAGGCTTCAGGTCCCCTGTAACACTGAACTGTTGGATGAAGTAATTTGAAAATGGATGGATATTTGAACAGGGCAACTAACTTTAGAATCAGCATTTATGTAAATCACATCCTTTTATGTGAACAGTTTATGAATGAGAGCCTTACAATAGGTTTTAAATTTCACCCTAAGTGCAATATTAGAAGAGCCATTAATATCCTCTGGGCAAGACACAACTAGAGACAAGACCTTACCCATAACCTTAGGATTGCCTGTCCTGCGGAATCACACAATCCTTACAATCAGATTGTTGCCGTAAGCTGAACAGGAATAATTCAGCAACAACCAGAAGTCATGGCTAAGGGAGCTCTCAGAAAGCCATTCATGATCTAAAGCTTGACATAAGTGAAGATAGTGAGGAGTGTGGCATAACACAAGTCTTGTTTTTTCTGCTCTGGCAAAGTAATCTCCTGAAATCTCTGCAGAATTAGAAAGCCAATGCAAAGGGCAGTTTGATTGTAAACATGTTCAAGCATGCTTGTGAAAGGAATAACAGGGTGCTGCTTAAACCAATGTCTTTTTTTATTCGCAGTCTTGCACTGAGTAAAACCCTGTAATTATTATTACAAATACTGGAACTACTATAGCTGAGATAATAAATAAGCATGGCATAATGCTAAATGAATTCATTTTGGGTGATTGTTTGATATGCATGATATGAAATGCAAAGTGCAAAACATTTCCATGCCAAATATAGAAGATATATTTGGAATATAAAATTTTGGCACAAACTCAAAATGATCATCCAACAGTTTCTCCTGTTTATATATTAAGAACATGTACAGTAACAGGCTTAGGGTAGTTTACCTGTTTTTATTTATTTAAGAAGAAATAAGGAATAAAATCACATGTTAAAGGTAAATGACTTATTTCTTTACATTTCTTCAATGGTTGCACAGGCAACATAAAGAGAAAAAAGCTTTCTGTTACTGGACATTATTTCAGCTGATGGGACTTTCCATTTCAAAACTGCATCCCTTTTCTGTTTCTCAGTGTGACCTCTGCTTTCAGAATACATCAAGTGTTTCATTTATTTAAGCGATGCCCCTCATAGACTGTCTGTCATAAAGTGGTCTCTTGATATAAAGGCCACTAAACCTTGTCTCTGGATTCCATTAAATCTATTAAAACCTTCAGCATTATATCATGCACCACACAATAGTGAATTCCAAGGGCAGTGTGAGAAAAAAAAAAGCTTACAATAGAGTTATATTTGATGTACAGCCTTGTAGTTCACAAACAGCATGGTATGTTTGAGCTGTTCTCTTTCTGGTCATTTTTTCCCTGATTTTTTTCATTTTAAAAAGTATTTTCTGCTCTTCGCTTTCAGTAGGAACAGCACCAGATAACTTTTGAATGTTATTTAGCTTCAACAACTCCCACTGCTGAAAACCTGAGGTTAAAAGGTGTGAAGATGCTGTTCCTCAGAAGGCGGAAGAGTCAAGATGCTGGTCTTGTCCTTGTTGCAACTTTGACCACCTTCAAGAAAAGATACAGCTACACTTCTGGATAGGAGTCAGTTTCAAAATCAGGTTCATTTACAGAAATAAACAAAGTAACGGTAGTAATGATCTTTAGGTAATAAAAGTAACAGTGCACACTGTATGGAAGTGTGATCACAAATACTGTATATACAGCAGTGTTCCAAATTGATTAGGTTGACATTAGGTTGACATTGGTTTTAATTACATTGATAACCGAAATGAATGTCATACCTGTATACACACTCCCACAACCAACTCAGTTCACAGGGTAGAGAGGCAGAAGAAATTCAAAATGCAAAATTCAGGCCTCTAGACTCATAACTGGTAAGTTGTATGTTGAAACCCTAGGTGGGGCACTGCTGTAGTATCTTGTGAAAAGTACTTCACTCACACTAGTCAGCATTTCTGGCATTTCTGTCTGAGATTTCTGACAATCTCATAATCATTATTCCTGAAATCAATTCAGAAGAATGATATTGCAATGCAAAACCCATGGATAAGGATATCTCACAACTGTTCTGACGAATGTGATAATAAATTCAGTTTGGATCCGATGAGTTCTTAAATATTACATTTTGAAGGCTAGTGAGCTGTCCAAGTTTCTGTGCCCCTTAGCATGACTGCCAACAAACCTTAATCCCCAGTGGCAGGAGCTGGGGGAGTATCCCCTTGTGTCTCCTGTTTTGACAACAACACCCCATCCTTGCCCATATGCTATCAGCACAACCATTATTTTGTTTTCCATGAAAAATTACCTTTCATCTGTGCTCCTTTTTCTATGCATCCCTGGCATTTGAGCAGCACTTTCTATTACAAATCTAATTGCACATTCCAGACAGACAAGGGCTCATTAAGCCTTAATTACACACATGTTGTTTTCTACAAACATCTCCATTTGGATTGCTTTGCATTGTAATTGTTCAGCGGGGACTGCAGTCTGAGATTACACAGATTGTCGTGATGGAAGAAGCTAGCTGGAACTAGGTCATGCCTTGTTTTAAAATAATATACCCACACTGTGGAAGTAATACTAACTACTAAGTGAATCTGGGACTCATGTAATATTTACAGTGCACTAATAGATAGATGGTAGGTTTTTCAGAGCTTTTTCTTCACTAGGTTTTCATTTGTGAGTTTCAAATAAAAATCTTGCTAAAAGAGGACAAATTTCAAGGGGCATTTAACTAATTTTCTTTCTCTTTTTAAACATTATCTATTCATGTAAATCAGTCTTTTTTTAATTTATATATTCTTTACAGTTCCAGTAACTGATTTAATTAATTTAGTAATTGCAAAGATAAAATGTGATTAAACCACACTTGAAAACCTGAAAAGGGTTTATTGCACATACTGTTTCTGTACTAAGCAAATTAATCTTTTAATTGGTTGGAGGAAAAAAATGAAACAAACTTAATATATTAAAAACATAGGTTTCTACAAATATACTTTTAATAAAAATTTAATAAATGATTTGAATGGCTCTTACATTATTTTAAATATTTGTTAAATTTATAACTTGTTTTGATCTGTTTGACTAATTCTGTGGTCCAGAGAAAAGCTCCTGTGTTTTAAACACATACTGTGTTGTGTACTGAGGTTTTTTCTACAGGTTTGTTAAGGTCCCTTTCTCCGGTTTATAATGAGGGCAGCAATCAGTAGGTAAACAACACGTCATGTAACTGTTTGTTTTCGGTTCTTTTTTAAGGAATTATGTGTCATTCCATTTGGAAGTAGATGATTCATTTGAACCCATTCTCAGCCACAGCCTATTTCTTCTAATATTCATTAAACCTTTATAGGACGGGGCTGTTGTTTTATTTTAATTTCCAGACAGATTAATTAAAAACTCTTTATTTATGCAGAACTCGTCGTTTTTCAATGAGCAATGTCTCATTAAAATAGAAAAGTATGAATGGCGATCAGCAGAAGAACTGGAGCAGACTTTTTGTGTGGTTGGTTACCATAAACATTCATATCTCCTCTCCAAGGAAATCACTTAATACCCATTGTATTAAAATATGAGGCATCATAATATTGCAGTTTTATTTGACTTCCTTGCTTTTAAATGTTCACCCAGTGCCAAAGCTTTAACTGTCAACTTTCAAACAAAGACAGTCTTCAAGCTTTACTGGTTTTGTTTTACAGTTTTACTGTACAGCTTTGTTCTGCAGCTAAGTATCAAAGCACCATTGGAAATGGACTAATGACTAATCAGAATTCTGAGAAGACACCTAATGTAATTGTAAATTTACCCACAACTGAGTTTGGCTGTTGTCTTTCACCAACACAACATGAATTTACTTCCAGCAGCTGAATATTTTACTATGCCACACTCATAATGGTACAGCCATGCAGGGCAAATATCTATCTTTACAACATGATTTTAGGAAAAAATAACTTTGACATTCAGAACTGCAAATTGTTTTCTACTTGTATCTATGAACAAAATAATATGCATATGGAAAAACCAGTTCCCCTTTCTCAAACAAAAGGGTGAGGAAAAGTTCAGTTAGATTGATAGCTAAACTTAATGATCTGTTGAAAGAAGTTCAATAAAAGTTTGTGTTTATTCCCTCACAAAGTAAATATTATCATGAAACACAGGTGTTGTTTTCTATTGCTCTCCCTGAATTGGAGAAGGCATTACCTAGGACTAAATTAGAAAGTTTTTACTGTATGTGCAAAAAACAAGGCGATTAAACTCTTCACTCTCTTTCAGAAGCAAACTAAATTCTCTCTTCATACAGCTTTTTTCATGGCCCAGATAAAGCATACTAGTACTGTTCTGTAATTCTTTTCAAAGCAGACTTCTGAAACCTATGAGGCTAAGTTCATACAGTACGTACTGTTGAAATGTTGATGCTGTCATGAATTAGCTGAGAGGCCACTAAATAATGATTAAAGTTTTATACTGAATCCATTGTGGCACACTCACAGTACACTATTTTTCAATCTAGTAACTTAGCAAAGTTTTTGTGTTGCAGTTTCTAAACTAGAGCTTATAAGAAGAGAATGTGGAGCATTAAAATCTGTTTCTTGAAAAATTCACGTTGAACTGTGACAGGGTAAAAATCGGCCTTTTTATAGACAGATGTTTTTTTTGTTTTGTAAGAGAAAAAGGGATTTCTTGAAACTTTAAAAAGCCACTACTGCTATTGTTCCCTCTATAATGTATATACTATACTTACAGAGCAGAACTAAAAGGCACTGTTCTATACAAAATGGGTCTCATATAATATTTATTTTGCCCAGTATGTGGTAACTTGGTTATGCCCTCCCAAATGTCACATAACATAACTTAATGAACTCTGTAGGTCCTGCATGCAACGTGAAACAAATACATTTATAATTAATATAAGCAACATTACTTGTCATTCACGCAAAGTCACTGAATTTTTCAGGAATGTATTTCTGGGATACAAGCTAGTTCACAGGAAAGTGTGACTAAATAGTGACAGTTCTGATGTTAACTCGCCCTAAGCAAATAACAGCAATCCTGCTGACTTGATCCAAGGTTTTATTAAGTTAGATTATGCAGTACACAGGCCCATTAAAAACCAAGCCACAGCAGCTTTATCTATACTGCTTTTAGATAAGGAAAACTGGTCCTGTTCTGTGCTTGAATGGTCAGACCTCCCGGTCAGCTAGAGGGGTGTTTGGTGACTCAGACAGGTACCATCCTGAACAAGCTCAAAACAAAATACTTAGGTTAAAGCAAGACCAGGTCTGTTAATTTACAGCTGCTTGTCAAACGTTTCTAAGGGTTTGACCACTGCACCACCCATCCCCAATTCCCAACTACAGTACCATCCTCACATTCTACCTAAATTAGAATTAAAAACAACAAACTCGGCAATATCAAGCTTAATGCTTCATTCACCAGACAGTTTGTTCTCTTAATATTACTAGTCAGTCCATAGGGGATATTACTCATTATATACATTGTACTCAGCTCTGTTGTTCACTGTAGGAATGATTGCAATATTGGTTAAAGGGGAATTTTCTTTGCTTTTGTGGATCCTTTTTTATTCCAACTACAGACTTCATTTGTGACACAAACTCGATGCTTAGTGTACAGCTGTTAACAGTTTAAGCTGCCCGATGATGTTCAGTAAAGTTGTGTAGACAAAGTTTCTATGTGCAGAGAATTTAACTGACTGAGGGACTTACCCTAGCTGTGCTTATCCATCGGTGTCTTACAAACTCTGGACAGTGGGAAAAGTAAATTATTTATAAAAAACAGTTATTTTCAGTTCTTGCAGTTGCCAGATGAGGCTGTGAAAACCGGGATCCCATGCTCTCTGTTCTGATGGTCCCAGGCTATGGAAAAACATCTGAGCATCTCACTCTTATACTCCAGCTTGTTTAATTTACATTTGTATCTGTCTCTTTTGTTCGATCAAACAAAAATAATATGTTATGCGTCATAAAATGACATACCATGAAAGATGCTATAATGGTTAGATTATGGTTATTGTTAAAGATCGTAATTCCCTTAGAAGAATGTGCTGTGATATAACAAGGTAAAATATCCATAATATGTAATAAAGCACAGAGTGGAATGGTAACACGTGATACCAAGCATGTGAAACTGTGGCAAAGTAAATGGTACGACTGGAAAAAAAAAAGCACAAATACAGTAAACACTCATAAGTGTAAAGTTTATATTAAAGTCCCCAATACTGCCAGACTTCATTCCAGCACCAGCTTCCTGAGGGAAAGGAAATGGGATTAACCCAAATATCTTCCTAGTGTTGTGCAGCCAGGGATACAGAAAAGTGAAAGGTTAAAAGCTGAAGGGACTTCAGGCTGAAATAATTAAAACATATCAAACATAAGAAAGGTTTCCATTCTACCTGCTGAAGCTATTCCAAAAGCAAACATTACAACTCATGCAAAAGTTATATAAAATGTAAAATTATATTCTGTGGCCAGGGTTTAAAAGTGTGCTAGGATCAGTGTTAGTTGTGGGTTTTATGTCGTCATCATAATGTCTGAGGGACTGAACTTATCCTCATGTCATTAACTCAATAGCAGCATGCAGTCCACTTCTTTACTGCCACAACATGGCAGGACAGCAGCCAGTGACTGGAATGCCTCTGCTGACAGAGAAGAGTGCACTTCATGATCAGGTTCTACAGTATGTGTTGAACCAGCGTCCTCAAGTCTGCTGCATATTCAAAAACAGCAAATTCTCACTCTTTTGTCACCTTTCTCATTTCAACCTCAGAAATTTGTGTCCAAAATCTCAGCTATTACAATAACGTCCATTCACCACAGACCACTGCTCACATGTAGCATTAGTAGAAATGTCTTATTTTCAAGACTAGCAATTATTTTAAGAAACAGTATATATTGCCATAAGCACTACACTTTTCTATGTGTGATAGAGAAAGCAGAAAGAGTAATGTAATTGTAAAACCAAGATGTGCAAAGGAGAGTTAATTCAATCCAATAGGTTTTATGAAGGTCTCGCACTAACAGGGAATTGAAACAGGTCCAAGACATTTAAAAGGCATGTGTTATTAAATGCACATTGAATTCATATCTAATCTATTCTCTATATGTGGAGTAAATGTAAGGTTTCCATCAAACAGCACATAAGGGATATGACTTTCAATAATGAAACAATCCCTGCTAATAGAGAAGCTACATATTATATAATTTATTTTGCAAATAGATCACTAACTTATAAGGATTTTCCAGTTTAACAGAAAATACAGATGTTGGTCAAATATAAAATAATTTAAAATCCCTTAGAAGCACAATAATATTTAGGAAATGCTTATAACGTATTTGGACATCCTGGATCTTTCAAATTTTGTTAAACCTGAAATAAATAAATGCTCTTCGTTCACACAGCTGTAACCCTTCCTTAAGAAAGAAATTACCCACCTTTTCATTTTAAATGACTGAGAGGAAGCTACTGTAAAACGAAATAACACAGCACAGGCCACAACAACTGCCAGTTCTGAAAACTATATCTGTTCACCTGATGCGTGGAGCCCAGTAAGATGGAGCGATGTCACAGTATCACCCACACTCCAAGTCATCCCAGCGCAAAGAGGTATGAATGAGACTGAGGACTGACTTTCTTCACACCCCTTCCCAACCTAGCTGTCAGGGACTGTGTGTGGGGAAATACAAACTAGTCAGCGGAGCTCTGGGACTCAGCTACTACAACTTCACAATTCTAAGGAACTATAAAACAACATCCTTTCAAACAGCAACAGTGAACACCTTTGCAAAAAGCTGCAAAAAAGGAGACTGCATGAGTTGAGTGAGGTTACTTTGGCAGGAGAGCGGATGTAGAAAATAACCCACTTTTAACTGAATATGGTAAACAGAGATCACACGATAAAGGGCAGAGTGAATGTAATAGGGCTGTGAGTTACTGCGCATTGCCTGTGCTCACCACAACATCTGATAACAGCAATGGAAAAAGTTCTGGTTTCCTTTAGCATATAATTGGTTATCTTAATGCAATCTACAGTTCTGTTGCTTTTCTTCACAGAATGAAAAAAAAAACACTGTAGTTCAGTTATTCTGACAGTGTCAAATATAAATCATTACAGTAAAGGAAGCAGGCATGTTTATTTCTGTCTCTTTTTTGTTTTTAAGTTTTTTTGTCTTTTGTTTCAGGAGATACAAAAATCTTCCAAAAGCTGTGTAAAGTTTCACTTCTAAGAAAAAGAACAATTAAAAATCCACAATACTTATTTCCTAATAATGCCTTGCTGTTTGGTTCCCATATGGAGAAAATATTTAATAAGTGACCTTTATTGAGTTGGGCACGGTCTTGTGTCCACATTGTCACAGATCTCTTTTTAGTTTTTTTCTATCAATTAGTATTTTGTTTACATTTCAGCATTGTGAGAGATAAACAGCCACAAAACAAAAGTCAAGGTGCAACGTAAACAGCTCACATCTTAACTGACTTAAAATATAGAAAGGGATGCTTCCTAATGTTTATTTTAAAACTTTAAAGTTTTGTACAGAATTTTTTAATAGAAATGCATTGCAGTATCAGGCTAAATAACAGATCATACTTGGCTCCAAAACAGGATGAGTTTTGTGGCCATGCTTTGTTAACAACCGTCCATTTGATAAATGATTCAGGACATGAGGTTCAGAATATCAATAAGATCTCTATTGTAATTTAAAAAAGAAATCCTTTACAATACTGTACTATTTAAACAAGGTCCAAAAGCAGGGAACAGAGAGATGGATAAAATAAATGCTGGTCTGTGTTCTACAGAGCAGTTAAATAGAGAGCCAATTCAAAGGAAAAGCGCTGCTTAACCCCCTCAGTTTTTCATTTCTTTGCATTAATTCTCCATATAACTACAAATTGGAAAAACAATACAAAGTAAACATGATTCATAGTCAACCCCCCAAAAAAACCTTAATTGCCAACATGTTTAATCTGTTTTGGACATAAGCTCGACCATTGAGATAGCATTTGATACAAGAGTGTTCTTTAAGAGTAGAGTAAACTTTACACAAATGTGAATTACCATTGTGCACACATTTTCACTGTAGGTTCCTATTATTAATTTCTAGGTACTGTATTCCAGCTATTTACAGAGTGTTGTTACTCAGTATTCGGTTGGGTACCTCTTTACCATTACAACAGACACTGAACTCATGCCGCATCTTTCAGCTGTGGCAGACTACTGAAGACACTATAAAACCAAAACAAATATATTAAAAGGCTGTCTGATGATTGTTTGATTTATCAAATACTAAAACTGTCATCAGTTGTCAAAAGCAAGTTCTCAAACAACTACTTAAACCCACAAACAGAACTGTGTTTCTATATATCCAAGAGGGAAAGGGAACATTGTTTTAAAAAATAAACTGGTAGATCTGCTGTACATGTAAACTAAATGTCATCAAGTGTGGACCAGATTAATCTCCTATCTCCCCCAGTGACCCCAACAGAAGGGAGGAGGAAGACGAAAGATGATGAATGCTTCTATAAAATGGACATGAGTAAGCAGCTCATGTGCACCAAACAAAACAAAAAAAAACACCCAAATGTGAGAAACGCAGATGAGACCGGACGCGCTCATCTGAAAGCCATTCATAAAAAATGGTTCCTCGTTCCACCAGGGCTTTCACCAACACACTCAGTTTGTTTTCTGAAAGAAAGCCAGAGCATTCTGACAGACGTGTTTATAGATAATGCAGATAACACAAAAACACCAAGTAACCAGACAAGGGTGGTGGGATTTCCAGGTTCTATATGATGTCACTAATGTTGGTTTATGTGGGTAAAACACAGCAAAAAATACAGTGAGGGGGCGAGCTTCCTCTTTTGCTTCTAATTTAATATTAAAAGAATCTCAAGGGACTGAGCTGAGGTCCTGAAGGAAAGCTTAGGGAGTGTCAGGCATGTTGTAAGTCTACAAGAAATCAGAGCTGCGCTGGCGATGTGGCCACAGGTTTCGGACACTTCACATTTGAAGTGATGCCCAAATCACAACTACAGAACCGCTGTTCAGGCACAGAGGCACAGCACTGGACCCCTGTGGCAGTGGGGCTCCTTGCTTTAGGAGGCAGGGGAACTTAACTACATTCTCACCCCGGCAGCGGGCAGTCTTTTCCCGTCAGGGTTGGGGCACATTGGCAGCGCGCTGTGAAGGAGCCTAACACCGCGCTCACCTGCGCCGTATCTGGTCTGTGGAGAAAGAGAAAAAGAGAAAGAGGGGGGACTTCAGTCTCAATTACATCAGGTATTGGAAATAAAACTCCTGGCATTGCGAAGCTGTGACCCTTGGCCACAAACTATTTGAAAAAAAAAACAGCACAAACTCTCAGAACTATGCAGTGTTCCTGGAAAACAGTGAGGCAGGCCTGATGAGGTTTTCTCTATCAAAATGATTTTAAATGGCAAAGGTTTATACACCATAGGTCCACAAGTTTTACCAAGCGATACTGTACATTTTCATATCTAATTAATTACACAAAATACCATGGACCACATAAAAAAATCAAGGTGTGATGTCTTTAGCCCAAGAGAACAGAGACACTTTGACAACATTTAACTTCATGAAAACCTGTTCCCACTGTCAATAAATGGCAGTTTCTTCTATTATCGCTGCTGTGCGCCCAGTCATCAGTGTGCGGTACCATCTGATTCAAGTTGTTTGTTTTGGAAAACACAAGCTGTTAGGAGTGCAGCTAGGGAAGCTGATGAGTGACAGACTGAAGATCTCATGCTACAGTCCTGCGCCAGAGAGAGAAGCTGAAGTATCGTTACAGACCAACAGATGAGGTCGCCTTCAGTCCATTGAAAAGATTCAGTTAGCTTCTCTCCACATGACAGCCTTATTCCTACATCTCCTCCTATTCTACACATAACATTTTGTTTCACATACAGTGCTATACAGCTTTTGCTTAGTCAAACCTCTTTTATTTCAGGTAGAGATTAGGTTCCCCATATTACACACAAAGGCCAAATACGAACCTTCACCTGTTCTTCCTACAGGTCCTTCCAGTATTAGGCCTTGATTATGTTGACAAACATATTCATGTGCATTATTTATATTTTTCCAGTTATTTTTGCCACATCCACCTGATTTGGAATAGCTAGCTGTGTGTTTTTTACATCTCAGTTTGGCTGCAAAGGATCCCATGATTGCACACAGGTGAGCCACCTCTGACATTCTCTAACATTCTCTGACATTCTCTAACCTGTCACAGACCACACAGCTGTATATATCCCATAATCAGCTCTGAGGTGAGGACAATAACCCCATGCCAACTAATTATAAATAATAATAAACTTTATTTTAAATAGTGCCTTTAACAGTAACTTCTCAAAACACTTTATAGTAAGAAATATAGATGAGGAGATAACAACATAGGAACAATTACAAACAAGGGTTTAGAATGTAGTAAAAGATGCAAATGGCCAGATAGAGGCATTAATTAAATTAAAGCCTTTCTGATGAAAACAGTTTTGAGTCTGGATCTAAAAGCATTAAGGTAAGGTGATATCCGTGGGAATAGAAAGAATTCCAGAGTTTTAGGGCACAGCAACAGTATTATTTAGATGAGCTTGGGGGAAAATAGGAGACCAGACTTAGACAAATGAATGTTGTGAGGTGAAGAGAGGAAGATAATATGTCAGATAAGTACCAAGGTGCAAGCCTTGTAGAGCCTTATTGGTGAGCATGAGGACTTTGAAGTCGACACAAAACCTGATAGGAAGCCAGTGCAAGGACTCCAGGACAGGAGTAATGTGATCACTTGCATGGGACCTGGTCAGGATTCTGGCTGCTGAAAATGGACATACTGAAGTTTGTTCAATGTGGATTTAGATATCTCAGTGAGTAAGGAGTTGCAGTAATCAATTCTAGAGGGGTCAAACCTGTGTTGACCAGGTTTTCAGCAACCAGACAACATAAGGTGAAATGGAAGAATGATGCACATTTGTGGGGCAAATGCCAAGCCAGATCAAATATCACCTACAAGTTCTTTACATAGTTTATGAGAGGTGCCAAGAAGCATGACTTCAGTCTTGTCACAGTTTAAACGATGGAAAGTTTGAGTCATCCAGGTTTTTATGTCAGAAATGCAATTAGAAAGTGCAGAGAGAGGCACTTCAGTGTCAGGTTTAGAATGGACGTAGATTTAAGTATCACTTGTTTAGAAATCATAATTCAGACCATGTGACAGCTGACCATGTTGGAACATGTAAATGTTGAATAGAAGGGGGCCCAGTATTGAGTTCTTAGGAACGTAATGAACCCAGGTTCAGAACTGTAACCCAACATATCAGCTATCAGTAAGGAAACATTTAAGATCAATGTCAGAAACAGTATCAAGATGAGAAATTAAGATGTCATGGTTATCAGTGTCAAAATCAGTGCTCAAACAATTGTGCACCACCATTTGGGAGATTCTTCCTGCCAGTCACACACTTACTGTAAATTAAAGTAAATTAAGATTAACAGCAAGAAATGCTTTGTGACTCTTCTGGAAAATGCAACTGCAGTGCTGGTCACAACAAGATTTCGACTAGATGTACAGTAAGCACAAAGAAGCAGAAACTGAGTTTAGGAAAGGAACTGAGCAGTGCAGAGATTTCAGTTTGTTTCAGTATGATATTTGTTTTTCATCCTGAATTTAAATTATTGACATATTGAATCTAATGAAAAACAAACTGGTTCAGGCTCACTTTTATTGCCCCACTAGGTGTACTTATTAAGCTACAGTTTTCTCACTTCTCACACTGCCTAGACAATCCTGCTTATACAGACTGTCTGGGGAACCAGAAGTGGGTTTTGTGTGCATGCAAACATGCCCGTTTCAAACAAATGGAAAAGGAAACGTAAAATATACCTCCATGATCTTGATTTGATATGACAAATGCATAGTGCAGTGCATTTCAAGCCCTCAGATACTGTACCATTACTCTGCCAAATAGTTCAAATAAGGACATTTCTCCTGGATCATGCCATTTCACATCCTTTAATGCTCAAACAAAATTGCCATGATCAAAAGCTCTGAAATCCAAAGGTGTCAGTGACAACAAAATAAATAAGGAAAGAAAAATGCCAAAGGACTAAGAAGTGAACGGCCATATAAACAGACATCAGCACAATATGCAGACTAAGCTACAAACTGTAAATGCCGAATGAGAGCCAATGATGAATTAGCCCAGCACAAGATAATGTAAACAAGCTCACTGTAGCACTATATTTAATAGGCCTCTGCACTTAACGCTGGCATGGAGCAGATGTCTTTGCCAGCAGGACTCCCCTGGGAGGCATGCAGTCTGCGAGCTGGCTGGTCATTTACCATGCGCCCTGTCATTGCCATCTCATTCTTTCCAGGCTGAAACAAAAACAGCTCCATCATCTCTTATCTGAACAATTACTGCATCTATTAAAATATGCAAAACCTAGCCTGTTCCTTTCTTCACAGATTTCTTGTGCTCTGTCAACAGAAAATGACACTTAGAAAATAGCAGAAAGCTAGGGCATTTGTAATAGAGGAATGAGCTTCAAGTAAAGTAGGTTTCATTGGTGTTTGATCAAAAATATGAAGAAAATACAATCTGCAATAGTACACTTTAATCCTTACCACAGGACAGGATTTTCTAATGTGGCTAGACCGACACCATTATCTAGACTAAATAGTGCTGAAAGTACATAGAGACAGATGACACAGGAACCAGAAATATACTTTATAATAGTAGTATAATCATATCAGTCTAGTAGTAGACATAAAAAATGGAAAACTATTTTATAAAAAAATGTCTGCGTTTTTTGACTTGAAATTTCTACATGCAAGACAGAATTGGAACCATCTCTTTAGATGGTTTTTACCTCTTTCAGCATTTTTAAAGTGAGCTAATTACAGTAACATCCATTTTCCATAACTCATAGTAACTGCATGTTCTTATAACATAAGTCTGAAAGGTGGACCTTGTTAAACTTTAATTTCAAATTAATACTGTTGTCCCAGTTAATATTTCTTACACCCTATAATAACAATAATAAAATACAATTCAGTTGAGTAGGAATTTTAAGAATGAAACACCCCTTTTAACATTAAACCCCTCACCATCGATGTTTATCACATGTTATGATTTTAAAAATATTTTGCCTTTTATTTACACATATCACCACAAAATTGTGCAGGTTATATAATTGTGCCTTCTAAAACGCAGCTATGAAGTGACTGAAAAAAAAAGATGCGAAGAGCATTTTGAATACTTTAATACTTAATAGTCAATGTGCTAAAACTTGTAATTCAGGCAGAAATTCTCCAAAAGAACCAGCCATTTAAAAAAATGTCAAGGCAGCAGAGCTCAAAATAACTTACTCCTTCAAATTATACTCGCCTTCCAAAAATGTAAGTTCACCTACTGTTCTCCGCTTCCTTCATGTGACTGAATCTTGTCTTGTCTTGTGTGAATCTTTGATCTGTGCTCCATTTTTCACATCCCTATTTTAACCTTTTCTTGAAAGCACACTTATTCAGAGTGCTTCAGGCCAAGCTAATTTAATCAAAAACTGAATCCATTGAAGTTTCCAATACTATAGACCTTCTCATACACCAGTATTTTAATATTAAAAATTACCTTTTGTAAATATTACAGACAGACTCCTCTGACCTAGCTACCCATGAAGACATTCATCTTTTGACATGCTGCAAACTCAATAGCATCTAACAGGTGGATCAGTTTCAAATGGAGAATGCTGCTTCAGGAATCCAGGTCACATTACCTCCAGTTTTTCCAGGAGTAGGGAAATCTTGTAATAAGTAGAGACCAGTCAATGCTGCTGGCCATTGGAAAGCAATGTCTAGGGTGAGAATACTATGAGCTTATGCCATTAATACATCTCCAATTTTCTGTTCAAGTAATGATGTCAGCCAAAAATGCCACCATTGAAAGACTGAGACAATACCTGTCATAATCGTAATCCCTCCTCTTAAGGGGGCTCCGGCCCTTTCGTATTTTTGTTGATTACGTGACCTGCCGCTATTCCTGGCTCAGCATTGGGAGATGGACACCCGGAAGCCCGCCTACCAGCTGGTCCAGGAGAGACCTGACGGCATAGGCTTCATCACGGCGTCCTGACCAGCTGAGTCCAGGGCTCAGAGTGCTTTGCCTCGTTACCCTGGTTTTTATTCCCTGTTTCTGATCCAGATCCCGTTCCGGTTTTTAACATTGTTTGTCTCGGATGTATTCCCCGGTTCCTGGACTCTGGACTGCACCCTAGATTCCCCCTTTTGAACTGTCTGGATTTGTTTGCCTTCGCCACGTCCCACCTAGCACTGGATCACTGCTGTCACGCCCCCCTGTCTGTCAACCTGTCCTGATGTCTACGTCTTTTCCCCGTTTTCCTTCTCCACTTACTTCCAGATTATACCGTCTGCATAGGGTCCTGAACTAGGCTTCAATACCCTGTTCCTAATTCTTTCATCCATATAGCTTTCTCACAATGGAGCAGCGTGACAAGTGGAATCTCAGAACTGAACATACAGAACATGAAGCTTCAAGGTACATGTGTTAAAAAGATTTATAGCTCCTTAAAAGAAAAGCAGTAAAGATAATACATTGCTAATTTGGTGAAGAAACAAAATCAGGCACAGGAAAATGTACATTTATAAGAATTAGCATGATTTTTTCTTCCTTTTTTCAACTGAAGTGAAACAAAAAATCTGAAGAAGGACGTTTTTATTGTTGTACACTGGGTTTAAATATATATATATATTTTAAATCATTTGTTTCAGGGCATTTCGGGATTAAAAGAATTTAGCTTCTCCTTAGTGCAGCACCTTATTTTCACACACGGATGTATAGAATGAAGGAAATGAGCAACCAGAGAGCTCCTGAATGCCCATGACACTGTGCATTAATTCACCTTCCACTCACGGTAGCACCGTCACTATGACATTGTTCCACATGAGTAGAAGGCAAGAGCTTGAATCGCATATTGCAGGGTTTTCTTAACAGGAAAATACAGTACACTAGAGGAGAAAAGTAAGGCAACAACAAAATACATAAATCTTGGAAATCAACAAATGTGATATACAGAAAAAAACAGCACTGTAATCAAATGCAAATGAACAAATGCTTTGTGAAGATTAAAGTATCAAAGTCTTATCATAAACATAGATTTTGTAAAAGCAACATTTTGTAAACCCAGTAAAGAATAAGAGAGAGTTTCACAGAGTGTAATTAAGTCCTTCTTCACTGTAGGAAGACCCTGAATTAAAAAAGAAATTGTCTTCGGGTAAAAATAAGCTTCACTTTTTATTACAACATTTTCTGCTGCACACCTACATTATAAGGAAAACATTATAATACCCATCATTGGCAATTTAAGAATTTTTCAAATCTAACAATCTGTTTATACTGATATCTATCAAGGCGCACTTCTATAAGCATTGTCTCAAAATGCTCTAGTACCTTTTACCAGCTCAGTGAAACCTGCAAGTTCTAAAGCTAAGAAGCTCAAAGAAATTCTGTCTGTTAAAGACAGCCAAATAACACAAAAGTGGTATTTTACAGAGAATAATTCTTATTTAACAAACATTAAAAAATAATATATTGGACATTATTAAAGGTCTGAATTAACAAAGCAAATGTTGTACTTCAAAGACTAAATAAGGAAATCCAAATGTTAACTTTGTCAGCGCTCAGTTTCAGACAGAGTTCTACTGCTTCACTGGCCTTTTGCTTCAAATAATTCCTGGATTAGTTACGTTACAATGGGCAATTTGGCTCTCCTACTACATATTCCAGATGATTAGCTCAGAACTCTCAAAGTCTGAATATAAGAACATTCAACAAAACCTTTTACATTGCTATAAAACACTATTGTGTTCATTCCCCAGAGAATGCAAAAACATACTTTTTACACTTCCCATTGCACCTGGCCAGTGTCCAAATGTTTGTGACAGTTCTATCCCCAATAAAACTTCACCACAGCTATAAGAGATATAATTACAATTATAATTAAAATGACAAACAGAATACTTATTTCTAATAATCATCAATGCCCAAACACATTGCTCTAATTCAGGAGCATTTTGCCGTACACTAATAAGGCCCAGTAATAATCTGATAAATACTTATATTTTAATGTAGTTTTTTGCCTTGCTGAAGGAATGCAACGGTTTCTCCAGGAACCTTGAGCTTCAAAACACCTACTGTAGCTCTTATACACCAATTCTGGAGCTGTGAAAGTGTCTGTCCATTCACTGGATGTAAAAATTCTCCACATTTATCTGCACAGACATTTCCTAACCATGGCCTAAGGGTCTTTTTGTTGAAAGCCAAATGCAGTGCTAAAGTAATTTAGCTTTGCAATCTGCTGTGAGGGATCTGGCTACTGGCATCCCTGCTTTCCTGCTGAGAGTGAAGTAACTGTAATTCTGCAAAGGCTTCAGAAATTTCAAACTATTGAGTCAAGCTGGGTAATGGGTTGCATTCAGAGTGCTCGGTGATCCCTTTATAGTGAAACACTTGTAACCCAATTATAATGCTATACAGTTTCATTTCTTATTTTTTGTTAATGAACTAATGAGACTTGAAGCAGTAGATTCTGAAAACTTTGTTGCATAAAACATCTGAAATTCTGGCAAATGAAAGACCATAGGTGAGCAATGGAACTATTTGTTGGGACAGTATTACACAAAGAGAAAGAATCCTCAAGGTAGAGAGGGAGTATTTTAATCTTCATAATATTATATGTATTAGTATTTCCTGGATAGTTGCTGCTTGGGAAGGGAACTGGCAGAAGGGAAAGGGAAAAAGGCAGACATTCCATTAGAAAGATCTGTTGGAAAGAGGAATGCATCCTGGGATGCCTATTTGCATATGCTTTGCATCCCCTTTGTTGGAGCACAAGGATGGAAAAATCACTCTTCTGTGCAAAGGCCATGCATGCTCTGCACACGGAGCTGACTCCCAGAGGAGATGATAGGGGGAAGTGTATCAATTTTCAAGAAGCCCAACATTAGGGCAAACACACCTTCATGCTTTCCTGAAGGCTTTCAATGAAGGCCTTTATCTTGCAGGTAACCAGGAAATGTTTGGTTAGCCTTGTTAGTCAGCTGACTTTTGGTTGCAGACTTCCTTTTGCCAGGAGACCAGAGATTGTTCACAGATGGCAACCAAGCATGGAATTCATCAATTTTAATGTAGCAATTCAGTGCAATTAGTATGACTTAACAATAGAAATTGCCACTGAACTTCTATGCCTAGTCAATTTTGACCCAAGGCTGACTAGGTTAGGTTGTGTAAGGCTGTGGTAAAATGTGTAGGAAGAAAGTACATTACTTAAGCATGCTCTATTTAATTAAAAAAACATATAATCTGTATGTTAATTCACTTAAGGGGGACAGAATAAGAAGACTGTTGAAATGGATTTAAACCGTGCACATTAAAGTTTTTGTTTCTTTTTATTTGCTGTATCTAATATTCCAAAAACAGCACGATGTTGATGTGTTAGCAATCAGTTTGGATTTCACCACATTACTGCACTGTTACATTTTATAATACTGTATCTAAAGTCATATAATGCATGTTCCAAAGTGGTTTAAAAAAAGGGATAAATTCAAACTTTATTGCAATGATTTCATTCCTAGATAGTTTTCATGTAGGTATTCTGACCTAAACACATTTTATTTATAAAGCACACTGCTGTACTGTATGTTTGTCGCAAACAGACTTAGGGATTAGTTCTCCAGATCTGTCTTAGCCCTTGCATTAAAGTAATCTGCTATTTGTATGTTTTTTATTTCCATCAGATAGGAACAACCCAGTTTTTTTCCTATCTACTTAATGCCATCTGCTCTTTGTGTCATTCTTAGCAAAATCTAAATTTCACAATGCCTGGGTTTTGACTTTCTGCCATTGCTGTGAAGAAGAATAGTGTTAGCTGGCCTTCTAGAGGGAAGCTATTGTACTTGGTCCACAGGGAAGCTATAAATTCCACTTGCTATTACTAGAAATAATAAAGGATATTGGATTCTGTTTGGCAGAACATTAGAGCCATATGCAAGCAAGGCCTTACCTGCTGGGGCAGCTTTCATCTCATTCATCGTGGTGCCAGAAAAGGGGGTGCTGTGCACACTCTGTCAGATTAGTAAGGCCTGTCACGGAATCTGATCGCATTTGAAAGGATCTCACACAAAACTACACTGAGTGCAGCACCACACAAGTGATTTGCCCAGAAACACAAGACTCTTAGCACATGGGCTGCACTAGAAATCTTCACAGAGAGCAGCTTCTACTGGCACCTATGCCAGACTCTGGGCTGTGTGCTATTGTTAGGATTAGGACAGTGGATAGGACCCTGAAATGGAGACAAATACTGAAGAGCACACAGGCTCTACATAGCTTTTATGGCCACTGCCACACACAGGAGCTTATCTTTGAGGAATATAAGGTATACACAGACCAGGGCAGCGAAGCTACTTGCACAAAGATCCTGACAACAAGCTCACAAGAAAGCAAGAAAACAAGATCCTGAAAACTTGTCAATCAAAAATAGAAAGAGAACCATTCAACCTGCTGTACAATGGGGGAGAAAGTATTCCAAATTATTTTTAAAGCCGGGTGTTACCGTGTCTCTATCGAAACAGTGCACTATGCAAAATGTTTCTATCATAGTATCTTCTGTACAAAATTACTGTACACATTCATTAAGTAATTCAGAAATACAAATCTATTAATGACTCTTAAATTAAATTGGACACATAAAACAGCATAGGGTATATTTTCTGTGAAAGAACAACAGCTGCATATGTACTAAAAGCATAGCCACATTTTCCTTTCACCATTGCAGTGTAAAATAGCTCAGAGCAGTAAAATAGCTCATAGATAGCTGTAGAGTTTTTGGACAGCATATTATTTACAATGTCTTCCACATTGATGCAATGTAATTCACTGCATTATTCTTTAAATCATCTTGATTTTTCCTCCAGTGACAGTAAAAAAACTGGTGAGCAAATTCAAATGTACTTTACCTCATTCTGTTTTCTCATGCCCTGTACTGAAATGAAAGAGCTTTTTATTTTGACATTATTTGCTAGCTCTTATTCACAGTAGGCAACAGTAAGTGTCAAAGTGTAAATTAGTCGAATCTATCCAGACACTTTAACAGATTTTTGAGACAAATTTAATATGTGTTAAACCACTTACTCACTAGCGAGTTCCAAGTTTCAGTGTGTTAATATAACTGTAATTATTAGCTTTGTTGTGACAGTTTTGCAAATTCACTCTTTGACAAAATTGTTCAAAAGAGACTTGCGTCTTTGTAATTTTGATGCACCAACACTTGCTTAAATAGGAGCTGACTGCTTGCGTGGCTTCAGCATCCATCAGAAAGGCATGGCTGCTACTCGGAGGCACACATTCAGTCTTCTCTCCCGACCTGACTGCCTGCCTCTGCCGTGAGATTTCAAAAGCAGATGTCTCGTGTTGTACAACACTACAAATTACTGGTGCTGTTGACTCAAACATCAACAAAAGCTGAAACTATGGGAGATGTGTAAACAGAGAGCAGAGGATCGGCCTCAGTGGAACCCACGGCTTATCGGGGACAGGCTGGCAGCTTGTGCTCCTGCTGCTGCTCCTGCTGCCGTGGGATCCTTCCAGCAGCTAAAACACAAGTTCTGTGTCCATACGCCTCACCTGGCCCCAGGACTGCTGAGGTGCTGCTTCAGATTGTGAAACCAGAAGCACTGAAAGAGGGGCCTGGATAAACCACTGCTACATGAGGACTGAAACATTTCTGTAAGAACTGTGTATGATGGCAGATGGGACTGGCAGACAGCACACAGTTAATTATACTTTCCCTGTCCCTTATATTCCAGAGGGCTGATAAGATAAGAAGTGGGAAAAGTTCTCATGTGACTGACTGCACAGTGACCTCCCAGCTGAAGAGTCTACCAAGCAACTCACTCCTATAGCAATAATGTATGCTCTGTGGCTAGACCTTGATGACAAATGCTACAATTCTAAAGTCACTCTGAGTCATGATCAACAGTTCATGGGCTACTAATATGTAAATTGTTTCTTATTTAAAAAGTATAAGTATAAAGATGATTGGAAATAAAGAAATAAAAATAAATGGGGATCAAAAATCTAAGTTTTACCTTAGTACAATTGACTGATATTGCACTGAAACTTCTAATTTAATATTGCACGGTGCTGTGTAAGACTCTGAGGGGGGTTCATCACACTGATATTGTGAGAGTTCAACAAGTCAAAGAAAATATCCTAAACTACCCAAAAATGATGCAAATTTCTCAGTATAAATTCTCAGCATTGTAGGTGATTATAAAGTAGAAATCTTGCTAATAATCTTGCTATTAGTACAGGTTTTAATTTGTGTTTTTTAAAGAAAAATAAAATAACACATTAGCACAAATTGTTTTCTTGGGGGTCTACCTACTTTACTGGGGAGAGGAAACAAAACAAAACGGAAGAAGCATTTTTCAAGTCATCTACATATCCATGGAGACAATTAGCAGATAATGTGCACCTGTCAATATGATTTACCTTCATTAAATAAAACTTGATTTTCTGTGATCTTGTCATGTGAAATCTGCAATGATATTCACTACATTTTTAGAACTCTATAACGGCATCACTGCCTGTACGTATACAGGCCTTGATTCAGTACCGCACTTTCTTATGGGCTGCCTGACGACCAGTGAAACTGTAGAACATCAGTATAATGCTGTATTAGGCTACATTTCATTTTTACACAAAAGCAAGATATCTACATTGCACTATTTGCAGTATCCACCCCCTTTTTCCTTCCCATAATTATTTGCGACACAGCATGCTAAGGAATTTTCTCGTAACAAACACAGAAGGACTCGAATTGCACTTGTTTTATTTTTCACATCTCACCTCAGAGACTTGTCTACAGAGTCTAGAAGTTTCTGTAGTTTGAATCTTAATAATTCTTTAATAAGACAGCTGCACATCATTAGATAAGCCTGGGGGGTAAAAAAGAAAGATGGAAAAACAACAGTAGGAATGTGCTCACCCCAGCTGACATGCACGTCCTTGATCATATCTGTCTGAAGACAAAGTTGTGTGGGATTAAAGCTGAAAAGTGTGCAACAGCACACATTCTTCAGGTTTCATTTCTCCTGTTCTAATTCCCTAGTCCTGTATGAGGATCATTGGCCTTTTGTGTACTACAGAGGTTCACTGTAAAATTAAAACACAAAAGGCCCCAAACTGAACTTAAATAATTGATCTGTAATCAGTTATTTTTCTGTCTTATTATTTTGATGGAAATGTGTGCAAACTGAAAGTTGCTGAAAGTTGTTTGTGGGTAAACAGTAGCTGGGCAGAGCTGCTTTCTTAACTTGGATACATGGATACATACAGTACAGTGGTTTAGCTGGACAAGAAGACACGCATATTGTTTTGCATCCAGAACATCTGGCCTGTGCCACAATTTTATTTTACTGTTTCAGTAAGAGTAAGAAATGCAGTGCTTTGCCTGGGAGGTATCTCCTTTGAAGAGCTATTCATCACCTCCAAATATAGTCCTTACACCCTCAGTCAGCTGTTTGGAGAATGTGCCAGCTGACTCGCTGTCCACAGAGTACCAGAATTACGTAATGAAAGTACTGAGATTGCAGAGCCCCAGTAAACATCCTCAACAAACTACAAATCTACAAACAGGAACTAGTGAGAGTCTTTATCAGCTGCATTAAAAACCACGGCAAATGATTCATCTTTTCATTTGTGCAATTGCAACCCAACCAATGACAGAATTTGCACTAGATTCTGTTACAGTGACAAAATCTGCCAAAAAGATGTGATCTTCCAATTCTATAACGCCATCAGGAGTATGGGTCTAAGATGATAAGTGCAGGCAGTTTATCTATGTATACACACAAAGGCTCCAGGAAACACGTGCTGCCTTCTTCAGAACAGAAAGACAAGTGAGCTGCATTAAGTCGTATTTTTCAATTAAACTGATGTGAACAGTCTGCTTGTCTGCAGAACTTTGTAGATCATGGTAAAATGATTTTCAGGCATTATTCTGAGGACAAAATGAGTTCCAGTTCTTCATATACACTATAAATCATATAATTCCCCAGAAATTCCTCTAGAAACTAATAAAGGTAATACATTAGGTTCCAGGTGACACAATTTGCAGGCAGATAGAGTACAATTACACAAAAGGTCATTAAAAATAATAATTAAACAGAAGACAGTTAAATAAAGAGAAAATGCATGCCTGCATTAAAATATATTAAAGAACACAGATTAACAAACTTCATAAATTTGTAACATTCAAGATGATAAACAGATTGAAGGGATGGGCCTTACAAGTACCTTGACTTCAATAAGAAACTCATAGTGGTTAACGATAAGATAAATGGCCCACAGCCTAGGATTTTAATGCTCACACTCCTTCCCTCCATTGTTACTTCCACATCAAAAAGCTTAAATATGATTTTTTTGCTCTATTGTTCTCTAAGCTGCTACAGAGAGATTTGCTTTTCGATTTAAGAGCTCAGCTACCGGTAAATGTAATGTTTGCTTTGGTGTCTGTTGGGGGAGCCCCAGGAGCACCAGCCTGCAGACATTATCTTCACAAACACACACTCAATATTTCCTGTGACCACAGGCCCGCAGCCTACTGTATTGAAGGAGCATGAAGAAGCATGAAGAGCTTGGACTCCAGAAAATGTCTGAGGCTCGCAAGTCAGAGAACTCAGAGGAGAGACGAGAGGACCACTCTTGATTGGGCACCTGGGCATCTTCCTAACCTATGTATGTTCGGCCTCATCTGTACCCCTGAGTTATTCAGAACTCTGTTTTTTGTTTCTTGCATGTTTTTGTTTTTAAATTTGTAGTAAAATTGTCATGAGAAGAATGCCAAACCTCTAAAGAAATTATTTGTGTAATAAATTCCACCGAACAAACTTAACTGTCTATGCAAGAAAGCAGAGTTTAAATAATTCTTTCCAGTGAGTATACCACTTACAAATTCAACAATGGCAAATATACTGAACTTTCTATGTTTAGACTAATTTATATATTATGTCATTTTACATTCATTAAACACAATTTAATGTTCAAACAATTGATCCAATATATCCCTCTCTCTAGAACAGACAAAACATATATTTGTTTACAGACTTTGTTTTAGAGACTTAAAAAGCTAAAGCAATATGTGATTGAAAAGGTGTTACAACAATTTAATTTTTCTCAGTGTAAAGATGCAACAAACCACTTTTCTAGCTGACAATGTACATATTGTGTCTGCAAAAAGCAAATTGCAAAACGTTGCTCATGTCTAAATGAGACTATACTGAAGAAAACTTCTGGAAGCCCTGCCTTTTGATCCTGTTTAGTTCAGTTTCTTCTGCAACTATCATATCTGAGAACAGGGAGCATCTGTGTGAGAATGACGGGCACATTAAAATGGCACATCTTGATTTTTTTGAACCAGCTTTCATTGAGAATGAGGTACTTCTTGTTTCACAATGGATGCATTGTTCACCTCCCACCCATGCCCACTGAAATCACTAATGCATCTGCATATATTTCTTCTTAATCTTTATTTCTTTCCCCAAATTGCCTTCCCTCATGGATGACACGAAGGGGTCAGCAGCAGCCTTGTTCCACACTTAAGGAGGAGAGAGAGTGTCGGGAGTCACACAGCTCTGTGCCAGCTCTCTAATGAGCCTGTCAGGGTCTGTTAGAGGCAGCCCCTCCATTTACTGCCTGCAGCCTGCAGACAGCTCTTATTAGGCGGGTAATGGCATGCCACAGGGGCAGATTAAGCAGGCACTGTAGAAACCCTCCTATCATATTTTCATTTATCTGTTGTGATGTAATAAAGCCCCACTTCCTAGTAGACAGTATTGGTGATAGTATTGGGAGAAGTAGGGGTAAATAAAATACATACAAGGCTCCCAATATGTTGGGAGTTGCCAGTCAACCTGTGGCAATCCATTTCTTTGCAGAAGTTTGCTTCCACCAGATTTTCAGTTCTCTAAATGAGAATTATCATGATCAATAAAATGAACAGGAAGCTGGTCTATCAAAGCACTGCAGTGGAGTGGATTGGAAGGTCCAATGGTTGAGCGGCCCAGTTCTAAATTAACAGCAAAAACTATACATAAAACTATACATGTGGATAGATTTGTACACATCTTAACAAAGAAGTTGACTTTCTCAGAACATTATCTTGAAGCATCATAAGAACAAGAAGAAGATACTGGCCTTTCAAATATATGCATGCCACACACACCCACCCACATAACACGGGATCAGTTAGGTGTCAGCAGAGATTGCTTTATTCCAAAATATATCTTACCAAGCACATGCATATTTGGTCAAGCAAATTAGCTGTGTGTTGAGGAAAACAAACTGAAACAGGAAGAAAAAGCTTTTCCTAAGTTTCCTGTCAAATATATGATGGGGTTAAAAGGGTATAAACTAAACCAAAAAAAAATATCTTTCTCTCTTGACATGCCATGCAGCCAAAAGATACATAAAATACAAGAAACCATAGCAGTGATGTCCAAACCTTTAAATGATCTGCTTTTGAATCAACCAGATACAGTATATCTACTATATCTATCTTGAATTCTTGAGCTGAGCAATCATGAGTTCAAAAGACTATCCAGTGGGAGAGCAAACTGCGGGGACACAATAAAGCCGGTTGTTGATGTAAAAATTTTATATGCTTATATCCATTATGTACCCTACTAAAGCAGTAATTATGTACAGGTATATGTGCACTGGAAATAATAAGGCCCAAAGAAATGAGGTCAGAAGAATTCTATATTCGCTAGATTCAAGACAGTGGCTGGTCAAAGAGTTTAAAAGCCTCACTGCAACACCTCATACTGTTTTTCAGGCTAGTCCTATGGGACAACTGTGAGGGCAATCCTACTAGCAGCTGGAAGTTACAAGCTTCCAAGCAGGTTAAAGCCATCCTTTAACGACATAACACTAGTTACAAGCAAGAGCGATCCGAGGATCTTATCCAGCCACTTCTTGAAAAATGCCAGACTTTCAAGCTTCAGCAACATGGCTGGGTAGATTTATTCCAGGTTTTCACAACCTTTGTAAAACAAAGCACCTGCTGTTCTAGGGTTGAAATGCACTTCACTGCAATTCCCACTTGTGTCTGCTAGTTCATGTAGCTGATTTGGAAGGAGTCTTTGTGTGTCTTTGGGGGACTTTGTTAAAAACTGAGGATTCAGAATTCTTGAATCAGGTCTGCTTCTTGACTTCAAGTCTAAAAAGATTTAATTATTTGTGAGAGAGAAGAACATTTATTAACTTAAGGAATGAACAGACTGCCATTGCCATATTTCTGAACATTTCAGTTTATTCTTGTCCATTTATTCAATTAATCTTAATTTTTCATGTGAAAGTGTCAGATAAACTGTCTGACAAACACATCTAGAATGGTAGGTAGCTCCTCCTGTGCAATGTGTGACACTGTTTTCTCAAAAAAAAGTAAGAAAACACTCAAAAATATTTATCAGTTACACTTATCCCTTAAAGAACAAGAACAAAACTGAACGTTCAGACAGGAAAGAGTTAAGTCTCTTATCTCTGGTCTCCAGAAGAAATTCCTAGTAGAAGCCACAGTCCACTGATTTCCTGCTTTCTTACCCAATGCCCTATTTTTACTTTCCACTCTAGAATACCACTGACAGCTTTTTCCTTGTCACTGACACATTTCCTGCCATTTTAACTTTGACATTTATGTTCTCAGCTAGTTCTACAGCATTTCAAACAGCTCCTTTTCTCTGTAAACCTCTGCTGAGCTGATCTCATTCAAGTTGCTCTTTCTTTCCTCCCCCCTCTTGTTTTCATTGCCCGTTTGCTCTTGTTTTTACACTTTGGGCTCTCATTGTAATGTAATGTGCACAGGCACTTCCAAGCAGGATCACGGGCAAATTGATAGAGACACAGTAGTTGCAACACGACATTGGATTGGTTATGTTTGAATTAGCTGTGCTACTGTAGTGGTGTAGAACGCTGACTAATGGCCAATGACCATCCATGGTGACTGACTACATTATCTGTAGCATTCAGTAGTCAAGAGGGTTTTACCAAATAAGTGTGAAAGCTATACCTCAAATCATGTATGAAATATACAGTATGCATTTTATCCAAATATATTTAATTATTTAACAAAGATTTATTCAAAGTTATTCTGCAATAAAGGACACTACTGATGTCTTGCTGTTATAATTCTTAAGGATCATCTCTTAAAGCCATCAGTATCTTTGGAGATTTACTTGGCGCATTCCTTCCTTCCATGCTGTTGGTGTCTGCAAGAGGTCCCTGCATTATACTATAATTAATAATCTATAATGCCAGGTGGCCTAACTGGATTCTAATAGATTTGGTATGGAAAAATAGGATTTGAAGCCCATTATGTCCAGCGAATCCCCATGGTCAGACTTACCAGCAGAAGAAGAACACTTCAGCATACCTGTTAGGTGGATAGAACTACTGCTTAATGATTTTTGGGGGGAGTGGACATGAATTAACTGCACAGACATGAAAGATAAGTAGATTTCCAAATGTCGTAAGTACCAAAGTATTAAAGCATATTAAATTAGTATTGTGCATATTAATTAGTGGACATCCATATTAAATTCTAGGTAACCATAAAACTTCCATAGCTCCTGTTTAGTCTTAAGAAGAGGCAGTCTGAGTGCAGGAATACTCATTCTCCATAACAGACTTTAAAAATAAAATTAAATAAATAAAAGAGGAAAACAATTATTTTCACCATTCTTTTAACATCTGTGCAGTCACTCAGTCACTTTAATAGGTTAAGGGAAACAAATCTTGCTGTGGATGCATGCAATTCCAGAGGCATAAAAGCTAAAATTGGTTTACAGAATCTGTGGTGGCAATCTGTTCTGTCAGTTATTTGTGGGTGGGCCAGTGTCTCAACTGCTTCCAGCTAGATAATGTCATAAATTAAACCCTTCAATGAAGAAGAGACAGAGAGGCTCAGAGGGTTTAGTGTAGCAGGTTAATAATGACAAGTTGAGGTCATTGAAGGGTTAAAGGTCAGTGTTGATCAGCCAGAACCCTTGAGAGTGCAGGAAAAGGAAGTGGAGGGTGCTGTTCCATATGCCAGTAGGCCTGTGTAAATGAATGCTAGAGTTCAGTCATTAGCCCTAGATGTAGAATTCTGTGTTTTGTACAAATTAAGTATAAATTAAGTAATTATCAACAGGGCACAGTTTTTTAGTACACACAAGTCCTGAATTAAATTTAGTGAAGAATGATAAAAACAGCTAAAAGTGGTGCAGTGTGGGTAAACAAAAGTAATATATAACAGCCAAAAGAAGAGAGAAGAACATAAGGCCACACCCAGTGTTCCATCCCGACTGCCAATTGCAGGTGTAAAATACTCATGAGGATGGAATAAAATAAAAACTTGAATCTCTATCAGGTTGAATGATTTCTACAGGACTTTCTGCTTTGTTTTCAAAGTGTTAATTACCTTCACAGATATTTGTGACTTTCCAAATATTATTAGTATATATTATTAATAATATAACTAAATACCTGTCATAGGAATATATCTCCCAAAATGAATCGTTTATAAAATCTGACATACTGTCCAATGATGTGCTTGCAAGTGTTTTGGAGAGAATGGTGCACTGTAACAGTTGTTAGGTTCAGTGTTGTGCTGTCCTTTTTTCATTGGGTCAGTAAGGATATGGAAAATCTTAATATTGTATTCCCCTGCAAATCCCCATCAATTGACAAAAATACCCTCTCCACTCTATGTCAGAAAGAGATGTTTTCAAGTGCCATTTGGAGAAAGACTTGTTTCACATCCCTGAAAGATTAAGCTCAGTTACGCTTGTCCACTTGAATGTAGCCTTCCTATGATGCTTCCTTGCATCTTTGCAAATATCAAAGGAAAGGCATCGAAGATGCCACAATTGCCATAGACGTTTGACTTTTTCACAAACACTAGGAAAAGTAATGATTATCTACTGAAGAGTTAAAAAATAAACACTTAACAAATAGCAACGTATATAGGATTAAGAGCATGGTGCAAAGCTCTGCTATCTACAGTAAAAATGCAAAACATTTAGAGCAAAGCTGGAGAAAAAGATTTCACATTTTAAAATGTTTTTCTGTTGGTATTTCTCCTCTCACAGAAAATCAAAAGTCCATAGCAAATTCGAAATTCTCAAATTGAAAGAGTCTTCTCCACATCTCCTCTCACATTTAACCTTTAGCACTGTGGGCCTGATTTTGTAGACTTGGTAAAGAAAGTCAGTTGTGGTATAATTAATCAGAATGCTCACTAAAAGGTCAGATTGCTAAATAAATAGCCTTCATAATATCAATACAAATGCACTCCAGAACAATGATCTTAAAAGAAAATTTCTGAGTTGAGACATTGCAGAAATCAGATCATGCTCTCAAACCATGTTCCATCTTCCAAAAAGAAGGACTTGTTTTTAAATAAAAGAAATAATTATACTGCCGCACCTTGTTATATGCAACATCTGTTGGAACTGTGCTTTGTTACATAATGTTGTCTACGAAATCCTATCTTTTTAGCATTTCTCACAAACAGCGCATCAGGAGGTGCAGTCATTGCACATACTGTGTACAGTACGGTACGCTGCAATGATTCTGTTATATCCCCCAAAAGTAGGGAAAGACATCTGAGACCTGCAATGTACTATGAGATGGTGCTATTAATTAAAATGAAGTTACTGTTAGAATAAAAAGAACCAGTCTGCCATATTTATTGTGCTGGCTTCATAAACTTGTAGAATAATTGAACTCTGCCCCTTTGGCATTCTGACTCCATTTAGTCAATATTGAGTGGTCTTTGATTGTAAGGAGGCATAAATAACATACTTGTGTCTTCTCTCTCATCAAAACTTCTTAAATATGGCATTTTAATAACTCTGAAGCTGCAGCTCCTTTTTATTGCATGAACCTCCTGTTTCCAAAAGACAATCGTTCATTATGGAACAGTATTCCACAGCTTGAGCAACAGAGTGAAAACTCTGCAGTAAAAACAGACTGCTAGTTATTACAATCCTCAAGTGTTAAGAAATTTCATTATTTTCTGTTTTCCCAATGAGAAAATAAAAAAACCCCATCAGGTTCTACATACCAGAAATGTAGTACGTATACATTGTAAGTATAAAACAGCCCATTTAATTAAAAAGATATATTTTGATAGTTCAAATACATTACAACTGATTGTACTTTCTAAACCTTACAGCTATAATGGAAAGTAAAATTTTGCATTGATTTAACCATTAATTGCTTTACCAATTACCCTTTTTTAATGGATCAGTCACCTAACTCTGTAAATTAATTTCAAAGAAAGAAGACAAACAGATATGTGTAATATTCGTAATGAAACTGAAAGTTCCAATTTTAGTTATATCAATTCATATTCAATTCATGGTTGACCATTCAGTTCAAAATAGTAATGTAAAATACTTTTAGAGCATACTGTACATAAAAGCACTGACTGATAATAATTTTCTCACAAGATAACATCTGGTTATTTACCAGTTGAAAAAGCCAAAGGAACACAAGTCAGCAATATGAAGTCTTTCAGTTGCAATTCTGAAATCAGTAGAAATAAAACAATAGAAATATCAACTAAAGATAAGTTTGAAATGTATACAGCCTCTTGTAAGCTTATAAGGACTCACAGCCAAAAGGGTAAGTTAGTGCAAAAATTCAGCTTCCTTAACATAGTCTATTGCAAACCTAGGTTATCCTCTCCTCTTACCTACTGAAAAAGTAAATGAGTTTATCACACTTTCAGTCTATTCTGCAATAACACTTTGATGAAATGAATCACTCACTTCCCCAATAGCTGCTGCATGAATGTCACTAATGACAGAGATATGTGTTGTGTGTATTTAATTCAAAATACTGTTAGCCACTGTTAGTGTGTTCTCACCCATTTAACTGCATTCTTCAACTTACACCCATAGATGGGTTGTCATCCGAAATGGCTACGCTGTCAGAAGCGAGACCTTGCACACATTACTGCCAATATGCACTCCAATCTCATTATAGCTCTATAATAAGAGGGCCTCTGTTCTCACATTAGCTCTCTCTAAAGTGCCTTAGCCTCTCTGCAGTGGCTCTGCAGAGTTTACTTTGTAAATCTAGCGCTAACCTTTATCACTCATCTACTTCATTTTTTTATATGTTAATGGACTGAATCATTCATTCATCCTTCATTTTTTGACATGACCCGTCATTCAACATCTTGTGCTTTTGATGACAGATAGTTAAATAATTCATTGAATTTATATAATGCTTTTCATCCCAAAGGATCCCAATGTGCTTTACATATAGAAGGAGTCCATGTATAGCAGCCATAATGTGTCAGCAGCTCCTCTACATATTGAGTCAGGTGGAGAACTGAGAAACTGCTACATTAATTGAATGAAGAGGGAAGTTTAGAGAAGTCTGACTATGCAAGCCGGTAGAGCTCAGTCTAGAAACCATAGTTAACACCTGTACTCTTTAAAACAAAATCACTGAGCCCCTGCTTAGTTTCCCTCCCTGACTTTAAGGATGCCCAAGCAAGTCAGCAAGTGATCATTTGTGCCAAGGATCAGTATCTCCAGTTCCTGAGAGTCCACGAGACCTGGTGGGTTTGTGCCGTAAGAACAGCCATATTATCCTATTAATGCATTCACTTCCATAATCATGATCAACGGTGTTATTATTAATACAAGATCATACCCCCAACCTACATCATGCTACTGTATTTCAGCTCCCCCTGCGCTTTCTGGTGTGTGTCCGATCTTCCACGAACGATTCCATGAAAGATGCTTGAAACAGATGTTGGCATGCAAGGGAGACTCTCAACAGTATAATTTGATTTTGTACAGTTATAGAACAGAGACAAAAAAAGCTGGAATAAAAAAATATTATGTTTTTGACAAAAATATGTCACTTTCCCATCAGTAATAATAAGTAGTAAATTAATTTCACCATTGTATTTTTTTGTGCTACAACTTTGCTCCATTTATTTAGTTTATGCATGTGTAATGACTTAAATGAAGGTTTGACCATTATTCAGTAGAACTCAATGAGCTAATGGAAAATTGCAGATGGCCAGCTTAACCATGTGTCATAGAAAGAAAAAATGTTGCACTAGTTATACAATTCCACTAGCACAGGCCTCAGAAATACAAGCTTTGTACAGTGCAGTAAGTTTATAGAGCAGGCATAAAACTAAAAAATACAACTCCATGTAAAAAATGGTTTTAGAAATATTCCCACAATCCAATACTAAGCTCTCTTTGCTGTGAAAGTTAACTTGTTCATAGAAGGAGAAGCTGAGAATCTTAATGCATGAAAAAGAACTCCTGAGACAGTAATTGAATGATTGAGACAATCAAAGATGTCAATGAACTGATAAAGCTATCCATCAGGAATGTAGCAGCATCTGAAAGCTTCACTCTTCCACAAACAAGTATAAGATGTAACGTATTGTACCGAGTGAGATTCCTATTTGGAGCAGGCTTATTGCTGCCATCAAAGGTGCCCCAATCTGAGTTACAGTATATGTCCTTTGCAAGATGTGTGATTTTACATGTTGTGCTTCAGGCTCAGCATGGTCACAACCCTTACCACAAATAAGCAGCTTCTGTTAATGGATGGATAGACGGACTCTATATCTTAAATATATTTTGAAGGAAACTAAGATTTAATATATTGAAAACCATGACCAGTTAACAGCACACAAGTTTCTGTTATATTTAGGATGACCAGAAGGCCTGGAGTGTTCAGGTGTTGCTGACTGGGTGTAACACAAAACAACAAAGAATCTGACGGACTGACGGTGTGTACAGCTAACAATAAAATAACTTGTCCTGTTGAAAAAGAGTAGATTTTGTTTGACCTTGCCATGGAAACCAATGGATTTTATCATAATCACACTTCTTCTAAATCTATACAGATTTGTGCAAGTGGTTCCTGTATCAATAAATGGTTTGTGGAAGAAGCGTTAGAAACAAGATCGACAGATAGGGCGTTGGCTGCAAGTGACTAGGTTTAGAGTGCCATTACATAAATGCTGTGGTTTGTACACTAATAAAAGGGCAAAATGTTGGCAATAAAAACATAAAAAGGCAAACAGGAACCAGCCTGAACCTGGCTTTCTGTGGGGGATAACACTCAACTACAACAGCTGTCAATAGATTTATCTCTTAATAACTTTGTTTTTTGTTGAAGATGGGGAGGTTCACTTGGTAAGCGAAGTGCATTTAATTTCTCCTCTGTTTATCAAAGGCCTTTAATAACCTTATCCCAAGAATTATTAAAACCACTATGCTTCAGCACATAATATAAAATGTTGTATTACATGACAGGCATAAATACATACTATAGGCATAATATAAAACAAAATCAACTTCAAATGTTTAAGTATCACATGGTTAAAAACTCTATCAAATATCACCAGTGATAAAGATGTACTTTAACTGCCTGAACAATGCATGTTGAGCTGAGTATGAATATCATGTTGCGATTTTTCAGTTGTTAAATATGATTTATTTTTTTTATTTCATAGGACTGTATTAATTAAAAAAATATGCAATAACACTCCTGCTTCTTACTCTGCTACATATGTACTGTAAATAATATAATCTTATCCATCGGCTCATGTTCATGAGAGTTTAAGCAAAGCATTTTGTTGGAAGTAAAGGACAGCAGGACAGAATACCTATTGGCATTTACAGCTAAGTTTAATTTAGCCTCGTCTTAAAGAAAGGACTTTAAAAAATTTCACCCTTTCCAACAATACACCCTTTAAAAAGGTGAAAGATCAAGCAATACCAGGCATCTTAAATGTTTGCCTTTCCCAAAATAAGATACAGATTCATTGTAACTAAATTTTTATGTTGGGCTGTAAATAACATGCAAAAGCCCCTAGATGCTAGAGCCTGTCTCTATTAAGAGGAAATTAGTTGATTCCTAAATTAAAAAGGCCAGTCTGGTCTAGGGCAGGCTTTCGTCTCTGTAAACTGAAAAGGGTTTCTGTGAATCAAACATAATTTGAAAACAGAACACATCTTTTCAGAACATCATTTTTTTTCTTTCCCCTGAATTTAGCTTTAGGTTTCTTTCAATAAAATAATCTAATTGCATTCCCTTGCTGCTTAGAATTAATTTATATTCATTAAAGTGTGGCAATCGGCAGAAAAAATTCATTCACAGGGTTCTTGGTTCATTTTCCGTGTAATTAAATCAGTTAAAATAAAAACATGTAAACTCACAAATGATTTTGAGAAATTTGCATTTTTAATCACAGCAGATTAGTTTAATAACTCAATCAATCTGTGACAGTTAGAGGCCCATTGCATGTTGTCACGGCCATTTAGTTCTGCAATTTCAACCAAATATCCTATTATGTAAATCAGCCTGGGACAGTCTCAGATGGGGTTTATTCCTTGATAAACCACCAGCCAAAGTTATTAACACGATAATCCTCAATTAGTATACCATTCACCTTGAAGTGCCTTAAGCGTTTTTATGACTTTTTCTATCTTTGAAATGAAAACATCAACACAGTATCAGTATCAGAAACAGAATCCCAAATACAGAGTCACTGTGAACATTGCCATGGTAGAATCCTGCTTGCTCCCTATGGAGATAAACTTCTACGGATCAGCAGTAACTTGGGGCACTCCACCGCCCAACCACTAGGAATGGCCCATTTCCACTTCTTTCCAAGCACATTTGGATTAGATGAAAGAATATAATCCCAACACATTTTTTATTTTTTCTATGAAAGCATGGCTACTTTTGCTGTAGCCGTGCCAAATCAATACGCCCCTATGAAGCAAACCGAGCTCTGTCAGCCAGAAAGAGGATATTATAATTTCATGTAAACCCTGTATATTTTTCACAATATCTTCTTTAAAACCCTCTTTTTCAAGGGTCACTTTATTATTTTTTAATGTTATGATAAAGCATCAATAGTATTTTAATTTACATGTATCTACAAATCCTTGAACTGGAACTAGGAGTGAACAAAACAACGTATTTCTTTCACAAGAGAAAAATAAATTGTGCACAAAAGGTACAAAGAAATGAACACTAGCATTACTTAAGCTATAAGTGGTAATGGGCCTGAGTTGACAAGTCAGTAATGGGCTCTGTGAGCTCAGTAAACATTCAAAAACAATTTACCACAGCACAACGCAGTAGGAGCTGCTCTTTAAACCATTTCCCTTAAGACTCATTACTACGGGTAAGAAGTAGTGTCATGTAAAATTCCTTCCGAAAAATATTCCCAGTATTTTTTTATTGGTGTTTGAACACGTCCCAAGATCAATATCTTTCTCGAGCATGAAGTAGCTACTTTACTATCCAGAAGAATTACCAAGTGATAAAAAGAACTTCAATATTGCTATTGTAAAGGCTGGGTATTTTTCCAGCACAGAAAAAAACAGTGAGGTGTATTTTAATGTCAAGCAACAGCCAATACATGGCATGTACTGAGCCCTATTCATAAAATTTTAATATGGCCTTTTATTTATTTTTTTAAACCTTCTCCCACATGAATTACAATTTCCCTTCTCAAAACAAAATTTGGGTGTTTTTTCAGCATCACTCATTCATTAGGGTGTGTCCTGACAGGGTTAAAGTCTGTTTTCATTAATTAAAGAAGATTTAGAATTTAATACCCAATTCAAAGACGGTTTTGTCTTCAGCCTCTATTCTCACATATCACTGTACTGCGTAAATAAAGGGCCTTTTCTTTTCCTCCCTAAAATAGAAGCCTTACTTTTCAAATCAGAAAAGATGCAAGACATTCTAAGCCAGTACAGTATGCATACTACTACAGTGCTGTATCGGTAGTTTAAAAAAAAAACAATACCTCATGCAAACCACTAAACATAAGTATGTCACCACCGTGGGCATTGTGAGAAACTGGGGCATAAAGACAATCATTATTTTTGTTCTATGGAGCACAGACTTAAAAGGAGAAAGTTTGACGTTGATATTTTGATGTTATAAAAAGACAATAGTGATCCCTGCATTAGACACTGCATTAAAAACTCACAAAATAAGTTTCTGAAGATTTGAAGTGAGTTTTGTCTCACTTAAATAGGACCACTTAAAGGATTAACTAGTCTTGTTGTGTTATTATCAAAACTAGAATTAGGTCTGTGTTCTCCCTGAATTCAAGATTTTACAAGTAAATCAAAGGGGACAGACAGTAACATGTATATAAGAAATAACAAGTGGCTGTTCTTTTGTTCTAGCTCAGATTGTTCATGTAGTCCTGCCCCTTACAGCCTCACAGGGTGATGTACATGGGATAGGAACTTCGCACTAGCATGACTCTTCAGACTCACCAGCCTGACACTCTACATCATTGACATGTAGTTTAACTGGAAAGCAATTCCACTTCATCATGAATCATAGCAGTCTAGATAGATATGACTGTTAGAGAATTATACAAACAAAACCAATTTTTAGAAAATAATACAAGTGGAACCACTGTCAAAAAGCACCATTTAGAATATTTCTTTGACTAGTCTGTGCCCTGTTATTTTAAATAACAGCTAACTGCATTTGATTTACTATTTGGGTTTAATCTTGTTTGCCTCTCTCTCCTCTTTTGTTAATTGTATTTTTATTGGAAAGAGCGATGTGGTGTTTCTGACATGAAGAATGCAATAGAAAAGAGAATTATTATTCTTAAAGAGAAATATGAGCTTTCTGTTCCCACTATTCATAATTATAAATGAATATAGACTCCACACATACAACCAAGTACAATGTTCTTCAAGGACCAGTCAAGTGCCTGTCACAACTACAAATGAGTTCAATCTTAATTCCCATCACTAAAAGCAGAACTAAGTGAACTATGAAAGGACTTAATCTTGATTAAAGACAACAAAAAATAAATAAAAAGGGTTATAACACATAAATATGTGTACCAGTTTTGTTTTTTGTGTGGGTAAATACTGAAAAGGGTAAGTGCCAAACCAACAAAACAGATATATCCCTAGAGATTCAATGTGTTGCCTAGAACATACTCTAATGTCTTGGCACTTCTCTGCCAACGGGTGCTAACATGGAAGAGCTCCACCACACCCCATCCACCCCACTGTGCCACCAGCAGGCACAGGGTTAAACTATTTCCTCCTTGCAGTTTGACAAGAGGAGGAAAGGGCTGTACCACTCTGTACTCACTGCAATCCTGCACTTAGAAAGGAAATGAATGAGAGGCCTTTGAGTATGTGGCTGGGGGTCTGCAGTTAACTACAAGAGAAAAAATATACAAAAACACCATCCGTTTTATTGTACGATACACTTTACGGACACCCACGCTGTTCACAACATAGCGGTTGCCATGGTCAAAATGTAACATGTTTGGTACACATTCCTTCAGTGATCTCTAATTTAAAAAGGAGGGCACCATACACCTTAAAGTATAGTCTTACACAGTACATATATTTCCAATTAAGCATTTTCCAAGGTTTACAACATGCAGCTCAGCATCACACTAACCTCCAGGCTCCTGGGTTTATCAAACAAGATTTTGCTAATTAGGTGTTACTTGACATGGAATCCAGGATTATTTACACACGCTTTAAATGTTAACATTAGCGTGCCAGCTCAACAGCCCCCTACTGTTGCACAAAGACAGCCTCTCTTTGACAGCACTGCCCTTGAAAGCTATGTCATTGACATACTCTTACACAGCACGTTTAATAATGAAATTGATCTGATAATTGTTTCAGATGCAGTGCTCCTCTGCAAAGCAACCCACATCAGAAAGACACTGCAAGAGAGCAGCTACAGACACATTTTAGTTCACAACAGCCTAAATTAGCAACACTAAACTGTACAAATATGGCATTTCCTAAGAAAATGTTACAGAATTAACATTAAGATCTTTCCCAGAGACAGGGAGGATCTCACAACCCAGGTGTCAGTGTGCTGAACCTGTATTTGAAGAACAATAAGCAACTGACTAAGCAAGTGTACAAAAGTGCAATGAGGCTTAACGTGAAAGACAGAGAACAGGGGATAACCCAAAACCAGCTAACAGTAAATATAAAAAGCCAGCCAGCAGCTCACATTCGGTTAACCACTGCAATGCTAGCCAAATGACAAATAAACTGTATTTTGTTTTCATCCCTAACAAAAAATGCAAAGTCTAGCTCTTTAATATCTTATATATCTTTAATATCTAGAGATAAGAGACTTAGATAACCAAGTCTCAGCTCTCAGTTTCCTTTAGGTCTCTACCTCTGCATTTCTCGAACCGCAGTGGCTTAAAGGAGTAGTATGCTTCTTTTACACTTACATCACTTCTAACTTGTAGAACATCATACTGTACTTGCTGTGCAATTTTCTGTTACTGTTTTGGCTTTCTTCATTCTCTACACTAACTACTTATACCAATAATAACTTCTTCGGAAAAAGACTTGTCAAAGCTGATGGCTGGGAAGTCTAGAGGGAAATCTTATTGGTGTCAAACCAAGCTGAATATTTCCTTTGCTGAGTACAAAAATATTTGGCTGATACAATGCTAATATATGCCCCCACTTCACTTCCTCCATCTCAGATTAGAGAAGTTTTTTTTCGAAGATATTTTTGCTATTATTCAGCTTAGTGAACGTGTTTCCTTTTCACGGTTCTTGGCAGTCAAGTTCTGAAGAAATCTTTTCTGAGATATTTTTACTGGATGGAGTCAGTTATTAGGGTAAAAATGGCTTAAAATACACAAAATAAAATCACACAGAAGATGCATAAAAAAACAACCAATATGAAAGTACTGGACAAACAGAAGTAAGCCAAATGATATGTACAGGCACTGTGCCGTGGACGACAAACTCATATCTCCATTCATTTTACCCAGCCCACACACTCTAAATCTAAGTTCTAAGCGAGAATCTCAGCACAGATGCAGGTTTATGCATTTGGAGTTGTATTATCTGTATTACACACAAATGTGATTATATTGTAGACTATAAGACACTCGAAACTCATGAGACATGGGGACCAGTTCTCTTTATATTAATCTAACGTTAATTTCCTTTGACACTAAAAAAGGGGAGGGACATAAACACACTCATGTTTCTCACAAAGACATACTGTGGCCTTAAATTCTCTTTAGCATCACCTCGCCAGTGCAAGGATCACTATGGCAACCTTAAAGGCCCAAATATACTCTCCAAACAGCATGGTAAGTAAAGCAACTGCAGGATGATCTGCATCATCATCAGTGGCCGCCAAATTATTTGGTTTTGATTAATCTGCACATTTCGGAGAGGCTGCCAGAAAATCATGCCTATATCTCTATGCCTTTTCCTTCCAAAACAGTAATGAAAATGTGGAAGAAGAAGAAAGGGTTACACTTTGATCCCTGTTTCCAAGAGGCATTGTCATTACAGGCTGAGCTACCAGCTGTCTTTACCTTTGCCAGGCAAACAGTGTCATTAAGAGCGGTCATGTTTGTTTTGGTGTTCGATAATAAGCCTTGAGCAAACATACTCATATATCTTAACAGAACACTAACAATGCACACTAACTACACATTTCACATTATATTTGCTGAGGCCTGTCAGTTTAAAGGATTTTTTACAGATAGTCAAAATGAAGTAGGAATCTGAAAATCATGCAGACTACAGTATATCCCATTATCCTACATTACTAATGACTATTACTAATTACTATTCTGCAAAAGTAAAAGTCTGTCCTTGACTTTGTAAAAGACTTCAAAAACACCAGCAAGTCTAAGACAGCCTTTTCTTCAATTTTTCAGTCAGGTTTGCATACAGATACTGTTGTTTTCTTTTTTAAGAAGATGATGCAAAGGATTTGCTTAATACAATTTCCCATGTCTGGCACACAAGTGTTGTCTTGGTGATATGACCCAAGTGATACTGCTTACAAAACAAACAGCAGAAAAAACAATTTACTGCAAAAAAGAATAAAAACAACAACTAATAAACACACCTGCCTTAGCAGTCATTCCCTACTTTAAACAAATTAAGGGACACAAACAGTATCACTTCTTTAAAATGTGCTCTTTTTTCAATAAACCTTTACATATCCAGGCACAACAAAACCTCCTTTAGCTGAACATGGATATTTTTGCTTTTAATATCACTGCATTAATTTTCTGTTTTTTGCCTGAGATAAATCCCAGGATAGTTTGTAAACCAAATATAAAGTCATTAATTTTCCAAGTGTGATTACAGCTGTCAGAGCTATGGAACCCTTAAAGCCCAGAGCTTCATCTTGAATTTGGTATATACTGTAGTTATATAATGCACATATAAACCTCTCTTTTTCATGTATTACCTCATTGTCTCCAATATAGTACAACACAATTGAAATGTTTTGGCCTCTTGTCAACAATAAGATTTCACAGTGGGGGTGGCGAGCATTGACAATTTCTGGGGTGGGTGCTATCTGCATGGAGTTTGTATGTTCTCCCCATGGTCATGTGGGTTTCCTCCCACAGTCTAAAAACATGCTGGTACTGTAGGTTAATTGGCTTCTGGTAAAATTTGCCCTGGTGTGTGTTTGTGTCTGTGTGTACCCTGCAATGGACTGGTTTTCCATCCAGGGTGTTTTCGGCAATCGATTGCCAAGATATTGCAAATCTTTTGATCATGATCTGTGCAGTACTACCAGGTCGAAGAAGGAAACCAATCCATCCATTATCAGAGCTTATCCTGGAAGCACAAGATGCAAGTCAGGACTACACAATAGAGAGAGTGCCAGTCCATTCCAAGGTGCTCACAGAGGAACAATAGAGACACATCAATTAACATAGACAGCATGCCTTTGGGAGGTGGATGGAAATACAAGAAAAACATGCAAACTCCACTGAGGTTAGAATTAAATCCAGGACCCAAGAGCTGTGAGGCAGCAGCTATATCATATATTTTTTAATGTCTGTGTCTAACTATAATCTGTATATGCATTGATAAATGTATACTATGACCACTATTTTATTTCTAATAAATACTATATCCAAAAATTCTAAAATGCCATGTAACTGAAACATCCCAGTGATACTTATAATTAGATTAATAATTTTTAAAGACATGCACATCAGAAAAGGATTAAAGATCCCTCTCAAATAAAATCTAAAAAATATATTTCATTTTTTTTCAAAAATTAAAAAAATAAATTAAAAAAAATGTAAGCAGATGTAGGTTTTTTGCTTAAATTTTATATCTTTCTGATGGGGGATTCACTCAACTTACCCATAGAAATCCGTGACAACAATATGAAGCTACTGCACTCTTAAAAAACAATTTCACAAGAAATTTCACAAGATCATGCATTTCACAAGATCATGATAACACAAGTGTTATAAATGACAGAAGACCTTTTGATCCACTATGGAGTTTGGTGGTGAACAGCTTATTGTAGCAAGAACATTAAGCCATTACTTCAATCAATAGCAGATGCCCTTATTTTGCAAGCTAGAATAAAGCAAAAATAATTTCTGTTCAGAGTTGTGTGCTGTACCCTAAGGTAAGCTGTAGCCAGTCAAATGGCAGGATTTTTATATCAAGCCTAAGTGTACTTTTCAGATCATTAACCACTGTATTTTATAATCAGCCAGTGCTCATATTTATATCAGGACAGCTGTAAAATGACAGATAAAGGTAAACTGTGTTTCCCTAAAGGCAAACAGCAGGAATAGACCTGAGAGAGCAATGTCATTATCACCACAGTGCACTTAACCATTCAAAACCTTTCCTTCCTCTAGCAGAACTCTGAACTCCCATTGACATATTTCCATTTATTTTTTCCAAGCATCTGTAGTTCATAATCATTTAAAACTGAGAAAAGTACAAAAACATAAATATATAATAAAGGTGTTTTTTGGTTTTGTTTTTGGTAAGTGATTCTAATAGGAATTATAAATATATTTCCCTCATGAGAGCAATTCAGCAATCAATTAAGTGCCTGGTGTCTTGCTTCCACTTTCTTGAATTTTGTAAGTCAATGACATGTTTACTTGCCCTCTCAGAGATGATTCATCACCAAATGCTTGTTGAATCAAAATAATTGTGGTTTGGTTTAGCATTGCTTAATTAAAAATATTAAAAAGGAGTTTAGATGTGTGGGCACTTTAACATGGCAGTTAGTGTTTTTTCCATACAGGTTTGATTCCAGACTAGAGGATCTTCTCTGTGTGGAGTTTACATGAGTTTATTTTACATTTGTCTGGGTTTTTCTGGGAGCTGTAGTGTCCATCCATCTCTCTGGTTAGGTTAATTGGACTCTAAGTCGTCACTGTGCGCGTTTGCATGTCCTGTGATGGAGTGGACTCCTGTACAAGCGTAGGGTACTGTCTTTTCCCTTGTGCTTCTGGGATAAGACCCAGTCTGCCTGAAGCATTGCCAAGAATTAAAATGATTTCTGGTAAAACATGGGCAAATGTATTGTTTTGCTTATTTAACAGCTTTCGTTTTTCTACATTTTCACAGCACATCACCTATGTTTTTTATGATCTTATGTATGCTCTCAGAATTGTTGCCTGAGAAATGTTAGAAGTGTAAACAGAATCAAAAACAGAATCAAACTAAAAGCCAGTCCCCTCCCAGTTATCTTTGGACAGAGTAGTGATACGCTGGTAGTATTTCTGATAGGGATGCAAATATTGGGAATAATAAAATAAGATCTAATATTTTCTTGTCTAAAAAGATAAACCTTGCACAAAGATACAGTACAGAAAAAGGAGAAAATGTGCCCTGTGATATTGTGCTTTTGGTTGGGAAAATTAGCTTTCAGATGCTACAGGGAATGTCTTTTTCTCTTCTGTATTAAATATTCACCCATATCTGTAAATAAAGCAGGAGTTTTACATGTTTATGAAGTGCTCTGTGGCAACTTGTTGTGATGGAAGGGATAAAGAAAAAAAAATACAGATTCCATTTTGACAGTGTTGACAGAATTTCTGTCTTCAGGGTTTGTTTAAATCCCACCTTTTCTCCATTATATTGTGTGAGCTCCCATTTTTGTAGGTTTTTTTGGTGTTTGTTGTACTTTGTGTGATTTTATTTTCAAAAATTGTAACAAAACACACCAATACAAATGTTGAGCTATAATCTAAGAAATAAGGCTTGAACAGGAGTTTCAAATTATTCATGAAATATCCATGAAAAGTGCAGAGTAAATAGTCACTGCAGCTAAAGAGGCACTTTCAACCCAGGGCCTAATTGTTTCCAAGGATACCTAAGCCAAAAGCTCATCTCTGGTACCAGTTTGAATGTAAGGAGGTCAGTAAATGAGTGAGTTTATTTAATCTTGGACAGAATATAATCAGAAAAAGTGAGTTATTTCATAGACTCCAGACCCAGCCATTTATAAAACAGTAATTTTGGCTTTAAAAAAAATTAAAAATGGAAAAAGACTTCTTTAATAGCCTACCAAATTATAATGTGGTTTTACAGGGCTGGATACCCATTTTACAAATGACTTTACTTTAATTTTACCTCTCTGTGAATCAAACATACCCCAACATTCAACCTCTTCAAATACAAACAATCACAAATGTGCTTCATGGCATCTCAGACGGTGTTTATCATCACGTTTTTTTAAAATGCATATTTATGCTGCGAGAGCACTCAGCCATATCTTCAAGTCAGAGACACTTTTGTTTCATCGTCTGACTCTTCTAGCCTTTAGCTGAGCAGTGGCTCAACACACTCCAGTCCAGTACATCAAAATGGATGATGTATTCCATAACATAACAGTTTTAAAATTAACAAAGGGTTATCATAACCAACTTGGACTAGCAAATGAAGGACTGGGTCAGACCCTGACTGTACAAAGAACCTATTTTTTGTTTGAATTAATTCAGAACTTGTGTAGCTGAGAGCATCAAGTTGTAAAAATACTGTTATTTAGACAAGAAAGCTACTTGTGTTTTAGCGCTTTCAGCAGAGGAGTGCTTAAAAGACTTCAAGATTATGTGAGAAATAAGCAGCACACTTTTGGAAAAACATGCACAAATGTAATAATAACAAGAGTACCATTCCTCACCACGCATGGGACAATGACGTCCAATTGCTAATTCAAGCCTAGCAATTCTAAGTAATGCAGTTTACATATGATCTATAAGCAATGAGGATCCCTCACCTGCTTCTCTTTCCCCAAATAAAAAAATCTAGAAATTTTTCAATGTTTCCCTTTTCTTTGCAATTCTGTCTGCAAAAGATACTAGTCCACAGAGGATTCTCAGCTGTGTTCCATAAATGGGTTGGGCAGATTTCAGCTGAATATATATACTGTATATATTGGAGAATTCCTTTAGAAATCAGAGATAGAGTTACAGTAAATGCGGAAAAAGAGGAAGGCAATCTCATTATGAAGGATGATGAAATTACAGCTATCTGTGCTAATCTATTTAGATGATATTTTAAGGGGAGACTGGGGGTTGGTATAGCTTAGTATGAAAAAGCAAGGCTCTGCTGATCTTATCTCCAAACAGATCTATGAGAACTAGATGCATGCTTAAAAAACCATCACGACTGCACATCATTAAAACTGATATTCCCTTCGGCCCCATTCCATTAGAAATAAAAATGCAAGACAATTAGTGTTTGATAGGTCTCAGCTCTGTTGACTCGTACGCTCAAGGGTATTAAATTCCTTAATTATTCTGTTCTGTTGTGAGATGTACAATATGGTGTCACACTGTAGTTGGCTTTCATTTTGCATAGAGGGGATAAGGAAATGCATCTTTTTTACAGATAGATATTTTTATAGAAACACCATTTCATTTTAACCCATAGGCAGTTTGAAAACAATTTTATTGGCTTGGTTTCCACATTGCTATTAGGATTATGATAATATTTTAGCTCCACTGGAAATCAGGAGGAAGATTACCTAAGTAATGTTTTGAACATGTTTTTTCAAATTAAGTAATGAAATTCACTTTACTGCGATGTTGCTCTCTAAGTAGCAATCAGTTAATTATCACCCCTGCTTAGGAAAAATTTAAAAAACAAGATATAACATAAACATGTTGACATTTTGACAGCTACAGTGATGTTCATGACCTTATGTGATACTTCTTTGTATACTGGGTGACATTAGAACAAAAGAGTATAAAACCAATGGCATTTGATGTGTTTATAATGCCTCTCAGCATATACAAAACTAGAACACTAAACTTTCTCTGCATTATAAGCTTTGGGAGTTTCAGCATAAAAGCCAAACACTACTTTGCAGGCTTTGAAAGAAGACTGGCTCTAAGGATCATGCCTGTAGGAAATATTAGCAAAAATATGAGGTTATTTTATTCTGTAATTCGGAAATCTTGTGTCAAAAATAATTGTGTTGAGCTATGGAAGAAAACTGTGATGTGGAAGCTTTTGGGCTTCCAGTTCCTGATTTTCTAAGTCGATGTGGTAGTCCAGGTCGATGAACACGAGTAGGGTTCTCATGAAATGGGAAGACATTATTCTCATACAGTATTTTCTTGCATCCTAATTAATTCACATCAGTGGCAATTTAATCTGCCAAGCCTATTGAAGTATAAAAATATAACCCAGCTGTGGTGCAATCTTTAATATTAGTTACACTGTTTGGAAATTAAGATGTTACAACATCTTCCTTTTGTCATTTTACATGGGAACAGCCTGTTCTTTCACAATACAACAGATAAAACTGTTGGCTTGAATCTCTCCCTTGCACTGATCACCATCGATAGATGGTAAATCCATGTGTCAACATCTCTTGAGTAGAAAAGGCTCTGTTTATTCACACTGCGAATGATGGCTCCTATAAATCCCAGATTTCATGTACACTACATCTTTCAACCACTGCTAGACAGCTGAGTATCAGGGAAATAAAGTTAGGCATTTCTGAAAATTCTAGGTACCAGCAGTATTTATACTAGGTACCAGCCTACCTAATTCTAGGTACCAGCAGTAGGACTGTTAGTTTCTTGCCATATAACACTGTCAAGTGCTCTTGCAGGTATGAGGAAGAGGAAACTGCCTGAGATTGACACTGCATCAATATAGTTTCCCCTAGTCTTTTCACAGGGCATTTTTTAGGTTTCCTCAAGCAGAACTCAGTGATTTGCATTATGACACCAAAAACCATGTTGGACCTCTCTGAGCAGTAGGAGCAGCTTGAACAAGACTTATGTTGGATCCCACAAAGTACAGAAATATTTACAGCCTAATCCCATCCAATTCTTTTCACTGGATCTTCTTTTGTCGAGCCTGTGGTAAGAGTAATGGTGTGTTCCACCTTTTTTTACATGGATTGAGATCTGGGGATTGATTTTAGCAGAGACAAGACAACCAAACATTCCCTGCTAGTGACAGACTCTATGCATTAAACTAGGGGTGTCTAATGTTTTGGCTAGTGAGTGTAGCTCTGAGCCAAAGGCTCCAACCTCCCTTCCTCCACAAGTTCCACCCACCACTTGAGGAAAAACAGAATGAAGAAAAAACATTTTAGGTTTAAAAAACAAACCTGCCCTGATTCTGTACATTTTTAAAATAAATGTACTTAAGAAGACATCATCTTGGGGAAAAAATCACACATTAGATTTATATACAAAACGAGCAGAAAATAAAAGCAATTTTCAAACATGTTCCAATTCAAGCAAGTGTTTTCAATGATAGACTAAGGTAATGATGCATGATGAGAACCCAGCATGCTATTAAGAAAACAAACAGGAAAAAAAATAACAAATTCCATATGATAGCAAACTGTTCTGTTTTTGGCAAACACACTGTGTATACTTTTGTCAAAACACACTAATTAGTATTTGCAAAATCTAATTAAAAAACTATTAAAGCATACATGTTGTTGAGCAACTGTCTGCCAATACTCTTTAATTAAATAAGACTGTTATCACTGAAAGGTGGTTGTGATCTTTAGATACTGTATCGTTTAATTAAAAAACAGCACATTCAGAGCACAATCTCCTAAAAGCTACAAAAACATTTTTGTTTCCTTTTTCATGGACATCAGAAGTTGTAATCCATACAAAAGCATGGGGCACAACAACAGCTTTGCATGTGGGGAAAAAAAAGTTATTCTTCATGGAACCAAGCATGTGGCAGCTCATCTAATTACCTACAAAGCTGTGTGTAACTCAAGATGCAGATGACTTTATCTTATTTAATAAAACATTGCATTCTCTTCTGATGGTGCAACTGAAGTTCACTTAATATTACATGACCTATATTATTACAAGCATTTGCCTTGTTTACAACTGATCATGCTGAGCCACTCAGAACAGTATTTTCCATTACAACAATGTCACTGTAGTGCTGAGAGTTTAAACTACAACAACAGCATGCCCTTTTTAATGAACGGGAGGTCCACTCTTTGCTACAGTGGCAATGTTCTGTATTAAGCCACTGCACAATATAGTTCTGTTAAGATAGTTTTTAGCTTGTGTTCTCCAGTGTATTGATGACAGGATCTTTAAACAGTATAGCACTCAGTTAACACTAAAAATGCCAAAATGCATTACACACTCACCTCAACAAACAAACACACAGACCACTGCCTCACCAGCCCAGATATGCAGTTAACACCTATGTTTTTACCATCAACAGATTAGCAGATAGACAGAAACCGTCATACACAAGAGAATGCTGATATTTCCTCTGGGAAGGGCTAATATGAATATTTCTGTGGTAATAGAAGCTAGCCTCAAAACATTTTGTACTGACACCATTTTTAATAGAGTACAAGATGTGTCTGTTGTTGTTTTCTGAAACTTGGCTTAATATCAAATAATGTATTGAAACCAGGAAACTAGGTACAACCTCAAAACAAAAAACTCTGAATCATAAGCATTTCCTTTTATTAGGTTTCACAATTCTTAAATATCCTCTCATACATGATCTACATAGCTCTGCGTCATTGCTGGTGTTCAGAAAGTTGTTTGGCATACTGGCTAAATGAAAAGAGGCATTAAAGCATGTTTGAGCACTGATTGGTAGGAGTGAACTTAACTGCTGCACAGCCAAGAAGCGATTTGATCTAATGACACAAGTATACTGTTTTACCACTAACACACCTTATACAGTACATGCAATTTCTAATGCAAGACAAAATAGTTTACTGCTATTTTTCTGGAATAACTGATATTTAAAGATAAAAAAAAATCCTAGTCAACAGAGTACCAATACAGCAAGTAGAAACAACAGAAACAAAAAAACATAGACAACTCTCCTTTTTTACATGCGAAATGTACAGTAGTGGCACAATCTTTTTCTGATCTTTACCTATAGCTAGACAGTTCTCATAATAGGCCACTTTCATGTCTAAAAGACCAGCCATTCAACCCATGGATAAACTACACACCTCCTACAACATTATCTCAGGACCCCTATTGCAGCTTTACAAATACTCATAAACTAAGGAATGACAGGTTTTTTTTTTTACAGGCATTCACTTTGACAATGTCCACACACAGGGCTCCTTGCTGCAGGTTTTTCATTGCACTTTGGTATCCTTCAGTTTGACTCCAAAGCAGAAACACCACCAATATGAACTGGATACATGTACATTTTTTGTGACAGAAATTAAAACAAAGTCTTAAGAGAAAAAAAACTGTTAGGATGAAACACCTGAAACAAATAATCTTGTCTTGGTATTTCTTGGTATTACATAACGTGTCATAATATATTTGGCCTGTAAATTTCATGAAAGCTTTTTGGACCTCTTCTGTCTTAGTAATGCTACTTGCAGTGCAACAGCATAGTATCTCTAGTATCCTGTGCCTCTGACTGATACATGCCAAGCCTACAGAAAATCAGGAATGGGTTGTACCATATTGTCACACCGATGATGAGAGGGATTATTGCCATGTTTCGTGTATTTCTGACACAACCTCCTTACCAGGCCCATGATACAATTTTTAATAATTACAAAAGGATCAATGCTCTCTACAATAGCATTGAACAATCCTTGCAAAGGAACTCTGAGGGATGTAAGATATCCATACTAAAATAGCCATTACACAGAGATATTATCACATATGCTTTCTCTGATTCCACAAGACAACACAGACCTCAGAGAAATGCTTTGTAGATAAACAGAAGACAGGAGGAATGACTACTTCATGACTCACCTTGTTGTGACATACTGCACCCCAACTGCAAGTGCATTAAGGACAAGGTGAAGAGGAACACTACCTGAAATTGTGCCTGTGTCTTCTGCTGGTGAAGCACTCTCTCTGTCTACTCTTTCCTTTGTACCACCCGATTCTCAAGGTACAATAAACTAAAATGATATGAGTGATTTTAATTCCAAGATGAAGGTTTAATTAATTATATCATGTGCATCAGGACAGGAGATAAAAGAAAGAATGGAAATGCCACTATTTTCTTCTGACCAGTGATTCCTAGAGTACTTTCTTCCAGCACTGTGATGTGCTGATTGTATTTTGATGCCACGTACTGCAGGCTGGAGTCACATGATTCTGCCCTCAGGCAATGCAAGCGGTTTTTTACTGTTGTGGGCTTTGTTATTAACAATTCTATAAAAAGATTAACATGAATTTACCAAGCTACCAGAAGAAGATGGAAACATCTGTTTTATAATAATTGCTGTTTCTGAAATGTCTTCAATTAAAACAGCGACATACAGTATTTGGTTCCGATGTATTTCTCCAACATACAAATGCAAAAACGTTAAAACTTTTTCTCTCTACTAATTAAATACCACAGAGAAAAGTCTGTTATTTGGCTCAAACATGTTCATTTTTATTTTGTCATTTTAACTTCTAAAATAGGAGTAATTACTCCTTGTACATTATTTGTAACCTTACAGATCAGGAAAGATAGAGATTTATTAAGAAATGTTCTCAATAAGTGTGGAACTGTTAAGAGTCAGTTCAGTTCAGTTCTTGTTTAATATCAATATGTTGAATGACTGCTTAGCTGAATGCTACTAAGCTGGGAGTGACAGAAGTCTAGACCAAATGACTGGCACCAAGACTACCTCAGCAATAATTCCACCCCAAACCTAAGGTGTCTAGCTACAGACCATCTGAAAAGTCAATTTCAACAATGGTTTCTAAACAGCATGTTTTTAGTTTATGCTACTGATTAGCCAAGGTTAGCGTATGTTTTTGGAGGCTTTTTTCTTGTGTCCAATGATGTTAAGGTATGATGAGATCTTCATCAATAAAACTTCAGAAAAAAATATGATGGAATTGTGTTACTTTTTAATATTTGACATATTTTACTAAGCAATATGGATTACGGCTTTTGACCAGATTTGAATTCAGCTTCAAACACTAATGTTTTGCCTTAACACCAAAACTGTCAATAACAGTTGGGATGCATGCTTTTTGGATTAGTTCATTCAGTGAAATATCATATCTAACAACTGGTAGAACGAATGATGGTTCACTACACTTTAGAGGTCTTAGTTAATAACCTTGTGTGGTATACAATATTCCAATTCTTGTGTCTGCAAATGTACTGTATATTAATAATACTTCCAATGGAGTTACATTTTCCTGGAAAAGAATTTCCAGCTTGGTGAATTTCTAGCTGTTCAAGATTTACTGTTAATTTCTGATTTCATGAAAACCTCCCCTTTTCAATGACTCACTGCCACTGCTGGGGCTATAAAAGTCAGTGGAGCACTGTGGTCTCAGGTGTGTTATAATGTTGAGCTTTGAGTAATCTTTTCACACGGAACTTAGTTGTGCTGCTGAACTGTGCAATGGCAGATGGCAGCCTCAAAAGTATGCAAACTGGCCTCAACCCATTTCTGTCCATTTTGTCTTTACACAGCTATTCAGAAACCAGCTACTTAAAAAGGGACTCCACCTGACAGAGATATAAGATCAAATTAGACCTAGATATCTATCATCTCTTCTTGTGACTTATCTGTGAACACATTATGTCACAGAAACAAACAGCCTGATAACTCCACCCTAAAGACAGAAAATGAAATGAAGGTATCGTAGGCCCCAGTATTGCACAGAAAACTATTGAATGAACAAATAAATGAATGGCCAAATCTGACATCTTGCAGAGAAAGACATCTGAATGCCTCAATAAACTAAATTTTACACATAGGATAGAGTTTTTATACAAGATTCGTTTTCTATATGTGGGCTGGGATTCCCAGAACTCAGATGTGGGCTGGCTAGAGTGCCACATGACAAGACACTTTCAGGGAAGGCAAACGACATTAGATTTGCTCACAACCAGAGCTCTTTGTTTCCGCTTTAGGCCACGGCAGAAGAGCCGTGAGAGAGAAGAACTGATGTACTGCCCTGGCTGTGAAAGGGTTAAACCCCTCTCTCTGAGACATTTTACAGATTTTCTTTTCTGTTGGCGCACATTATTAATTTCTTTGCTCATCTCCTTGCAAACACATAGTGGATGACAGTGAGCTCTGTAAATGGTGTCCTGAAAGCTGTACTGTGTTGGAAATGTTGGCTCCTAAGCCAGAATGGGAGCTGCCATCTATACTGCTGTTTGCACAGGACATGCCTCATGAAGCTAAGACAACAGCTCTTGTTTGCCCAGGCTCACTGAATCTCTTTCCCTTGTAATACACCTACCAGCTGGATTTTTTGCCTATTTATTTTTCTCCATAAGTCTCTTTCCACTGTTTGTTTATCACCTTTCTGAAAAGACTGAGAGGAATCCGCAAGAATGGCAGTTTGGAGCTCCAACATAGCCTGAGATAAAATAAGACTATTCACGAATAAAATAATTCCTTGAATATCTACAGTGCTTTTCATCCTAAAGCACTACACATATATTAGGGGACCAACTTCATCTACCGCTGAAGCAGTCATTCTGTGCCAGCAGCCCAACTACACAGCAAATGAGGTGGAGAAGTGAGAAACTGCTTCACCAAATGACTGAACAGGGAATTTTAGGGAGGCCAGATTGCTCAATCCCAGTGTGGAATTTGGCCAGGACACCGGGGGTGACACTCCTACCCTTAAGACCAATGCCAGGTGATTTTTGACTGACTAAATAGTCAGGACCACATTTTAATGAACAGTCAATAAAATTATCCGCTCTTAAAACTGAATTATGGAAGGTGGGGGTGATGAGAATATTTTTACTGTTCCATTTCATTTTCTTTTATTTTACAGGATAAAATAAAATCATATACTTAGTGTGAAAAAGAAATGTTATTTATTTCTAGGCATTTGATCTTTCATTCCTTCTATGTGTTTTACAGTCAACTCTTCATTTCTTCTTATTCTAAAGTAACATGATTAAATTGAGACTAAACTCACTCACTTCATAATAGGACATTGACATTTTTAATTTTATTTTGTTTTTCCCCCTAATTAATTAAATTTATGAAAAAATCCATCCATCCATTTTCTAAATTCTCTTTACCCTGTAATGTTTTAAATGTTTCGAACAGCTTGTCCTATGCTTGTGTGAGCGATATTTAATAGCCAAATGCTGTGCAGCTAAATATTTGTCACTAAAATGTCGCCAGGCACTTTTTTTATCTCCAGGAAGATTACTTTGTTATACCTGTGGTGCTAGATTTGTTCAACTGTTCTGCAACACATAAGATAAGCTAAATTATCATCTCCTGTGTTCCTAGAGTGTTGTTTTAGCCAAATTCCGAGTAATAAAAGGTGCTTAACTATTTTAAGTAGAAATATAATGTGTTAACTGTGAAGGATAAATTATAGCAATTTTACAGAACTCCGAGAGTGACCAACATGCTCTTCTGTTATCAGTCTTTTTCTGTGACTTCAATGTCTAAAATTACATTTCCTAGTTTTAAGTTAGTCTAAGCTTCACTAAGAATGAAATTAATTTCAGCATACAAAGTTTACTCAGACAGCACATCTCTTTACATAAACATATAACAAAAATGCTCTTTTACTAGTGGAGTTAAATAATTCTTGTATTGTAATTGAAGCTAAAAGCTATAATTAATTTTATTAGTTTGTAGTACAAGTACTGTAATGTTTACTGTAAATTAAATCTATGAAATTTACAAGGACAAATATGATATTTGGATTGCAAGTCAACCTGTATAAGGTCATCTGATAAGAACATAAAAAAATTCAAAAAGCCTTTGTCCATTTCTCAGTCAGGGAATTAACTACAATATGTCCTCTTTTTAACTGGGGTTCTGCCTAAGCTGTTTTTAAGAAAACATTAATTTGGTCATTACTGCTCTAAATTACATTATGCGGAAAGGAGTAAGAGCTTCAACAACTGCCACAGATTTGAAATCTTGATTGGGTGAAATGTAAAAAAAAGGTAACAGAAAAAGAGGCATCGCCTAAGCTGTTATATACTCCAATATCCTCTGTCAGAGAAGAAAAACAGCAGATGTGTTCCAGCTCACATAATGACATCAAAGCAAGCATTTACTTATTCTTTTTTTGCACTTTTAGTGTGGTTTAGGTCCAAATGAGATGAAACTGAGTTTGATGGATCTTTCTAAAGAAACATCTTCCGGTTCTTCTTTTAATCACAATTTAACTATTTGCTGCCTCATATAATCTCCCAAGCAGGAAGGTACTGTGAGCTTAATCCTCTGTAGTTGCACTAGTGAATGCAGTCTACATGAGCTAGTTCTGAAATGGGAAGGCAGAATAAGCTTAGATGTCTGACTGGATGTAGTCAACAGGTATAGTCAATTAACTGGTATTTGCCTTTGATAAAGATAATAAGATTTTTTTTTAGAAAAGGCCTAGGATTTTTAATGACAACAGAGACCTTGATTTACATCTCATCCAAAGGACAGCACCTTTTACAGTATAGTGTCCCCGTCACTATACTGGGGCATTAAGACACGCCCCACTAACACCTCTTCCAGCAGCAACTTTAGTTTTTCCCAGGAGTCTCCCATCCAGGTACTGACCAGGCTCACACCTGCTGTTCTCCAGTGGGCTGCCTGGTGTGGAGTTGCAGCGTGATATGACTGCTGGCAATAGACTCTAACAAGTGTTGTTTTAGAGTCTCTAAACTGAGAAGCTAAATAAAGAAATGCCTTAAACAGGACAGTATACTTAATTTCTTTTTCTTGCCATGAGTATGTTTGTGGGTTGTTTTTGACATTAGCTAGGAAATGATTACTCATGCACCTAAAATAAACCAGACTGGTCTGTGCTACTTTAAAGCATTAACCACATCACCATGTAGAAACTGAACACAGAGCTGAAGAGAAGGTGGGTATACATGCAAATAGTATTTTAAACCAAAACTGAAGACCAGTTAATGATGTTTATGTTTATTAGAAAAAATGTGAAAGTTGGGTGAGTTTTTTAGCCTTTTAAGTTATCATTCCCAAATTACCAAGAAAAACATCATGGACAGCCTTTCTGCAATAAGAAATTAAAAAAATTACCCTACAGACCAGTAAATTCAGGACCTAGAAGAACACGGGGAACAAGTGCTGTCTGTTTTTGTAATATAGTACACAGACTGGGCCTATTTTGTCTCAAATGACCGTATTAGTGCCATACTGTCTCTTGAAATTAGTACATTTAATGTCTGAAGGTCTCATGCCTTAATACATAACAGTATTAATGATAGTTAATATTAGAAATACTACTCAGCAAAGAAGTTATTATTTTGAAGTGGGTTATCTGACATAATTGTCTTAATGTTAAAAAATTAAGAGGAAACAAAAATATTATCAGATGACAATATAAAAAATGTAGCATTGACTACCTGTCACTTGCTCTGCATTTCAATAAATTATTCTGAATGGAAGAGGGATTGTGCAAAAATGAGCCATTGGTTGAATTTGAAAGCATAGAAGCCTCTGCCCAAGGAAATAGTACAGTGCAGTGAAAACGTGCTGAGCTAGTAGCCTCCCAAGAGCTGTTTGGCTCAAGTTGAGAAAACCTGTTGGCCAGCAGAGTCATGTGATTATGCTGAAAATATAAACTTAGACTGACTTCTCTGCATGTATAACATCCTGTCAAAGAAATAATCATCAACACTAGAAGGAATAAAATTAAATTTGTATTGATAGTCTGGTAAGTTTTTCAGTTTTTTAACTCGCCCTGGCATCCCATCCAGTGTGTACTGTTCTTTGCACCTGCTGCTGGCCAGGATAAGCTCAGGCTTCCCCGTGACCCTGAATAAGAAGAAGGGGTTAGTACCTTAAGAGCAGCAAGCAGTTCTGAAACAGATCATCTAAATAACAGCTAGTTTTCTGCTGCCACAGGCAGGTTTTTCTTATAACATTACTATGTACAACAGGAAGTGTGAGTTTGTTTTCACACATAAACCAATACAAAACACCCACTACAACATACTGTAAAAGGTACAGTCTACACACATTGTACTATGATTTCCAAGGGGCCTGGCATTTCTTATTATTTCTATTATAATTTTCCAAAAGAGGAATCAAATATAACACAAATTTCAGCTTATTAGAAACACTCCTTCTGACAGCTAAATTATTATAACATGTTGCTTTTAACCTCTCAATTAAAATAAGTATGGACCAAGGAAGAAGAATTTAAGTTAATAAAAGAAACACAGCCATTTCAATCAGGATGCAGAAAATTAATAATATTCAAATTCCAACAAGAGAAGTGTTTAACTTCTTAGCACTTGAAACTATTAACAAACATAATCAACCCTTAAATGCTGTGCCCAGGGGTAAGGCAAACAGTAGGTACTGGCAAAGTTTGCAAAGCATTTTGCTGCGGGTTATACTGGAGCCCAAGCAGTACCCCGCTGGAATCCCATTCTCACTGACTGTGAGCCGCACTGGAACGGACTCACAGCCTTAATTATGCCAAAAGCAATGCAAAGTGGCAGCCTACTCAAAGCAACAGGCAGCAATTTCCCTCTGCCAGGCCATCTAATTAGCACACAGCTATCTTTTTTTTCTCACCGCTGTAGAACTTGCACAGAAGGAGATGCAATGCCTCGATTGTTCATTTGAGTTTTAACTGGCTAAAACACAATTATTTTTGTATAGTTTCAATCTTAAGCAATCTCCTAAGCACAAATGTATTCTCCCTGCATTGTCCCATTTACACTCAAAACTAGCACAAAGAAGCCTTTGTTGATGTCTTTGTTGTGTCGTGTAGACCACCAAAAGGTACTCAGGGCCAGCAGGGGGCGCTCACCCTGCAGTCTATCTGTGTCCTAATGCCCCTGTTTAGTGACAGGAACACTATACTTAAAAAAAGGCACCGTCATTCAGATGAGATGTAAAACTGAGATCCTGACCTTCTGTGGCTCTTAAAAATCCCAGGGCGTTTCTCGAAAAGAACAGGGGTGTAACACCAGCTTCCTGGCCAAATTTCCCATTGGCCCTTACCAATCACGACCTCCTAATAATCCCCATCTATGAACTGGCTTCATTACTCTGTTCTCCTCCCCACTGAGACCTGATGTGTGGTGAGCATTCTGGCGCACTATGGCTGCCGTCGCATCATCCAGGTGGGGCTGCACACTGGTGGTGGTGGAGGGGAGTTCCCATTACCTGTAAAGCGTTTTGAGTGGAGTGTCCAGAAAAACGCTATATAAGTGTAAGCAATTATTATTACACGTTACACCGGTAGTGTGAGCAACAGCTTCTGCCAGGATCTACTTTGACCTTTGACTTTCATCGTCAGGCTCACAAATGACTTAGGCCATGATTCAATTGCCTCGTACTGGCGCATACAGGAAAAAAGGCAGTGGACCACTTTACGGGAAGAAGTAAAGATATTCTTAAAACATCACACTCTGATATACAACCAGCAGCTGAAAAAAATTGATGGTTCCTTTTATAGTTTTTCTGAGCTTATGATAAAAATCAGCTTTTAATAACATTAAAAGCTAAAAAAACAGACCAAACTTGTTTGAGCTATGGTGCTTTACCACTCACTGTTACACATAGTCAACCCCAGTGACTTAATTTTCTCACTCTCACATTGGGTGACAATACTGTTCAACAACATCTTCTGCCTACATGGTAGAAGTAGCAGAGTGAAAATGCTTTCACTGGTCAAATTTACCCAACAACTGCAATTAATTAAAATATGACGGGGAATGAGGAGGTCTCCTCTCATGTCTGAGAAACAACTCTGTGGTCTCTGTGTAAGTGCAGAGGCAGAGGTAGTGTGCATGTACTGGAAATGCATTTGACTCAGTCCCAGAGTTTTTCATTCATTTTCCTTCAACCCCAGTCTCCTCAGAAAACACAGGAGGGCTTCACGTTTCCACATGGATCACAATGGTTTTACCCAAAACTACTTGTACTTTCTGTGGAACATGATTGCCAGTTATCAGAAATGCACAAATGAATTAATAAGCCAGCTGTTATTTGTGACCAGTCCCCCTGTGTTGTTTTCCCCTGTGACAACTAACATGACAGCACAAGATTTATTCCCTGGCTCATAATGTAAAGATGGTGCCATCATTCAAGCTAGGTTATTACCAGGAAAAAAAAAAATCAAAAATGAAATTTCATTTCTATTCTTTGTTTTTTGTTGTTCTCTGTAGGTTCCCTCAACAATAACACATAGACTGCTACTACAAAAACGTATTTGAAAATCTAGGTGATATTGATATATTTTGAAAAATATTTTGCATTCCTACTTTGACTGAAAGGCAGGTGTATATTTCTGTATGTACTGTACAGTATACAGTATGTTTGATCATGAGTAAGTAAACAGAAATCATTGGATACTAATTTAGAAAATTTATAGCACAATATAATTATTGTTGGAAGCTCAGAAAAACATCAAAATACAATCTCCTCACATATAAGAATGCAAAGTTTTAGGATGGTTTATTTTTGTTATTTAGAGCAAAGCACAGTGTTGAATCTGTCATAAAAACAGTTCCTTCTGTGGTTGGGTGGTTAGAATAACATTATATTTACAGTGAACATAAAACCAGGAAGAACACAATTTAGTTACTATACTATTTTAAAGACAAATAACACCCACAAATCCAAGTACAGAGATGTAAACCACGTACAGGAATTGAGAAGAAACATGAGTAAGAAATAAGCTCTCCAATTCATAGAGAAAGCACATAATTCCATATAATGCTGACTGAATTTTACAAATATCAAAAGTACTGGCTAGTAACCAAGGTTTTGTTAAATCTCTCAAACATCTGTATTTGTTTGGGCTAACCATCAGTTCTAATTCGTTCTAATAACGTGAACCTTCTGAATAAGCAAATCTGGTAACAAAAAGGAAAGTGTTAGTTTGCGATGACTAAATCCTGTCTTAAAACTGTGAATCACAAGAATGAAAAGCAAAGTGCACATCTTATGATGGCAGTAAATGATGCTGATCTTCTGATGCCTGGATCAGCTCTCGTGTGGTTTTGAAAGTATGTTACTACCTATTTTTACTTAACCTTTAAACATTCAGAATTAAATTATTTATTTTGTAAGGTATCAATGACCATGTTTGTGTTGTCACATGTTGGAATGTATTTTGGTGTATTTCTGACATCTTTATAATAATCAGAATTCAAAACGCATTCTCAAAATAGGTTAGAGATGTACTTATTTACATTACTATTGTATACTGTATGTGGTAAAATTCATCTACCCCTTGGGAAGACCCAAGATTAAACTTAGTGAATTGCTCCTGATCACTGTCAGTCCTAGGGTGTTCACTGAAAGTGCAAAGTTAGCATTTTCACACAAACACAGCTCATCGGAGAACTTTGGATCTCCCTTTTAATTCAAAGCTACAATGTAATTAAATTTTAAATTTAACAACATATGTTCCTTTTTCAATGATGTTATAAATTCTACAGTTTGGGGTACTTCTTTTTTAGCATCACAGAAAAAAAATATCTAGAAGCAATCATCCAAAATTAAAACTGACAGTCCCAACAACTTAATGAATCACTCCTTAGCTCACTTCTGATCTCTACCAAAACTATCTATTTATACAATTCTAGGGCTCCATGTCATGCCAGTTCGCTGTGATTCCAACACCTTGGATTGAAGGTACCCATGTTAAGGAAGACACATTGTTGAAAACAGCTTCTTCTATGAACAGAGCATACTGTATGTGCTGAAAGGTACCAGTGTGAACTTCATCACAAAGAATCCAAAACAAAAATATATAAAATACAAAGGCCTCAACAGGTCTGGTCTACTTTAGACTACCTTTGTAGTTCTCTCATGCAGCCTGTAAATTGGCTTCTGAAAGATTTTTAACTCCAGATGAAATAGCGAGAAAAGTATTACCTTTCATCCAGCCCACCACTTCTCTTAATTTTGCCTCAAGGCATTCTCAACAAACTACACTCTGATTAGGTTGCAACTACAGAAGGGTCACCTCTTCATCCTTTCTTCTTCATGAGCACACACCATTAAATAACAGAACACAGCAGTTTTTGAATCAGTCCAGTGAAGTATGTGGAAAATGCACATTTATATTTTAGTGGCTAGTGACAGAGTTGTAATGGTTGGTGTCCTGTCTAGTTTCAGAGCAACTACTCCCAAAGTGCAGCACAGTACATTTCACTAATTTAAAAATATAATCTGCTGCAGGCAACCTGATTTTGTTCCGGTGACCTTTTGGCATCATAACTTCAAACATAAATAGAGAGCTTTGACCCATATAGTGAGGCTTGATTAATAACAGGAAGAGGCCATGCTTGCTAGATCTGGTAGCAAAGGCAACTCTGTATTTTAGTTTCCTTACTCTGGTAGATTATCCTTAGACAAGAACAGCAAAAACACACAACAATCATTATAGGACAATTTTGTATGTGGAAAAGTTTTGGAAATATAAATCCATAAACAAATATATTAAAATGAAAATTAATTGGTTTTACTATAAACAGAATAGAATAGCACATGCATTGAAAGTCTTGATGTTCCAAAATTAAGCATAAAACTCCAGGTGTAAATACTGTATCTTACCATACCAATAAATCAAAACCTAAAGACTTGTATGACTTTCAATACTGCATGTATAAACAGAATGTGAAAAATACTAATAAAATACCTCATTTTAAAATAATGTTCTTTAAATGTATCCATACTTCAGCAATCGGTATAGTGTTACGTGCAAAAAAGATATAAAGTTACTGCACATCCATGCAAAAACTCTTTCACCCCCAGGTTATGCAGTCTGCACTAGTGATCTGCTTCGCTTAGCTCATACCACAAATGTTGTAGAGACAGTGATAACCAGTATATAACACTAACTTTTATGCTCTTTTAGCCATTTGGTCACTGAATTTGTATTGCAGTTTTGTTGTATTGGAAATGTATTATGAATTTCATTTGTGACCAGACTTGAACTTCATAGCAGAAGGCACCCGGTTTTATCTAAAATAGCTTTTCCTAAGTTCTAACTAGGACACCAAGACCAAACAATGTAAAACAACCTTAAAGCTGAACTGATCCATTTCTATTCTTCACAGAAAGGATGACATTCTTCATAAAATGAGTTTAGTCTTTCTGTCCTCATCATACTGCTAGTATTACAGAAAAATCACAAGAATCACAAAAATCACAAAATTCACAAAAACACACAAATCACAAAATTGAGGTTACATTTTTTTAAATTGAATAAAACTCAATATGAGTAGAGCTGTTATGTGTCCATGGTGTGTGCAATATATACATGTAGTGCAGATATGCTGAATACAGTGAAAACTGTGTGTCCATGTAGCCATATTAAATGGTAGTTTTGGATACACTGTATTATGGTCAGGCCAGAGCTTTTTTGGAAGATTGCCAGTTGTCACTGGGTGACAGAGCAACAGATATAATCCCAAACCACTTTTCTAATTATTCACTTGGGTCTTTTCCTAGTTTTCCTACTGTTCCTAGTGGTGTAGTAACTCTAACTATGATGTCATGGATCTGATTGTTTAGTTTCTGTGCTCAACCTAATATGAAACCTAGCACAAATCAAGTGATTTTCAACAGGTTTTTCAACTTTCTGAGGCTGTGTGAAACTAAACAACAACTAAACAATGTCACAACATTAAATTTACATTTTTAACATGTTTCTGAATATTTTTCAGTATTATGTATTAAGAAATACAAGTATTTTTGTCAACTCATTGATACAGAATATATTCGGTGTTCCTTTTCTTACATTTAACGCATTTCTTATTGAGAAATTTTGAAAAATCGTGATGTAAACCTACACTTTCTGAGATAAATGAGTTTTTCAAAGGGAAGAAATCTGGAAACAACCATAAGTAAACCCTTAACATACACGTAATGAATATCGCTTAATTTAATAACTTGGTATATTGATCTTTGGATGGAAGTAGACAAGTGCTAAAGCTTTTAATTTTCCATGTCCATAGCAATAGCCTCATTTCCACTGGAAACAATACCATACAGCCTCTTACTTTCCCACATCAGCAAACTATACAAATGAGTGCAGCCAACACTAGCACACTATGTAAGCCTAGGCCTGATTATTTCCACTTAATTAAGATTTTTGTGCACATACCACGGCTGTGTTGGAACATCTATTTTCAAAAGGCCCAGGACAGAGCATCACGTTTCTGAAGGACAGAGACATTTTAGCACCTCCATTTTTTCCTAGAAATATTGGGAAATCCAGTTATTAAAAACAAAATGGAACAGAGGTAAGGTTTTCTCTCTACAAACTCATTTAACATCTTCAGTTGTTTTTTTGCATAAATATATTTACTGTATATAAGAATATATCTCAAAGACACATTTTCAAAAACATTGTTAGCCATGTTCTCGTTACTGCAGTAATTCTTATTTGAAGACAGACAAATAACAGTAACAAAAAGTTCACAGTTCTTAATTAAAATATTTCCATGGCTGGATAAATATATAAAAACATATCTGAAAGCACACCAGAAATTGAAAATTGATCTTTATCCATCCGACATACCCTATAAATGAGGAATACTTGAAAATTCATCTGGAGCTTCAGATACCTACTAACATTATGTTTAAGTTTGTGTTGTCTCATCTCCTTCCCATTACTATAATAAACAGAATCTGATCTCAGAATTTATCTTCAGGTTTGACTGCCCCATTGGTCGCCCGACACCTCTGAAGGCTGGAGCTTTTGAATCACCACATGACCTACTAGTGTTGCACCTCCTGCTCACTCTCCATCTGCCTCCTACTGTACTTACAGTCCACAAAGAAGCCGTCCTGTGGTTCTGACATTGTCTTATACACTGTACCTGAAAAAAGCGCTCCTTCAAGTTTCTCCTCTTCACCATCATTTAATGTGATTAAGGATCTACAGTTCTGATTTACATGCGAACTGAAAGCATAGATGTAGTATGTTTTCCCACCCTATGCAAGTGATTCTAATACCTAATAAAGGCATAACTATTGAAAAAGAATGTGTACCGAGCTAAATGTTTTACTGTATTAAACTACAATTTACATTAAAATTAAGTTAGCAAACAATGTATTTTTCAGTCCCATTTATACTTAGTTATTAATATATACCACAGACTTTTGTATGAAGCTCCTGAAAGCTAGCTAAACCCCTCTTAAAATATTGCTTTAAATTATTTTATTATCAACAGGACAAAAGTCAAAGATGCTACATTACACATTTCTGTATTAAATATAAATAAATTGTGGTTCTATGTTAATATTTTCATTCTCCTTATCAAGTAAATTTCCTATTACCTTTCAACTGCATAATCACATAAGATCTTACTATATACTGTGCATCAGGACGGGTAATGCAAAGCACATTCCATCATTACTCTTGTGATGCTCCATCATATCACATTAACAGCCCCAAACAACTCTTACCCCCTTCTTTAGTAAAAACATGATGCTGTTCCTTACATATTTTTCTAAAAAAAAAAAAGCAAACAAGTTAGAATGTTAGAATTGTTTCACTGCTTCAAGGTGCAATATAATACACATATTATTTTAATATGGGCCAAACAAATGTTGGAAAGCCCAATGCCAAGCCAATCATCAGATATTTACAGAGAAGGAATGAAGAGACACTTTCTGTAACTAATGTCCATTATAAAGAAAACTTTCAAACCAAATTATTCATTAGAAGGTGTTGTTTTAACATGACAGGTTGAAAGAAAATAAAAATAAGTAAATAGTAAACTAAAGAATTCATGCAAAGTTTAACAGATATATACAGTTCACCTGTATGTTACAAAAACATTATGTACTGTATGTCAGATCTGTCTGTGAGGTGAAGCCTGTGGAGATTTCATAGTTAACTGTCACAGGACAGACTTTTAATTTTGAGCACTTCGGTGATGCAGTTCTCCCAGATGTGTAAAATATTATTCTACCAGCACAGATGTACAGAGAGAATACGTTTCTGCTGGTTTGGTGATGGAAACTCTGCCAAAGGCAAACCTGCCTCACTGACAGATCTGGTTTTACTAAAAGAAAAAATAGATCGATTTTCAGGGGTGTCCTGTAATGTTACAGGTAATTTTCAGCTCATTAAATAATTAAAGTAATAGACAAAATGAGTATGTCTAAATTCTTCATAAAACTATAAAATAAATCGTACAAGGGGCCTGAAACTGGGCTCCTAGCTTTCTCCCCAGGAGAAACACCTGTAATTCATATAGCAACTTGCCTCCCTCCCCAGCCCACTGCTAGGCCTAGTCATTGATATGAATTTTAAATTTTCATTCTGTTTTATGCTGAAAACTTCATTCAACATTACTTTCATATCACTGGGAGGAAAAAAAAAGTTCTAATAAAAATAATACATGACTGACCGCCAGAAATTCTAATTTTATACGTCAAAATATGACTTTTCAATTATTTTGTAACGACGTCTTTTTTTAGCTCTGCTTTCAAAATAAAATGATCTGTAAACGCTACAAGAAAAGACTCCAAAGAAGTAAGAGACTGCAACTGACCATGTTCTGAAACAGAAGACAATGGATAATTAAATGCGCCAAATGTGCCAGAGCATCTTAAAATTAAAAACTGACAAGCTGGGCGAAATACATTTAACATAATCTGTACTAAAATGAAATATTTACAATGTGTATTATTTTCACTTCAGAAACAAAGGCAAATATCCAACAACCGACTCTGACCCTTATTTTGCAGTGTCAGGAAACTGTAGGCACATGAATTAAAAGGACAGCCTGCCCTCTAAATCTTACCAGTCTAAATTTTTACACAATTTTTTCTTGCCATTTTTCTTGGATGACAAGCTTTTTCAGGCTTGTTTTTTAGAGGACTAATTCTTCACCCTAGTTAAAGACAGCACTGACACTGCAGACATCTGAAAAAGAGAGGGGTACTTTACGCCCTCAGAAACAACAGGTTCTCTAATATCTATCTTTCTCAAACTTGTTAATTCACATGAACAAAATAGATGTATTTTAGGATTTGGATTAACATTTAACTTATTATATTGCATTCCACTGTTAGATATTATAAACAAAACAAATTCTTAGCTTTTTCAATTTAAATGTATAAATAATATTGACTGCCATGTTGCCCAAACTATGGTATACACAACATTTTCTTCTAAGCAGTCCCAGATAGGAAAAATATATGTGAATGAACATTAGGTAATAATAACATATGAACATGTATGAAGTATTCTCATTGCATTTTATATGCAATTAAAATTGTATGCAAAGTTAAAAGTTATACAATTAAAAGTTATATTGCATTTAAACTTTGCACTTATTAGACAGGTTCCTTTCCTGGCATGGCAAATACTTTGCAGATAACCATTAACAATACTAGTTGTTTCAAGCACTCTAAAACAGGCACATTTATAATGAAATTCAGCAGGCTCGCTCAATTCACAATGGGAAACATTCCATCATTCAATATCTAAAAAAGGAGTGCTGTATTGTGTCTTTGTTCCTTTCTCTGACGATGGGAGCTGTGCATATATAATACATAGCTCTTAACTGATGTAATCCAATTAACCCCTGAGAGAGACCCAGACATAGCAGTTTAAAACATGCCTGTAGGTTTCATCTGCTTAGATATGTCTAACACATGTAACACTTTCTGCTGTCAAAGACAGTGCTAAAAATTGGTTTACTCTCTCTTGAGGGCCACAGACATAAGTCACCCATCCTGCCCCTGTTTCTGAAGTTATAAATTTGAGTTACCTCAAAAAATCATTGCTCATTTTTTTTACCCTAACACCCTTAGATGTGTGTATGTTAGGTAGCAATCACTTTTCAGCTTTGAAATGCACAATCCAAAATAAATGCATTTATATAAAATGCATTTATAGACCAGTGATAGCAAAGTCAACTATTCATCTGAATTAAAGTATCTGAAAAATATATTGATTTATATAGACAGGATTGCACAGATGGCTATCCTGACAATAATTAAATACGTGCCTGCAATTTATTTCTTAATTATTTGCACTGGAAATGTTTTTTTCCTTTTCTTGTGAAAAAACACAACCTCTTAACTGGTATTCCAAGAAATGAGCAAAACAAAAATAAAGGGATTTTCATTCACTTCCTATAACACAACAATTATGTGAACGTAACATAATTACCACATAATCACCCTAAAATCTATGCCACTGTAAAATGTAAAAAAGCTAAATTAATGACCAACTTTAAATATTGAACCTTCCAGTTTTTAATTAATGCAGAATGTGCCCCACACATTGTGTGTAACATCTCTAATGTTAAAATAACAATAAAAATTAAAAACTTTTTTTTAATTCCCACTTAAGATAAATAGATGACAGAAGACACTTACAGTATGTTAAACTGGAGTAAAATAAAAAAAAGATTTTCCAAGGCTGATGAAAGAAATAAAAAATAGGAGCATCTCCTCATTCTGACTTCATTTAAGCAATGCAATTCTGCCCGGGGATATGCACAAGTCATAATGCATTCAGCAAATATTCTTTCACCAAAACATGCACTTATGGAGAAATGGCCTTCAGCACAAGCACACACAGTGCATATACTGAAGGCACAATATCTCGCTCATCAATGCAAGATATATTGAAGCTTGAAAGAGATTACACTAAATCTCTGCCAAGTAAAAATGACTCAGACTTCACTGCGACTAAGCTTTCATGCACAAAACTTCAGAAGCCATGCAAAACTGCACAGAGGAGCGTAACTGCTTTAGCAGCGATATACATGCAGTTAGATCGCTTTCAGTTTCATCTGTCATTGATGCCTAATTAAACTTGCTGGGAAGCTGAGAACCGCTCGGAGAACAATTAGCACAGTTAATATTGTATAAAGGCATCAGCATATTTTGTTTTTCATTCAATGAAGCCACATTCCAGAGATTCCCATGAATACACATGGACTTCAAGTTGCCCTAGACTTCTTACAAACTTCCCTGTCGTTCCCCAGCAGATTTATTAAATTCCATTAAACTTTCAGTTGCATTCCTAATATGATGGTCTTAAGGTCTTTTAAAGATAACAAACAGATATAAAAGGCCTTAACCAACCTTTTTAACACAAACCCTAATGATCCAGCTCCACTTTTACTTGTATGTGCCTCAGTGGAGGCGTTTAGTAATATTTAATGACTTCATTCATGCCACAAGCAAAAGCACTTTTTAACTCATTTGATGAATTATTCCGCTAAACTCTTAACATTTTAATAAACAAGAAAGATTCATATGGTCTGACACTGAAGATCTCATTAAAAGTTCTCAGTGATTTTGCTTCATACATGTGGCACTCTTTTCTTTCCAGCAAAATGTTACATCTGAAAAACAGAACAAGCCCAGTCATTTATACTTCTGAGCTCATTCTAATTTACTGTAAATGTCTATCTAGGGGAGCAATGAAAAGAGGAAGTACAAATGCATTACACCAGTACCCACACAAGATATTCTAGCCTGATTAATTTACAATAAACAGTAGGCATCAGTTGAAGAGCTGACTAAATTAAATTACCGTTACAAAAAGTTAAATGTTAATTTCTTGAGGAGTAAGAATATGACTGAATTTAAGTCCATACCCTTTTGCCTGAATGGAAAAGTAGATTTTTAAAACAGTCCAAGTTTAAAGTTATATAGTGATAGCTGCAATGCAACACTACATGTGATTTCTTAAAGAGCAATAAAATATACAGATTGCTTCAGTTTACCTATCTATGAATATCAACAAGGATAAAATGGAGGATGTTTTTTTCTTCTCTTTTTCAGTGAAGCTATGCCACACCAGTGAAACCAGCCTATGTTTTAACAAATAACTATTGTTCTTATGAAAAACAAAGAGATTTGTTCCCAGAAGGGAACATTTCAATGATGCTGTATCTAGGTAGCCATATGTCTAAAAGATAGGATCAGTGCATTTTATGATCAAATGAAAGAGATTTTCAAATCTTAGACAATCTGAAGTGTGCTTTGTGAGACTACCACTACATAAACATAAGACAATCACATTTTTAAAACTCAGTGTAGTCTTTTCTTTTCATCACATAAAATAATTTTAGCTAAATTTCCCCCTATGGAATCAGATCTTTTGTTAATCATATTCATGGAACACTGGCAAAGTAAATTGTCTGGCTTCTTTAATTAGTCCTATATAATATCAAACGACATATGAAAAGAACTTTAGAAAACTCATAACTTTTACAAATCAATGTAAGCTTTCTGCAATCATGTTATTAATATCATCAGCAGAAATATGCTCTGACAACTGTTGCAATCTCCAAACAAGAAACACTCAGAACAATGGTGCATACACATTATAACACAACAGGGAGTTCTGAATAAAATTAATTTAATTTCCGTGGTACAGACTTAAGGGAAGCAAATGCAAGATGGACTTTGACTGTCCATTCAGAACAGCTGGGCAAAATTAACCCTTCTATGTCTTTAGTCTTAGAATTTAAATGATAATGTCACTAAGGTTATGATCTTATAATTTCCGCAGCGCCCTACTTATGTCATTTGCACACATTTAAATTCACATACAGATGCATATCTAAACAGATTAAAACAAACTGCACACAAAAGTAAAGGAAATGCTAAGGAAAGCAATCTTTCTATAATGCACATGACACCAGCAATGTGATGAAAAAAAGTCTTTACCTAACAATTCAAAATAACTTGATTTTATTCCCCACATTGAACAGATATTCCAACCCCCAAATGGAAAAATACTGAAATGTGTAGACTGCAACCAGTCTACTTCTGAAATAATTTCAACAAGCCTTCAGATTCCTGCATAACTGATTCAACGCAACACCAATATATTGTCCTGTCATATTAAATATGCATGAGGTGCGTGCGCAGAATCCAACTGAGGATCACATTTCCATGCTGGATTCGTGAAGCAACCGCTTGACATCCAATTTATTTTGGGTTCTTTAAACTTATGTTTCATAGCTGTGCTTTTTCTTTGTAGTGCTGACAGATAGAGTCCCACCTGTAGTATCACTCTAAGCCAGTTAAGAAAACATTTCTCTTCAGAAATTACTGAAAAGTAAAACCAAAGTGAGGTAGTTTATGTCCTCTGGCTCAGTCTCTGTCAGCATACTTCACAAACAAGAACATACACATCCAAATTAATAAATTAAATTTAGACAATTTTGCAAATTATTTGGATAAAATAAGAATCTTGAACAAACATCAGTAAAGAAATTGTTTATTCCCTTAACATTTAAACAATTTATATTCAGTAGTAATCTTCTGCCCGCACTGTTTCGAACACCAGAGTAATTACAGGTTTGAATTTATTATAAAGCCAAAGAATTTCAATTTAAAATAATCCATTTGTCACATAGCGAATCTGACAATACTATCATGCCACTGAAAAATAGTTTTTCTAGAATACAATATACTGAATATATTATTTCAAGATTTGAAAGATAAATATGAGTAGGCTTTTTTTATATAACCTATCATTTAAAACAGACCACAAATGAATTTAGTCACAGGCTCTTAGTCAACAGTAAATAATTATTGGTATAACTGGCTTACAATTGACAGTGACATTCAACTGATTATGTAGACTCCCATGTAAAACCATCCTTCTTCCAACACAAATTTGGTGGTCTGAAGCATTTGTTGAGCTGCAGTTTAAGTTTCAGAATTAGCATTTCTGTATGTACACTGCACCATACCTTATTACTCTTTCAAACCCATAAACTTAAGACAACAACCTAACACTGCATTACAGTGACATTTTTTAATTTTGTTCTTCTGCTGTGCTTGACAGCAAAACAGAACTCATAAGTGCTTTGTACAAGAAAAAACTTTTGATAAGGTACTGTATATAAGCACTTTTTAATTGAAAGCCAATAGTAAGATTGATTACTGGATAACTGAAGATTAAGTGTGCAACATCAGTGAATGTTTAATAAAAAATGTGACTTGATTGTTGAATTTCTGCAGAGCAAGGTTATATTTTTGAATCACAGAAAGATTAATAGACAAAACCTTGACAATTACACACATAATTAAGTCTACACAGAATGTTAACTTATGCAAATCTCCGAGTTCACAATAAATCCATCAATATATATGATACCCCTCCTTCAAACAGCAAACAATTTTGTAACTGAAGAATCCAGTACAGAAATCGTAAATGTAAAATATTTGCTAAATATCAACTCATTGTTAACCCAGTAACTGACCTTGCCTTTTCGCAGACCTTTAATTAACTCACAATAGCCCTCAACTATAATTAATCTGCTGCTACGTGTACACAACATGAAGGATCGCAACAATGCAGTAATGGCACACTGAGCTCCAAAATTATAAATTAATTGCTGGGAGAAAACAAAACAAAAACAAGTAACACAATGACTATATAAATACATTGCCTACATGGCAAATAAATGAAAGCTTGAATTAAATTACACAGTGTTAAAAGGTTTTGCTACTGCTGCATTTGTTCAGTTAAGCGTCTTCATTTTACAGCAAATAAAATCTGACCACTGTCTTCCAACAGAAACCCCGTTTTTTACTCTTGATGCAGACAAGTTAGTTCTCACTGGACACAAATTCATATTTACTCCCAATGTTAAGTGCTGTCTACAGATAAGCAATGCTGCACTTCCACTGTGCCTTCTATAATACCTGTTTTTCTGAACTTTCTTGTATACTCTGATTGCTCGTGCAGAAGGCAAGGTGACAGCATTTTATCCTTAATCAGATGAAACAAGTGAACATTTTATATGTATTTGCAGATGACCATGTACTAATATGTAACAGACACACTACCAACCCTTCATGAAACATCATCGTCCCATTGAAGAGTGTTCACACTCAGTGTGATACAAGTGCCAAAACGCTGGTAGCCATTCTCAGTAGCAATGTTCATTCCTGCATAAAAACGAGTACCAGTAATTTTGTGTTCCAATACATTCCAAAGGTAAAGCTATTATAAATATTTGCAGTTTGGAAAATATGTCCGATAGATATTAGGTTGTAAAACACATGAAAATCTCCTGCTGTGTAGTTACTGTAAGTGATGCCCTATACTGTACTTGTTTTATACTTGTTTTAACCTACAACGATCAAGTGATGATGTGTCTGTATGCTCGTAGAGTCAGCAATACTGAACGCACTCTCGACGGTTCGAATACAATTTTCCTCATTGCACATTAAAGTTTAAACAGGAAAACAAAACTAGGTTATAACACAATTGCTATGTTATGACTAGTGAGCTTCTATGAGGCGCTGAGGCAAAGACACCCTTTTACGAAAAAACACAAAAGATAAAAATAAACGACGACACTGATACAAAGTTACCTCAGCTTCCAGGAGTTTTCAGACTGTGTCCTGGAATTGCTTCGAAATCTTTGGAGTATAAAATTTAAAACTGCTACACGACTAACGTCTGACAACAGGTGCTGTTACAATACAGTGACAGAGACAAAAATCAAACCACATACAACACAACTCCCTTTAATATCGACTGAAAACGCATACATTCGGTAAAATGTACTGTTTTGTGCATTCGTGCGCTTGCACAGCGTACATTATGCAAACCTGCATATCTGTATTTTTACCCTTTTCACAGGACATAAGAACATATAAAAACAATGTATTGTGTACACAGTGCAATGAATGGTACTGTATATAATATTTGGAAAATATAGCAGTGGAAAAAGATACACTACTGAATCTTAACCTTTTATTTATTGATTTGTGTCTTTCCCGATCGATAATTATACAATGAAAAAAGCCTTAGAAGTGAGCTAGAGGATGCTACTGCCTGAATTATTTTCCTAAATGCAAATAGCTGGGTACTTCTTTCTATTTTTTATACCCTGTACTTGAAGTATGGCAACTTATAAATGATATTTATATTTACAGATAACAAAATCACTTTTGAGAGCCCATATCATTCATAGTCTCCACATTTGCTAATAGCTGCAGAGTAATCGAGAGAATTGATATCAAGTCGAATTAAAATTTAAATGACTTTAAACATTTCAAGTCCCTGAAATGTGTATTTAAATCAAAACACCATAGAACCCAGCAAACCAATAAGTAAGCAGATTTTAAACCGGATTTTTAGCAGTAATCTATGCCTGAAAGCTTAAAAAAATATAAAAAGATTAAGTAGTACTTCATGGAATCTGCTTTTAGCATGGAACAAAACCATTTGCCAGGAAAGTCAATCGAAATGGATGTTTTACTGACTTAGCGGGTTTCTGAAATTGTAGTACTCAGCTACTCTGTAATTGCTGCGTGGTTTTATGTTTATTGTTAAGTTACTATTTATGTCTGGTGCTTTTACAGAAAGATCAAAACAAAAGCGCAAACAGCGTCCATTAAGTTATATGGAGTTACTGCTACATGCATCTAGTGCAATGGTTCCTATGCGGAGTTAGAAACTAATTATCATTTGCTCTATCAAAATCTACATCCTTTTAATTGACTTTTAAGGAATATATATAACTATTCTTAAATCGTAGAGGTTCTGTTGTCATAAACTCATACACTGTATAACCACTAGGTTCGGTTACACTTCTACGATTTCGTTTTTTTTTTTGTTCCACCTACTAAAAGTGCTCCTCTTTTTGGAGGAGGTAACAGCGTAGCAGGGGTTGCTGCAAACCAATTGGTTGTGCCCTTCTAGGTTGCTAGAATTCCTTCGAGGAGAGGGAAACAGAAAAGTTTGGGAATTCTAGCCCTGTCTCATTTGGAAAGAAGCAAACGAAGTGTCGCATTCGGCTGCAAAGATGAACAGTATCTAAACGGTTCCGACTGGAACCGAGAACCCGGTCAGCATGTTGGACTACAGTGCGGTACCAGGCTGCAGAAAGAAGGAAAACACCTACAATTAAAAACAAGTCAAAGTAGCAGCGCACCAGCACTGACACGAGTTGCAAAATGTGACACGTTATTGAAAGATGGTGGAAACAGGTTAAATACACCGATACTGTACAATTAATATATAAACGCATTAGTTCCTAATTACCTTGTTGCAGTGATAATAGTCCAAAGAGCTCAGGCAACTTGGATCAGTTGGTAATGAACATGAACCCACGCTAGAAGGGGGTGCTGGATAAAATCTCACGTCCATCTCAGAGTCCGCAAGACTGACGGCATGAAAGCAGGTTCAATGTCTGTGACTCTCTCTCTCACTCTCTATTGTTTAACCGAACAAAAAAGAAACAGACGGAGAGAAAGAGAAAAGGGGTTGAGTCTTTCAGTGCACCCTTTCCTCACATCCGTTCGCGTTCTAACTTCAGCACCAACAAGCTTGCACGACTGATGCTCAATCGACTTTTTTAATTTATAAACTGGATCCTGTATTGTATTAAAAGATGCCAAGAAATGTGTTGTAGGAAAAAAGTAAAATATTCCAGTCCTTTATAAAAAAAAGTAACAAGGCAATATTAATCAAATGTGTTAGTTGCTGTAGTCCCAAGTGCACATTAACTTTTTGCTTTCCTTTAATAAGGTTTGATTTTCTTTCGTCTTTTCCCCCAGTCTGTCGGCTCTGCGTTTCTATTTTCCCGCTACGTTCGCACTCCCTCTTAGCTTTGTCATGCAGCAGTGCTTATCCATGCGTTCAGTTCAGGAGAGAGTCTCTTTTCGACTGTTCCTCTCCATGCTAAATGCCATGCGACCTCTGCTGATAATAGAGGGAACACAGAGCCGAAGGGGGAGGGGAGCTCGCTGCCTTGGCAACTGCTCCAGTTTCTGTTATTGTGCGATTCACATTAGCCGAACACTACTGTAGTGCAGTTTGTACAGCCGCCCAGGAGAAAACGCGGGCTGTAGTGTGTATTCAGGGTAATAGTCGTTTTCATTGTTGCCATTAAGTTGAAGGGTGGGCTTCTTTACTTCATTTTGCAGGTTTAACAAGACATTCTCAGGGACGAATATACAGCAATGTGTGTGCAGGCAAACATGTACATAGAAAGAATGATTAGTCACTCTCTCTAAATATAAGCACGCCCATATACTATATATGATGTTACTATTATGCCTTTTTTCTGTCACTTCATAAAGAAGTGGTCAAAATATTTGGTACTTGGATAACATTGGCTTCCCTGAGATGGGCTCTCAGTGTTGCACTTTTGTTTACTGTTTTGTCCTTCATTTCAATAGCCACTTTTCAGGCTTTGCTAAGGATACATCAGGACTAGGTTTTGATCTTGTTCAGTTTCCAGCAAGATTTTGTTGAATGTTCTGAACCCCCTTTGCATCAGAATAAAAGCTTAAGTAATTCCTGGTTTTAATGGCAATCAGCAAACCCATTCATTCAAAAGCCAGTTCCATTATCAGTAACCTCCTATTCAAAAACAGGTCGTAAAAACATTTAGCAGCAACTTAATTTTGTGAAACATGTTTTCTTTTATGTGCTTCAATAATTATAAAAAATGACTAAAGGTATTGAATTACTGTATATACAACCAAAAAGAAGACGAGACTTCCTGCAGTGAGGAACTGACATTCTGGTACAATGAGTTTCTTCTCTGGGCTATGCAGATCAGGCAATTGTAGACATGGCTGAGCCAGGGGTTCAAATCAAACATCCTAACACACATACTGTATACTGCATATACTGTATATATATGCAGTGTATATATATATGTGTAAAGTCTGCATGGGAAGACATGACATGAATAAAACCTTCTGGGCTAATGCCCAGATGAACCACAAGCTCTTTTACCCAATCACATAGATTTCCAAACCTTTCACCATCAACAGTTCAAAGTATATAAATCTCTACACATTTTGGTGTTGTGTCCCTGTCAAATAAGGCGTCAGTTATTATCACCGTTTCTATACTGTATGTTCACATTGTGTGTAGAGAGAGTGAGAATGTGATTGCAATTTATTTGTAAGATTTTTGCAAACAGTAAGTAAAAACAAAATAAAATCAAAAACAAAGTCAATAGTGCCAAAATTCCCTTCTTTTACTTGCCATATACTGTTTCTTCAAATATTTTTGCCCAGATATCAAATGTGTTCTTCCATCTGGACAAAAGTCACTTTAGAGCGTTCATGTTTTTTACACTTGCAGTTTCAGCAAGTGATTTTACTGAACTGTTTCAGCCAAGGACTGGTTGAACGTACTGTAGTTGTCCGGAAACCAAACTGTGGGAGTGTTCTTTTGTCCTGCATAGGGCAACTGCATAGCCACAGACTGTAGTCATCAGATTTTTGGTTCAAATTTACCTTTTCAAAATCTTTTCCGACTTTGAAAGGGTACGTTCTGGAGTAGTTGAAAAGATCTAGACATAGTGAGTATAATTGAATTGAATGTGTGATAATTTTTTGTGTGATTGACAGATGAAGTCTCACCTTGATGTATAGGAATTAATACATTTTAAAACTGCTTGAATAATGTAGTTTTGTAATTGTAGTTGAACAAAATTAGAATTATCTAAAAGAGAATTATCCCTGTAATAACTAATTGTTTCATAACTAATTATTTGCATCCTTTACAAACTTAAAGGTATAAGTTTTGATTCATTTATTTGGCCTTTTATATGGTTATAGAACAATGTTTATTTCAAGTTTTATTGGATTTGGGCTGTGTAAATATATTTGGGGATGTGCATAGTGATAAGATTATAATATAATTATATTATAATTCATATACTGTACGTTTTCAATTTACAGCTATTGTTGTGTTGTGTAAAGGTCTCATTATGTGCATGTTATTGTTCTACCTTGATGAAGGTAGAAGATTCTGGACTGAATAATTGGCCAATAAAAAAAAAGAATTCAGGAGCTGCTGGTATTGGTAGTGCATTTACGTGCTTCTGGATCCTTTTTCAGTTTCTTTTTGAGATTTACAAACATTTGCCAGAATGGTACATGTCAAAAAGACTACAATTTTCATCTAAGGTGGTGCTCCAGCTTGCTTCCAATGCAATGTAAAGATTAACAGGGAGTCAGAACATTATAGCTCTGACCCAAAGAAGGCTCCACAACCGAAACGTTTCTTTTCATCTCTTTTGTGCATGGAATAAACCTTTATTTGTTTCATTATAGCTCCTGCCTGGCTACTCACGGGACACAAATTCCAATAGACTATAGGTGAACAGCATCCAACCTACCCTATATGGCATCTCAGTAAAAAACTATCTCAGAATCCCCTAGTACAGACTCTAGTATATTCTAGTACACATGCCACAACACATTAACCCCATATCCCATATAACCCCATGTTACACAGCATAGTTAAATGATATGTGGGCTTCCAGAATAGAAACATTTCTAACTCTATGGAAAGTAATAATAAATTATTGGTGCTGAAAGTTAAAGGGCATTTAATAAAGAGAAAAAAGTTTCTTAGAGCAGTGATTCCCAAATTGTGTGCAATGGAGAGGTCTCAAGTGTGCAAAATAATCAGAAGAGATCACATCAAAAAGTCTGGATCAGGAGCCTTGTGTAACTGTTTCTAGCTTTGAACCAAATATTCAAGTTTTCGCATTGTAAAAAGTAACATTTCACATTGAAATTCTAGTTAAAAAAGTGAAATCAAATGTTTTTCATTAAAATTGTAATCTAGTTGCAATATTAGTCCTTATTATTTTAAAATAATTAAGTGGGCAGCAAAATGTTTGGGACATTAAAAATGTGTCTTTCACAGAAAATGTTTGGAAAACACTGCTTTAGAGGAAAAAATATTCCTTCTACTAATCACACTTTCTAAAGTTGAAATAATTATTTGTGAGTGCATTGTAAAATTATTACCATTATTTTTATGTAGTATTTTTCATTTGGGACATATTTATCCACTTTTAACAATACACACTATAGTAATCATGATTATGCTCAGAGATTTATTTCAAAAATGGAAAATAATGCAGCTACTAATATATGCAACAATAACATGGCCATATATAAATTCTGTGAAGACCAGTTGATAAATGTGGAGCCTGCATATTTAATTGTGGATGCAGAATTGTTATTTATTTAGAATCCTCTTTCATTTTGTTTTAACAAAAATATTATTACACAAAAAGTACACTGAAAAATACTGAAATGTTGGTGAGATACATTCTGCTGAAATCCTGTATTGCAGAATATGTTAACTTTACTCTGGATACAAAAAAGATTCACGTAGGCAAATCTAAAATGTTTCATTGTGCTTACAATTTTGTTTTTGGAAATGGCAGATTCTCCAATTGACTGCAGAATCAAACAGAAATGGGAATTTCAGCAGGGGCTAGGAATGGATCAATTAATTTATTCAAAGTTCTAAAGTTTTTTTCTTGAAAGTGCTGATGAAATAGAAAAAAAAAAGATTTAATTCAAGCATGTCCTGAGGGCGAGGTGAGTTATTTTTTGTTCTGTGTGTTTAATATGGTTATCGTATTATGAAGAAGATTTTAGAGTAAATACAACAAATGCTACTGTGCACAACTCAACAAAAGAAAATACAGGAATTATTCTAATTTTACATATAACTCTGTATTGAGGGAGTAGTAGTCAGGGACTTGGGACCTATAACCCGAAGGTTGTGGGTTTCAATTCCAAGTGGGAAAGTGTTATATCCCTGAGCAAGATTTTTCAACCAGATTGCTCTGGTAAAATACCCCAGCTGTTAAAAGTATAAAACTGTCAACAAAATAAATCAATATTATGTGTATATACAGTATGTATGAGTCAATCAGTGAATTATCCAGAAAACCTGTCTCACTGGTAGGGAAGACTAATTTTTTAACACAATCACCTACAGCCATACACGTCTGTCATCTCTCCACAAAGCTATGGATTCCCTAGTAAAAAAATGTTAGTTGGTCCCTGGGCATTTCCTGCACCACCATGTGGATTCATCCTAACTAAAGAACATTCTCTTTAGAAAATTAATGGAATACTGAAGGATCTCATTTGAACCTGACCTCAGTTACCACCTGCACAGGCTGAAAATGTAAAGCCCAGCGAAGAACAAGCAGAGAATACAGCATCAAACTTTTGTCTCTTTCAGATGTCTGTGGATAAAATCTAAAACATATTAATCTATGCCACAACCCAGTACCTGTGAAAACAGCCAGCCTGTGTTCACATACGATCGGGGAGGCAATGACTGTGTAAATACACATCTTATACTCTCTGTGGTCATTAAAAATCCCAGGGCGCTTCTTGAAAAGAGTAGGGGTGTAACCCCGGTGTCCTGGCCAAATTTCCAATTGGCCCTTACCAATCATGGCCTCCTAATAATCCCCCTCTATGAATTGGCTACATTACTCTGCTCTCCTCCCTACTGATAGCTGATGTGTGGTGAGCGTTCTAGCGCACTATGGCTGCCGTCGCATCATCCAGGTGGATGCTGCACATTGGTGGTGGTGGAGGGAGTCCCCATTACCTGTAAAGCGCTTTGAGTGGAGTGTCCAGAAAAGCGCTATATAAGTGTAAGCAATTATTATTATTATTATTATTATTATTATAATTATTATTATACAATGTAATGAAGAATGTGTTTAGTTCATCACAAGTCATCTTTGTGAGGAAGTTATGAAACATTAATTTAAAGAAGAAAAGACGGATTTCCAATATATATTCATTAAGCATATCAAAGTTTTACCAGCAATTTATAAGTTAGGTATAAAAATATTGTTTTTTGAAAGTTTTAGCAAATGGTTTCTTTGGAAAATCATTATATTTTTTTGTCACAGCCTTAACTATTTTCCTGTAGCCTGTTCCTTTTTTGTGCGTGGGGGGGGGGGGGGGGAGCTTTCAACTCACTAGGAAAAAGTCAGATTTAGGTCTTACTATAAGCCCAATTCTCATTCTCCAACACTCTGTCACAGGAATCCAAGCAGTCTGAACATTAAGTTTCTTCTCCTGCCTCTGTCTAAGACCCTAGTAATGATATATATTTTTCAATGTTGTGCATCAGCAGTGAAAACACACACTAAACACTCTGTGCAGTATCCTTCTCAGTTTGAAATACCAGACACCAGCAGCAGAAATTAATTTTGGCAAGTGGATTTTCAAATCAGGGCAGACCTTATTTTATACCAACAATCCTTAATTGCTTAATCTGAAACAGCTGCACATTTGTCATTAAAGCAGGCAGAAATTGTTTGGGTGCTATGTGGGAAAGACTGATAGCTCAGCTGTCAGAAAACTTGCATGACATACAGAAGAGAGGAAAAATGTTCCAGCATATTGTTCATGCATTGAGTGCCTTTAAATGTGTCTGTCTGTTAGACTGACACTTACATTACCAATGTATTACCTTGTTAACCTGAGAAAAACAAGTCAGTTTTAAAGAATAGCTTTAAATGAGTTTACCAGTACAGTATGTAGAATACATTGACCACTGTGGGAGTTATTCACTACTATCGTGGATCACATGCCACTAATCGTTCAGTCTTTGAATCTACATGTTCTTTTTATGGAAAAGTAACTGTTTTCCATGTGTGTAAACTGCATTCTTTGCACTCAATGAATTAGGAATGGCATTTTCCACAAAATTTGGTAAAAAAAAATTGACGATGCAATGGGTTTGAGCTCAGTTGTTCTTTAATCATTCTCTAATGTTGAATTTGACCTAGAATTCAAAGTCAATCCAGAACACTGCCTCAGGTTCAAGGACCATATTAAAGTGGAAGCTAACTTGCATTTAGCAGTGGAAAAAAGGAGGCACTTCTTTTGGTTGCCTAAAGCAAACTACCCAGTCTTCAGAGAAAGAGGAAGGCAAGATCCTAAGATCAATAAACTAGTGGTAAGCAAACAAGAAATGGACCAAATAGCTTCCTCTCATTTGTAATTTTTTAAAAGTACCATTATAACATAAATAACCATGACTCACTGTTTGGGATACTGTACAGTACGTTGATTCTGTTTTGACCTGCTTTGACAAAAACCACCTGAAATCGTACAACTGAGCACCTTTGTTGCATAAATGCCAAGTTGAGACTGGTTTAGTTCTGTAAAGTGTAACCCGTCAGGCATAGTGAGAGGCAGGTAGGTAAACACACAAGCAGCTCCTGCAAATGGTTGTTTTGACAGATCCAATCAACTCCAGAATTTAAACATTCCCTTTTGGTATGGAGAGACTGTACCAGTTCATAACCTAGACAGCAAAACAAACAAATCCTAGTAAAAAACTAAAAAGGAATTTCTTAACAAAAGCATTAAGAAGGAAAAAAGAGAAATCAGAGAAAGCAGTTGTCCAGGTGTGACTCTGAAGCAGCTGACTAATAATTTAATATTCTCCAAAGTACATATGATAAGGTCTTTTTTCATCCCTCACAACTAAACTGCAGATATCTTTTATCTAATAAGGCCTCAGTGGATTTGAAATACATACAGTAAAACATTTAACAAGGGTTGTTTAACCCCTTCCCCTTTCATTGATGGCGTTTTACATCATGAGACAGTGTTCAATAGTAATGATGTTTGACATGCTATGAATTAGGATTCACAACTCATATTTATCTCCCTATCCTGTGAAGAAATTGGCAAGCAATAACATCACAGCATAATAAGATTTTGTTCTTACAAAGTTACGAACTGATTTCAGAAATCTGGGGGTCTCCAGGACACTTACCATGTTTTATACATATCTATATATTAAAAAATGCTATGAGAAGTCACACATGCAGAGTGCAAAACTAACTATCCAGTTTATCCTTTTTGGCCAGGGACACCTCTCTGTAATCAGCACTTGCATCTCTTACACAGCAGTAGCCTCATCTTTGTTTTTATCACCATGACTAACTATCTATCTGCTGATGGTAAGGCCCAGGAAGTACTCAGGAATCAACTTGTGCTATCTAGACTCCTCTCTTAGCTACCAAGCAATGCCCCACTTCAAGTGCCAACACCTCTAGTCATCCCCAGTTCAGATGGTCAACACTTTTCCTTGACAGCATACTTCAATGCCATTGAATTTGTATTTCTGTATATTTTCTCAGCATCTCTAGCTTGCTGAATCCAACAGCCCTGTAAATAAGCACCATCTGTTGCTACTGCACAAGCACACGCACACGCACAAGCACACCAGATTGAAACCCTTTTCTTCTGAGATGTTCTTATAAGCCTCTTAATTAGTCCAGAGGTCTGTCTAATTCCACACACAACCTATCCTGACAGCCTCTTTCCCTTACAAGGAACTTAACTCCCTCAAAGTAGTAATTACTCAATCAGTCCAACTGTGTCTTATTTGACAGGTGTTTACCAATTAACAAGTGGCTTTCACTCAGAACTAACTCCAACTACTTGACACCATCTCAGTGCAGTGCTGGTCTCAGGTTCACATGGTTTACTACAATTCAGACAACCCTCTCATGACATGATCATGCAAATTGACTGTTTAATCCAATTCTCTACAGTTGTATGTAATGGTTTTATTTTGCTATTTGTTAACACTGAATATCCTCTTAAGAAAATAAGAAAGGTTGCAATCAAGATTTCAATCAAGAAGAAACCGTTCAGCTCATCTTGCTCATCTAATACAGAAGCTAAGGAAAGTAAAATTTCATTTCACCATTTTCAGCCTGTGCCTCAACCACATGGCTAAGAAGGCTGTTCCCAGTACACACAACTCTACAACTCATTGAGTGAGAGAGTATTTCCTATCCTCCATCCTAAATGAATTTGACTTCTATTGTACTATTGTGTCCTTGTTTCACTCATAAGTTTGTAGTTGTCACTACATACTCAATAGTGTGTAAATTGTAGATACATATTGAAATCAAATTTTACACACTAACTTTCATACTGATGAACCACTTATTGTGTGTAAAATATAATCTTTCCTTTCTTCTTCCTTTCTTTCCTTTCTTCCTTTCTTCTTTCAAATGTCAAAAACATATGACATTCTATAGCAACACATTGTCTTCTTTGTGGCCATAAGAAAATTCTAAATTGGTAGATCATTTTTCTGGACACTAGATTCCATCATGTGTTACTATGAAGCACAGATGATGGTCCTTACAAAGTGCAGGCAGCCCTGTGTAGACACAGCTGAGCTCGGGGTGGTTTATTTTCAATTATTGGTTTAGGTTTATTTTATTATTGATTTTTCAATTCAGAAAATGTGTTCTATGGCCCAGTCCAACTCATATAGAACACAGAATGCTCTGCCTTTGACCTCCAGGGCCAACAAGGTAACTAAAGAAGTCTTCACATTCAATGTCATCTCTCTTCTTTTCTGTTGCTGTACCTTACTTACCAGCTCATTCAGTGAAAAGAAAAAAAATCCTTTCTGTGTTGTGAAACTGTGTCCTTGAGGAAGAAAAGAGGTGAAAATAGAAACAGTTGATATTCTGTTGCTGCTAGTGTTCTTTGTATCACGTTCTTTATGTGGTGGAGTGAATTTTCCTCACAGTTTGCACACTGTTGCCCCTCAGATCCAGTTTATTTCAAGGTGGTTATTACACAGTATGGCAGGACTCATCATACAGTGTGGATTTGTTAAATAAAAGTCACAGATGGAGCTCACAAGAAGCCTGAGAAGAGGAGCTCAAGATCACCTGCTGGAGCTGCAACGACACAGAGAGAAAGTGCAGGGTTAACTGGTGGCTGGATACGATGCCTTCATGGGAATGGAATGTGTAGTGCTTATGTAGTGGTCCTATCCCAACATCCCTTAGCACTGACAAAACTGCCTACTGAATGCTAATGATCAGAATTATTAAAGAACAATTGATGGACTGCAACCAAACAACAGAAACTAATTACTACTAAAGCTTTATTATCCTTTAATTACTGAACCTCTTTGGCAATTAGTAGAACAAATACACTTTCATTTTATTGCTACAATAAAATCTGCATCTGGTAAAGGGGAATATTAAAGATGAAAAACAGAAAACAGTGAAGCACCACGATATCATACTGCATTTGGGAAATACAGATGGTATGGCAATCAATTTATATTCTATGGTCAATAAAAATGAAAAAAATATAAATTAACAGCGCTGCATAGCTGAGCTGAGGTGTTTTTGAAACTCCTCATGCACTTTTGACTAGAGTTTCTAAGATAGCAGAATGTTTTGATGCTATATTATTCTACAAGCAGAGTAAACTTCAGTAATGAACAACACTTTTGTAGTAGAGGTATGGTTAAGCATAATGGGGAAAGGAAACCGTTATAAAAAGAAGTATACAGTATGTAAGGAAAATGAAGCTAAAACTATTAAAAATACATTTTTTTGCCAAAGTAAACTTTTGTTATAAACTAGAACAAATAACTAGAGCAAAAAGTAACAGAAGTGTGATAGGCACTGACTCAAGGTCTAATGTCACAAATGCTAAAACATCGAAAAGTTAGAAACCTCTAATAAACACCTCTAGAAACACAATGTGCTTTTTCCATCTGTATCAGAGTGATAGCATTGCTGAAGTTCACTAATAGGTTTTTTTGTGAAATGGTCCTATGTTCGAAGATATCATAATCTGGAAAACCACGAAATGTACAAAGACTTGCATTTATATTAGAACAACACAGCAGCCCTTTCATCAAATTTTCTTTAATGTCAAAATATAGTACAAAATAAATATAAAACATTGGGAGTTTAGTTTTTTTTCATTAGATGATATCTGTTAATAGCTATCAAGGAAAAGCTGATCACATACTGTACATACCCTCACTGGGTCACATTCATGGACCACAATATAACCTGATCTTGTTAGACCTCAAAAGCCAAGCAAGACTAGCCTTAGTCTTATCTGGAATCCGAGACCTCCAAGGAAAATTTCTGCAAGTAGTGTGGGTAGACCAGTAGTACTGTAGAAGCTCTTCTTTCTGGACCACAATTTTCCAAATCAATTCCCCAGTATGGTGACAGAGGACACTGGGCTGTAGGAGGTGCTGTTCTGTGGATGAGATGTTAATCTGAGGTCCTAAATACTTAAAAATTAAAAACCATAAAATAGTTTAAAAGAGTAGAGGTGTTCTACTTTAGGTTTTTTACAATCATATCTTCCTTAAAATTTTCACCCAAAACAAGTGGTGAAGCAATTTCTCACTTCTCTATATGATGTGCTGTACACTGGAGCTGCCATGCATGGTGCAGTAGTGCTGCTATACATCGTTTGATGGATGCTGCACTTCAGTGGAAGAAGAAATGGGTGCTATGCATGATGAAAAGAACTGTAGAAATGCAAGATATTGTTATTATAAATCCAATTAATTGAGTGATGTATAAATTAGATCCATGTATATGTAAAGCACTTTAAGATCCTTTGGGATGAAAGTGTTATATAAATGTTATATAATTTGTGTCAATAAGTCACTCTCAAACAGGAGCTTTGCAGACAACAACCATTCAGACTCTACTAAGCAAACAAGCTCTGACATTTATAAAGTTCCTCAAAAAATAAATAGTGAACTGACTTCTTAACAGAGTATAAATTAAAGTTCAAAAGATGCTTATTTTTCAGCTCTGAGCTTGATGCGGTTTATGTAGATGCTCGTGCTTCTCTACAGATCAACTGACCGAATTATTGGATTTAAAATGCAACAAACAAAAACGAACCATTAAAGCAATAATTAAGAAATTCTGCTTCCAAACTTTCATACAGGCCTACTAAATGACTGGCCAGGCTTTTTTTGTCCAGTGGAGAAATCATTTTCTAAACCATAATGTATTTTTTGTGTGATTTGTGATTCTAAGAACTGATTGAAACTGAACTCTTAATTTATAATTATCTATTGTTGTTATCAAATTTAGGGAATGTTTTTCATTACTCCATGAAGACTGAATATTTGAATCCAATTAGCAGAACTCATTATTACAATCCGTCTCTTACATATAGCAATTGTCCTGGGATTATTGTTGTACACTCCCCAATCCCTTTCCCCTCCCAGACTTCATCCAATTTTAATTGAATTATGCTCCCAAACCCTCCCGTCATCTTCTAAACTGAAACCAGATGAGCAGCTCTAATCTTGAATCTTAACTATGAGTTTATTTAAAGGATTGAGAACGATGTCTGAAGAAAGCAGACTAAAATTATCTTTCTTTTCTTGTTTTGTATACAGTGCACTGTATGAGACAGAGTTAGAATATATTTTGTTCTTTTGGCCTAAAGATCTTAACCTTAACCTGTCTTATTTCCATCAAAAGGACTAAATGAGATACATTTTTGTTTTTGTCCTCATACTTCTTTTAGACAGGATTTTGTGGTGTAAGTGTTAAGAACACTTTAAACACTTTAAACAGAAACTGTGTGTAAATACAGACACACTTCCCTGAAGAAAATGTACTGTGGTATACTGTGGTGCTCTTTGGCACCACATAATAAAGCATAGAGAGATAAAAGATGAAAAATGCAAGAAAGTAGGGCACAGATAGCTAAGTGTATGTTGAAAGATTGGTAAGGAAGCATGATGTGAACTTTAATTTCCCATGCTGTATCGTATACATTGGAATTTCAATACTTTACTGTAGGCTTTATTGCTATGTTACCCTTCTCCCCTCCACACACACAGCAAACTGAACATGTACAGTGTAGTAACAGATACTGTAAAAGCAGAAGTTTTTTCTCCCTGTTGTGTGCAGGCTAATGAGCCAAACTGGAATCTTACACTGTGGCTGTGCCAATGCCCTTTACACTGTACTGTAGCTCTCTGGACACTCCACCACATGACACCAGTCATATGGAAAGAGTGAAGCTCAGCCCACACATACACTAGATACAGTAAATGCTCTGGGGACATTTTCAGCAATTATACTAAATTGCCTACAATACAAACTGGTCATATCACCTGATTTAAGAATATCAGCCAGTGGCAGTAATCCCATGTCCTGAATATCAACTTTCATAAAAAAAAACTATTTAAAAATGTTCTTAAACAGGCTTGACAAAGTATTACTCCTTATATGAAAAACTATGATATCTCAGATATTAAACCTACACACTCACATACAGTACATATAGGTATTAAATGTACATATAGTATATGTATATGTATGTGTACGAAAAATGGATAGTTGTACATACTGTATACTGTACATATATTGTAAGTAAAATCAGGTCACCTTCAAATAAAACATAAGCAAGAGTCTCTCTGTCTTCTAGCACAATGAAGTACAGTATATTCAGAATTGTGCTGCTTGCAGTTTTATACTGTACATTGCCTAAATTACAATTAACAATAAGAACAACATTAATATAAACAGGGCTGGTCACTCAGGTAGAATAATATGCCATTCAGTGTATATCTTTTCTCTTCGTGGGCAGTTGGTTCCACACTTTTGTCTGTGAGGACAAAAGTCTACATCTTAGTAGTACTCATTGAAGACTAAAGGCATGAGGTTCCTGTCATAAAGAGTGGTTTTATTAGGGATTGCACCTAAAAATTAATATGTACAGGGAAAAAATAAGGTCACAGCAATTCTAGAATTGTAAAGCACATTAACACAAATCATAGAAAAAATATATAAGGCTTTTGTGAGAAAAACTGAACAAGACAAAGTGCAGACAGGAAACTGAAGTGGGAAACCATCACTCTTTTTTTAACACGTTTTGTAACACCATACAAAGCGTTGTTTTTATTTATATACTTCAGGTTTCTCATAAATTAAGTAGTGATTCTTATCAATGCTAAATTTAACTAGGACTGTGAGCACACACATGCGAGCTGTGGCCTTGTTAGCTCACGAACAAAAAGTTTCTAAATGTTAGAGCTGTTTTCTTCAAACACAGCAACAACAAGACTTACTGTATAGCAGGCAATAAAAACAGAGCTTTGGTGTTCAGGTTAAATAGAAAGTCTCTTTAAATCATACCTAATTAGCAGTGAGCTGATACTACTGGATTCTGCAGTGCTGAAATATTTTTTACAAGATAAACTTGTGAAACATTCAGCTGGCAAAATGTGTTAACATATGCAATGTGCTTCTTTTTATCATACCACAGATTTAATTCAACATTATAGACGACAGATAAAGAAATATATCCATTGTATTAATGATCTCTAAAATTTTTAAAAACCATTTTACATTTATCTCTTATTTTATAAATAATATATGAGCATGTAAATTCAGGGTGTTTGTCAAAACACATTTTCCTTCTAAGCATGCATAAATAAAGCACAAAAACAAAATGCTAAATAAAAATTAGATGATTTAATTGAGCACATTCTCCACATTTTTAGTATCAAATAGTATGTGAATATCTCATTGAATAGTGTTAATGTTAACCTAATCATAAAAATGAAAAATGGTGATTACTATTTGGTGAGGTAGATAATTCAAATTGCATTATGTCCTGAAGTTAATAAGTGAAACTCTTTGCGCTGAAGCTTGTGTATCACAGATATACAGTACAGAGATTCTCCACCTCATGGTCATATCATTTTCAAGACATTGTTTCTGATGTTTAAAACACACAATGTAAGAGTTAGCAAAAGTCCATCTGATGCAGCTCATCCCAGATTAGGTTGGTTTTTAGCATCACCTCTACAGAATTGAAAACATTGTACTGCATTACCTAAAAACTTATTTTATTCACTCATTCTATGTAAATCAGAATTCTGCCTTTACTCTGTTCAAAACAAACACCATCTTAGTTTTTTAAATGCAAAGGCAAAAAAATAAGACAGACTCAAGAAGTAAATCTGATGTGAAAGAGAGCTGATATAATTTTTTCTTCTGTTCTTGTTTTTGCCCCTGCTTTTTTAATCATGATGACATATGTGTGCTGGGGAGGCTGAGGCAGTGACAGGCAAAGCAAAGAAACCAAAGTTAGTACCTCCTTAAATAGCCATAAGCTCAAGATTAAATGAACCCAGAAAATGAAGAACTCATTGTATGTCTTTTCTTCCAAATCCATTAAAGTATTTTTTAAAACTGCTGCAGATTTACACTTTTTCTAACGAGCATTCCAAAGCACTCATCACTGCCACTACTTGTGCATTGCTGTCCAAACATGCCTGATGTCCTGATTTTTGTTTTAATGTATAGCTGTTCACTATGCAGGAAGATAGTAATACAGTAGATAGAACATCCATATACTGTATCTATTAAAGCCTTGAGATATGAATATTCACTGTTTGATTCGGAAACCTCATTCAAGAAACTGGTTTTCCTTAAAATTCATCCTTCCCAGTACTGGCTAGGCCCATCCTTGCTAAGTTACAGAGATCTGAAGATCAGGCTTCAGTGTGGTAATACTGCTTTAAAATCCTCCAGGATCTAAAGCTTTTTCTTTTACTAGATAAGAATGCTTTCATTAAGAGCTTGCCTTGGCTCTTAACCAAATTCCATGACAGACCACTACCACATAATTAAAATGTCAATTAGCTAAAGTTCACTTCAAAAAATAAAGAAATTCACAATAATGTGGAGCTTTATAAAGCTTTATAAACTTTTTTTTAAAGCCCACCGTGCACTATTTCATCCAGGTATTATGGAAGCCTCACTGGCGAAAATGGGATTCTATAAAAATTAGTGTAATTAATTTGATTTTTATCAGGGCACTGTACAAGACAAGTCTTCAGGCCTATACATCCTATGATCCTGTACAGTTCATGAATATAGTGTAACGGAACGGCCGATATACAGGTTGTACGATCTGTTTGCAGTGTGGTGACGGCACCGCCCTTCCCTGCACATAACAGGGATGCTGGCCGCCGGGGCTAAAGAAAGTGTTTCTTACAGTATATTTAAATGATACTTTTATCCAAAGTTACTTGTTATGATTATAATTACCAATGTCCCTAATTTGAATGTTTAAGTCTATTTATAGGGCCACTGGAGCATTTTCCTTTATTTCATTGGCAATATCCATGCTCTTTTGACACAATGTCCTTCATAAACGCTATAGAATTATTTTTCAGGAAATTTCAAAAAGAATAAATGTCATTCCATGACTTGTAACTGCCACTCAAACCAAAGCTGTGGTGGCAGAAAATGGATTCTATCTAATTGAAGTTTCTTTAATGAAATTATTTATATATATTATCCCCTTGAAAAAAATGCATCCGGTCTTCAAAACTACTGATACTTGACTTATTTTTGGTGTCCATGCATGTTAAACAAGCTTTAAAAATAGTTATGAGTGACATGCTTTCAAAGAGGCTTATCAGGTAGCATAAGGAAATGCTACATGATGGAATTGTTTTCGTTCTTTGATCTGCCTTCACATAAGTTTATGGAAGTATGTGGACCAGAGGACATGTTGGTTCAATAGTGAATTAATCAGGCATATTATTGTGCTCACAGTATGTCAACATTATGTTATGGTGAAATAATTTGGAAAAAAAAAGATATATAATAGACATTAAACGGATGTTAATGTGCTGATCTGAAAAAACATGGTTATGATAATAACAAGCCTTAGCAGTCAAATTCTATTTAAAAGAAGGGCATGCAAATGATTTAGAATATGGCAATATTGAAGGTTTATTCCGCATTATTGGTATTGCTTTGTTTTTCATTGCATTCATTTATATTACATTGATATGCAATTGTGATTTAAATAAATGAATCTATGCTTTTTTTTAGTTCTGCTCAGGTAGTCCTGTGCAGTGCCCTGTGCTTTTGGAATAGGTTCTGTGCTACTGCAGCCCTTCCCAGGAATAAGCAATTTACTAATAAAGGACAAAAGTGCACAAAATTATAAGATAAGGCAACAATTAAAACAGTAACAAATGAGAAAAGAAAAATCTCAGTTATCTTATCATAATGCACCATGTGTCTCTCAAAGGAAGACTTGGCTCTAAACTCACTTGATTTAGACATTTCACCTTTTTACAAGTTAATAAATTAAAATAAATAGTGTTAGAGAAGACAAATAGACAACTAAATTTGTTTACTCATACTGAAAGCAGTGTCAGTTTTTGTCAACCCTTAATTAAAAGTAATAATGTATTATTTAACGTGACATACTGTAAATATTTAAATATAGCAAGCATTAAAATACTGTAAACTTATTTTATTTACACAGTTTATTTAGAAAAATAAAGAATTAAGATATGTTTATGTCATTCTGCTTAACTGGTCAATTAAGAATAAAAATGATGTGCTTGTGTGGCTTTGACTGTTGCATAAACACTAAATCATTTTATCAATGAGTTGATTAGGCATTTAACCTGCTGAATGAAAACCAACTGAAAATCAAAAAGAGAAATACAGAAAGAAACCAATATGCTCACTCCAGACAACAATTTATTTGTGTTATTGAATTTTTGGAAACTAGACTCAGTGCACTGTTAATTGCCGTCCATGTACTTGAATCCAGCAAGATATTAAAGCCAAACACTGACAGGCCATGACTGGGGAGGCCACAAGTCTGCATTCCAAGATCAATGGGGAGGTCAAGTGTGGTGGTGTTGCAGATTTGCTACAGAACTCTGCTTGTGATGATTGATGGTAACCTTACTGCACACCACTACATTTATTAAGCCTTGAGTTTCTTCACAGTTCCTCGAGGCTCATCCTGACTTGACAACATTCCGGCTTTCTTTTGAGATGAGAATATGGTAGCTTTGCCACAGTCTCATCAGTCTTGGGCCCTATTGTACATTTTGAACTCAGAAAAATTGTGGCATCTAGAATTCTGAGACCAGTATATAGTGTTGTGGGAAATTGTTCATCAGAGGAGAAGGACACAGTCTTGTGCCGATTCAGTTTTATTGAGCCTCAATAAGTACAGCAGCACGCGCTGGGCCTGACCTGTAGAACAGGCAAACTGCAAAGGTTTCCAGCTCTTATACACAGAGACAAAAGTTACTACAGTACTTCACACATTAACATGTAACAGGAGTTTGCTTGACACTTTTAGTTTTTTCCCTTGTTTATGGTGTGTTTTCCTTGTTTATGGCTTTCTTTGTTTATTTTATTGCAGCAGGGCATTCATTGTTGCAGCTGTTTGGTGCAAGTCACCTTTGTTTGCTGTAACACATATTTTGAGATTACCTAAGTTAACTTCTACAATATAATTCAGTACTAATATTGTAGTGCTGGATACGTGCGGTATAAATATAGGTCCTACTTCAATAGGTTCTAGTTACTGTATATATTTTCCATGACAAGTACAACATTATTATTTTTATTTTAAATCTAGATAAGTATGGGCAATATATAGATCAGATAGCACCAATATACTCTTTGTACAGTATCTTTATAAATACAATAGATGATTATGATAATAATTTTAAGAATAACATCCAAATCCACTTAAGATCTTAATAATCCCTGCAAACAGATTAAAATGATTTAGTATAAATGTAAAGCAAAATGATTGGCTTTCATTACTGTGTCCCATGTGACATATGTGCACTGACAGAGTGATTTAAGAGAATGTTGTTCTTCAATGGCAGTTGCCCAAATACAGACAATTGATTGCATCGTCAGTCTTCAGCTTGTCTCTGTGTACAAAATACTTGCTTAGAGCTATTGTTCCAAAAGTTCCAAGCACATTATAAAGGTAAAGGTAAGTGAACTGTAAATGTATATTCTGACATTGACAAAAATAATCTGAAGCCATTGGAACACATTTATGAACCCTTAGATGAAATCATTGAATTAGCAAGGTACAGTACTAACAAGATGGTCCAATGGTTTCTTCTTTGTTATATTTTTCTGTGCTCTAAAGTTCGTGATGCACAATAACATCTTTTAGGGCGTTATTTTTAACTTTCTTTTAGCTAGAAAGACAGTGCACTTTAAATACAGATGGGAAGAAACATATGTGTTTCTTTTCATTCTGCCTAAGGACTGAATTACTGGAGTGATTAAGAAATTTATGTGGGGCCTCTCCTTTTGTGATAGAGTGGTTGAAGACTGCTTTCTATGATCTGAAATGCTAACAAAAAGGAACAGAATTTTGGAAATTGTTAAAAAAGGAAATATTTTTTACAAACTGTATTTAAATATACAGTACAAACCTCAGCATACAGGAAACAATATGCATTAGAAGTGAAGCAGGGTGGCACAGTGGTGCAGTGGTTAGTGCTACCAGGGCCTTGGGTTCAAACACAGACCTGGGGTGCTATCCCCGTGGAGTTTGTATGTTCTCCCTGTGTTTGAGTGGGTTTTCTCCTACAATCCAAAAATATACTGTTTCTTGGCTCCTGGGACAACTAGCCTTAAGTGTGAGTATGTTTGTCTGCCCTGTGATGCACTAGTGTCTTGTGTAGGGTGTATCCTGACTTTTAAATGTTGTTTATCAGGATAAGCTCTGGCTCCACTGCAAATTGAATTGGAAGTGGATGGATAAGTGAAACGTAGCAGGATGGCCTGGATACGAATACGAAATAAAAACCAAACAATAGCCTTTAGTTTCAAGATAACGTGTTTATGTTTTTTGCATGACAACCTCTATTCATTTATTTATCAAAACATAAAAGTTCAAGAACTTGACACAAAATGTAATGTTTTTGCCAACTTTAGGTTCTCAGTCTTTGTTAATGTATTGCTCCAGTCCTGTCAGAACAATTGTTTCCTTGGTATCTAAGGATGTTCTCCATACTTCTCAATTTAGCAAGAATTACTGTCCTAAAATCTTGTGTCTTGATCACCCTGAGTATATGAAGCAGCTCTATATATCACAGTAGTCTATTAAAGGTTTCAGATCCCTCTAGAAAGATGGATGCATTAAATTACTTTATAGAATAATAAATGTTGATGAAATGATTAAACATTACATACATCTCTAAATTACAGAGTGCAAGAATCATTTTAAGATATACTGTATAGTATACTGTATCTTTAATATAAAATCTCATATGAACCTTTCATTTTATAGTTTGCAAAATAGATTACTTAATATTAATTATAGATTAATGAACAACAGCAAAGATACTGCAGCATCATGCTGTAGTTGAAAAATGACATTTCAGTGGTTCTCAACATGCATTTTGATTCTATGGGTATAAAATAGCAGAAACAGGTAATTCAATATCTTGGGAGATGCTGTAAGGACATTTCTTAGTGTGATGCAGTGCTATTGTGGTAATATGAATAATATGAACTGTTTAAAACACCATCTTAGATCATAATGCTTTTCCTCACTATAATTTATTTTGTTTTTTTTCACTGTCTGTTTTGTGGAATGTTCTTGCTTTTGGTTTCTGATGGTGCAAATCACCATCATAAAAGTGATCGGATTAACCTTTAATTCCAGGGCTTCTACTGAAACCTGAAGCTCAACTTTGAGGATGTCACATATCACCACTGCAAGTCCTACTCTAAATTGTGAGAATGAAAGAAGAAGCAGAGTTAAGAGGAAATGTATATTTTCCTTAATTCTCTCTATTCCAGGGAAGCTGCATTTCAGAATGTCTACAATATGTTCAGAAATATGCCTATGCAAAGTGGGATATTTTAAATGGATGATATGAGGGTGGGTGGAGCTTATTGCTAGTCATATGATTTTAAGCAAGAATTTCAGCAGATAGGCTCTGAAAAAATGCCTCCAGGCTGACTTTCTAGGAATTTTGTGAGGTGGAACTAAATAAAAATCACACAAGCTCTTTTCTGAAGCACATTCTAGCCTCAGGTGTTTGCAAACCTGATACTCTTCCACTTCACATTTCCTCCAAATAGGCCTAGAGACACCCTTTCAGATTCAATTTTTCTTTTCTTCAACAGTTTGTTAGCAAACCACACTAGAGGAAAAAAGACAGAAGATAGGAAATGAAAAAATAAAGATACCAATTATACCAATTTATCAAAGAAGAAATTCCTCAAAACTGCAAAGATAAAAAAGAACTGCTTTGTAAAGAGAAAGGCATTATTTGGGTCCCTTTGTCGAGCCATTTCATTAAGTACAGCATGTCTCTTCACTCTCAGTTTGTTTACTTTTGGCAAATTAAAAGTAATATTATCACAGTCAGCTAGGCATAACTAGATAAGGCTATACAGAAAGAATTACACTAGGCTTAAGTTTTAAACATTTTTCCTTCAGTAATGCATGAACAATGCCAAAGAAAAGGACTACAGATCCTCATTTTTCCAGCTTCCCAGAATTAGTAATACTAGCAATTTTTAAAGATTTTCATCTTTGTTTTTACAGATCAGGTTTTCTAGTTCAAATCTAATATTTAGATCAATTTATCAATTTTTAAATCCTGACTCTCAAGTAATGTAGTTAAAGTTCCTTAAAATATCTGGGCACTTAAGAACATAGTTATTTAGAAACTGCATTGAACAATAATGGGTTAACATATCAAATTAAGAAATTAATTTTAATAAGGAAGGATAAACAAATCACTGAACCCTAAAGATGTACTAATATGCCACTTGTGATGTCACAGGGGGCACAGTCACCACTGGGCACACAAGTAGGCATGGTCCAAACCAGAGACACACCCCAAGACAAACTAGCAAAGTAAAATAACTTGTAAAATAAAACTTCCTTATTTACAATGGGGAAAAATAAAACTAAAATAAAGCCTAGCTCTTCTCTGAGCTCCTGGCTTAACTTAAAGACTCAAAGGCTGAGGTTGTTCTTCTACACAGGCAGAGCACGATTTACAGATAAACAAAACAAAGGGTTTTACTCACCCACAACCCAATTCCACAGCAAATATTGTTTTCTCCAAGTCTGTTCTTCCTCTGGTCTGTCATATAAAACTTCAAGTTACTCATTCAAGTTCTTCAAGTTCTGGTTTTCAGTCAGCATTCACCCTTCCACCAAGTCAGCTTCAGTCTCTCTTCTGCCTCAACAATCGACTTGCATAGGCAGCAATATAGCATGCAGATGTATCTTTTACATTGATTGCTGGCACACACCATTTTGTAAATGGTTTCCTCTGTTAACTATCTTGGGAAGGGCAAGAGTGTCTGTGAATTATATAATGCTTCAGGGAAAGTATCACCCACTGAGAGCCCCTTGAGGACTACACCCCTCGTGGCATCACACACTGTTTCGAGAAACGCAGTATAAAGAACTCTGCAACCTATTATATACAGTATCTTTCCTCACTTTCATTAAAATGGCTTTGGGGAATACTGTTTTATTATTAGGGACTGCCTACAGTAGAGCTTTCAAATATTTGGCAAACATCTTTAGACTTTCTCAGAGGGACATGTGAATCAAATCACTGGTGCAATTTAAATAGCATTACTTCCTTATGTGCCGAATCTTCAGAGAGAGGAACTGAAAATAGGTATTTCAGATGGAATTGGTTATTCTTAATGTTGCATTTGCAATGCTGCAGTGAGAAGACAAGTGCAAGACTTGGGTGCAAGACCCAAGTGCAAGACTTCGGGATCTTCAGGAGATCCCAGAAAGACGAGATGGTGGTGAGCCAGCAAGTATGGTGTAGAAAGAGAAATGACCAGGCTGGCTGAAGTTTTGGAGTGAATGAATGCTGTAGTTTGCAGGATGAGAACTGTCTGTAGGAATAACGGCAGGCAGTGGGAGGGGAGCAGTCTGGAAAAGTAGGCAGTAGTTTTGCGTAAAGGAGTCTGCCAGGAGGGTACAGACAGTAGGACTAGCAGGTTCTGCAGTAAGGCCAGTGGAAGGTTGGATATTGGACGTTCTGGCAAGAGGGTTTCCAGGGAGAGGGGATACTTCTGTAGATTGGTGCTTAAATTGTGAAGGAGAAAAGTTGTCTTTTTAGAAGCATGTACAGTAGGTAGTTGTTACACATTCCACTTCTGTCTCTGTCCCGTCTTGCATTCCCACGCGCATTCTCTTTAACAAATGCTCACGCTGCAAGTAATACACCTATCACCGTTTACTCCCATCACTATTTTAGTTCTCCTCTTTCCTCACTTCCTCGCTCACATTTGCGGATACTCCTATAGCTCCCAAGTGCATGTTATTCTCTTCTAAGCCTACACTTCGGTATTTGATCTTCTAGCCTGCTCCTCGTTTTCGACTTTGCCTTTCGTTTTGGATTGTTGCCCTCTCGTTGTCTCTCCCGTGTACAGACCTATTTGCTTGCTTCCTGGTTTTGTTCTTTGCTTAGTGTTTTGGATTGGTATTTTCTCTCTCCTGAGTCCTGCACAGGATACATACACCCTATCTGCCCGACCTGACAGTAGTAGCCTTACAGCAGTTGGGGATCAATATCAGAGTTCCGATCTAGCCAGACTCCAGCCTTAAATGTCCTCCTTAGATGTTTGACTGGTGGATTGATAGGCAGTTGGTCTAATTGAGAAGCAACCCAATTTCAGACACATGGGGCTGGTGGAAGGCTGAGTCCCTGTGTGAATGCTCTGGTCGCCTGTGGCAACAGCAGGATGTGAGCTGCTCCCAGCCTAGGCATGACAGTTATCCTATGACAATAGTAGCGGCACTAGTCAAAGAATATCTTCAGACAGATGAACCAAAATTTGTAATTGTTTTTTTTTTTCATTTCTACGTGTAACAACTTTGCTCCCCCTTTCAGAGGGGAAGACAATAAATATACCTCCTCTGAAACAAGACACTTATTGGACCATTACCTTCTTTTTACATTACAATCCCACAGCGCCCAGTTGGCAGCTGATTCAGTAGACGGTGTAACAGACACAGCAAGATTGCATGCACCCTATATGCTACAGGGGTTGCTGCTAAAAAGGAAACTGTGGATATCTTAGCACATTTGAGACCACCTATTTTAACTGTGTGTTTGGGGGGTTCCCAGTCACCTAATAATAATCCTCTAATCACAGAGTTTAGATGAACACAAGTAAAAAGTCAGGGCATGAGACTCCAGTCTACCTTTTGAATGGTTGTCTTCACTGGATCAGTGACCACAGCACAAGCCTCTCAGAAGCAGGATTATAAGGTAAACACTGAGCAGCTCCAGCCTCCTACCTCTAAAGTGCTCGCAGTCCTATAGAGACTTGTTTTAAAACCTAATGTTGCTTCCTAATGACTCAATTTAGTTCTGATATGGAGTAAATTAGTTAGTTATATAATTTCACTGCTAAACCTGTTTTAATTGAACTGTAAAACACAAGCATCACCTGGAGTGATCAGAGTACTGCAAAACAGCTACAGTAGCTTACAATGCTAAGCGGAGCACTTTCATGAATGAAAGTACAGTAACAGATTATGTTATCTTGTTTTTTGCATGATTAAATGAATCACTGAAGAGTGGATTGGTGGCAAGTACTACAGAATATGAACTCACCAAATACTCCCTATATGAAAAAGCAGATACAAATATATACATACATAGTTTTATGTATATATTTATATCTGTTTTTTCATATAGCACGTATACAGAGAGCTAAATTTGCTTACTATTGCCACTATAGGAGTTTAGAATCAGCACAGAATCAGAAAGCAGTGGAAATAGTGTATGTCAGAAAAGTATGAGTGTACAGAATTTTCAATAAATATTTGTATTTTTGTATGTCCTCCTCATGTTTTACATAGTGTTGCACATATGTTGTACATATGATTTGGCCTTGAAGAGGAAGCCAAAATATGTATTTATATATATTTATACAAGGAAATCTAAAGAAGACTCTGAAGAACCAATGTGCTAAGAAAAGGCATTAATTGCTTCAAATAATATTATTGAGGGAATACCTTACAGTGATGATGATGACTTAGCTAGTTCTGTGCATGCATTTACACAGCCTCCATTTGTGTTGTGTTTTGTATTTCAATTAAAAATCCTTTCTCAATGATTCTGGCAGAGCTTTGATGAGGACTGGATATGAAAAGCATTACTTAAATGTAAAGAAGTGTGCCCTTAAATATCTTTAGAAGAATGAAAAAAAGAACAGAAGTTAAGTTTCTCAGGGAAGCCATTACAATGGATTCAGTGGCCTTTACAGTATAATAATCCACATACCTTAGTGAAATTAATCCCTCCTGGGATTTAAAAAAACAAGTGTAGTAGAGCCTACTGCTAAATGCAGTCTTTAAATTACTATAGCCTTGTGGGAAACATGATGTCTGGAAGATCCAGATCAGTGTTTTTTTATTAAGCAAATGCTGCTTCAAAGAACTGTGTTCTCTGCCCAGAGGGATTGTGGGTGATGATCTGATGAGGAAAATAACACCGCGTGGTTATTCTGCTCAAATAAACCCTCATTGAACAGAGGTGCTTAAACAAGAACAGAGGAGAAATGATCAGAACAATGAGGTGGGGCCCAAAGCGTCATGGCCAGTAGTGACCTATTCATGTAGTTCTCATTAATTACAGCTGCTTGCTTGTCACAGCTGGGAAAGGGGAGTGGGGGCAAGAATTAGTTTAGTCTATTGCTCATACCATGAGGTGAAGCATGGGGGAGGGGTTAGGAGAGGAGCACAATACAATGTAAAAATGAAAGACTGGTGCAGTGCCTACTGGCGTGGGTGATGTCCATTTCTCCACTCAAAACACATTTCATTTACAGTATATGGAAAACTGTGGGCATGTATAGTTGAATACAAAAAAACACTGGAACCAGCTGCAGCTTACTAATTTAAAATTCAGAAGGTAGGCAGAACTAGAAGAGTTCTTAAAACATCTGTAGAAGAGCATGCATCTTGCAATTTACATGACCCTTTTTTTCCTTAGAATAGCAGAAAGTGTGTTTTCAAAATTCTTTGAAGTTAAAACTGTACTGTGAATCAAATCTGATATTCATTGTAGTTGTTCAAGGACCTTCAGACAAAACAAAAACAATTTGCCATGTTTTTTTGAGAAATTGTAATGCCATCAAGCATGTTTAGTTTTGTAGTTTAGTTCAGATTTTGTGATTGAGATTATGTGAAAGTAAGTGAACAATTCTGAGCTCTGCCATACCCTCAAATCCATCCATTTTAACCACTTAATGCAATTCAGGATTGCAATTGAAGCAGAACCTATCCTGGCAAGCAAATGGATAAAGGCAGGATACACCATGAATGGGACATTAGTCCATTGCAGCACACTCTCAGATTTAAAACAAAAACAAAGAAGACCCTACCCACACACAAGTGTTAACTAACAGACACAGCTTTTCTTTTCTTCAGTTTGCATTAATGTTACTGTGAGTGTGCCCATGTGCTCCTACAATATGAGTCTCGCACCTACACAGATGTTTGCTTGCCTCAAAGTGTGATTGCACAGGAGGCACTTTGCATAGAAATATAAATGTATAAATATATACATACTGTATGAGAATTTTTTATTATACTTTCAACTGCAGTTCTTGATTTTATTTCACCTAAATTAAAAGAGTCATTTACATGATAATCTCAGTTCTACAGACAAAGTATAATGCACACACCAGAGAACTTTGATCACCAACAAATCAAAGTCACAAATTAGTATTTAGTGCCTCTTTTATATTACATTTCTATGTGCTATCTGGATGAGACTTTTATGAGTAACAATAATAAAATAAAGTACAACTTTAGTACAGGGGCTACTAATTAATTTCTAAACATATGAACAGTCATGAAGAAAGGTCATGTGGCCCAGTTATCCCATTTGGTGTTAGTTAATTGATCCAAGGATCTCATCAAGCTATTTCTTAAAAGAAACCAGGTTATGGATGGGCTTCAACAACATGGCTGGATAGTTTGTTTTACATACTCCCACAATCCTCTGGGTAAAAGAAGTGCCCTCTGTTCTTAGGTTTAAATGCACTTCTGCACAGTTTCTGCTTGTCTCCTCTGGTTAGTTTCACTGTTCATTTGGAAGGAACCCACTGGGTTAACTCTGTCAATGCCTTTGAATATCTTGAATACATGTATCAAGGTAGTCTTCTCTGTTCAAGAATAAAAAGTTCAATTCTTTCAGCCTGTCAGTGTATGATAGCCCCTTAAATATCTAATTGCTGTTATCTGGATGGATTCCAGAGAACCAATATGTTTTCTATAATGTGGAGATCAAAATTGTATGCAATATTCTAAATGAGGTCTTACTAAAGTGCTTTTTTTACAGTTTTAACTTAATGTTCCTTGATTTAAATTATTTGCTTTTAACTATATATCCTAGTATTATGTTAGCCTTTTTTAATGTCTAGAAGATGTAAATTATGTATTTTTCATAAGTAGGCTCTTCTAGCTAAGCATTTCACATTTTGTTTTTATTATTTATGTGTTTACTGCCAGCATATTGCACTTGTTTACATTTAATGTCACCTGTCATGTGTTTACTCAATTGCAAATTTTATCTAAATATTTTTTTAATTTCATTTACAGCTTCTACAATGATTCCTAATCCTCCAAATTCGTAACCATTTGTTATCATCTGCAAACGTGAATAACTATTCTAGAATTGAGATAATTGACATAAATTATGAAGAGAAGCAATCCTAGTACAGATCCATGAAGTACTCCACTAATTACTTCACTCCATAGTCTGTATTCATCCCTTATCTGTAACCACTTTTTAATAACCCATTCTGAATCCAAACACTAAGATTTCTTAATTTTAAGTAATCATTGTACCCAAAACACTTTCCCCACTTGTATGCTAATACTATCCAATGCAGAACATTGTCCTTCTGTCAGATTTACCCCTGCTGTGGTATACTAGCACTTGCCTTGGTAGCCAGACACACATCCACTAATCTGTCACTCAATGGCAGTTACCATGGAAACACATTCTGACAGGAAACCTGCATCACCTGTGGACAATACTCGGGGATCTGGTAAAGAGTTAAGGTCCGACATTAAGTCTGTTCTATGAGTGTTGTTCAGAGCCCCTCAAGTTACATTCTCGTGTCTCTTGTATCATGCTTACTTGGATTCATGAAATTGCTTTGTTCCCAACCATGTCCCTTGAATCACCACCTGTGCTAGTTACTGTCTACGGTATGTATCTCGGCTTGGACCCTGCCTTGCTTTGATCTTGCAGCCCAGACATTCACACTGTGGTTTGCTACAGTGAGTTTCTGGCTTTGACCATCACTAGTTTCTGACCACTGACTCTTAACTGTGTTTGCCTGCATCATGCTCTGCCAATTTACCCCTGATAGCTGCAGCACTATGCTGGTGCCTGCTGAGCATCTCTGTGTATGCTCTGTTTCCTGGTTCATTCAGCTCACCCAGAGCAGAGCACCTTATGAAAACAGACCATCTCCATCACAGCAGTGGGACATGACACCTTCTGCTGCCTGAGGCATGTTGCTCTTCCTTACTGAACACCTGAGTGAAATACTTATTTAGTAACTCAGTCATTTCTGTTTTATTGTTAGGAGGTTTACAATTTTTTCTTGGATACAATTATCTTCATCCTCAATGGTTCTTTTGTAGTTGTAGTACTGAAAAAAATGTACCCACTCTATGACCAACTAGTGGGCACCTCACAGACCTGCCCCGAAGGATTGTATAGTTGTGTAATAGTAAATGATTACAACGCATGGAGGAGTGGGATCTTTCTCAGTTACAAAAATATGTATTACCTTTGTCACAGCTTAGAAGTCTTAAATAAGTAAATGCCTTTTCTAACCTTGTTTTTTTTCTTCCTGCAGCTACTAAAAAAATAATACTTGATACTTTATACTATGCCTAGAAAAAAGCATTTAGCATTTATAGTAGTTCAGGTGGGTAGCTGCGTCAGCATGCGTAGGCTGCAAAGGCTGCAAAGGAACAAGTAAACAGCATGGAATAAACCTATTACTTGTTCATTTAGCATTTATTATTGGTATTGAGCAAGGTAAGGCAAGGTTAGAAATATTTTGTAGAACGTCTTATTTCCCCATGAATGTTTTTTAATATAGATAAGTAGTATTAGTGTGGTACAATATATTGCAACAGCCTTTGTGCAAAACAGTAGATGATTTATTTTTTGAAGACCAGCCATTCTAAGCTCAACCTGTTATGTGTCAGCAACTTTTTTTTCTCCCCAGATTCAGACGTTTGCTGTCAAATGAACCAAGGGATGTTACACTTGGTAAGGAGAGTCTCAGAACGTGTGGCAGAATTAACTTGTCACACCAAGGCTGCTCTACATGCCAAGAGAGCTCATTTAATTAAAGATGCCCGGGGACAGCTTAATCTGTATTTGACAAGACCTGTTTAAATCTCTACAGCGGGAAACACTGTGCAGGGCATATCTAAGAATCACCCCTTTGGACCACTGCAGAAGGCTGGCCAATATATGGCAGTGGAGTGGGGGGGCTACCTGCTAAAATTGGTGCTGGGCTGACCTGTTTGGTCTCTCAAACTCAGAACTAGAAAAATCAGTTTTAACACATATTTCTTATGTCCTGAACAAAAACTGTCAAATAACAAACTTCCAAGTGGGACAAAAGTTGCAAAATGCCACTGTACCCCCATTATTCCAGCTCCACATACTAACTCCTTTGTTCTTTGTTACAGAGAGAAAAAGGGGAGCAATGACCTGCATGCCACGTGCACCAAAGACCTTTACATCCCCATCTTCCTCCAGGGTTTTTTCAGAGATATACATTTATGGAAATTTACATTTCAGCTGTTTTGAACTCACTTTCTACAGAAGTTCAGGTCTGTCACCCTCTTCTAGAGTTAATTACAGGGACCTTTGGAATGTGGCCTCAGCAGTAGCTAAATGTGGAATAGAAAAATCAAAAGTATACTTTAGTCTTTTGGAGGGTTCCTTGCAGGTGGGATAAAAGCAGAACCCTTTTCTTACTTTTACTGTACATCAACAGTGTAGCTCAACAGGTAAGGCCACACTGTCTAAAACTAATTCAGGCTGGTATGATTTTTTTTTACCTTTAAATCCAGTTGAAACTAACTAGTTTGTGCCTGAAATTATGCAACATAATCGGAATGCTATTCTGATAATGTAGATAATGCATAGATACTGTCTATATGCATTACAAATGACAATTAAACTATAAACTAATATCTCTCTCTAAAGGTTTACATATTATTGTAGTAAAAGATTACACACTCATTTTTAGATTCTTATTTTTCATTCACAATGAATACCAATCCATTGGCAGCTTTATTTTGTGGGGGACTTGACCTTTTAAAAACTTTTAGAGACAAAATTAACATGTTAGTAGCACAATAGAAACGCTGCTGTTACAATCTGAAGTGTTTCTAATTACCCAATGGCATTACAGAGGATTGCAATTGTAGGGTGAATTATGCAACATATAATCAAGTTTAATCATATAATCTAAGTTTAACCAAATGGCGATTTACAGGAGGATTCTTCAGTCTCCCAGGATTTTTTCCCTTCTAATTGTACCCTTTGTTTTTTTAGGGATTTACTACGCTACTTTTAATATCACACTGCAAATTACACACAATCCATTAAAGCTCATATTTAAGTCCTGCAATATATCCTTCTGCTGTACTTTTCTTGGAAGTATAAAAACGTTTTGTGAGAGTAACCAACACCACCAATCAAAAATAGTCAAGAGACATTTCATACAACTAAGCAATGTCCACTGCGGGGTAATGAAAATAAAGCAGGGTGAAAACATGGAGTACAAATGAAAGAAGGCACAAATATTCCAGTAACCTTGACTCTCTCTTGTGCATCCAATACAGTAACACAGAAAATACAACATAGTGGATTTTAATTTGCAGAAGCCTTTTGACAAAATTCCTTATAAAAGCTTAATTCTCAAATAATGAGAATTTGGGAAAACCCACATATTTGGGTTGGCAGTTGATTAATAGATTGGAAGAAGAGAGTACAGATAAGGAATGAAAGCTCTTATTAGGCTGCTGTAATTATCTACAGGGATCTGTACGAAGACTATTCTTATTTCATATACAGTAAATTATCTGGATTCTGGAATACTTGTAACTGTTAACTGTTAGATACTGTTAGTTACTGCAAGATGGCAGATGATACCAAAACAGAAGTATTATCAAACAAAATTATTTCGAATGATTCTGACAAAAATCAAGATCAGGTAAACACTTGGAAGATGATGTCTAATGTAGTCAACTACAAAGTATTAAATGAAAACATAAATTATAAATGCTAAATGGGAAATAATGAGCTGATGAGAGTACTTATGAAAAAGGTTTATGTGTTTATGTTGACACATTCACCTCCTCTAGAATATTTGGGGAAGCAATTAGAATGTTAGAATACATATTTTAAAATATAGGATTTAAATCAAATTATTTTATATTAACCTTGTATAGTGAGAAATCATTAAGAATTTTGTATACAGTTTCAATCACCATTTTGCAAACAATAAAATGCTGCTCTAAAATTTATCCAGAGAAGAGCATCCAGAACATTACTGGGGCTTAAAGTGATGTGCCTTAGGCAGTGCAGTGGCTCTGTGGCTAAGGATCTGCGCCTGTGGCTGGAAGGCTGCTGGTTTTTGTCCTGCGGCCAGCAAAGAAATTCTACTCCATTGGGCCCCCGAGTGTCACGCCCTCTGCACCAGAGGGCGCTCCTACTCTGTCCTGTCCCTAGTTTCCTGTGCTTTGCTGTCCTTCTGGTGTCTCTCCCTCTGGGGCTATACTGTATATTTCCGGGTCACTCATTCACCTTCGCTCAGCATTGACGTTCAGATGTCCTGAGACCCGCCTAGCACCAGGTCGCCACTCTGTCCGTGGGCTGAGGGCACAGGTTTCTATACGGCAATTCCAGAACTCTTTGCGCTGCTGAGCCCGGGCTAACTCCCTGTTCCGCCGATTCACATAGGGCCTTTTTCCGCTCTCCTGCCATTTCACAGTTCGTCCCTTCCAACATCTGTGACACTGAGTAAGGCCCTTAACCCCAACTGCTCCAGGGGTGCCGTATAAATGGCTGACCCTGCGCTCTCACCCCAAGCTTCTCTACCTGTCTGTGTGTCTCATGCAGAGAAAGTTGAGGTATGCAAAAAGACAAATTCCTAATCCAAGAATTTGTATATGGCCAATAAAGTGATCTTATCTTATGTCCTATACAAACTAAAAAAGGTTAACCTCTTTTATCTTGAAAAGAGAAGATAACAAGGAGACTTGATCAAAGTATTTATAAATCCTGAAATACATGGTGAACATTGAAGTGAATACAATATTAACAGTGTAACATTAAATTGAGGCCACAAAAGAAAATACATTTAATCTGCATGCACTTCTTTGCACAAAGTGTGATGAGGATCTGGAACAAGCTGCTCAACCATGTTGATGAAGCCATGGTTACCATGGTGTTCTTCAAGATGGAATGCTCATATCAATTAGCTACTGTTACCAAACAATTGGCCAAGTTCACTGTAACAATTCTTATGTTCTTATCCTAAACATACAGACACGGAAGCAAGGTGGGAATTCTGGGTAAAAAATCTAAAGTTTGCTTTTGGAGAAGGATCAGTGACATTAATTGTAATCATGACAAAGTTTTGTGTATCACATACTGTAGTTGCTCATGATGAAATGTACATTCTGTTGACAGCTACTGTATACTGTATGTTGGACATAATGAAGGCACTGTCTTGGCCATTGTCTTTACACCACAGTAAAGAAGAGAATATATTATTTGGCTTTCTTTGCTTAAAGATGTAGTACTGTTGTAGACTCTGGATGACTATACTGTATATCTATTTAAGTAACTAAAGGCCAGATGTATAGTTTATAATGAAGTGGTTGTGAATAAATTAGCAGTTACTGCACAGGAGCACAAGGCACGCTACTGTTATGTCTGATCTTAAGATGACCTTGCCAAGCCTGTGATCTTCAATAATGAGAATATGTTGCCCCTTGTTCTTGAGACAATTGGCAATTGAAATAACTACAAATTGTGAAGTCAACTAGAACCCTGTGGCAGAACTCTCTTGAAATTTTGATAATTAAAACATGATACTAATAACTTCTCTACCTTCTAGCTCTAAAACCTTAAATAAGTCCTCCATTTAATTTAAAAAAAAACTGTTTTTAGAGGAAGCTTGCTAGCTAAAGGTTTATATTTCAACAGGATATACAGTATAACACAGAAACTGGTTTAAATTGAATTTTTAAAAAATCTGGTTTCAAATTATCCTAGCTTTCACTTCCTTAAAAACAACATGGCAGCAGCTACAAAATAAGACCCTTGGGATAATGCAACTCTAGACAATTTGGATTTCTTCATCAGGAGAATGCCTTTCAATAAGAGAAATGCTCTCAGTATTCAGTTTCTTGTAGGGCGCACTGCCATTTGCTATTAATTTAACACAGGAAATTAAGTGGTCTGTTCAAAAGATCTAAGTAGCAGTGAGTCTGAAATACAGTACTCTGTATTAATTTAGGACCTTCTTTTTATCTTGTGGAAAAAAAGCAGTTAGAGGCTTTCTGAGCTCCTTGATACACAAAGAGCCTTTTAAAAAATCACCCTTTACTCTGATTAACTGAATACAATGAAAGTAAGTTCTTTGCAAATCTTGTTCATATGACAGAGTTGTTAAAATCAGCCCAGAATGAAAGCAACCGTAATATTCTCCAAGTATGAAAAATTGACTGAATTTACACCTTTTCTAGACACCACTGTGAAGGATTCACAGAGAATCTATCAATGGATATTGACTTCTTTCATATTACTAAGTCTACATATAAAACATTTTTTTAATAGAAAGCAAACAACAGAACAAAAAATACCCAGATTATCTTTCTTGCACAATCATTCAATTTACTTTAAAAACACAAAAGTAGAGAAGTTATTAGTATCATGTTTTAATATAAATATTCCTTTGTAAATATTAAAAATGAAGACTTAAAGGAGGTGTTCTACTTCAGGGCTGAAATTTTAATGAGCTACTAACAACTGGCTGACATACATACATACAAAAAGAAAAGCATGTAGAGTATGAAGAATTGGTACCTCCATAATCTATGACCAAAAATGGGTTTAGCTATACAAATATCAATATTCAGTGCTTTATATTAAACATTTCAGCCATCTCAAATTCTAGTGCATTGTTTGCTGGAATGCAAAAAAACAAGATAATACCATTCTTCTGACAGACCACACTAGAACATAAGAATACTCACAAAAAGAGGTGGTCATTCAACTCATCTGTAGTTTTGTTGCCAACAAGCTAAATGATACAATGATCTAATCCAGATCACATATTAAAAGCGTAACAGCTTCAGCAACATGGCTGGGTAGCTTTTTTCAAGCTCCTAAAACCCTCTGTGTAAAGAAGTGCGTCTTGCCCCTAGTTTTAAATTCATGTCCTTGTACTGTATGTGTGTCCTCTCACTTGTTTTGCTGTTCTGATTAAAGCCAGCTCCACTGGGTTGACTTTGCTTATGTTCTTGAGGATCTACAATATTTACATCAGGTCTCCACACAGTCAACAGTGATAAAGACTAAAAATATATGTTTTTAACCTGCTATAGTAGGGCTTTAAAGACAGAATTGTTCTCAGATCTTCATTAGACTAATTTCAGAGTAGAAATATATTTTAGAATATAGTGACAAGACCTGTATGATCTTAGGTATTATTAGTATGTACAATTTTAACATCACACCTCTTTATTTAAATTCTACAGTATTAACAATACAATGCCCTTTTAATTATTCAGACACTTCCGATGGAGTCCCATTTTTTGTGAAAATACAAAATGTCACAAACTCAAGACTTAAGGCTGGGATAAAAAATAACAATGTTGATTGCTTAAGTTTTCAGATCTGTGAACTCAATATTTGCTGGAAGCACCTTTGGCAGCAATTATAGCCATGCGTCATTTTGACTAAATCTCTACTAACTTTGCACATTAGCTTGCTACAATTTGTGCCCATACTTGGGAATTCCTTATGGACGACAGTTTTAAGGTCTTCCTAGACATTCTTAATAGGATTCAAGGCAGGACTTTGAGTGGGCCACTGAAGGATATTCACTTTCTTATTCCTAAGCCACTCCAGTGTAGATCTGGCCATGTGCTCTGGATCATCATCTTGTTTAAATGTGAAATTCTAGACTATTTTAGGGACCTTTTTCACATTACTCAAAGATTTTATACATTTCTCCTGATTTGTGCTTTTATATAACTTTATCCTTGACTTGTTTTGAAAGCACCTCGGTCTTCATGGTTGAACCTTTTCTTAACAACCTTTGCTTAAAAAGGTTCCTGACTGAGGGACCTTCAAGAAATAGGTGTATTTATTGTGAAACCACCATAATTTCACACAAAGACTGCTTAGCTGTGTGCTTCATCAAAGTTATTTTTGCAACAAAATTAATTTAAGTTCGCTACAGCAAATGTGAATACTTATGCAATTATCACATTGACATTGTTATTACTTATAGATTTACTTCTTTTTGTGTTTTGTTTTGAAAGTATAGAGTGTCATGTCTGCAATGTGTAAAGCAAGAAAATATGAAAACTGTGCAAAGAATAGTTTTATAAAGCTGTATCTGTCCTAACATTGTTACAATAGCCAGTGAGTTTAATGAGGATCCTATGGAGAGAAGTGAGCCAAGACAGAGAAACGTATTCCAAAGTCCAAGCCAAAATTTCCAAAGCCAAAAAATCCAAAGGAGTGCTGTAAGCAAAAATCACTAAGCAAAAGTTGTAAACCAAAAGTCATTATAGTCCAGAAAGTCTGAAGGCCGAAAGATGCAATACCCATGACAACAGCCAGAAGACCCAAACAGCCAAAAGCAGGGTCAGAGAGAAAAGCAGTCAAAAACCAGAATCCAAACCCCAACAAATGAGTACCGAGTATCAGGAGTAAAACTACCGTGATGTAACATTACGGCCCCCCCCCCAAGGGGCGGCTCTGGACACCCTAGAAGGACAATTGGGAAACTGACAATGAAAATCCTGAATGAAGGTATAATCGAGGATAGTCTTTTTGGTCACCCAGGATCTTTCTTCCGGACCATATCCTTCCCAATCAACCAAGTACTAAAGAGCCCCACGATGCCAGTGAGAATCTGGTAAAATCTTGTTGACTGTGTAAGCACGTAATCCATCAATGAGCCAGGGGGGGGGGAGTGGGGTGGGAAAGAGGAGATCGATGAAACGGTTTCAGTAGAGAAACATGGAAGGTGGGGTGAAGTCTGAGGATGGGGGGTAGTGCTAAATGGTAGGAAATTGAAGTAATCTGTAATAAAATGAGAAAAGTTCTGATATAACGAGGACCCAGCTTGCGTGAAGACTGTCTTAATGAGATGTTAGAAGTAGACAGCCATACCATCTGTCCCTGTCAAACTCGAGGCACAGAATGGCGCAGTCGATTAGCAGTATCTGCACAGTATCTGGAAGATGTGTGAAAATGAAATGTCAACATGACACTCAAGTCTTTTTCATAGTTTCTCCAGGTTTACTGTTTTTCATTATATAACTAATGTTTATGTTTTTGCTATCTGATTGTAACCCTCTATGTTATCAACTCTAAATAACATCTTCTAGATATTTTCACAGTGATGAACTTCATCCTAGTAATAATCCTAATGCAGATCCATTTGGATCTTCACCATCACTCTCTATTAGTCATGCTTTTGTTATTCCAATAATCCATTATCATGTGCTGGTACAGTGGCTTCTATCTAATTCTCCTTATATCTAGGTACTGTATAATCACTTTTTACCTGGTCCTTTGAGGTTCTCTCTTTTCCTTTGGTTTTCATTTAATAATAATAATAACAATAATAATAATAATAATAATAACAATAATAATAATAATAATAATAATAATAATAATAATAATAATCATAATAATAATAATAATAGTTCATTTCCCTTATATAGCACTTTTCAGGACACTCCACTCAAAGCGCTTCACAGATAATGGGGACTCCCCTCTACCACCACCAATTTGCAGCCCACACACCAACTCTCAGTGGGGAGGAGATCAAAGTCATGCAGCTAATTCATAGATGGGGATTATAAAGACATGATTGGTAAATTTCAAGGGCAAATGTGGCCAGGACACTGAAGTAAATATGTCTACTCTTTTCGAGAAACCCCTGGAATTTTTAATCAAGAAAGTACAGAAAGTAAGGACCTTGGTTTTGCGTCTCATCCAAAGGATGGCGCCCTATAACAGTATGTTCTTCCCATCTCTATACATTAGGACACATACAGATTGCAGGGTGAGCGTCCCCTGCTGGCTTTTCTAACATCTCTTCCAGAAGCAACCTGAGCTTTCCCAGGATTTATCCATCCGGGTATTGGCCAGGCTCATACGTGCTTAACTTCAGTGGTCTGCATAACTTAACATTCTTTTTGATTGTCTTCTTTTCGATTGACCTTAAATGTATGCAATTTGTATGACTGACTTTAGCATTCTTGTTATAGAATGATATAGTAAACTAACTCTACTTATTAAGATATTTTTTAAATTGTTGCTACTGTATTTCATATTGGTGTGAGTGTGTCTGTTATAAAGAAAGGAAAACATCCTTTCACTACTTTCAAAGTTCCTAACCACACTTTCTGTACACTAAGTCTGAAGCTAAACTGGAACATACACTTGTATCAGGCTTCAAAACTACCAAAACACAAGAAAAAGAGGCATAGGGATGCAGAGAGAAAGATCTGAGTCATGTGTTAACAAAATACCTGATCTTTTGATGTTGTAAAACACAGATTTTATTTAGAAAAAATAATATCTGCGGTTCACAAGGTGATTTGTCATTAGTTTGGATTCTTTTTCTCTTTTTGTCTTAATTCTTTGTTCTGCACTTCTTTAAAAACAACTCCCTTATACTCTTCTCTGGAAATTGGCCTTCACTCATTATAACCACCAAGAAGCAGAATGAAGTAGCCTTTTGTTTTAAAGAATATAGTAAATGTATTTTGTTATCACAATGTGCACAAGGTTATTTGACTTGATGGCAACATTTGTAAAATCAATAGGAATGTCAGGGAGACAAAAGAAAATGTTTTTGGAATGTTTGGAACTTACTAGAACACAATATATTAAATTACAGGAAAAGTTAGCCAAAACAAATATAATATATTATTCTTAAACATATTATTAAGTCTTCAAATGTGAGGAGTAATTCTGCAAATATACAGTATATTGATCTACAAAGAAACATTCTCATCTCAAAATTCAGAGTATGTAGTAGATTGACCATCAAGCAGCTGATTCTGCTTCATGATACTCTATATTTAAGTTTAGGATTTTAGTCATTTTAGCCTTTTTTCCTCCTTTGGAATTTTTAAGACAAACAAAAGTTCTGATGTCAGCCTGCATTTGTTACATTTTCATTATGTCTGATTTTTCATCTTCATAATACCCATTCATTTGGTGTCAAATAATTTTATCATAGTCATGCTAATTACCTTTCATAACTATTAACTCAAAAATAATTAAACAACACAAAAGGAACCTGCTCATTTAAATCTACAGTTAAATCCTTCGTTCTAATGAAGTATCAAACTTTCAATTTACGTTCACTGCCACTATCCTATGTGTCCTTATCGTTATTAGCAATTGTATAGTGAATTGTATATGATCCCGTGAAGGAAATTGTAGAAAATCATAAAAATCATTATGGTTAGACAATGTGAAATACTCAATTGTTCATAAGAAAAATCCAGGGATGCATATTTGGGATCTCAAACAACCAGGTGATGTGTATCATTCTAGTGATTTGCACCACGTAATTCAAATGTGCCCAACCCTTGCATTTTGGCATCTAGCTTGATGTCTACGACTCTTTAAATGGTCAAAAACCGAAGGCTATGGGAAGAAATAATTAAAACCTTAAATAGATCGACTTAACTCTTCTTTCAGGTGAAGAGATATTTCTAACTTCAGGATACACAAAACTTATGCTGGATTAAAGACCTTAAGGACTTAATTAAATTCAACAACTACTGACAGTAAATCTTCAGTCCTATGCAGATTACCCATGCAGAGAATAATTCTATTCAAAAGAACAAGATACATCAACATTTATTCTTCTTGATGAGATCAATGTGCTAGTTGCTATTAATCTTGACATTATCGGGGAAATACTGATCTCATTACATGTTTTTCACTCTAAAATTAAGAAACAGAGGTTTTGATGTACTGCTGAAATCCAGCTTCCACTTATGTATTCCAAATTCCAAGGAACTTTATTTTAAAAACAATTTCTGTATTAATAGATTTCTTGAGTAGTGCTGACAAGGTTTGGTTTTTCCATTGACTCTACGGACCTGGGCCCAGAATCAAATAAAATATAAATTGCTTGCAAATTACAAATGCAGTGCGTGATGTTGGGGTTTCCATAGGTACAGTAGGCAAAAGAAACCCCTGACAATCAGAAAACCACCAGCAAGTTCTGGGATTGCTATTTGTGTCAGAAGAGATAGTTAAAGATTTGGATCTTTGATGATAGCAAACTGCTGCAAAGCCTGAGTAGAGAAAAAGGTATCCAACTTATGAAGCAAATAACCTGAAATTCCCCATAACATATCAGAGTGTGATCCAAACCACTAATCAGGTTCAGAGAATCAGTCTTTGTGTAGGGGAACTACTCTTTATGCACTTACCAGACCTAATGAAGTGGATAAACTCCTCAGCCTTCTTAACACAGCTGTAAAATCTTTCCTTCACTTCCACCATCACAAAACACACCAGAAAAGATTAAAATCCCCAGGTACACCACTTAGGACGTGCTTTCTTGTCTGGGTGTACAATATATTAACAAAGTATTGGAATAATAACCATTCTATGTATTGAAAATTTCTGCACGGACAATTATGCTCCATTGACGCAAGCAATTAAGGGCAATCTTGAACCACGGAAATCAGAGCAGTTTTCACTCTGGGAAGAAACAGACTGAGGTAATTTAGATAAACACAGGCCCTCCACAAAACAATCTGTACTGGGTAATTTCCTATTCAGCTTTCAAAGTTGTATTTAACAATCTGCAAAAAGCCCTGTGGAGTTTTGTCCAAGATAAAGACGCTGAATTTAAAAAGCAAAAAAACTCAACAAAAGAGGGACTCTTAATGGTCTGACAGAGGATGAGAAGCTTCAAGATTCAAATGTTTTATTCATACTTCCTTATTACTCTCTTTCATTGACACTGTTTATTTACCATAAGATAAAAATGCTATAGATTTTAAAGAAACATTTTCTTAGATTTTTTCATATCGATGGGAAATGGTTAAAAGTTCATTTAGAACAATAAAAATACAAATGGAACCACACTTGTTAAACATTTATATGCATTTACTGTGTTTATTCACCTGAACCATAAATAAAATGCTCACACCTGAAGAAGGCTCCACAGCTGAAACGTTGTGCTTTCTTTTTTTCAGCATAGAATAAATCTATTACTTGTTCCTTTGCAGCCTACACATGCTGACACAGCTACCCACCTGAACTACATAAATAAAATACTATTAATTTCTTTTATAAATTATCACTCTCAAGTTTTTCAAGGCTAAAAGCTAGGGAGTATCTTTTCATTGATTTCTGTTCAGCTGGTGTGATGGTTTCTGACTAACCTGGCAGTGGATTGGAGATGTGCACAGCTCTGTATTAATTTGTGAAGATAAAAAAATTATTTGTTTTACTGGATACTGCTAAGGTGCGTCTTTGCCTGAAAAATGTATACAGTTTGATAGAAAAAGGGTTAGGCTTAGAAAAACAAAGGAGAAGTAGCTTTGAGTTTCTGCCACCATTGGCCCAGAGCTTCAAAGGACATTAGAAAATATGAAAATAAAAGGATATATTTACATAAAATTGGGAATCTTCCCAAACGTAAGATCACATTTTGAATTTCTTAAATATATAAAAAGTCTACAAAAAGGCAGAATGGTAAAGACTAGACACAGGAAGACTACTTTTACCATTCTAGGAGTTTTAACATCCATATGAAATAAAACTTGCAACCTGCTGCTCATTCAGGCTTAACTTTCTCCATCAGACTGAATAAAATTCCATTTGGCTTAGTCTACAGAGTGCTTTATACTTCAGTTAACTTATGCCAAATAAAGTCACATCACTACCTTCTTAACCTTTCATACACTCGCAGCTACTTCTGTTTAAGTAAAATAATCTCTACAAAAGGAGAGATTTTAACAAATATTTCCATAAGAAACAGTACTTTTGTTCTTACACTAATCGTAATAGCAAGGTCTAACACCCTTTTTCTAGGTTTCATATACTGCATAGCATGAGAAATGTTTCATTATCATTACAGAGACAATATTTTAGGTACTTATGATTTTTTTGCACCCTGAATCTGTATTTTAACACGTTTGAGTATGAAAATAGACTTGTCTCCACAGGAGTGATTCAAACTGGTTTGCAGCATGTGGCCAGATGGTGAGATTAAGAGAGGGTGCTACAGGTAACACTGTGAAGAAGAGATTTGTACTGAAAATAATCAATGAAGTACGGGAGTCTAAAGGGCAAGATTATATCTTGTTAAATATACAGTACTTAATCACATGATGGAGTCAGACGTGTTTTTATCAGGATACCAGAGACAAAAAAAAACTTTGCACAAGTAATAACCGATCACATGCATGAGCTGGACAGTGTGAAGTTTGAGCCAGTAATTGATGATTTGAAATAATCCCAAACCAATATATGGAATGTGGCAAAACACACAAGATCCAGTATATTAAATCTAACAAGGCGCTAGTTATTAGCATAGAAAAGTATCTGTGTATGTAAGTCTGTCTGAAAAAATCTAAGGTCATTTCTTCTTCTGTTAGAGATTTCTTTCACCAGTGACCAGTGATTACCACAAAGTAATCTGGGCAAAGAAAAAAAAAACAGTTTTCTATTTGGAATGACTCTCCCATTAAGAGAAAGTTAAAACTGAATTCCACTATAATTGCTTACACATTTGCTTTCAATTTTAGGAATGTGAAAATATTAAAATATTGTAGGTTCATGAGCCACTTTATATTACACAACAAAACTAATATATCATGCACAAAAACAGCAACAACTAACTGTGACCTTTACCAAACACAGTCAATTGTGAAAAGTTATGTGAAGGAGTGACTTAAGTGGTTCTGAGATATGTACAAGAAATTTCTATCAAGCAGCAGACATTTATAAAAAGGCTCATTACAACATATTTCTGGGTTTACTGGATTGCTGCCAGTGTTATTTAATTCTGACTAGTTAAGGAAATTGTGCTTAGAAACAGTTTTGACATTAAAAGCTATTCAATAGCTTGATAAGGCATATGGAGTTGATTATGAAAACAATTTAATTACATTGTATTTTGTTTATTTTATAGTGTCATTTATGCTCATATGGTTCTGATTTAAAAAAAAAATCATCACCATGGAGGAAAAATAATATAGAAGAAGATTACTAAAAAGATACCTGTTAGTATTTCCTGGGTAGTAGTTTCCTATTGGAGATAGAATACCACTAGCACACTACAAGTACTGTATTTCTCAATTTTGCATTTCAATGTACTACAAAGCCTACCACCAGAACATCTATGACAATAGTAATAAGTATGTTGTTTTATTCTGTCCAATTGCTGTTAGACCAAGAAACAAATGTGAGTCCAATTAACCCGTTAGACAGGCTGTTTGCTGAAATTTCTGGCTGTTTCAAGCAATGGGAGGTAAAACATTGGGATAGTGGGAATGTTGACAGGCTACAATGGTATGCATTTAAAGTCAACAATACTTGTTGTAATGTCTCACTGAAAGGCTAAAAATGAATAAATAAAATAAAATGATATTCTGTGCGAGACCTAGGCTTAAACTTTGTTTCTTCTTTAGTCTTCTTAGTGTAAGCATTGATTAGAAATGAGATATAATGAGATATATCTCCCTATCCGAAATGCAGAAATCAAAACTTTCATATTTCAGCTTCTATTTTATGTGATGTTGCTCTCATATAGTCTGCTCACATAACACAGAACATATTTTGAATATCTGGCACCTACCACCCTGTTGAGAATATTGATGGTGAAACTAATAGAGTGAGAGTGAAAAGCACAAGGATTGCCAGCACCATCAATCCTGAGCATTTTATCACAACATGGAGACTGCAAGGGTCTAAAAGGGACCAAAAGCCTTATCTGAAAGGGTCTAGGCTGCAACAGTCATTCTTTTTCTTAACTTCTTATTCCATCAGAACAAATGGGTTCACAGAATATATGTAAAAACCATAAAAGCAGATGTTAATTCCAGACTGAAAAGCAAAAAAGGAGTCATATGCATTATTTCAGCTGCTTTATGTTCCTTTTCTCAGGCATGTGAAGGTGGAGAGAGAGGCACAAAAGAGGGAAAGAGGGGGCAGGGAAAGCAGAAGAAACAAAGGTTGAGAATATCTGGGGGTTCACGTGAAGGAACACTGATGAAATCTGAGGTGAAGAGTGAAAGGTAATAATCTGTGATTTTGTATTTGTTTTTGTCCTTTGCAGCTGCACACTGATGCAGCTGTCTGCTCTAACCTCAAAATATATTTAATTTCATTTTTCAGAAAGTTGCATTTAGACAATTCTCAATGCAGTAATATACAGATAGTTTGCTACATGTAAATAAAAATATGTAATGTTCTCACCATGCTGGGAATGTTAGATTTGTTCATGGAGAGTTAAATGCATTTTATAATATTTTTTAATTACTCTTGTAATTGATCTGGAGATGACATAAAGAACCGTCATCATATTGTTATTTAATTAATTAATAGCTTTAGTTAAAGCTTCTATAACATCAATGAATTAACTGCACACCTTTCAAACCCATTTGCCCACACAAAAGAAAGGAAAATGTAATAAAATATACAACATTTTCTTTTAGTACCAGTTTGACATACACAATATATATTTTAAATGAATATTATTAAATGTGCTCTCTTTTAATATAGTATTGCAATGTAATGGACTAATGCATTATGCAAATACATGCTGGCGTGAATCTAAAGAACTAGATGAAATGATCAGATTTTAATCTTCTAAGTTAAATACTGGAACTAAATGCAAGATGAGAGATGATGCAGTTAGGAAAGCCTACCAGGAGGAAAATATGCATTACTGCAGATGCACTGTCCTATTTCCACAAGTACAGTACACCAGTTTTTACTTGATAATGAGTATTCAAGCATACAGGTAGGATGATTTAGAGCCTGTGTGTAGAGTCAAAAGACTGTGACACTATGGGCTTTCAAATCTTGGCTCATGAGTTCAGCAAAACACTATAATACACCCAATACACCTTTATGAAATATCAAAACTATATGTTAAACACATACATTCTGAACATTTTTTTCCAATATCATTTTTTTGTCAGTAGTGTACATTTCAAAGTGGAAACTGTAACACTTTCTATTTTTACATCTACATTTTGATTAGTATGGTGATGTAGAGATTGTTAGATAATTTAATTTTAAGATAAGATAGAAATACAGTATATTAGACATAAATCACAGAAATGTTGTACACAGACCACATTTGCACAGTGCAATATTGCATATAAATATCATGCACAGACACATTACTTTTTCCTAACAAATTTATTTATCTATCATCTTTATAGTAAAAATGCTAATTCTTCTATTAGATATATTTCATTTATTAAATCTGTCACGGCCCACACTCTCCCTCGCAAACATCATTACATTCCTAAACGCACTGTTTCACAATCTCATTCATAATTTAACCCATCACGTTCCACATGCACCAGGTTCCACAAATTCTCACTCCCAGACCTATTATCCAACCATGTCCCTTTCACTTCAGTATTTAAAGTTCCCTCACACACCAACCTATGTTCACTATTGAGAAGCCTCCCAAAGTATTCTCTTGTGTGTGGTTTTGCCTAGGGGGCTATTATCAAAGTCAGTGGTTAGCAACATCTTGGGTTTTTGTTTACCTTCATCTCTCATTCTTATCATTCCTCCACTTTATTCAAACAGTTTCCAATTTCCATTGCTGCTTCTTTTTGGGGACACAATTGGAAACAGTCATTATCTGAATGGGACCTTATCCATTCAGATAGTGTTACCATTAAAATCAACAAAGGAGGGACTTTCAACTTATGAAATTCCTCAGTCATCTCAAAGACTTTCTCTTAAGAATCATTTTAATTGATGCAGCTCACATCCTGGTTTATTTTATTGCTGATTTCTCTTTCTCGTTTCCCAAGTTCAAGATCTTAGCCCTGGATGCTAAAAGGATCCCTGTGCAGCTCCTACCCTTTCAGATCTTGTATTCTTCTAAATCACCATCACTACCTCCAGCTGACTTAAAATACTGTTCTATATGGAGCTGCACCTCTCACCCTCAGTTTATACTGCACCTCCTAGAAATATTTTCAGTCCTTCCACCTCTCCTCTAATATAAATTAAGATCCAGGTATGACCATTTAAGTCTACGTCCATCAGCCCTTAAGAAGCTCCATTCCATTATCTTCAGTCCACTTATCCTCTTTTTGGTAATGCAAAGTCCTGTACTGTCTTTCTAACTGCATTCTCTATAATCTGTAAGAAGTTCTCACAAAATCTGGATTTGCTGCTGAGCAATCTTGGCCGTTCCTTCTGGATTGAAGCTGCCTCCTCAGCAGCTCATAAAGGCATGTCTATCTCATTAAGCAATTCAGCCGCTGGCTTACATAAACCTACACAGATACCCTATCCAACTGCTGCAATGACCCACAGTTCAAGATATATATCACAGAACACTTCACACTTCTCTCCCCTTCTCTATGCTTTCCCTAATTCTGCGTTGGTGGTTTGGGATCCTGCTTGCTTCTTTTTTGGGGGTCCTAGACTCCTCATCCTATTGCCAGCGCATTAGCCCTCAGTCAAGAGGGTTAAGCCAAATTTTGACTAAAACACTCCATAAGCTTTCAGTACACTTAATTCTTGAGTGTTATTATTCCTAGTGAAACTTCACTAGTGAAATCGTCTTATGTTAGGTAATTGAGTACTTTTCCATATAAACAAAAGAGTCTACATATGATGATAATACAGTTATTCTTTGAATTAAGAATTAAGCATTGCATTGCATGAAGATTGAATGCATATGTGTTACACTCATTCGTAGGTCAGTGAATTCAGCAATGGTTCAAATACTTATCTGCATCCAGTTTGATCATTCACTCCACAATATCCCTATTGTTTCCAAACTTACATATCTCCACGTCAATAACCAGAAATCAGTCCATGAAATAGAAACTGACAGGGTTATGCTGAGAGAGGTGTCTTGGTGTATCACTATTGTTTCACTCTGAGGAAATATCTGTAGGTGGTACAAGGGATGATTATCATGTCAGTATGACTGTGCCAGGTACCCAAAATAATGTAAGTAATGCCAATTATGGATAATAAATCTATAAAGGTTTTGTCAGTACCTACAGTGCAGTCCTTTTGTCAGTAATAAATGCTATATAACTTTCTGTTATAAGGTATAAATTAGGCATTTATTAGTCAGAGAATAGGATTTCTAAATTGTTTTTTTATTACTAAAGAATGCAAGCATCATGATGTGCACATAGAAGAAAATATTCACCATTTAACTAGTTTTGTAACAGTAATTTTTTTCATTAGTTTCAAAGAGTACAAACAGTAAGAAAAATTGATTGCCAGGAAGGGGGTAGGGGAAGTAAATTAATGTCACACTGTACTAAAAAGTCCATTGAAGAAGCAGTCTGTGCAGCACTGATATACAGAACATCCTCATCTGACTTCCTCTCATTCAGCTATCAGAAGTCTTTTTTATAAACTGTGTTTTCCTGAAATAGTTTGTGGCGTTGGCCAACCCAAGCAGAAACAGCAGAGAAGCCTATAGTACAGAATACACACAATATTACATGTAAGTTAGAAAGGAGGCAATAGGAGCACGGGGGTGTACAAGTGTTGTTCCTGTGCAAGAGTGGTACTTCTACAGGAGATATACAGTACTAGGAAAGTATTGCACTACTACAGTATGTTAGTTTTCTTAAGAATTATCTACAGGGTTCTGGAAGAACAACAAGAGCACCATGACACTTGTCTGTATATGGTACAGGGAGGGTATTTGTATAGTTGGTGCAGACAGTATGTGACACAACTTTTTCTTTAAATATCTCAATATTCTGAATTAAGAAACTGTATTTCAGAATATAACCAAAGGATTCTGCTAAATACATAATCTTATCAATGTTAAAGAGATTGTTTCAAGCAGTCCTGACAACCCAAGGTTACCTACCCCTTCTGCAAAGTATTGCCTTCTTTGTATTAACAGTATTACATGAAAGTATTCAATGGATAATTATATGTGCCTTCTTACTGTAATTTAATATTTGCATCCTCAAAAACAAATTCCTGCACAAAGGGGGAAATGCAAGGTGCCACTGATAAACTTTTATTAAAGGAAGTGTCTATTGTGTGCATTGTGCTTATTACTGTACTGTTGCACTCATTTTCTGCAGGTTACTGGCTCTGATAATCACATTTCCTGTAAGAAACACAACAATGCTAAGTGGCACATATTTCCCAAAGGAAACCATCAACATACAAAACAGGTTCCTTCTGTATTTGTTCCCTTGTTGAAACAAATGAGAACTGTTAACCCTCTGTTCATTCCATGGTCCCTTGAGAATCCTTGTTCAAATGAGCCAATGCTGACCGGTAAATAATCAGGTAACTTTAGCTGTTAACTTTGGCAAGGAATGAAACAAGATTACTCTTAATAATTAATAAAGATAAAAAACAGAGCTCTTATGTACTGTGTCTAAAATAAATAGCATTATGGGCTCTGATGAATAAAGCTACTAGCCATCCTGTCTATACCATAATGGGTCCCAGATTCAGTGGCAACTCCCCGCACACATCGTAAAGACTTATTTTAGTTCTAGTTTGGAGTTATATTATATTATATTTCCCTATTTTTTAAAGCTGAAAAATAATATAAAAGATTTGTTTTCCCCATGTCACATTATGACATAAAACAAAATGTGCACTACAGTACAAAAGCTTTTGGAATTTGGTTTATTCTGCTTCTTCTCCCTTTTTACAAACATAGTTCTACTGTATGTTGATTCTCTGCTAAAAGTTCAGCCATTTTGTTTTAAGCTAATAATTAATCCTGGTCTGTATTTTGTGGTATTAACAGTACCAACTTTATGGATGTGTGGAGAGGAACCAATGATGTTAATAATGAAGAACTCCCAAAAAAGATTAATCGGTTAAATTTTGATTGCTCAAAGAGATCAATTAATTACCACAACACTTCATATTGGTTGCTCATATATACAGTACAGTACCAGATCTTGAGTTCTAGTGATTGAGTTTTTGAAGATTCTGATATTTAGGATACTAAGTGATTTCTTCTCACCCAAACTATTAACTGTATTAACAGCTCTAGTCTTTATAATAGTAAGAAATACTATTAGAGCATTTGTGGATTACATATGTACATATATCGTAATGCCTAATTCTAAGACTTTTGTACATTAAAGTAGATACCTACCCCCTAGCTCCCCAGTTTTTACAGTGTTAGGAACTTTAAATAGAAATGAGAGTAGAACACCACTCTGTATGGGAGAGTACTTTATGGAATTATAACATTATAACAGAAATTTGGGATGAGGGTTAGATCCTAACCTCACATACGTCTATTCTCCAACATGTATAAGTCTAATGCAAGGGATGTTGTTTCGTGTATCTCTCTCGCATCCCCCTGTCCATTAGCTAGGTGAGCCCCCCCAAATCTTTATACTGTATATGTATTCATCTCCTCTTGCATTCATTAGGATCTAACCAAACTACTGAAATGACCCTTCTATTCACAAGGATACATAAATTGAGAATGATATCCAGTGGAGACTATAAAGGGTGTGCTAAGGAAATCCAAAGCTCCCCAAAACGTTGTTAATTTCTAGTAAAGTCTCCTTAAAAGTCTCCTTATCTGGCTACTTTAGACTCCCATGTAGTCTTTACAAACTATCAATACCTAGGAGCATCACTGTCATCAAATCAGATGTTACAGCAGTTTAACTTCAAATATGTAATCTTCCCTGTTTCCTGAGGCAAACTGTGACAGCTGAACTTGTAAATTAAATAGTAATATTTTTCTCCAACCTTTTCAATTATCCAAAATTAGGACACATCAAATCAATGCTCTTGAAACGAGTGTCCTTAAGATTCTATTTCTTTACACGTCGCTAAGTAGAGCATATTTAAAAGCTGAATCCCATAGGTAATGTGCTAAGGCACTGCTCCTTTGAGTACATTAGTCATAATTAGAGGAATGTATTAACTTCAAGACAACCTGCTTTTTTTATTTTGTTTATTTTCCTTATATTGACTCAAGGGGGTTGGTTACTTATTTAATTAGTTATTTTTTATTTATAACTAGTTTAGTAAGATCTGTAGAATATTGTTTTCACTTTGACATTATAGTGGTTTGTGTCAATCAATGGCAAAAAAATCCCCAGTTAAATACATTATGATTTCATATTGTGACAGAATAAAATGTGATCAAGTCCAATGAGGGCAAATACTTTTAATAGATACTGTATATAATTATACACAGAGGTGCCTTCTGTAGGGAGTTTGTATGTTCCTCTTGTATCTGCAAATGTTTTAATAGGTGCTCCATTCTCCCACTCTCTTTGAAAAAATCCCAGAGATACTCTAGCTAGGTTAACTAGAGTCTGTAAAGTGTGGTTGTGTGTGCACCCTGCAGTGGACTAGCTTCTCCTCTGGAGTTGCATCCTGCCTTGTGCCATGTGCTTCTAGGACAGGCCCTGGGGTGCAATAATAAGATAATTGTTAGTTATTCATTTCAGTAAGTTAAAGTATAAAAGGTAAATTCAGAACAATGTGAGACACTTAACTCAAGAAAAAACTTATGCATTTTGCTCGCCATCCTTCTGACGGGCTTGCACTTACTGACTGTCCTGATATGAGGCTGAGGTAAATCCTAACTTTAAAAATCAAAGTGTATGCTTTAGATACTGACACTCTACAAGTCATCTGTCACTCCAGAGAAAGGGACATTTTCTTTATTTTACTTATCAGCCCAAGGTCTTTGTATTCTGTAACTAACAGCTTGTAAACCTCCCCATGTCCCCATGGACAGAAAACACAGCACTCGTCTACAGCTGCCCTTAAGGTAGAGATCCTCAAGTCAGGATTAAATACATGTTTTAAAAGCTGCTGTAGGCACCCCTCTCCATTTACAAGACTGTGTAAAGATTTATACGTTTTTACCCACAGCAACTGGACAGCTGCCAAGAATAACTGCATCTTTCACTCTAGATAAAGATCAACTCTGCTTCATTTAATGTGTGATGGCACATTGAGAACAAATGTAGCATCCTTTTCTGCAAAGTTGACATATAATTGGGAAACACAGTGTTGGACTGGGCTTGAGATGGTACACATATCCATGGCAGGATGCCATCTTTCTCTCACCTAATAATCATACCTGGACAGCAGAAACAGAAAAATTATAGAGCTCCTCAGGATGTCAGCAGGAACCTTAATATCAGACAAAGGTGTTCTACCTCACATAGCAAATCACAAGTTAAATTAAATGAAAACAGAACAAATTTATAATAGTATGTGTCTGTGTGTAACACATTGACAAAATCAGCAGAGGTGTAAGATATTATGCGCCTTGGGGCAACTTTGTTGTGAAAGGCGCTATATAAAAATAATTTGAATTTAACTTAATTTAATATTATCAAAACATCCTCTGGCATCCCCTGGCTATTGTGTACTGGTCCTGAAATCCCTATACCTGCCATGACAAAGCAACTGTTTGTTGTTTGCCTTGTGCAATCAATTTACTTTGTTTGAGTGGTGTCTGGTGAATTACAGATTAATATGGTGGTGCTTTAGTAAAAGAGGTATAGGTATACCATGGTAAGATACAGTAAACTATGGCAAGGCCAAGTAAATGCTTGGTAAAGCCATAAGAAAGCAGCACAAATCCAATGCATAATTTAAACAGGTGAAGTGACAGAATGGTCCTTCTAAACAATCTTTTTAATAGTGAATGGTACATAATGCTATGTTGGAAAACAGTATTTAGTTATTAGTTACAATTATTGTTGTACTGATATTTTGGATACCACATTACAGCTCTAGTGAGTCTTAACAGCTCACAGACATTTTGTCTCAGTTCTCTGATAAGCATAATAAGGGCAGGCATGTGCCAAATGTGTTCACTACAGTCTCTGCCTTTCTGTAACATAACACATAATTATAGACAATTTTTGTTTAGGCCTTAATCAATTTCTATTGGTGTATGTTATGTTAATAAAATGTTTTATTATTCATAAATATTGCAGTTCTATTTTAAATCTCACTTTAAACATGTATCAGTGTCTTGTGAGGAAAATTGCTTCAAATGTAAATTAAATTAAACCATTATTAAGAATTATAATATCATGCACACTTCATCTTTGTATTAAACATCACACCTCATAATGGAGCAACAGCACAGTTATAGAACAAGAATGTACTGGAAGCATAATTAGTTATGGTTGCAACCACATTACAGAAATGTAAGGATAACTGCAATACAAGCTTCATTGCATTAAACAATATTGAGTTTTTCTTTTCCATTAACCTTTGTGTAAAATTGTGAATCATATAGCAAAGTCATCAGCTCTGTGAAAGTGTGCTGATGTATTTCAATATGAATAAGTGTTGTGTAAGTTCTACAGTAATTATGAAGAAATTAAAACACATCTTGGTTACAATTGCAAACATAATTGCAGACACACCCACACATGTACTGTGTATATATATAAATCAAAATTAGTTGGCCAATAGTGGGTTTATTTATATTGTCTAGTTAATTGTGGCATAGGTCAACCTTAACACCCTTGACACATAATTTAATTATTCTGATTCACCAAAATTGTGCAAACTGTTCTTTTATAATCTTATTAATAGCTACTGACAAATTCTTCAGGCTGAGTAGAAGAATTAATATCCATGCTACATCCAAGGAAGTTCCTGTTGTTAACTTTAATTTTATCTGACATCATTAGAGAGGAGGTGGCTCCTGGCAGTGGTGTCAAGCACTCCAAGCTGGGCTGACATTTAAGAAAGCATTACTGTCTGTTTCTCTGCTGCTGTGTTCCCAAGCATCCCTGGACTTTCAAACTACTGAAAGGCAAACGATATGGTTTTGATGTTTTATTGATATTTAAGCAAATAAAAAAGAGAAAGGGAGGACAGCTGCCTAAGCAGTACTGATCTGATCAATGAAATCTGAATAATGCTGTAAGCTCATTTTCAACTATTTTTTTAACTTTTAGTTAATAGTGAACTTCGTTCACTTGGTTTGAAATGGGTTAAAGGTTAAAGCCTCACTCATCAAGCAGCAAACTCCCTAAGAAATACATCAATACTTAAAAACAATAATAACAAAACACACAAAATAAACAAGCAAATCAAAGATTACAAAGAACAGTTTGGGAAAACAGCTGAACTGGTTAATTTTCTCTTTATAGCTTTGCAGCCTTAGACACTACATTGATCCTGTACGGACAATGCTAAAACTCATGGCTTTGTGCTTTGTGCAGTATTCCAGTCATGTGCGAGTGACTCAACCAATTTAGGTTTAAACTTCTATGTGATATCAAGTTTTGTCAGGTGAAAATGAGTCTAGATGAGAAACGTTATTTTGAGAGTTGCAATGCAAAAATAATTGGCTACATTAAACAAAATACATTAAAAATCTTCTCTGGATATTCCATCAAAGTATTTTCACATTACACATTTGGAACTGTGTCAAAATTAACCACAATTGTATATTAAATTAAAACATAGAAATACATAACAGTATACTGTACACATACTTCTTAAGGGTACACATTATGGAGATTGATATAAAGTACAGGTGGTTTTTCACAATAAAGACATTTCTACAGTACAGGGATATGTTTTGAGGAAGTGAAGAGTGGGGAGGGCAAAGGTGCCTAAAGAGGCTCCACAGTTGAAACTTGCCTTTTCTTTTCATTTCAATATATTTTAACCCTCTATATTGTAACCCTCATACAGCTCACTAAGTTTGAACCATACAGCTTACCATAGCTTATTAAACCTGTTCTGGCCACCTGTAACATGAGTGATTAAATTCCAAACTACACCTCAGTTCTTTTCTGTTGAGAGAGCAGGTCAAACCATTACTGAATTGTCTCTTATATGATCATGACATCCAGAAAAATGTGTACAATAAATCAAATGTAAATCATAGTTCCATGAAGTCCACATTTTTTATCTTCATATAACAGAAAGTCTCTGGGTGTTTCAATGTTTTTGGCATACCATAACTTAAGAATACAGTATGTAGACTTAAAACAATCAAAGTGCCAGCTTAATTTCACCTTTTTAATGTCCCACATCCAGAAGCCCCCTCACTAATAATTTAAAATAATATTTTGTATAGAATTTGTGTTGTGAGGAAAAACCTAGGAAAGGACTGTAGCTCCTTTAAAGAAAAAAAACATTTTCCCATTATAATGGAAACTGTCTTTTCAATTTTCTTCAAGCTGATACAGTAGCAGCAATTTTGAAAATATTCTTAAAGTTCCATAACAAAAATAGGTCCTGATATCTGGGCTTGTATTATAGACAAATTAGATACAGGTCTCTTGGATGAAATTCAATTAAATACAGATATTTCAGATTGGATTGAAGACAAATTGGATTTAAACTACCTAAAACAAGGCATTTAATCTTGTTCTCCCCTGAAAATATACGAAAAATATTTTTTCCTGATACAATAATGTATAGCAAAAGTCTAATCCAAGTCCATCAGTATATTAAAATGTCCAGGACATGAAAAGAACAAAAATAATTGCTCAGATCGTATCTATGTGGATTGAAAAGGACCTTATTTGGTTATCTGTGCACACAAATTTCTGGTGTCAGAAGTATGCTGTTTGACGGATCTGTAAAACTCTTTGCATACTTTAATGAATCTCAGATTCATTTTATGTAATTTCCTAAATATAGAATAATGTATAACATTGAGCCATGTAGAATTTAATCAGGTACACATACTGCATGATTAATATTAGGCTAAGAAGGAGCTTGTTGCAAAATAATTCCATTAAGACAAAACATCTTCGAAGATCAGGTTCCGAAACTGAATTTTGAGAAAAGTTCCTTCTTCTTTCCCATCTCTAAGCATTCTTAAAGAGAAATTGATTGAACTATGCATCATGCCTCCAAACTGTAACACAATATATGTTCCACAAGATGAAGTGTTACAGTATCAGTAGATTGTATATTAATATCAGACAAGCAGGGGTGAGACTTGAAATATGTAGAGTGGACTGTGAATTCAGAGCAAATTAGAAAGCCAAAAAGGGCTAACAGGAAGATAAATTGTAGAGAATTTGATGTCACCAAAGGGAATCAAACACTACAGATGCAGCCATTCAAAATGCGCGGGCGATACCGCATTATTTTGCGGTACGCTGTACGCAGTCTACCGCAAGCTACCGGTAAATACCGCTAGTTACCGTAAATTCTCCTATAATACGACAAGCAAAATAATAGTATCCGGAATTTCTAACAACGCTAATAACGCTCAACCTCTCATGTTTGAGCTGTGGCCATCAGTCTTTAACGAAGATATTACTAATAGTATTAATAATGAATGACCTTGGACAAGCTGTAAGTGTAATCTCAAAGTATTGCCCTGGTCAACATTCTTTTTTTCATTGACCGTCTTTGTAAAAGTAACACCACAGCATTTCGCAATCACGCATTTGTTTCCAATCATGCAAAGTACAGTAACTTTTGAGAATCGATTCACCATGCTCATAAAAGAGATTGATTTAGGAACATAAACATATTACCGTATGAAAACTGTACTGTATACAGTATGTATATGTATATTTAATGTCTTAACTGTGCCCGTTTAAGTCTTGAATATTCATATCTAATTTTACCACTGAAGGGAAATCTTAGTAGCTGAGCATAAAAAGAATAGGAGCATACTGCAACACGTTTGAAGGCCATAAACGATATTAATTTTGGAACATAAACATACAGTATATGGCTGGTCTCGGTACTTTAAAGAAAACATACACGAAACATGGTTTCATTATGACCAGAATCGGTCTTGAGATATTTTTAACTTGATTTACAGTATTTGAGAGGTATGTCTTAACACCGATACTACAGTGCTTAAGTACTGCTCACGTATATGTTTCTAGGTTTATATTATGCATTTCATACGGTCAAATTACTTTTGAGCAACTAATAAGAAGCACGAAACCGTATGCGTTTTAGTTTCGTTTTGTGCTGGGACCCGTGGATTGATTAGAGATATCAAGTACATACAAGTCATTTTTTAAATGTTGTAGTTCGTCTTGAAAAACTGTTACGAGTACATCATCTATCAACAATTACACAGGTTATGTTTCCATATTGCGGATTTTGGTTACGTAATATTATTTTCTAGATTTCATGTTGTGAATATATGATTTGGGCAAACAGAGCCGCAAAGAAGTACATTATGGGTTGTTGTTTTTTTTTTTTTGCAGTTTTATCTAGAACAAGCAATGCTTAAACCTTTGTCTGATTCTTGTGAAACTATCCACACGACAGTTACAGTACCTAGGAGTTGACTTCAGTGATGTCACTGATGGGATGTTTCTAAAAATCCATCCTCTGTAAAACGTCTTCTCTAGTTGTCCTGCATATGTATTCGCTAATGAAGCTGTGTGTTCTGAGCCTGGATCTCTACATTTCTGTATGAACCAGCTTAGAGGGCTAAAGGCAGCTTGTGTTTAAATTGAGTGTAAGGCAATTTATGCTTCTAAAGTCATGGTCAGCATTTATTATTGTACTGTGCTGTAAACTTGTTCTGTGCCTAGTCACATTATTTTATAGCGTTTTTATAGCGTTATCAAATCCGGTGGCGCTGTGTGTTAGTTTCCTGACTCCCATGTCACATGGTCTGTGATTGAAACCTGTGAAACCGGTTTAATTCGTCACAGCCAGCACTCCAGCAGAGAGTGGGTTGTACTCGTAAAGTAGAAGCAGGCGAGATTTCCAGCGAAAGACACCTCCCCCTTCTTCAGGTGTGAGGGTCTTCTGCTCAGAATGAAACGCTAAAATGTAATGTAGGCTCTGAATGGGTTCAGTTATGATTTGGGCTTGATTAAGGTCGCTGCCTTTCATCTAAAACCCTACTTGAATCCTTCTAAACTAAAAATCAGTGTTAGTGAGTTCTAAATAAAGAGGTATCCAGGTAACAGTGAAACGGGTGGACGGTCTGGGGAGATCGCCCGTTTTCTATGTAAATAGTTCCCTGGTTCCGCTCCCCTTGGTGTTTCTCTCGCTCTCTCTCGGGTCACCTGATCATTAGCTCGAAAGATTTCAGTGCTTTGGGTATATTCTAATGTAGTGGGGGCAGGGTGTGTGGGAACAGGTTTGGTTGAAATTGCATTGGAGATCTATGTTCTTCACACCTGAAACATTTTCTCTGAAAGCATTTTCTTCGCAGTTTAACCGATCTTGTTACAGCATGTTACAGTTTACTATTATTAACCATACTAATTTTAAGTGCTTAATGTAAAATCTTGTAAAAATATATTTTCATTGTTCAAATATACATTAAGTCTGACTATCATATAATGAGTTAAATACAAAACTAAAGAAAAAATAGGGTTAAATATAATTCAAAATATTTTGCTAACAATGTTAACTGTTTATGAATAATAAAATGTATTAACTAAGGAGTAGGATGGCACAGTTGTTAGTATGTTTTTTGTTTTGTTTCTTTTTCATAAATACAACAGTAGTACCTGATGTCTCAGTGGCTTTCAAAATTAAATTATGCATGCAAACCTGTGAACTAGAAAGATAACTAAGATATCCATCCATTTATAATGGTGGCGAAGTGGTTAGCATTGCTATCTTGTAGCACTGGGGTCCTAGGTTCAATTCCTGCCATCCTGTGTGTGTGGGGTTTACATGTTCTCTCTGGGTTACATGTTTTTTCTCCATATGTGTGATATGACTCCCTCTCGCACTCCAAAATATACTGGTCAGTTAATTGGTTTATGGGAAAACTGGCCCTGGTGTGTGTGTGTTTGTGTCTGTCTGTCCTGTGATGGACTGGCGCTATGTCCAGGGTGTATTCTGCCTTGTGTCCGTCACTTACTGGGATAGGCTCCAAATCCTCTGTACTGGATAAAGAGATTAGAAATGGATGGAAGTAAAGGCACTGTGTGGATGGAACTATACACAGTGTTAGAAACCCACTATGAAATGGCAGCATCTCACTGAGAATAAAACATTTTATAGTGCTGGCTTAAGGAAACAGCCTTTTCACCTCTCTTGCACATCAGTATCCATACCTAGTTATTTAAACAAATTGCCTCTAATTATAAACATCTTAATATGCTGGCTCTGTGGATCCGCATCAGCTATGTTTGCCCATTCCTTCAATTCATGTGCATCCAACACACAGTTCAACGCTAGCAACTACACAAAATCTAAAATATGAGCTCTACTTGCCACTTACAATACCAACAGTACCAGCTAACTTTAGTAGTGACATTTTCATGGATCTTTTTAACAATAAAATTTACAACATCAGACTTCAGACACAATTAAACAGGCCTCAAAAAAGTCTGGTACAAACATTTTCAGCATGGAATAAACCGTTACTTTAATGGTATAAACCTTAAATGGATTCATATTCTCAATAAGATTTGGTGCTCAGTAACATGACTTAGAAAATGACAGAAGACATACGTATCATGCTTATCCTTCTATTTTTCATAATCGTAAACTCCTTAAGGCAGTTACATTTTCTCTGTTCTGACCTGGAGTTACAGAGAAATTTAAATTCTAATAAGAGATTTGTAATGAGGAAAGTCATACCAATCACTCATACAGTACCAGGATTTGCAATTACAATACAAATACTTTCTTTCTGTATGTGTTTATTTTGCAGTTTGAGTCTATGGCATTCCTTTGGGGGTCTATACTCCAAGGCATGACGTGATAAAGTATAGTTTGGATGTTTATACATTCATGTTAATCGTATTCTTGATTTATTTCAATAAGTTTTCATGTTTCATTTGCTAACTTAGAGCATATTGTGCAATGAAGAATAAAATAGCTGCATGACAAGTGACTTCCTTCTCTCAGTGGAAATTAAAAGGTAGCCTGATAAATTATAAGACAGTAAGAAAGGTTCCAATCAGGAGGAGACAATTCTTTCCATTTTTTTTGTTTGATTGGTGGTAGCAAACTGATCTGAGGATCTACTCCAGCTCTTTCTCTTTTTATCATAGAGTAAATTTTATTTTCTTGCTTTCTGAAACACAATATAACAAAAAATAACCTCACAAACTCAAAGAAAAAATCCTTGCTCCCCCCCCTCCCCTTGGCAGTACTTCCTCCCATGCTTTTAACTAAGGGCATCTAAAATACTGTCAAACAGCTACAATGGTATCTCTGTACAAGGCTTTGACTGTGTCAATCACAGCACCTACCGTTCCCTTACCAGCAACAACATGGATTCTAACACTCAGACATTAAAAAAAGTCAGGCCAAGAGAGAAAATACCGAGCTTTACAACATGCGATACCAGTAACATTTTACCCACAGTAAATGTAGGTACCCACTGTGATAAGCGAAACAGCCCTACACAGCCCTGTCGCAGTACACGGATATAATCATACCGTTATTAAATTATTTAGATACGCGATTCCATATTATATTCCCTTTTAATCAAATTCTAAAAGTATGCTTGTTGACTCCAGTATCGCGTTAGTTAAAGACTTTGATGCTTAAAATGTTTAGGGAGAAATGGAATACTGGTGTGTATGTTTTCTTTAAAGTACCGAGACCAGCCATATACTGTATGTTTAAGTTCCAAAATTAATATCGTTTATGGACTTCAAACGCGTTGCAGTATGCTCCTATTCTTTTTATGCTCAGGCACTAAGATCTCCCTTCTGCTTTGTGTAAGGATGGTATCAAAAGCAATCTTAAGTGGTGAGAAAGCTGTGCTCAATGTATTTAAGGGACTTAAAAGTGAAAGGAGATGCTTCATATTGCTTGACTAATTTTAAAAACTAAGTTATAAATGCAGACGCTCCCTCGGTGCGCTGCTCTGGTGCGCCGGCTCTTACACAGTGCCTGTCTGCCGTAAGCGTTACAATATACATACCCAACACTGCTTGTACCCATCTGTCATGCAAATAAAACACCTTGAATTGAATTGAGGGGAGAGGGGGGGAATACTAAAGCCAATACTGGCTCAATACCCTCAATGGGCTTTGACGTGCTAATGCGTTGGTTTAACAGTCCGGGTGTGGCAGGCTTCCAATGTCAACTCGACTCGATTGGAAGACAATGAACGTATTTTGTGATATTTAGAAATATAAATTTGTTTGGTGCGAGTGAGGTTTTATTTAATCTCTGACCAAGGGAAACGTTTCATTTTTTCAAAGAAATGTTTGTTAAAAAATAAAGTCATAGTTCCATGGGTTTCAATCACAGACCATGTGACATGGGAGTCAGGAAACTAACACACAGCGCCACCGGATTTAATAACGCAATAAAAACGCTATAAAATAATGTGACTGGGCACAGAAAAAGTTTACAGCACAGTACAATAATAAATGCTGACCATGACTTTAGAAGCATAAATTACCTTACACTCAATTTAAACACAAGCTGTCTTTCTGTATGAACCTCTAAGCTGGTTCATACAGAAAATGTAGAAATGCATTAGCCTGATTATGATTAAAAAACACATAATTAAACACGCGTTTGCGATTTAAATCAGAACACGATTTAAATCAATATAAATGTTTATATTGTAACGCATACTGTCCAGCCTCCATTTCTCTATAAAAATTTACTCTGTTGCACACACACACACGCAATAGAAGCAGGAACCGCTGCCAGAAGGGAAGAAGGTGACTATTCATTGTTATCAAAAATGACTTAGAATCGATCATGTTGTGATATTTTGAAATATAAAAGTCAATTGATTGTCCATAATATCGCTATTCTATTTTTTCGAAGAAATGTTTGTTAAAAGAAAAGTCCAGCACCAGCTGGATTCAAACACACAACCTGTGCGTTGCTAGTCACACATCTAGACCAGTAGGCTACAAGACAGCTTGCATGAACAGACAGGCGAAACAGCCCTACACAGCCCTGTCGCAGCACACGAATATAATCATACCGTTATTAAATTCTTTAGATACGCGATTCCATATTATATTCCCTTTTAATCAAATTCTAAAAGTATGCTTGTTGACTCCGGTATCACGTTAGTTAAAGACTTCGAAGCTTAAAATGTTTAGGTAGAAATGGAATACTGGTGTGTATTTTTTTCTTTAAAGTACCAAGACCAGCTATATACTGTATGTTTATGTTCCAAAATTAATATCGTTTATGGCCTTCACACGCGTTACAGTATGCTCCTATTCTTTTTATGCTCAGCTACTAAGATTTCCCTTCAGCTGTAAAATTCAATATCTACAACGGGCACAGTAAAGACGTTTACAGTAAGTCTTTCTACGACAGACCAACGGACCACGAGTGCCCCTATCGGTCAACCAATCACGCACCGCGTCATGATACGCGACACCGCAGCCAATTACCTGCGGCACGTGTCTGTACCGCTCACTTTGAATGGCTGCATCTGTACAATCCCTCTAGCTAGATAAAATGTCTGCTGTGAGTGGCAAATGATTACTTTCTGTAGAATTGGTCAGTTTTCCAGCACTCAGCATTTCAGTCTTGTCAGAGACAGATCTCATATTCAGCATTTCCAAATCCTTATCGTTATCACATTCACCTACAAGCCAGGACTAGACTCACTTTCTTGCTTCTTCAACCTCAGATTCTTTACAGAAAACAAAAAGCTTTTATCTGCTGTCCTGTCTTATCTTTTCTCTTCTCTCTTAACCTAATCCTCATACTCCATTCTCTCTCCCTCCCTTTTTTTTGTTTCTGGTGGAGCATCCAACACACTGTGCCTGTGGTCTCTGCCTATATTTATTGTTTTGTCTCCCCTTTCTCAGCTCCTCCTTTTCAGTCACCCTGCAGGAGTCCCTCCCAGTTGTTGACATGCACCACAGGTGTGATTGCATAATATCAGTCTGCACTGGGCTTGGGCCTTCTCTCTTACAGCCCTCACAGTCCTTGGTGGCAACTACAGTACAGCAACAGGGTTTCCCTTCCACTTTATCCCATTCCTCAGTTGGTGTCCAATTGGTGTGGTGTTGGCCCTCGATGCGGGAATGTAGCTTGGAATATGTCCTTATCTACTCTATTCTAGCAAATTTCATCAAGCTATTGGCTCTTTTCCTACTTCAGCATCAAGCTATTCTTCTGGACTATTGCTAGTATACTAGTTCTCTCACCTGTTCGTTGACTTATGTTCCGTCATTCTAATCATATGTGCTTCTCATTCACTTCATTCTCCATCAGTGATCCTCCGAAACAATGCACAATACACACTTCTCAGTCATTCCATACTATGCATAAATTGGTGCTTGAACAGAGTCCCTGGACCCCCTGCAGTTCGCCTACCAGAACAACAGATCAGTGGATGATGCTGTCTCCCTGGCTCTGCATACAGCCTTGGAACACCTGGACACTAGGAACTCGTATGTGAGAATGCTGTTTGTGGACTACAGTTCAGCATTCAATTCCATCATACCCAGTCAACTGGTGACAAAACTCAGGGGATTAGGTCTGTGCAACTCTGTCTGCAACTGGCTGCTGGACTTTCTTATCGAGAGACCACAGGTGGTGCGGATAGGCAATAAAACATCAACACCACTCACCCTGAGCACTGGAACTCCACAAGGCTGCTGTCTGAGTCCAAGGTTGTACTCCCTATTTACTCACGACTGCACAGCAAGACACAGCAGTAAGTTTGCCGATGACACCACTATAATAGGCCTGATCAGTGATGATGACGAGTCCACTTACAGGGATGAAGTTGTACAGCTGCTTAGGTGGTGTCATAGCAATAACCTGGACTTGAACATAAAGAAATGAAAGAGCTAATAGTGGACTTTCGGAGACACAGGCCACACACTCACAGCCCACTCAGTATTGATGGAACGGAAGTGGAAACAGTCACCAGCTTTAGGTTTTTGGGAATCTACATCTCTAAAGATCTAACCTGGACTGTGAACACTGACTCTATCATGAAGAAGGCTCAGCAGCGCCTTTATTTCTTGAGGTGCCTCAAGCGATGGGGGATGCCAATACATGTGTTGGTGAACTTCTACCGCTGCACTATCGAGAGCGTCCTCACCAACGGGATCACCGTGTGGTATGGCAACACCTCTTCGCGAGAAAAAAAGGCACTGCAGAGAATGGTCAATATGGCCCAGAAGATCATCGGCTGCGGTCTCACCGAGATTAAACAGCTCTATGAGGACCGCTGCCGTGGTAGAATTCTGGCCATCACAGAGGACAGTCACCACCCCGGGCATGAGCTCTTCACCCCACTGCCCTCAGGCAAGAGATATAAGAGCATACGGTCACTTACCACTAGATTCTTCAATAGCTTCTATCCACAAGCAGTGAGACTGGCGAACACATTTAGCCATCCCCCTCGGACCACACCTACACCATCACCATCTACCTCATTGTAATTTATTTATTGTACGTCTCTAGTCATTATTTACACGTCTGTATTGTTTACATTCAAACTGTCTGCATGTTTACTTGCACATTGTCTATTGTTTGTTTGTACATTGTCTTGATGCACTGTTTGCACTTTGTTTTGTTTTTTACACTTGTTTTACAAACGAGAGACTTTCTGTAAGTAAGAATTCCATTGTACCAGTACCGGTTACATATGGCAATAAAGTTCAAGTTCAAGTTCAACTTTGCAGCCAAACTGACTTGCTCTTTGCTAAGTCTTCAAATGTATTTTCTCTGTTTTATCTGTATTTTAGGAATTGGGAGAAATTGTGAAACCGACGATCTTCATTCAGTACTCAGTTATTTTAGCAGATAGCACTGTTAAACTACTGTTAAAGAACAGTATGAGTTTTTTTTTCCGTAATTAGTGCTGTATACAGTCTAATCCATCACTAGAGGATTACAATCAATAGTGGGGGCGTTAGCCACCCTAGCCAGGCTCGAATAGGTTGCCATTCCCTTAGCTAGGCGAGCCTAGCTAAATAACGTATAATGTATATCTGTCTTTCTCACACATTCATTAAAATCTAATGAACTATGAAACTATGGAAAGCTAATCATCCATTATATCAACAAAGATCTCCAAATCATTAACATTTGGTTTTATCACATAATACCTATAGAATTGATGGCACACTTTAACAAACAGCTGTAACATAACTCCTTTTCTCTCTTTACTATGAAATGGTACTCCAGATGAAGCAGGTACCTGTACAGCTGAATTCAGTAGCACATTTCTACTGTTGCAGTGTTCTCTCACTGCAAGAAGATATTATTAATGTTTGTTTAATACAAAACCATGTATATAGCTGTAAAGATTGAATACAGAGCAGATGACTCAAGAGAAATCACAGAAGAACCAGTGTGCAGAGAAACTTCACATTTAAAGGGGTATTTCTGATGTCCATGTGCTGGTAGCATTAAACACAGCTGATCAATGCAATCCTGTTAAAGAAATTGCTTTGAATCAAGCAATGTCTGATAGAGGAATACAAAATCAAAAAGTACCAATATTTGAAACTCCAATGTTATTTAAACACATCAGTGGTAAATAGTACGGGCACATTTTCTTTACTCTTGTAAACCAAACATTTAAAACGTAATTTAAAGCAAAGTTCTGTTTCATTGTAAAAACTTGCAGGGAATTCTGAGAGTGGATAATGAAGGTATATTTATTTTTGCTATCTCTAAAAAATACTTTCCTTGTTTTAATAATTTATATATTTTTATTGAAATCCATCTTGTATCATCCTTCCAATTAAAATAAAAAGGATCACAGCTAAAAGTTATACTGTACTTATCTGAAAGATCTATTAAGACATGTTAGATAATTAAACCACTTGGAAGTTATCCATACTACCAGCTTCATCATGCTAATTAGGATAAGCAAATGAAAAAACATTTAATGATGTAGTGACTTGGTATAAAGATACTCTTGGGGAAGAAGATGTAGGGAGAAAGCATTCAGGTGTGCATATTTACTTGCATATTTACTTGTTTGGTCTGTTTTTTTCCATCTTTCAAAGATATGCTTGCTAGCTTGACCATGTGGTATAGTCCCATCTTCACCATGTGTTTCTAGCATGTTTTCTGACTCTTGCCAGAAATTAGCAACTTTCTGGCAATGGATGGATGTTTGTTTGATTATTTTTGTAAATACAGTATGTAGACACTACTGCACTTTGTTTTTACTTTTTCCTGCAGATGGAAATTTCCAGTTTTTGCAGGACTGCTACTCTCCAAAACAAAAAAAGTACCTTGAAAACATCCACTTATTCCATTTCAACACTTCCCTTATACCAATGTAGTGTAATGAGCTCACCATTTTGAGATTGTGTCGGGGATAACCAGGAGCAATAGTTGCTACTGCCTGTCATTTTCTTTCATTCTTTTTTGTCAACCACTCTCACCTTTTTTGTTATACTATTGTTGCATTGGTAAAACATCACAGACAACAATACCCAGAAAAAGAAGTTAGAATCTTAGAAAATTACGTGGTGGTTTACAAATCTGGGGTATGTTGAGGTCAAATAAATCACAGAGATCATTCTTCTAGAGGCTGTGACAAACCCTAATGTTTATTTTCCTATATATTTGTTACTCTGATAAACGGTTCCCTGTTTGCTAAGCTGAAGGATCCATGATGTACAGTATTTATACCCAGTGAGTACCCAGCAGAGACAGGATATTGCAGGAATTAAATCTCTACTACTATACAGTAGTACAGTAACCTGTTTACCTTAGAGCGGGACTGAGGAAATTACAGAGGAGAGTGGGTACCCAGTCTTTTCTCTTGTACCCAGCAGAGCTCAAAGTCCACCTTGCTGTCAGACAGTGTGTGTCAACAGTACAGTATATAAAAGAAATTGGTCAAAGTCAGTTTTGCTACAGTACCTTTAAAATTAAAACTTTAAAAGTGCAAGGGAGAATACCATCTCACCTCCCAATGTAACAGGTTAAGTACTTCAGAAACCTTGCTGAGATTTATTCCTCTTAATTCATACATTAATAGTTATCCTTCAAGATCAAGGGCGATTGTCTTTCATAAGGTCAAGATGGGATTCTAAACCTATCTGACAGGATGAGGTTGTGTTACCTTGGGAAATATCAGACATATCAGAGACTGCAATGTGGTCATGGATAGATCTTTTTGATGTTCTTGCTTTGCTTCCTAGTTCTGACATTTGTATGTGTCAAAGTGAAGGTCTCCTTTATAGACATTTTCCTCCATTTGGTTTGCTCAAAAGCTATCATCTCCCAGAAGCTGATATTGATGTTGTATTTCTTAATGTGTGTGTTAACTATAACTGTGGAATGCTTCGGAAAATTTAGCATTCCCATTTCAATTTTCCCTAATCGTGAACTCCATACAGGTATTTCCCTTTTCTCTTTTTCTTCAGCCATCTGTTTTTCTGCTAGCTACTTCATCCAAAACATTAGCAGCTGTTACTATTTAGAAAAGAGACTTGAATATTAAAGAAATTTCCTGGGACAATGTTTAGTTAAATATAAATTCAGATTCTAAAAATCTTAATCAGTGAATGATTAATTTAAATTTGCTTCTCTGGGAGTACCTTACCTCAGCATAGCTGCTATTTTTTAATCTGGGCTCTATTCCTTTATGTACAGTTTGTTAAGGGGCATTGTGAGGACCTTTTTACCTACGTTTTGGGAGCATCCAGATGGGACTAAGTTTTGGAAGTACACGTCTTCTCCTTTATCCACTATTCTAAACAAGACAATTGTGTGCTCTCTCAAGTAGTTTTGATAAGTCATATCATGCCCTCACAGAACCAGATCTAGTAGCCTGGTCTAACCACTAAAAAGATGTGAACACTACATTAGGAGTATTTGTATTACACCCTCTGGTATTTTTGGATGCTTTCCTATCAAGATAGCATTAATGTGATACTTGTCTAATGCTTGGTGCCAGGGATGATGTGGAACCTCAGAGTTATCCTGTTGAAAAAGTGTTAGCATTATTACGCAGGGCAGGGACACTGGAACCTTTCCAAAGGTGGGTAGGTCAAGCCAGTTTTAAAAGTGGTTGGGACCAGACTATGCTTTTGTGTTTTCTGTGGTGTCAACACCCCTTGCACAAAGTGGGAATTTCAATTTCGTTACAATATTTAGAATTTAAAAGTAATTAAATAAAATGGTTTACAAAAATGTTGTTAGAACCACAACAATATGCTCAAGCATATACTGTATCTTTGACATATGCAAGAACAATATCGATGGGTTTAAAAGTCATTAAAGATATAAACAACTGCATGAGTCAGTCAGTCAGTCCGTCCCCTTTGTAACCACACTTTTTTTTTAATCCAAAGGTTGTGGAAGTTTTTAAACAAGCTTTTCAAGTAATTTATTCTTTTAATAATACACAAACTATCATTTTCTTATATTAATGCTCATAAATTCCTGGTGTGTTAAATGATTATATGCGATCTGTTCTCTAATCTTTACTTACTTCCTTGAAAAGAGTACTTAATGCACTGTGGGGTATATTAATATTTAAGTTTTAAGGTTTATATCCCTTATCCCTTTATTGGTATAAAAGGAATGCTTTGTATCAGATTTTAGAATGGAATATAGCAAACACTATATCACTTTATACTGTAATACAGTTTTATTTATATATCTACTGTATACAGCATTTAGATCTTTAGAAATATAAGATTACTCATAAAATAATAACTCAAATTGTTGGGAGTAGGCATTCAAGGTAATGAATGGCTTTTGATTAATGAATAGAAAACAGATGAGAAGTGTATGTTCAGACTGAAGTAATAAATTCAGTGGAGCAACACAATGATCTACAGTATACCCTCTTTGTAAGATCTGCTGCACTGACCTGGTGGAAGCAGCGGCCAGGAGACAGGAAATTAAATCCAGGAACAAGCTTTGTGGAAATGAAGAAGTGCAAGCTGGCGAAAGTGAAAGTACAGTTTCACATGCATTCCAGGCACATGGTCAGACAGGCAGGGGTCAAACCAGGAGAAATGAAATAAAACACCAGCGAAGATCCAAAGACTCTGAAGGAGTCGAAAAACCAGGCAGAGTTCTATGCACTGAACTCAGTCTAAGACAAGGTCGTACAGGCAGGCTCCGAATAAGGAAAATCTGGCAAAACATAGAAAAAAAGACAGATTCAAGGACATAACAGAAGCAAGTCAAAGCAAAGGGATAACACAGATAGAGAGCACAAGTAGAAATGCAAAGACAGAACTCTATGACTGAGCAAGGGACTTTGTTACTTCCGGACCGTATATTCCTAGTGGAAAAAGGTACGGTAAGTACTGGCTTAATTGTGATTATTGTAGTGGTTATAATAAAAATCCCATTCTCGTAGCAACTGATGAATTGGCAGTCTAACTTAAGATTCTGCCAGTTGCCATGGTGGATGTGCTGTGTAAACCAGTGTTCCCATGGTATGATACCCTTAGAATTTTATATTTAGACATACTGTATTTGACCTTCACCTAGACCACAAGTCCTAATGGTAGATAAAACTAACCTTATTTCATAAATAACAAAATATTCTACTTTGTCATTATCAAATTTAAAAAATCAGCAGTCAATATTTTCTTTTGCAAAAATAAGTAGCAATTAATTAAACTTTTCAGTGTAAGATTGTTCAGTTTTTCACATCTCCTGGGAGGATTACTGGTCCACTCTTCCTTCCTGAAGTGAACTGTGATGTTTGAAAGCTTTCTTGTATGAACAGTTCTCTTTAGGTGCTGCTACAGCATATTAATGGGGTTGAGAGCTGAACTTTAACCTAACCATTCCAAAATCCCGAATTTATTTTTTTTTAGCCATTCTGTTGTAGATTTGCTTGTGTGTTATGAATCATTGTCCTGTTGCATGATCCACTTTTGACTCAGTTTTAGATGTTAGACAGATGATCTCACATTTTCCTCTAGAATACTCTGGTATAATGTGGAACTTACGGTAGACTCAATGATAGCAATGCGTCCAGATCCAAAGACAACAAAGCAAGACCAACCCATCACCCTGCAGCAATGTGCTTGTTGGTTTGTATGAGGTTCTTCTTGTCAAAGCCACTCAAGCCCATTGCCAATCTATCCAGGAATAGCCATCCTTCTATCTTACTGTTATGCTGAGTTACATCTTTGCCAGATGGGGAAGCATGCTAAATTCCCACTTGTGAACTTCAGGCATAAAAAGAACATTCATAGGTGCATTTCTATTAAACAAGCTTGTGAGAGAAGTGGTACAGTATGTTTCTTTTGTTTTATTCTGTTCTTTTATCTTCCTTGCTTGTTGTTCAAAGCACAATCCACCTGTAGAAAATGAATGCAGCAAATGCAAGAGTATATTTGAGGTGAATGCAAAAAAAGTAGCAACCTGCATGTTGTTTGGTCCAATAATCGCAACAAGAAAAAAAGTGATGAGAGACTAAGCAGGAAGCAGAAGAGCTCTGGTTTTTGCACTGGACTGAAGTTTAGCATGGCTGATGACATCATCAGGTTATGCAGAAGTTTACTGTAACTAGAACTTGTTTATTGTGTACCTTTGATGGGTAAAAAGGAAACAATATCCTGAATACATTTTATCATAATGGAGAGTTTGGTGATGTTTTACTACAGTCCAGCTGATAATGGCAGGAAAGGTTTTGGAATGGACAAATCACGATTTGCAAATGTCACAGCAAGTTTGTGTTTGCAGGAGAAATAACAGAATGGATTTGAAGCTGAGTGCTTTGAAAATAAAGGAATGAGAATGGCAGATCTCAGCCTAGAGAGGCTGTAGACTGAAAAAAGACCTGTGGATGAGGCTGGCTGAAAAGCAAGTAACTAAGACGGAAAAGTAGCAGGTAAGATTGCAGGTACAGACTGAACATGAGGAGCTGCGGATTCTTGGATGAGATCAAAAACTGTTCGATAAAACAGCAAACAGGAATATTTATTAAAAACTGAAAAAAGATAGGGAAAACCAGAGTCAAAAGCATGGGCCACGCAAAAATACGTACATATATGAGGGAGAGAAGGGGATAATGTATAGAATTTATAGTGTTTTAGGTGAGGAAATTACTTCATCACAGCAGTGATTGTAAATTACTGACAGCTAAGTCTGATTGAACTTGGCTGTTGTCATCCTTTCCAGATTTTTGTTATAAATTCCATTAACAACACACAAGAATGGCCCCACATTCCTCCCTCTCAGCCCCTGCAGCCCCTGAGACGATCTTCAGCTCCTGGTCTGATAGGTGATCTGGCTGCTCAGCCAGCAGGCATCCTACGATATTCTCCATCCCAGGGTGTTAAAATTGACTCCATTGGCCTCTTCCATTTGTCCCCCACACCAGTAACAAAGTCATCTGGACTACCAACACAATCCTATGTACAGCAGTAACAAGTTGATCAGACAGTCAACAGAGTTACGTTCAGCACATCATGAACAATTCCACTATCAATCTGTCACATCTCTAGTCGGTTTTTGTGTTAAGCCTGCTTTATTGCATTATCCACAAAAAAAATATATGCTTATTTACTTGCAACACGTAATTATTTCACAAAGGAAGTAAGTTGTTTCAGAGTTCATCTCAATTTTGGAAAGTTTTGCTTGACATCAGGGCAACCAGTACGGACACAATAACAACATTGTCATACTGTAACATGGTCATTCCTACACTTTCAACAGATCAATACGTTCAACATGTGTTCCATCGTATTTCAGACTCCACAGAAGATGGGTCCTTATCCATTTAGATAACATTATAGATTGCCATCTATAAGCAAAAGAAGATCTGAGGAAGATCCTCTCAACTTGTAATGAAATTCCTCAGTCATGGCAAAGGTTTTGTCTTATCAATCAATTTCTTATTATTGCAGCTCACATCTTTGGTCCTTTAAATAATATTGCTAATTCTGTTTTTTAAGGCCAGTTTCAAAACTTCAAGAACTTAGCCCTGGTTGCCAGCCAGAATTTCTGTTCCTCCTTATTCAGATCTTGAATTCTTCTGAATTCCCTTTCCATCTCTATCTCCAGCTGGCTCCAAATACTATTCTATCTGGAGCTACATCTTGCACCCTCAGTTCCTACTGGACTGACAAAAAACTTTTTTCTATTCTTCCACCTCTCCTCTAATGTAAATTTGCTTTTGGACTCTTACTTCCTCTTCTACTGTAAGGAAAATCTTAAGATCCGGTAATGACCAATTTAAGTCCAACTCTATAAGCCCTTAAGAACCTCTACTCCATTATTTTCAGCTTTGCATCTCTCAAGTATCTCCCTCTGATCCTATTTTCATACCCATAAACAAGTTACCCATAAACAAGACTCCTCCAGCTTTCTACCGAGCTGCCGCAATGACCCACAGTTTAAGCCATACAGTACATCACAGAACACCTCCTTCACCTTCTCTATGCTTTCCCTAATTCTGCATTGGTGGTTTGGAGTACTCTATCGTTCTTTTTGGGGAATAGCTCCTAGAGCTATTCCAGAAAGTTAGCCCTTATGCAGGTTAAGCCAAATTTTCACTAGAACACCCCATAATGCTTTTAGTTCACTTAATTCTTCAGTGTTGTTATCGCTAGTGAAACTGAGTTATAATGAAAGTTTAGCAGGAATGAAGACAGCCAAGTTCAATCAGACTCAGCTCAGTAATTCACAATTACTGCTGACATAATTTCCCCACCTAAAACAAAAAAAAAATACTGGACATTATCTACTTCTACAGCTACCCCTTGGTCACTCCTCACTCTGAATAGGGGTCCTGCACCCTTGTCCTATGGCCAGGAGGTTAGCCCTCAGCCAAGCCATGAGCACCAGGATGGGACCCAACTATGCAAATATATTTTTTTGCTGTTAAATGGTCTTTTCTTCTCCTATGCTTTATTTATCTGCAAGTTTCCCTCTCTGCCTCACTCCTGGAAAAGGCTCGATGGCCGAAACATTGTGTTTCATTTATTTTTTTTTCAGGATGGAATACTGTATACCCTGTTATTGTTCAATTTCATAAGATTATCATGTCCAGTCAAAAACACATACATAAGGATAATATTATTCAACATTCATCTCCTATTGAAGAATGTAGAATTGAAGAAGAAACTGTAGAATACTACAGAACTGAAATTAAAAAATGTTGAAATTGTAAATTGCACTAGTAAGACCTCATATGAAATATGGTACCGTATACGATTTTGGTTTCCATGTAACAAAAAAGCTACTGCTATTTTGCAATCAGCCCAGAGAAGACTAATCAGATGCACTACTGATACTGATACTGAAGGAATGTCCTTCACTGACAATCCAAAAGAACCAAAAATCATTTTAGATTTGAATTGAGGAGAATATAGGTGGACAAGATTGCAATATTCAAAGTCCTTAAAGGCATTGACAAAGTTCAGAATCAACATGGAAACATGAACCAGAGGATACAATTTGAAAGTATGATAAAGTGCATTTAGAACTGAGAACAGTTTTTCACAAATTGTTGTAGGAGTTTAGGACAAGTTATGTTTTTAAAACTGACAGTCAAGTTTTTCAAGAAGTTTGTTGGATAAGATCCTTCGTTCACTTAGCTACTAACAACCAAATGAGCTGGATGGGCAGAAAAGACTCCTCTCATTTGTATCTTCTATTATGTTCTTATGATCTTAACTTAAGCCTTTGTAAGTTCAGTTTTAATTTAATTTTCTGTGGATGTAATCAAGCACTTTAAAAGTAGTAAAGATTGCTGTGTCAGCACAAACGTTGTATGCATTATGCTCAAATTAACTTTTAGTTAGCCCTTTTGTGTGATTAAAACTTCATTGCTTTTTCTCTACTTGTAAAATTTGAACTTGGACTGGATAAATCTACCCAGAAGACTATTGATTGTTTTTAAATAACATTTTTAATAACTATGAAAAAAAGAAGAAAAACGTAACTGACTACTGGACCAGGAGAGGATGCTGAATGGCTGGCTATCTTTTTCTTATGCTTTATTTATCGATTTATATCATCAATCATACTAGAATGTATCCTGGAGGTCTTCTTATGTCCTCAATTAGGGCATTTATTGGTTGGCACAACATGCTCAGTCTCACAAGGCGCTGGTCATATTAATATATTTTATATCTTGAGAGTTACTTTGCTTTCACTGAGTAACTAGCTCGACATAGTAAGAACTCAAACTGAGGAGTGCTTGTGCTAGAAAAAAGATGGAACAGATTCCCAAAGGTAACAGTATGATGACAGGAGGAAGTAAATGGATGTGAAAACTGAAGTGAGAGTCCTGAATTGGACCGAGCCTGAAACATCAGAGTTCTGGCAATCCTAAAGCAGGCATAGGCTTTGACTGAATGAACTGCTTGAGAGCCTTGAAGAACATTAGTTCAGAGTTCACTTGGATGTCATGACTATACATGTATATGCTGCAGCAAAAAAAAAACAGAATCTGTTTCATCCTTGAAGCGACCACAGTAGGGCCTTTGTAAATGTTGGCCATGGAATGCATAACGAGTCTGTACCATACTCTTTCCTGATAGTCAACATTTTATGGATATTCTAACACAACTGTCCACAGAAGTTGGAGTTTTTGGTATTACAGATAAGTTATTGTTACCTGTGTGGCTGCGCTGTTGTGTATCTCCATTTCAGAAAAGAATAATGTGAAGCTGATGTAACAGCACTCTATTTATGAATTCAGAATTTATGGTATCTGGATCAGGCCAGTACTTTGATGGCTGTATTAATATTTTACGAGAAAAATTGCCTTTTATGAGTGCTGCTTTTGCCAGTTTATTTAAGTGCCTTACATATACTGTATAGTCACCATGGATTACAGAGTTTTTTTACATATGGGATTTGCTGATTAAAGGCTTTTGTACTACAGCATAGCTTAAAATACATTCTAAACAATATACAAAGATGATACAACAAAAAGCAGCTACTTGAGTTTGAATAGAAAAAGGACAAAACCCTGTAAGAAAATAGCTTTCAAATTATTCTTCCTGTGTTAAAGATTATATAAGCTATAACAGAAATAAATTATGTCGCAGAAACTGTTTCCCAAGTGTTTCATAGTAAAGCTAAAGTAATTACACTGTTCTACATTACTTACACAATGTATTACATTATACAAAATTATACAGTATATCATCCTATGATCTTGAGAATAGTGATTGTGATTAATAATTAAAAGTGTGTTCATTAAGTGTTAGGAAATTTAAAATATTAATAGATTAGGAAATATACAGATTCACCCCTTAGGTTGTACCCTATTTTTCAAAGGCTACAGCCCTATTTGTTACTGTGATTGATGTCTGCCTCTGATCTTATAGAAAATGCTGCCTTCTGAATGTTATTAGAAATGTGACTAAAGCTTTATTACAGACTGTGATAGTTCCAAGTTGATAACAGTCTCATAACAGGCTCCTCTGTGCAAAACACATAGTGGAAGTGTACCACCCATAGATGGAGTGATTAAAAAAAACTACTGACCCTGAATAAATGCTATTGCACAGTAAATTCAATGTCTTTGTACTCGGAACAGAATCACAAGAGATTAAAGTGGACTATTCATAATGTAATGAAGACACAGTCACCTGACATAACATCTCAGATAGTCTAAGTTCTGAAACAAGGAGAGACATGCTGTAGTATAACCAAAATGAATAAAACTAACCGAAGAGTTCTGGGATCTGCTGGTGTACTTTACAAAGCTGTGAATATGAGTGGATATAAAAAGTATTTTTTAAAACTGTTTCAATACTCAGCCTCATGAAAAGTATAATTTCCGGTTCTGGCTGAGAGGAAAAGCTGGTGCATTTGGCTGCTGCTCCTCTCACCAGTTTTCATGTTTATTTTTTAATATTTTTATTTTTTTCTTCTTTCTCTGTCACCCTTGTTTATAATTATTATTTTTTAACTGCACTAGGTAGCAGTCTATAAATGGGACTTCCACTGTGACTGCTGCTTCTACTGCCGACTATTCACCAATGCGCTATGATAAGCCACCATTAAAGGCTCTTTATAAAATAAAGTTATTACTATAATAATGTTTATTAAAATAATATCCAGTAGTTGACCAAAATGTTCTTCATATGTATTCATATATTTCATATTTCATATTTCATCCCTAGGAATAAGACCTAAAATTTTAATTGTACCTCCACTATTCTCTTCCTACAGCCTTGCATTTTCCAGTAGGCCTACTCAATTGTTTTAAGAAGTGGGTGCCCTTTTATAGGCATGAGATGGAGTCATTACATGTTGTATTATTATCGTCTAATGTGATGTGAAGTGCTGAAAGTCCATTTTCCATTAAGGTGTCGATCACACTATAGCTCGGGGCAGTTTTCTAATATTATCTGCTGCCAAAAGATTATCCTTGTCTTTGTCTTTTCCTCCTAAGATATAATTTTTTTCATAAAATGGAGAGACAGAAAAGATTACAAAGAGGAGGGGGAGTTAAATATGTCCTTTCAATCTGTCCTTTTAGGTGCATTGTACCTAAAGATCAAGTAACAAAGGTTAATTAAATAATATGTAATTCAAGAGTTATATTACCAAATGCTTAGAGAGACTTAAATGTGTGAGCTTGTACAGTACTTAATACTAATTAACAGTATCTTAATACTGATAATACTATTACTACATGCCTATATTGAACAACATCAATAATAGTTATAGTCTGTGCACAGATTAAGTTCTATAGTCCAGACATCACTAGTTTCAGTCTGACCAAGTGTGACTAGTGTCTCAATGTGGCACAACAGGCCAAATGTCACTAGGTCTCAGCCCACATCTCCTTGGCTTGCTGTGTAACAGCAATCTCAACAGTCACCCCTAGTTTGGCAAGTGGCAGAGCTTACACACATGCAGAACATCTTTAACAGAGGAGATTAAGAGGGGGGTCGATAGAAGTATTTAAAATCCCAAAATCTAGGACTAAGAAAAGAAAACACTTATTTACACAATGGCTGGTGGGTATTTCTGAAACAAATTTTTAAGATTAGTCAGATTATTTTAATTCAGTTGAATCCTTTAAAAATGTTTGGATGACGTTCTCGTCTTTGATCCTCAGGTCAATTAACTACTAGTAACCAAATTTACATGTTGGAACAGATGGCTTCCTCATGTTTATAATTGTTATGTTCTTATGGAAGGGGGGTGGTTTTTATTTAACCAGCTAATTAGCAAATATTAGGTGGGTGTTAGTGAGCAAGGGCTGCAAAAAACAGAATAGATCAGTCAAGGACAGCTGCATTACTGCAGGGTGAGCAAAGCTCTTAGTGGAGGTTTGATAGTTTTGGGAGCCAAAGGGCTTTCAGAGAAACAAAAAAATCTTCTCTCTCATCCTCCTGTGAAAGCTACAGTTAGTCAACACACTACAGATGTTGCAAATTATTCAGGAGCAGTTTGTAAAATATGACTACAAGAAGCAGGAATGATTAACTTTTCTTGCATTGCTTATACTGTATCTAGATCAGATTTGACACAAATAACTAGCATGGCTGTTATTGTCACAGAAACACTTTTCAGATACGGAGTAAGGGAAATGAAATACACATGATGATACCTCTTCAGTTGACCCCTGTACTGAGGCTTTGATAGAATTTAATAGTAGGTCAAGGCACATTACAGTTCAATACATACCTTATTTTGTATTTCTTGTCCCCCTCAGCGACAGGTGTTTGACAAAAGGGAGTGTTTGTTGTAAGTACACAGCCAGCCCTGGGCATGCTCAAAGCACTGTCAGGAGACTGAGACTGTTTCTGATCATTTCACACTGCAAAGAATGAAATAATAATTATGGCACACAGTAATATCTATACTTACTCTTTATCTGTGTGATGAGTACTATTAAAAATCATACAAAATTTTGTAAAGGCATAAGAAAAGCTGTATAGTGAAGGCAAAGATTAAAGTGAAATGCATTTCTTACGGGAAGCTGTACAAGGAGGACAGAGTGCCCATTACTGCAGTCATGCAAACATAGAAATCTGTTGAATCTTAAAGATAGGTTTATTTTCGATTCCTCAAATAAATTATACACCTTGTGGAGAAAAAAACATGATGTGAAAATGACATTGTAGATTTCCCTCATTGAGAAAACATTAACCCAAGACTCTGTGCTTTGACATGCTCTCCTTTACTACAGCAGGGTCATTTTGTTACTGATATGGTGCAAAATGTGCAATTGTTAATTTCTACTTATAAGCAAACGATCTTGTTCTCATTACAAACTCAAAAAGTTTAGTTTTTTTCTTCAATGTGTTGCGTAAACAGAGCATTTAATTGGAAAACGTCCACCTATAGTCTAGAAGTTAATCAAAGGACTATTTCAGGATTGTTTGTGTGCAATTAATGTACTGTATATAAATACTGTAGATGCATTTTCACAATTCTCCTCAAACCTGTGTCTTTATGATAGAAACTAATCATTTTGATATTTAATCACCATGAAAAGTGACAAAGGTCTAAGCAAATGTGTTCAGATGACTATACTGTAGATAGGTACTGAGGTTTTCTCAGCTGGCTCTGCCAATAAGGCAGGTTGTTTAGATTGCAATTTTAGTCACATAGTCATCTGCCTGGAATGTGTCATTAGCCAACTGCAGTCCAGACTACCCAAGTGGCAAACAAGGGTTGTGCAAATGGGTATACAGGAGTTTCTTTGTAAGTACGACTCATGTGACTTGCTGGGTAAGCTGTGAGCTTACAGTGTTGTCAATAATAGCATGCCAATGCACTGCTCCCTCAGTTCATCAAGTTCTCTGTAGACACTGGGGGACCCACATTGTGAAAAATGTGATTTGGCTTTGAGGATATGCATTTCAAAGGAAAGAAGGGACAGTTTTCACTCCCCACACACATTAATTCAAGGTTATACCTTTTGGGGATATAAAAATAATATGAAATTCATGATTTCTTAAAAAGACTGCCTCAGTTTGTTGTATAATTCTACAAATATTTACAGTGTTTTCATTTGATGGGAAAAGAATGAACTACAATATTTAAATGTTGTGTTGAAAATCTTTTTTGGTTCTAATTAGGCTATTCTGTACCTTGCCATTGATGTGAATAAAAAACAAAGGAATATGATTAATACGGGGTCAGGCAACTGAATTAATTAATATATCACCATTCATGGTCAGTTAATTCATCTACTACAATCTGTAGTCTACCTCTATCCTGCTATAAGAGGACATTAAATATTTATCACAAAATCTATATTTATTATAAATATTTATGTGTTCCACACTGCTGTTTTATTCAGTGAGCTTTACATGTTTATTTTTTTTAAATTCAAGCTTTGCTCACTTTTGTTTCAGGAATTAGAAGAACAAGAGGAAAAGGTTTATACTGTATTTAAAAAAAAACTGCAAATGTGTGACAGACAGAACATTAACTTGGCCCATATTAATTGACTTTTTGCTGAAAGCTCTGGCTGGGGACTTGTCATAATTCATTTATCCTAACATTTCACTGATGTGGTTTCACCACCAAATCCACCTGTCTCCTTTCATGAGTTAATGCACGCAGCAATCATCTTCCATTAATCACAGGGACTGTTTGATTCCCAATTCACTAAATATTTCTCTTGCAAGGATAATGGTTCCACTGCAAGCTAATTGTATCCATTGTTCTGGTAGCAACCGCTATCCCACAATTAAAAAAGAGGTGCAAATCATTCTTCACATCTTGCTGGATATAGAATCTGTTCCTGACTGCTGCATTTTGTGGAATTTGATCACATCTGTTTTATTCCTGTCAAATTTTCACTATCCAATTTTCAGTACTTCACTATTTCAGTATGCATGGTGCAAAAAAATAATATTTTAAAAATCTGAGGACGTAGCACACACCAAATCTCCATTATCATATCTGAGCCTTAAAGATCCACTTCTAAATGATATTCTTCCTAAAACTGGTTACTGAAGTTCTGTCTTCTCTCCTCAGCCAGTTTACCCCTGTGACCTTGCTGACTACATCTTGCCATTTTAAATTATGTTTTTCATCAGAGTCATTTTTTGTTAATTCTTTCTTCATTTTGCTAAGTGACCAGCCCACTGGCATTTTAATCTCTTCACTTCACTTTCATAATGATATAACGTGTTTGGTACTGTAGCATTTCCAGATCTAAGATCAGATGAAGACACAGCTTAACATACTGTAGGTACACCAACGTTTTACAATTTATTGACATTATCACATATGAACACATAGACCAAAATGTGCATGGTTAATAAATAATGAAAAAAGTGTATTTTGTTCTCCCTAGTGTAGTGCTTTTGTGAAAATATTGTACCTCTTTGGTATGAGTGAACACATTTCCTCACCTGACAAGAGCTACATGGAAGTCACATGTCCACAAAAGAACATATTATTTTAGGAGATTTTGTAAAATAAATACAGTAATACCTTTAGAAACTGTTTCTTTTTAATGTAATATAGCTAATTAATACAGTAATTAATAATTTAAATTAAATTAAATATTTATAAAATTTAAAGGTAAAGCACAGGTGCTTCATTGTTCTCCCTAGCTAGATTTGGTGAGAATTACATGTCCATACACACACACATACAATTTATATTTCACATGTTCACATATTTCACAGAAAACAAAAAAGTCCAAGTTGAAAACCTACACAAATGACAGATTTCCTGACCGAAGCTTGTTATAGTACAAAGCTCCTTACTGTAGCACTTGATAAGGAACCACATGTCATGCTTGGAGTATTGTAATTTTAAAATAATTTTAGGGCTCATCCACAGAGATGTAGGCTAAATAAATTAGATACATCAGAATAGCCAAAGTAAAACCATACTACCCAAAGAGCATATCTTTTAAAAAATTAAATATAATAAGATTTTTATATTTTTCAGAGACCCAGATATATCTTGGACAAAATCCCTTAATATATGTTTACATAAGGAGAACCCCATCAACTAATGATTGCTTTTTAATAATACAATATTGATTGGTAAATTAAATATTTAGAATTAATCAAAACTACTAGCACAGAATACATACAGAAACCACCATACAATCATACCTGTAGTGTTGCTGGCAATTGCTCACTGCCCTTTACGGTACATACTGTATCTCATACCCACTACAAAGCATGAAAAAGTACTCTGTTAACATCACACTTAAAGACACACATATTTCTGTAATAGTGGGGACTTCCCATTCTGTTTTTGGATAGGATCTATGATTCATATTCTGGTTTTTTTTATTTACAAAGTCCACTTAAATGAAATTCAACATAAACCCAAAATATTTCTGTTCTGCGTTCATTTTCAGACACACAGGACTTCACAAGATGAGTAGCTGTGGTCTCTGGGTGAATATGGCCTAGCAACTACTGTACCTGGGCAGTACAAAACGTTCACAAACATTATCACCCCATGTCCCCTAGTGGACAGAGTAGTAATATATTTTTAAGACAGGCAGACTACTACCACTGATTTCAAAACACACTTTAGGGGGAGAGCTGGGGAAATCCCTTATGATTTAATCCCAGAATTTCATGTACACCATTATTCTAATTGTCAAATAGCTACTGTATATAATTACATCAAAGATTGACCAGGGTTTGTTCCCAGTTTCTACTATTGAAGAGGGGCGTTCTTTTAATTTTATTTGGTATTTTTTCTTGTAAATTTATTTTGTAGTAATTACATAAAGGATTAATTTTGAAAGAAAAACAAGAAAAGGCTATACTGGAAAAATGATGGCAGAGTCATTTATTGAAATGTCTTGAGGTACTTTAAATCACAAAAGAGTGGGTTCACAAAACTGAATAAATAAAGGAACATTTATGACAATGTTTTAATGTGTAACATATTTTCCTGGCAAAAGCCTTTTGTTTACTTTCATTCAAAATATTTAAAGGGAATGCTAAAATGAATTACATGCCTAAGCTGAAAACACAGGCATAAAATTAGAAAAGTGCTCTTTTTATTTTAGCATTGTCAATAGTTGTTAATTTCATATCTCCCTGATTTGCATTTAGAAACTAGTAATGCTTGTTGAGCTTTACACCCACCTGCATGGAAAACATCAAAAATGCAGGCATGTTAACAGGGGGATGAAGGTATTCCTGGTTAATCATGTGAGGGTGATCTCATAATGCACCTCACCTACATGATCCAGAGCTGTAGATTCAATAATCCCTTATGATATGACTTAAAAGATCTGGGTTAAAAATATGACTGAGTAACAAAACACAAATATATTTACATATTTCATACAGCACCTAGGTCTACACATTGCAGCCTTCTTATACAATATTTATGCATCCATAGTTCAGACAATTTTATTATTGAAGAACTAAGATACAGTTATACATATATATTCACTTACAGTAAGTGTAAGTGCATAACAGCTAACTCCACATACAGAATTAATTAGGATCTACAGCCATGATTGTGTGTATCAAACATAATGACTATGTAATAAAAACATTTGGATTGAAAAACATAATTACAAAATTAAAAAATATATATTTTGCATAAAAAGTCTTGCTTTTATAGTTACAGTTAAATTTTCAATGCTGTTATTTAACAAAATACAAATGAGTTCAATATATTTATATACTCTATATATTTAAAAATACAAATACATATCGTACACTCGACATCTAAGAAAAAAGTATTATTGGAATTACTGTAATGTAAATCAGTATTTCAGTTGTATGTTCAAATGCTAATAATGACAAAACAAGCTGACAAATAGAGATACATGCTTAGTACTTTGGCTTTAACTCACCTGTCTGAGTCACACACCCCCCAGAAGAATCCCCAAAACACTGACAGATTTTTAAAACTGAGCTAAGGACAAATTGGCTTGGTGGGGGTTTTGCTGGAATCAAGCATAATATGCATATAATGAAATGAAATGTGTGTGGGCTTGCGCTTGTTGGAGCTGCTGAATTAGGGTGAAAACGCAAGTCAACAAACAGGTGGCAGCATGAGCAGCTAGCAGCAATAGCTAATCCTAATTGGATTGGAAATCTGTGGTGGGCAGAGGAAGACTTTGGGAGACCGGAAGAGTAGCAGGAGCAGGGCTACCAGTTAACAGATACTGTAGCTGTCCAACTTAATTTGGGACTGGAACTCTGTGGTGGGTAGTATAAGACGCTGTGTGACCGAAACAGTACTGTGGCCAGGAAGAGCAGGCTGACATGGAATACGGAAGAGACTTGCCTGCTGCTTGCTGAATTTAGCTAGACAATAAAAACTTTTTCAAGATGAATCCCTAAAAAAAGAAGGAATATCAGCTACACATGTGGTTGGAAGTCTAGGGATGGGGAAAAAGTTGTAGACCAATATAGACCAGTTGGACGCCAACCACAAAAAGGGTAAATGGGGAAGAGAACCCTACCAATAGGCCCTAGGCCCATGCTAGGGACAGTGGGGGTGTGAACAAGCATGCTTGCACATCATCTCTCTCCCTCATTCTCTGTATTTCTGGTCTATTATCTATTATCTTGCATCCCACCCTTCCTTAGTCCTCCATTTTGTTGTCCCTAAGAGCCCCCCTGTTTGCTGATGCCCACTCCATCCAGTCAGACTGCACTGGGCCAAGGATTCTCAACCCTTACCTCTCCCAGTGAGCCACCAAAACTTTTAAATCGACTCTCTTGGTGTCCAACTGGTGAAGTGTTGGTCCTCAACTCATCAACCACAACAACAAGGTTTCACCTGCAACCTTTCAGGGCCATTGATTTTGCTGATATATTTCTTCAGGACCATCACTATGGCTGCTATTTTTGCTTTTTTGGGGAGTTCTCCATGGAATTTGTTCTTGTACTTTCAGTTGTCAGAAACATCAGAAATGTGTTACCCACTATCAGTTGCTATTCTACTTCCATGTCAGTCCAGATGACCTCAGGATACTCTTTCTGAGTTGGTGCAGTGTCTTTCACTGTTCACCAGAGAATTTCAATCTTAACACATTTGGGGTTTGTTGGCTGTGCACTGATTTGGGTTCCATTACTTACATAATGTCTGTCAAACACATCAAACCCCTTAAACCTCTGGTCAGCGTTCCTCCAAAACATTGCATATCTGAACCAACTCTATCAAACTTAGTTCATGCACAAAGAAATTGCTGTCACTGAAAAAATATGCATAAGTATTGAGGTCAGTACTGTTATCCATTTTTGAGGTTTTGACTTTAATTCAACTAACATCAAACATTAAAACAGTGTTTTCTAACAGAAGTTATGTTGGCGGTCAAAGTAATTTTATATTTCCTCTTCAATAACTTTAAATACTCCCTGGCTGCATTGTATTTTGGTCTCGTTGGAGACAGGTGCATTTCACATGTGGCGTTACTTAGATATTACCTTTATTACTTTTGTCTTCTACTAGTCGGTTTCTTACCTCTTCAACTTCAAACTCTCCACAGAAAACAAGTGGTTTTACACCTTCCATGCCGTTCTCACTTTTCTTTTTGTTCTCTAAATGTTGTCAACTCTCCCTGGAACTTCGAACAACTGTGGTTGCTTTCTTGTCTCTTCTCCTAATTTGAATAGCCCTTCCCCCTTTTTGTATCTGGTCGAGTATCCACCCCACTGCGCCTATGGTTCCATCCTATATTCATGACTCATCTCTCCCCTGTCCCCAATCTTTCTTGTTTGCTGTCCCACAGTGACTGACCCCACTCTGCCCCACTGAAGCCAGTCCATGGTGACAGTCTACACTGGCTTCGGGCCTTCTTGTTTAAAGCCTTCGCCCTATGCCCCAGTTGCATACCTGACTGCTAGAGTGATAGGTTTTCCTCCACCCTTTTTTTCCCCATCTGTTGTTGACCCTTGATTCCTCCAGCGCCCAAAGATTCAATCTGCTAATATTTCTTCTTCTTTTGAGAGTTCCACATAGAATGGAATTACCAAACTGAAGCAGGCTGTAGCTTTCTTCCTATTTTGGGACCAGACTACCTCTCTGGGTTGCTGTAGTGTCTTCTGCTTCCAACAATAGAACTCAATTTAGCTTCTGCTGCTAGTGCTTCCATTTTTTCTCTGACTTCATCATACAGTATGTGCTTCTCATTCACTTTATTCACCATTACCTCCAAAACACTGCATATCTGCATCTCCTCGTTCTAACAAGGTCAATCCTGCATTATCATTGTGCTACGCACAAGTTCTGCTCAATTCCTCCAGATGAGCCAATTCGAGATCTGTGTTTACAAAATCTTAACTAATTATGTAGTATCCTTTGTACTCTTATGCTTGTTTCATTTTTATTAGAATTTGACTGAACTACTAAAATGTGTTATACACATCAACAATTTACTTCTCCACCAGTGTTTTTAATATTATAATAACTTTAATTCTAATGTATTATAACATTACTAATACAGATTTATTTGGTTATTGGTAATTTGTGTCTCTCTAAACATTCGTAAAGATAAAATGTTACTTTTTGGATACTACAAAAAAAAGACCTGCTATTAAATATTAGCTTAAACAATTCAAAATAACTTCAATTTCAATAGAAAGGTCCATAGAACTGTATTTCTGCAAAAAGAAGGAAATATGTTGAGTTAAAACAGCAGAATCTTCAGTGATGTGTAGATATACAGTGGGGAGAAAAAGCATTTGTAAGGTTTTTAGCAAAACCTCACAGGCTGACATTGTGAAACGTAATAATAAATAGAATTTATCTCATTGAAAAACAAATGAAAAAAATCAAGTGAAACCAACATTTCACTTAAAGAAAATAAACATATTTAAAATTCTGAGGCACAGCTGTTCTGAAAGCAACAGCCAGTGCTTTTTGTCTTTTATCTTCCTCTGTAATGTGCACAGGTGCTGCTTAATTCAATTGGAAAACGTTGCCATGGTTTTACATTAATATATTTCCATGTTACCAGTACAACTGTTGTCATGGAGATGATAGGACTTATTTGAACTGAAAGTGAGGCTGGTTTAAAGAGCACAGTTTTCTTTTTTCATCCACAGAAATAGAACACACAAACCATGATTTTAAAAAGAACAAATCTTCCAAAATGCTAAAAAATAAAAAATGAACTGTTCAAAAATAGGTGAAATAATATTTTAGAGAGCGAAAGGCATGAGTCATTTCCGTAAGTGATTTTTTCTTATTTAGATTTAAATGAAGCTCAAAACTATTTCAGTATTATAGATGCTCAATAACTCTTTCACATTTTTAAAAGTTTACTTACCTCCTAAAAATAGATTCAGTAGAGAGATCACAGTGTCTTTCCCTGTTTCATTATTGTTCAGTTCAAATATGCTGGCTTTTTAATTACATCTGCTGAAGAGAAAAGACTGAGGTCCTTTTGTATGAAAGGAAATTCAATAGTTATAGAATGTGCATTTCAAGTACAGCTGCAGTTGTCAGAATACTAAACTATCAGTACTCTACTGCAGTGCTGTACAGTTCCACTCCTATTTGGCACTATAATGTGCTGCATTTTTCCTTTTTTATTAACACTATACTGTATATACATAAATTTGACAATCAGAAAAGATACACAGACATATGTATAGATGATAATGTGATGCAGAGATATAACAGTAATGTTAATGACAGAAAGTATATGAGGTAGATTTTATACTTGTTTCCATTATTTTCTTGACCCATAACCGGTGTCTTTTGTACTAGATATGACACATATGCATTCCATTATCACAAAGAGGCTTAATTACCAAGTACCTTAGATCATGGTCAATGACTCTTTTCACAACTGGTTTCTGAATAATTATTAGAACTGGAACTGGAAACAATTCGAACCTAGGTTGCAGTCACAATGTGATGGACTCTTTCAGGAAAAACATTTTATTCAACTGGAAGCGGGCATATTTTACTAGTTTTCAAATGAACAAATCCACTCTCTGTGGATTGCATTTCAATAAAGCACCTCCCTTTTCGGAGAATGACATGAATAAAGAAAGATTATAACCACCAGATCTTTTAATTGTGATAAATTGACCCCAGCATTTAGAGCTGAACTGATTTCTGATATATTTTCTGCATCTTCAGAGAAGACCTCATTGAAAGCTTCATTTGTCAAGAATGTTATAATGATTGTTACACATGCTAGTGAAACTTGAAAAATATTGTTACAGTTGTAAATATAGATTACAATTGCAATTTGCAAGAAGATTGCACAGAAACATCGAGTAATTAAAAATACAGAGTTGGTTGGTACCTTTAAACTTTCTTGTAGACAGTCACGTGATTACCCGAAAAACAAGGCACTATATCTTGGTAATGAAAGCAGCACAAACAATACTTTCATCAGCACAAATGCAGCCCTAACGAATGCAATGGGTTTCAGTGATTGTGCTGTTTGCTGGGGAGGTGACATCCGGGAGCTGGACAAACAAACATGTCCTGGGTCATTACATTGCACACTGCAAACGACACAATTTCAGCTGGGTGAAATATGGTGACTTAACAAAGGCACTCATATCTGTGTCTTTAGAGGTCAAGGTGTACCACAGATTGTATTCTACACCAAGGATTGACCAGGAATACACAAATAAACTGACTAATCATGACCTAATCGTGCTATGTTTGTACGTAAGAGCACTGTAAATTTGAAGACATGGATAATGACTGACTTTTAAGACCTTAGATATATGTTCGGTTATTTTAAATACAATAAAAATTGAAAATAAAAATATTTTCCAATATTTCCGCGGTCTGCATGTGTGAGACGGTAGAGTTCCCAATGTTTTGCAGTTGAGTTATGAACTGAGTCAACCGATTACTTCTTCAGATTTTTTTTAAAAAGGACACAGTTACGAAATATTGAGATGTGCTAGTTAAATCCTCTAAGAAATAATTGTTTGCCAATGTTCGCTTTTTAAGGCTACATCTGCAACTGTTCTGATTAGGGTATGATCTGCACCAGTAACAGAGCGCTTGAACTTGGCAGACGGGGTCACTGGAGGTCAAAGTCACTGTGCATGGTCACGTGATCATCCAATAAAACAAGGTGCTATATCTTGGGAACGAAAGCAGCTGGGAAGTGACTTTCAACGACACAAACTGGCACAAACATATCACTAACGAATGAGACCTGTCTGGTTTCTCTACGACATTGTAGGGGGGCTGAGTGATGTCACAAACCTCGGAAACGAAAGCAGCACAGATGCTAGTTTCAACGGCACAAACGCAGCACTAACGAATGATGTGGGTTTAATCATTTGTGCTATCTGTAGGGGGCCAACTTCATGGAGCTATGCTTAAAATGTTAATCCTGCTGCAAATTTCCTGTGGCCAAAGGTACTGTATTGATCTGATTCTGAACTTATTGCAACTTTTCAGAATTAAATGAAATTGAGCTGTCTAATAAGCAGCAGAAATGTCTGAATATGCTTTCAAAATTGCTAGAAAGCTAGGAATAATGAATCACATTTTAAATGTTGTTTCATTCTGTTAAGACTTATTTAATATTTCTCAATAACTCTTCAGAAAGTACCTGCCAATTTGTGAAAGAGAAAAATAGCTGCAAGAATACTCTGGTTTAATAATGATGTCTACAAAACCAGAGATTTTCTTGACTGAGTGTGTCTATCTGGTATGTTTCTTTGCCATCTGAAATAGAAAACTGGGCTTTAAAAATAGATCACTTCAAGGACCAATGTAGAAAAAAATGGGGACAGTCTCCAATCCAATCTGAAACCAAAGCTTGGCAGCAGATTTTTTTTCTGGTTCACCCACTTCCACACAACAGTAGCTCTAGGGGCCCTTCTCTTCTTAGAGATCCACAGGGTCCACATGCTAAAGAACTAAAAAAAACTAGGGCACCACTGAAGTTTCAGTACTAGGTGTACCAACCTGAATAGATTAAAGGTTTGGGAATTCCTGTGGACTTTCGTATGTACAGCTAAACTGAAAGTCAGTCACTTTGTATTGAGTAAGAAACGTTGAAGAGAAAAGAAGAGAAAATACCAAAAGCAAACAAATAATAAATTGAACTGCAGAATAGTTTTTGTCTAAAAATGAGAAAAAGATCCAATGTCTTCCATGGCCAAAATTTTACATTTTGTTTTAAAACCTTACAGAAGCTTTGCAATCTCATTACAGCAACACGTGAACAATTGCTTACCCATCTCAGTGAAGAGACATCACAGAAGAACAGAGAAAGAAATAGCAAGGTAAAAAATGGAATGGAAACTAAATTCTGAAAAACCCACTTTTAAATTATTTAACTTTAAGACACACATGACATGATTGATTAATCCAAATAACAGTAGAACTGCTTGAGATATGTAGAGCTAAATAATGTGCCACACTCTGTCCGATAAAGAGAGCAGTTTCAGCTGTTAGCACAATCTCATGCCTTTATATGGAAACATCTGTTCAGCGTTGAATGCTGGTAAAAACAAGAGCAAAAAGGGAAAATCATTGACATTCATTTACTTTCAATTACAAGTGAAATGTGTGCTATAATAACAGACCAGCATTATTCAGCACTACAAGAAAAACAATCTCTTGCAGAAAATGATGAGAAAGTGATGTTCTCTGATGCTTTTGGGCTATGCTACCTGTTGAGACACATATTAAGGTGTGGTATTTTAGTTAAGAGCATCTACTGTACCACAGGTTGAAAATAACCTAGCTGAGGTTATTTTTAATAGTTATGCGATGTGTCTATTATTTTCCTTATTATGGTATTAAAACATATGCATATTGCTCAGAGGTTTGTCAAATTAAACAATATGCCTAGAAATGTATAACATCTTTTTAGGGTTTTAAATGCAATTTGCCCATGGCTTTCAACACAATCTTTATCATGGTTTTGTGAGCTTCTTTTCTTTTCCTTTGATTTCACTAAGAAATCAACTACAGATGATGTTTCTTTGTCATTGTAGACTACAATTTACTCTTAAAAGGGTGTGCTGCACACTAAGATGTTTTAGAACCACTTCCAAGTACTATGTCTTTACATAGGGAAAATAATACTAGAGCCTGGTTTCTACTAACCTGTTGGCTGGATTTGTTACTTGCTACAAATGGTACAGTACATTCTAGTTCCTAAACAAAGGAAGCACCTTTTCACTCCATTTCAGGTCTTGCTTAGCCACAATCATGAACACAAACCTAAACATGGATGTTGTATCTACATTCAGTGTGAGGATACTTGCCTGGACTGGTTGAGGCTAATTGTGTATGACACACAAAACAGTTAAACTACACATGCACCTCAGAATGAGCCTAGTGGAAACAGGCACATATGGTACAGTATTTAAGATTTTAGAGGCACTACAAGAAACACAAAATTAGTAGACGTTTAGCAGCTGTTAAACATGATAGACAAATTGATTTATTGGTACTAGTCCTTGATAATGTTGATACAATGGCTGCATGCCTATATATACACATTATATTCTACAATGGTGTAGATATGCATACAGAAGGCAATACAAATAATACCACTAGGTACAAATACTCCTCCAAATATTGACCATGTGTAGACAGAAGTACTGTATATGCAATGTATAAAAAAACAAATAATTGTCTCAAAAGTAGAATTGTTAGAATAAACAAAAGTAGAGTAAAAGATATTAGCATTAATTACAATTATGTGGTCTCCTAAAAGGATGAATTTATTTTTCAATTAACATTTCACGTACAGTATGTTGAATAAGTCATACAGTATGATGCAGGTATTTCATCTGCAGCAGCTGTCCTCCTTGTGTCTATCTGTTCCCTGTGGCTTTCAGCACACACAGGATGTACTGTACTTCTGTGATGATGGCTTGCGTCTTTATTATTTTTTTTCTAAGCAGGTTCATTTCTTAACACTGCTGCACTGTAATCAGAAAAGAGAAACTTCAATACACTTGAATTCCATTGTATCTTTATATATTTATCACAAAAGCTAGAGAACATTGGGTTGAATAACTTTTCTTCTGTGCAAGTTCTCTCTATATTTTTTATTCTAATCAAATGAAGAAAATCAATAGTATACACTGCAAAAGTTTCATGCTTGTAGCCTAGGTCTGTTTCACTTTGCTCCTCTAGTGTATCTATCTGTTCAGTGTTTACATGCACTTTGGAGAGCATGATATCCTGTCCTGTGTGATGTTGTCTGATATACAGTACAGCGCTGCCCACCTCCCCCTTCAACAGAATAGCCACCACTTCCTCCAAGGTCTAAACTACACTAATCAAAACAAACTCATTGCCTGATCCAAATGACAATGTTGAGATATAGTAAACACCACTATCTGTTAAAAAATTTGTTTTCAAAAGTCTTATTCATTCACAGATACTATATACTGTACAGGCTTTACATTACAGTACTTTTATATTAGTGCTACCATTCTCCAACAAAGCTACACACTGATGCATTATAATCAATATTGTTAAATATACAGTTGTTAGTCAACAGTTGTAAACTATTCAGGGTTTCTGGAAAACACTTTAAATAAAAATAATAATAATAATAATAATAATAATAATAATATTGAGTAGTACTAATGCTTTCTAATAAAAAAATAAACTTGATATAAGAACAAACACAGTTTAACAGTTTATTTAGATGTTGGTACTGTACATATAGACTACGTTTTTCTGTTTTATCGGGTGTTTGTGATTATTGGTTTTATTAAGCGATCTGATGGCCAATAATCCTTTATAGAACCATTTTATTTTGCACAACAGACCTTCAGAAGACAATATAGTAATTCACATCTCTTCTATCACTTCTCTCATTTCTCCATTCATTTTCTTTAGAACTTTATCTGGAAAGTTTATCATCTCATTCAAAAAAGCAATTATTAATTTCCAGAAATCAAATATAAACAACTTACTGTAAATGTAAAAAATAAAGAGAGAATATTTAATTAGATCAATATTATACACACTTACATAGCTTTTAACCCAAACAATAGTGATGTAAATATTACATGTTCTAATAGTAAACAGTATTTTTTTTACTTGACCTTACAGCAGAAATAAGTGCAGCGTTATGACTATTTAATGTATTAGACCTTTTGAAAACACCAAAAAGAAAGGTGACAAAGTGCAGAAAAGGAGCTAAGAGACCTGTGCCTTTTGTAATCTTACAGGATACTGATTGAGATATAAATAACACACTTGTATTCTTTGTGGGGAGGCTTACTTCAGCTTTTCTACATTGTGTGTCTTTCCTTCTTTTGTGTTCTAGGACCCACACAAACCACAGGTCTATGAAAAAAACAGAATATAAAACCATGAACTTAAAGTTTGTCATACAGTTTTAAAATGTGTGAGTTTGGTCTCCTGAAATGAGGTTAGATTCAGTTTTCAAGGATTCTGTCTATTTTACATTCTAAGAGAAACTGCATGGCGGTATCTGCAGAACTGAATAAAGCTAAAAGAGATTTGCATCTTGAAGTCCTTTAGCCCATCTGGATTTCATTGAGTAATTTTGTTATTTCCAATAAATTATTCTTGAGATATGATCATAGGTTTTTTTAGATTTTTTGTGATTATTTAATTACATCTTTTTCTTAATGTATTCCTGTAAATTCATGATACTCATTTTGGCAGCACTGCATGCAGATAAGTAAGACTTTTGAAATGAAAAAAAAAAAAACGATTTCCCTTTATGAGAGAAAAGGCTACTGTGCTGACTTCAGAACGAAACCTGAAGGATCACAGATTAACCTATAGATTTAGGTTGTCAGAAAACCACTTTCCGGACGTTAATATAAATATCTGATACAGATGAATGTTGTAATCTACACATTTTATCTGCCCTAATTGTAAGAGAAAATGAAATGTACTTCTTGTCCAAGATCTTTCACAAACTCTTCAAATAACAATCATCATTTTATTAAAAAGTATAAATATACTGTATTACAGTTCTGAACCTCAATGAGTATACACTGTGTTAGCATTAATTTAATCAATTGTTAACAATAGCCCAAAGTGTACTGTTTATACTAGTTGTATTTCACTTTACACCCTGAACTTCTGTTTAATTACTATGTAGCACAAAATGTCTAAAATAAAAAGCATAACTTTGCAATCAGAAGATGCACTGAATTCGAAAGGGCTGTTTTTAGTTCATCCACTCTTCTACTCTGAAATTATCAGCAACCTTTAGCTGTACCTGTTGATTATTCCATTCCAAAATAAATGTCAATTTCACTATTAAATGAAAAATAATGGTATAAGATATTTAAGTGACATGATAAGTTGAACATTATGGGGGTAGAAATTAATAGGCAAATTGCCATATACTGTATATGTGCATTTTAACTTCTCTTTAGTTTTTTTTACAATTTGGTAATTACATTGTAAGGTTTTGCAATTCAAGGATCTAGTTAAGTGGAATATATCAGTTAGAATTAAAAAGAGAAATGCAGCCATTGCTTGCCTTTAAGGTCCTTAAAAGGTTAACTATTTTTTTAGCTTTAAATACACATCCACTTACCATTTAATGCTGGAGGAGTAGTATTGTCATACAGTAATAATTTTAAGAACAAAGTCTTTGAAAATCACTTGGAATTCAGACATCTTCCTGAGCATTTACCATAAATGATTATGTACAAACAATCAATAATTAAAAGTTACTTAGAACCTAATATAACTTTGTTGCAGTTACATTTTGATAATAACATAATTGACACAATTTATTTTAATTCCGTGTTCATTGTGAATGTAATAGAAACACAGTGTAGACAGCACTTGTGAATGTAATAGAAACACAGTGTAAACAGCACTCTAAAGGTTTTTATTTACCTTCTATATATTAAACATGTAAGTCCATGTTATAAACTTTTAAAATAAAGGACAGCAATAATAAAGTAAATATTGCATATTGTCAGGACATAATTTTAGTTTATTTTCATGGAGCTTTTGGAATAAACCACATACTGTATATATACTGTAGATCAATATTTAATTAATAAACTATTATGTTTTTTGGAAGATAGAATGCATTTTCTGCATGGTTTTAGAGCATTCTAAAAATGCATGGTTCTGCAGAGAAACTGTCCAATCAGTTGTTTATTGTAGTGACTACATTGTTACAGTATGTGCATTTCTGTGATCCTGCAGAGAGGTTCAATTTGAATGATACAAATACAAATAAAATAAATAGGAATACTTCATGTGTATTTACAAATTACTTAACTGACAGAAATGTGGTCACAAAACTCTTTATATTTAATTTGCTTGGTTATTTCTACATCTGTATGTCAATCTCTCGTGCTGAGTTTTATCCAAGAATTCAAAACAAAGGATAGAAGATTCCAAGTAAAAGATTGTGTGAAAATGGGAGCAGGTCTTTAAGACACAAGTTTGGAAATCAAGTTTCAACATCAACAGGCTGACCTTCAGACTACAGAGGCAGAGACGAAGTCATTATTTAAAATCCAGTGACAGGAAGAGCATGTCTGATTTCAAACCAAACTCAGACAGCCATGGCTACAAGTCTATAAGCAGTTTTTAACCAGAATCACATCAGCTTGGTTTCAGCAGTGTTCAGGTCTGTGCTCCATGCTCCTTTAAAATTCTGATCTAGGGAATTCTACTTTTTCTAAAATTTTGTAACATGCTGTAGAAAATGCTAACAAAAACATATCAAATTGAAAGATGATTGTGAAATAATCTAATTTTAGCAAGCAAATTTATAAGAAACGTAGGACCTTTTAAGCAGAAATGATTATGCATAATCTGTTGCTGTTGGCAGAACTCCTTTATGCAAGAGGCAGCTACATTTCATGATTTTGTAGATTTAATTAACAATTTCACTAACAGAAAACAACAATGACATTCCTTTTCTAGGTAATAAACTTCTGTTCATTAGTTTTGGTAGTCACTGATGGATATTTATTCATATTAAATCTGCCTAATATAGCTCAGTCAAATGTCCTTTTACAAAACAAGGGAGGAACAGCAAACATGAAGATACTGTACATGTGCTGTTCTGGCCTGTTATGTTTGCAGACAAACAAGAAAAGCCATAGAAATTAAAAATCATAAACAAGAGCAGCTTAAACACACACAACAATCTTTGCAATATTAAATAAGTTTGGACCTAGGTGTAAATTTAAGGCCAGTTTTGAATACTTCTCATAATCTGAATTCCTGCAATATCTCCCTTTAAGAGTCAGATGTCCTTGAGGTGTAAAGAGATCTCAAGATATACTTTTACAGAAGTGATGAAATGGGAAGCACATAGAAGCAAATATTTTTGAATTTCTGAATTTATACCAATTTAACATAAAGGATTTAAAGACGTAACCTCTTTCAACAAAACATCAGCCTATACAGTATAACACTTTATTAATTTGAATGCAACATCCCAGTATTTAGTGTATATATCATCATTCATCGGGTTTCAGTGCAGGATAAAATAGCAGTGATATGCATCTCTGTTCTTTTAGAAGTAACCCAGTGCCAGAGTAATGCCACACAGCTATAGGAATCCAAGGACAGAACGACAGTGAGAATAGGCACAGCCACAATTATTATCGGGGAATTGACTAGAACAAGAGGGAAAATGTATTGACCCAGATTCGATCTGGCTATAGCTTCATGGCTGATGTGCAAAATCAAGCTTCAGATACTTAATACAACCTTCCAAATTTGTCATTCCTCTGTTAAGTTTAGTTTTTGATAACTGATTAATCATGTTGCTTAATTTCTTGACCTTACAAAAACTCTGCAACAAAGGAACAAGAATCAAACACACGGCATGACCACTGACTACCTGTGTGTGTCGGTGTCATTTACTAAATCAAAACACTGACGTTTCTGTTGACTGCTGAAAATGTTGCACACATTAATAGTGTGCATTAGGATGAATTAGGAATGCCATAACACTCCTTAAGAAGAATGACATGGATAGGGTGAGATGATTAATCACTTTACTAATAATTACTCATTTTGAGGTATTAATAATTAGTGTGTTCTATAATTAGTATTAATAATAATTGTGAGGTATAGTATGGTACTGTATATACTTTGGTATATACTGTTTTTCATCCTGAAGGATCCCAAAAGTACTTTATAATACATAAACTAAATATATAGTAGGAACTTCTTCTACCACTGAAAATTAAATAGCAAATTAGCACATGTAAGCCAAATCCTAGTGTATATTGCATCATGTATGAACTAGATACACAATTGTGTTAGAACTGTGGAATTAAGACAACATTCATTAATAATTAATGTGACATAAAATAGACTCTGGAGATGAATCTGATGACCGCTGTGTAAAAAGTATATTATTAATTATATTAATAAAAAGTAATATTACTGGAAATTCTCCAGGTGACATCAAAAAAAGGTTTTTCCTTATCAAGGATTTTTTTTTAAAACAAAGCTATCTTTTCTAACACTGAGTTACCACATAAATGTATGCATTTTAGAAGACGACAGAATGACTTTGTGGAATTTAGTTTGCGTGTTTATATATTCTCTCAGGCCTGCAAAAAAGCTCATTAGAAGATAAATGCACATTATTTGTTTGAAACCTGAGTGTTACTGTAGTGTGAATGTGAAGGTGTTGCATCTACAAGAAAATCTCAATCAGTATTTCTGCATATTTTAAGATTGTTCTGAGTACTAAAAAAACAATTCTACAGTAAAACAACCCGGTTTCAGAAAGCATACAATATTAATTATTAATGCCGTTTTATAACTCAGCTTTTATACTTTTACAAGCAACCTCTGAAAGAGGACTGTAAAGAAGCTATAGTCAACATTTCTCATTTCATTTTAGAAATGGCTTTATAAAACTATGTGCAAGTACACATAAAATCAAGATATCCAGTCCTCATCCTGGTATGGCCACTGTGGCTGTTTAAAGTTTTTGGCTTTAAAGCAACACCACTTTACCAGTTGAGAAAATATGTTTGAATACTTTCTGTATTTTTAAGCTCACTTTGTGGCATTGTTCATTATGTTACCTTAAAGCTCATTCCAGTATGTATGGGGGAGAGGTGGGGGCAGCGACAGGCCTCATGCAAATCTGCTTCTTCTTGCACTCTTAATTTGTGAAAGAACTTATTTCCATTTTTTTAAGATAGGGTTTTTTGGTTATGTCCCCCCCCCACACACACAGACACCTCAAGGAGGAAAAAAAGTATTTTTGTCATACTTTCCATTGCGTTGTTCATAATGAAAAATCACTGATATGAAACTTTGACTTTCAGAAACAGAACACAGCATTCTGCAATTCTTTCACAAACACAATGTGACAAGATGGTTACTTTCTCTCTCTGCTGTGACAGTTAATTCCGGACTAGGAAAAATGTCAAAAATGTTTAGTTCCGCTTGACTGGAGTTAATTACAGGCCCCGCGGCGGTCCTGACTTGCGCTGCTAATGGCACTGAGCTACAGATAAAATTCCATTTACAAAAATGTTTTTAGCTACAGATCTAATTTACTGAATATCAAATATTTATGCTGTTGCAATTAAAGTGACAATGTTTACCTTCTAAATATAGGCTGATATTTCTCTTTTGTGTGTTTCAGAGACCAGTGCTGCTTCACCTCATAATAAATCAGTGGTGGTATTCATTTTGTGTTTCTGCCCTTTTTGCTGTTTAATCTGGTGGGCTATATTGGGCAAACAATAGTCACTGCCAAAACAGCAACAGCCAATATTTGAAGCTGAAATCACATTTTGAGACATCATGGAACCCAGTTGAGAACAAAGAAGCTTTACTGACTTTAGTTTTCCCATGTGACGGTATTGTAGCTTCGGTGCACTTCAGTATTTCAAAGTGTCTTTTGTTTCAGTGCTGGCTCGTAACCTTACTAGGACAGCTCTTCTAGCTTTTGTTGCTATTTTCAAAGGGTATGTCACCCTGTTTTCATCCTAGAAAATATTTTCTTATTTTTTCTGTGTTTAAAGAAGTGTAATATACAGTAATTGAATGCACTTTCACAACATTTTGAGAATATATTTTTATGTACATTTTTGCTTTTTAATTGTGTGCTCTGATGTATATTTTGATATTTTTAATTTGTAATGAGGTGGCTGTCCAAACATTGTTATTATTTATTTTTGAAATTGTTTTTCTCTTCTTCATTCTTAAACTTTTTTATCATGTTTTTGAAGTGGTTTTTGACCATAGAGAATATTTCTGTTTGTTTACGTTATTAGAAAAACTAAAGAAACACGTTGCTCCATTAAGTATGGGGTTTCTAAATTCAGTATGTTCTTTAAGTGAACAGTGTTTTTAAATGACTTAAAATAATTACTTGTGCAATTGTTAATGTTTTTAAAACCAAAAAGGAATTCTCCCTTTCAGCACATGCTTCTAGACAATTTTCTAAAAATCAAACACAGACTAAAAAAGTCATTTCCAGTAATGAGAAAGCTGAAAGACCTCTGTTAAACACTGTAAAATAAAATGTCATTCTTGAATGACAGAAAATTGGATGGTTAATTAGCCCATGGTAGGTTGATCAATAACTTACTGGAGTGGGCTAAATCATTTTGCACTATCCACTGGTCACTGGCATAATATCTTTGTAGATAATGAACCTCTTTGAAGGAAAATTACACCTTTGTTTCTTTTCTGCTGTCTTTTTTAAGATCTAAAATGGCCATGAATAATGGAAGATATTGTATGCATTTATTCACAGAACTAGTTTAGCAGGGACATAAAATGATCACTTAATTAAATGTATACGGCAGTCAGTAGAAAAAACAACAATAAAACACCCATATTGAGTACTAGCTTTAAGAGAAATTAATGTACAGTACTGTAAAACATACAATCAGTTGTTAAAATTATTAACTATATTACGTATTGATATAATTTACTCTGGTTTGACGGGAGTCATGGAGAAGTCCCAATATTTCCAAGTGGGAATCCTAATATCAGTGCTGGATTTGATAACAAAAAATCAATACAGCTACTGTATACACAGTTCGACAATTTACCAGCTGGATGTGTTTTTTCTGATTTTGTAACAAGTCTTATAAAACACTAAATAATTCCTTTTTGAGGGGCCTGTTAAAAAGATAACATAGTATCATTCTTATGTTCAGCAGGAGAACACCAGAGAGACTGAGGAAACACACTGAACTGAAAATTGCAGACACAAATGGAAGCTTAAAAGATTTGCTGTATTGCCAAAATACCATTTTGATAGTGAAACTATTTCTAACTTGTTTCCTTGCAGACCTCAAAGACACTGTACTTCAACTGGTACTGTGATGTGGTAACTGAGGAAAAGGTTTTTAAGTGGCTTTTTCCTGTAAGTCAACCATCCTTCATTTCCTATTGTATATTCTGTGTAATTCTCTGTCATTTCTGCTATGGTCATCATTCCAGAGAATAATGGATAAACAGACTCGGTAACATAAGGGACATGGGGAACTTTGTTCAGTTAGGAGCAGCCTATTTAACATTTTTGTGCAATGCTAATTGCAAATGTATACTACTCTACTCCCCACAAAACAAACACTACTCAGATCTGAAACTTCAAAAGCAGTTTTTATTGTTGTAGTTGTTTTATTGGTGAAGCAATTATTCTGTTAAATTAAATATTTAAGCAGGGTCAGAAAACGTTACAAAACACAGGTGTTGATGTGTAACAAATAAACTATGACCAGGGCCATCATAGGTGGGGGTGAAGGGGGAGGCCGCCCAGGGCCCCGCACCGGCTAGCCCAAATATTAATACACATTGAAATATTTTTATATTTGTCTTAATATAAAGCGACACACAAAACTCTCATTTTAACTGAAGATAAAATCTAAAGTCAATGGGAGAGCAGATGCTTTATTTACAACTGGAGGTGTGTCCAACACTAACTACGTCATAGGCCATCAGTTGCAAGCTAAAAGTGATTACAGCATAACTAAACTAGCTTGGTAAAAAGTCAGCCAGTGGAAAAAGGGCAAGCACAAGCAGAGATAGGGACAAATTTAGAAAATACTACAGTGGGTGCAAGAAAAGAAAAAAGAAGCAGAAGAGGGAGGATGCAAATGTGGCATTAAAAGGGTCTTTGAAAGGTTCATTGTAAAACCCAGGAGAGAAGAAGAAACGGACATGGGTGGTGATCTCGACGACGACAAGGATGCTGGTAGTGAAACACCAGAAAGTGCCAATTGCATTAGCAACAACAGCAACATTAGTAGTTATGTTCGGTTCTGTACGTCTGTTTGCGCAGACCAGTAAGGGAGCTATTTCATCACCTCAACACTGCCCCCTGCCGCCACCACTACACAGAAGAACCGCCCCGCCCTGGGCCCCACGACACCAATCCTGCCCTGGGCCCCACCCACCCTGTGATACAGCCCTGACTATGACCTTCAGATTCCTGCTGTATTAAAATTAATACTCACAAAAAGTGGAATTTTCCAGCTTTTTGCATTGAATTTGAACCTGAGATGTAAACAACAGCTTTCTGTGGGGGCGTTTACATCAGGTATTGTTGCATTTGTGGCTTTTCTGTTTTGTTCTTTGTGCTGAATCTCACTGTTTTCCATTTTAAATCTCAAATTGGCATAAGGCTGACCTTTGTCTAAACATTACCAAAAGCTATGAGATACAAGAGATATTGTATCATTTTTAACTTTACCACCTGTAACGTGCAGGTGGCAGACTGCCTTTCCAGGAAGTCCATGCTTTTTGGCAATGAAGTGATTTAACTATATTTGTAAAGATAAAAAATTTGATTGTCAGTGAAGAACACTATCTATTGCAACATAACATACAGTGTACTGTATGTAGTACTATTACTACTGTATCATTTACTCAGGGAGCCCCTGTGGTTCTCCCACAGGCAGCTAAATGTTTCAGCTTGCTCAATATCAAATACAACACTTCACAAGGGCTTCCAGAGCTAGCTTTTTTTCAAATCTGGCACTATTGTACTCAGTTTCTTATTATAACCTGTACTGTGGTCTTCAGACATTTAGAATGCTAGGAGTTATACGCTGTATTAATTCCTTCAGACACATACAGTACCATATTCTTTCCTTTTTTGCACAATAGCCATATAAAATTCCCCTAACTAAATTCAGTAGAATTGTGTTCAAATCGATTTTACTGCATTTTGATCCTTGCAATTTTCTTTTGAGGAAATGTAGGATAATATAAGCTAGCAGCATGAAAATTCAGTATTTGGTTGGCATATCATAGGTAGAAAATTAGCATCAGCATGTAGGTAAAGAAGGTAAATTTGGAAATTTGGATTTGGAAAAAGGGATTCCAGACATCATTTTAGTAAAGAGAAAACTCAACCCTGTTCAGTATGGGCACTTACTACAAGGTGACTACTTCATCATCCAAAATAGAAAGCTCTGGTTAGGCCTGGCTAGATCACGTATTTAAGTGCGGGTCTTTCATCAGGAGGAGGTCAAGATCACCTTGTTTCCGCAGAGAAAAACACAATGAATGGAACATTACAGAAACTGAACAGTTCAGTGTCAATGCATCAGTCTGCAAAAGCAGGAATTTCAACTACAGAACTGCCATGGAGTGACTGTTCACTAAGTAATGCAAAAGACAGAAAAGAATGGATGTTCTAAGTGTAACAAAGTGTACCCACAGTCAGGCAAGCAGATTTTGTTCTGGCATAATCTGTTTAGAATGTGTTTAGAAGCACAGCACAATAATTTTGACATACTAATAATTTTTGGATTGTCATTTCTGTACTGACATTAGATATAGTGAAAACAAAGTATAGAAAAGGTCAAGGAAATCTATAGAAACAGAAAGTGGCCCTTGTCAACGTACCTGCCTATATGAGCAATGAGGGGTGTTTTGCCTCCCTGATAGACTGCTGTAAATGAAGTTTCTGCAGAAGCCTCAACTTAGCAAGCGTTCCCCCAACAGTTCTGATACAAACACCGATGCATTATAAAGTTCCTAAACATAATACTAAATAAATATCAGTTGCACAAGCGTCATGAACTGGGCTACATCATCCTGGAGGTAAAAATAAAACATCATATTTTTGCAGCAGAAGGGTTTGAGAGAGTAAAAACACCCTTGGGGATTTATGTTTGTCAAAGGACACATCTACAAGAAATAAAGGAGAAATTAATACAAGTTGAAATCTGAACTTTCACAGTAAACAGTATAAATGTCACAGTTCTGTTAAAAAAATATATAGTTTATATAAAGTTTACTATTTCAGTGTTCTTAAGTGACAATAGCCTAGATTTATAAAGGGTTTAACACAGATTGCCTATTACCAAGATGTAATAAAATGCAAATTACAATTAAAGCAATGCCAACATGATATACTGTATGTACTAAACCCTAAACCCTTTTACCAAAAATATTATTATTATTATTATTATTATTATTATTATTATTATTATTATTTTTGCTAGTTTTGTTTTTCTCTACTAATGAGTTTGGCAGCATGCATTGCTTTCTTTAACCAGCCACTCAACAAGAAGGGCGATCAATTCTCATGTTCCCTGGGAACCGCAGGCTCTCTTTATCAGCAATCTTGTCTTTTCTGAGGGGGCCCTTTTAAACTTGTAGAGTAGTTACCCTTATATGGGCAGCCATGTCCTACTTGCAGATCTTTACCAAATAAGAGGGATTGCCAACTTGTCATGTGGACAACCTATATTTTTAAACATTTACAATTAACTTCACAATAGCCATGAATTTCAAGCTGCCCCCGTTTTGAACCTTTCAGCCGATATGACTCATGTATGAAAAGCTGTGTCAATAAACCACTTATATGATGATACAATGATACAATCTAATTAACCAACACTTTCTTTTTTTACTAAGTTAATAATATGACTGTACAGTATGTCAGCTTACTAGGTTCTAAGAATGCGAATAATATTATCACACATTATAGCATGATTATTATTTCCAAAGATGATTCTATATTTATCATGAGTTAAATATACAGTATAGGAACAGTTCTTAACCTACTACTTCTTTCTCAATGCATTAGTTCAAACTGAAACAAAGTATTCTGCACAGAGTACATTTTCTATCAGAACAACCACACTTTCCTGTCATCAGCTAACGTGAAGCATGGTGCATTATTTTTTTTCTGTAAATGCACCAAGAGTTACTGGTAAATTAATTTTCCTTGTAAATGGAACAGGAAAAACTATCTTACCCACAGCATTGGGTAACTCCCCACCACATTAATAGATTCAAGAGTGATTACCTCTTAGGGGGTTAATTGCTCTCAATCAATAAATGATCAGCATGGTTGGAGAAGAGTTTAGAGCAATTAATGTGGATTGTGATAATATTTATAACCATATAATAAAAAATAAATTTTAAGTTTACCGTCAATGTTTTTATATAGTGCTTTGCATTTCCCTACAGTAATTCACATTCACTTTGACATTTACATCTGACTCCCAGCTGGACTGAAAAGAGCATCTTGTCTCACCCTTTTTTTTCCCTCTCTTTCACTTCCTAGGACTTTCTCAGACCTTGTTGTTAAAAGCTTTATAGTGAATCAGCCCCTTCAAGCTGTAACACAAGGCTTTAGCTGTGATTAAACATGAAGAATCTGTCTCATAGTCCTAGTTACACCTTTGAATAATATAATTCCATATCTGAGAGATTCAAGAGTCAATGAGGAAAAAAGTGAAAGGAGCAAAAGTGACCCCAGCAAAGATGATGGACCTCAGGTATCCAATGAGAGCAGACATCTGTGTAGAGAACTACTCATTGCCAGCAGCGTCGTAGATAATTGCATACCAGATAAGCCATGTGAAATTTCTGGATACAATGAAACCACAAACTGAAGAAATTTGTGATGTCATCTCTCTGTAAATTCCATGGAAAACTACTCTGATTTCTTCAGAACTCAGAAACTAAGCAAGGACGGGTCTGGTCAGTACAGGACTGGGATCCCCCTAAGGAAGTAGTTCACAAATGCCTTTACAATTTTACATTCTGAGCATTACCACATGCAACTAGTTGTTTTTTACAATCTGTTATATATGAAAAAATATATAACAATAATCAAAAAATCTGTACTCCTCAAACTTTTGTTAAATACATGTTCATGAATGTGAATATATTGTGTAACACACTTGATGAGCGTCATAGATTACCGAGTATCTGTGGATCAAAGGCTGAGAATTGCTGCTCTAAGAAAAAACGTTTCCATGGTTAAATGGTGTTGGTGTACTGGTAGGCGGCGCATTCTCCTCTGGACAACAATTTCCATATCAATGCCTCACTACTGTGACCTGAGACCATGTGCTGCAGGATGTACCATCCCTTAGATGAGACATTTGTCATGCTCTCCACTAATTGGAAACACCCTCATTCTAATTCCACTTCAATCCCAGGTAATTCCGGAAAAATACATCACTCCAACTAATTAACTAATTACAACACTTTCCTAATCACCTAAGTTAGTACTTAAACCCTCACTTCTTATCTCTCCTCATCTGGTATTGGTAATTCTGAGCTCCTAAAATTTCCAATTACTTGTGCCCTGTTCTATTGGATTTCTTGGTTCTTGATCACGGACATTGACCTCACTTTTGTCTGGCTCTTTGGATTTTGCGTATCTACTACTGGATCTCTTGGTTCCAAACATCTCCTGCACGTCATCGGCTGTCCACGTGTCCCTGGATACATAACAAATCATTTAAGTTCAAACCAAGTCCCTTCACCAAAACTGAGTTAATAAATGAGATATGATCAGGCAATACTTTGTTAACATCCTTTTGTAAGTAAAAACACAGAAGTATTCGCATGCCCGGTCAAATTGGCTGGCTGAGACATCTTCCAAAAAAATCAATTTCAGTGTCAGTAGTGTCAAGGAAAGAAAAGCCCTCGACTCTTAAAACAACAGAAAGGTTTCCTCACCAACAGATGTAGGAACTCACCTCCTGGCAGTACTGGCTTCACCCCCCATGCTTCACCTGGGGTGATTCCACCAGTGATTGATTTCTCTGGTCTTCCCCGCTCTCCTCTGCTCCTCTTTTCTTCCTCCTTCTTTCCGTCATCTCTTTCTTGGTCTTAATGCTTTCCGGGTTTACTGCGGACAAGCCACATGTATCTCCATTCAGCCAAAAGGCCAAGAAGTGATGCCTGACACCAGCCTTGGGCCCATGGGCGGGTGTTCTGCTGGCACACAGGGGTGCAGGCCGACACCTCTGTAGCCTCTGTAACACACGCAGCTGCCGGCTTCCCTGCAGCCAGCCGGCGGCCACCTGGACTTTGCTCCACCTCTCTCCTGCCTGCCTGCCTGCCTGCTTGCCTGCCTACCAGTCCTGGGCGGGGACCCTGCTCTTTGATCTTCGGTCAACGGCCCGACAACTACAGTACCACAACCACGGGGGGCGCAAGCCTCCTTAGCTTAGGCCCCCCCACCAGCAGCAGCTATGCCAACCAAGGTGGAAGCGAAAGCGGACCGTCAGCACCTGTTGGCAAAGGGAAGGGGCAGCTCTATCTCGAGAGGGACACACACACACACACCACACCTGCCTTCCTAAAAAAAAATTATATAAGATTTTTGGAGGGAAAACGGGTGCTCACAAGGGGCCTGCCTACCTGGCAAGACATGAGAAAGTGTACAGAGGGAGGACAGGAACAGAGACAGAGACAAAGAGAGAGAGACACAGACAGACAACAGACGAGACTCGAGAAAGGAGCTCCAGTCCACCTCACTTGCTTGCTGGCTGGCTACGTCTGTCTTTTCACCGCTGAGAGAAGTTAGTGCACCGTTCCCAGCACTGTAATATGTTTGGAGAGGACAGAGCAATCTCCTGATCCAGCACACTGTTCCAAAAATCTGCTTAATATGTGGTCCCTCGTTGGGGGACACACTGTATCAGACATTAAACTGATAAGATTTAATTTTTTTAATACAAAAGTTAATTACAAAAAATAACTAGACACTTATTAAATAAAACCATCTAAATCCAAACTCAGATGAACCTTTTTACATGCTTAATAAACATTTCCATTGCTCCCTCGCTGCAAAATAACCCCACTAACGCAAATCATGTAATACCCCATTATGAACTTCCCTTTTAACCTTTCCCAGAACCCACCCTTTTTACCATTCCAAATTATATTTAACCAAATCTTCTCTCGCATCCCACAAACTTTGCTTTACCAGACTTATTAACAACCAAACCAAAAATTGAACATCTCTTGATGCTCCTCAGATTCCAATGCCCCATCGAATCAAATCATATGTCATGACAACAGAAGGAGACAACTTAAACACATACAATTTAACTTCCCTCCATACCTTCTGAGTCAAAATCACAGTCCCAAAATGCACGTCTTAAGGTTTCTTTATTCCCACATGATGTCCTTGGACAAGTTTGGGAATGTGACAACCTTACTGGCAACCATTCATTTACTGTACCATCTTCCAGTTTAAATGTTTCAGATGGTTATCCAGGTTTTTTGGCTGCACGCATTCCCATATTTTTTTATCCATAACCACCTTCTTACCAGATACAACTCTTTCCTCCATTACGAAGTCATATAATTTCCTATGATTACAACATACATCTTTTTCCAAAAAAGAAAAATACTTTTTTCTTAATAGTTTTGCCCATCCGTAATGGTCTGGAGTCTTGGAAGCATGCAAAGCTAAGTTAGACCATCCCAAAACCCGCCTCATATTAGCACCATTCTGTTGATGTATGATTTTGCACAACTGATGTTTTGCACATTATCTGTTTCATGTTGTTTTTCTGCACATTATCTGTTGTTGTGTTGCACATTACCTGTTGTTGTTTTGCACATTGTCTGTTGCCTCTGTCTTTCTTTTCTTATACAATTGATTTGTCATAACGGTCTGAGAGCTAGCTATATAGCATTTCATTATACCATATACCTGTGTATTAGTTGACAATATGACAATAAACTTGAACTTGAACTTAACCCCCCAGCGCTGATGTACAGTAGTAATTTAATAATGATGTAGATTATTTGCTCCTGGCTCTGCTGGTGGATAATGTGAAATGTGAATTCAAAGTAGGGAAACCAGAGCACAGGTGAATGGGCAGTGAGGTGGCTGTATGACTAAGGATCTGCGCCTGTGGCTGGAAGGTTGCCGGTTAAAATCCTGCAGCCGGCAGAGGAATCCTACTCCGTTAAGGGCCCCTGAGCAAGGCCCTTAACCCCACCTGCCCCAGGGGCGCCGTATAAATGGCTGACCCTGTGCTCTGACCCCAAGCTTCTCTCTCCCCATCTGTGTGCTTGTGTGTCTCGTGGAGAGCAAGCTGGGGTATGCAAAAAGACAAATTCCTAATGCTAGAAATTGTATATGGCTAATAAAGTGATTTTATCTTATAAAATGGAAAAAAACAACAATCCAGCTTCAATGGAATGTCTGGGACACCCCTCCCACCACCCTTGACACTTGTATACATCACTTCAAGTTTTAAATATTCATATTTCTCCCCCCCACATAAAATTAAACACCAGACGTGTAAGAGAGCGTCTCATTGAACGCAGTATTGGGTATATTACTGCTAAAAACAGTAGCATTGGCAGCACATCTGATTTCAAAACAACAACTTTGCCCAACAAAGTCAGACGTCTTAATTTCCATAATCCAAACTTAAATTTAAACTTCTCTAAAATTTGAACCCAATTATATACAGTACATTTCCTTTATTCATATAGAAGTATATCCCTAGAATCTTCAATTCTTCTTCAACAACAGACAAATCCTCTGTTATCTTCCATTCCGTATTGCAAGTTCTACAACACATAGCAACAGATTTTCCTGTTTAACTTAGAACCAAAAGCTTTTGAGAACTGTCCCAATTGAAACAAGGCCTGTTCTACTCCACTTTCAGATGCTGAAAAGAGCATCATCTGCATAATGAGAAATCTTAACCACCGCTCCACTGCTACCAGGTAACCACAAGCCTTCCACCTTCTTGTCGACTCTCAAACACGCTAAAGGTTCTATATATAATATATATATAATAACAGTGACAATGGACAGCCTTGCTGAACTCCCGAAAGTTGCCCTATCCATTCGCCTATATGACCATTAACTATCACCCTACTTCCCAAATCTGTATATAGAATCTTAAGCCACTTCATCATACAATCAACAAAACCCAGTCGAGATAACACTGAAAACAAAAATTGATAATTCGCACAATCAAAAGCTTTCTCCTGATCAATAGTTATCAGCAATAATCCCCAGACCAATGATATTGCATCACATATCAAAGCTAAATTCCAAAAAACAGATCTTTTAGGAACACCACATGTCTGATCAGGATGGACCAACTTGTACAAAACATCATGAATTCTACCAACCAAAATTTTGGCTATGATCTTGTAATCCACAGTCAATGAGGTGATTGGCCTCCAATTCCTTATATCTGTTGCTTCTCCTTTTTTGAACAGCAGTGTAACAATACCTTCTATCATTCAATCACACAATCTTTGTTTCACAAAAACCTCATTCACTGCCTCTAAAAATACCAGGCCTAACACATCTCAAAAAGTCATATAAAATTTAACTGGAAGTCCATCCACACCTCGCTTAAGAGATTTCATAGCACTCCCCACCTCATCCAGCGTAAAAGGTCCTTCTATATTTACCCTATCTTCATCATCTAAAGAACTATTTACAAAATTCAAAAACAGATTAAGCTTAGTTTTTTCTACTTTCTTTTCGTGAAAAAGATCTTCATAACTTTTTTGAGCACATTCCACCATTTCATCTTCCTTTCCTATCAATATACCATCCCCTTTTTGACCTGGATCTCACCTTAGCCTAACAGTCAGAACAGCCAAACTTGAACGGTGTGAAAGCACTGCACAGGGTCCATCCCTTCACTCTTCAGCCTTCAGCCTACTGCGCCTGACAGAATACTGGCCCGAAACATGGACCCAGAGGACTTGCACTCCATTTGCTCATTGCTTCATCAACACTCACAAGCTCTCACCCAGCTCCAATACTCGACACAACTCCTCACTAACCATGTATCCTGTCTCACCAGTTCCCAGGGGGCTCTGGCTCCGGCTCCCTCTCTGACTCCAGCTCCAGTCCCGGCACAGCCTCATCTTCTGGCTCCTTCAACCCCAACTCTGCCCCTAATTGCCCCTGACAAATTTGATCGCAATCCTACTAAGTGCCAAAGATTCATCACCCAGGTTCGAATAATCATAAAACTACAATCAGAACTCTTTCCAACAGACAGAGAGCTAATCGGCTTCGAACTACAGTACCTCTACTCACAAGCAGAGCACTGGACTGGGCTACAGCACTTCTGCCTAGAGGGGGTCCCTAATTCTCAAATTTCCAACTCCTTGTGGAAAGACTTCAGGAAACTTTCGATATATCTAGTCCAGACCTCACACATTTACGCCTGTCATTCTTATAACAAGGCCAATGACCTCTGCAAGATTATATTGCAGAGTTCTAGTCTCTGGGGGCGGCCACTGCTTGGAATAATGAGGCACTAATCTGTCAATTATGCAAAGGCCTTTCTATGGAGCTCAAGGACCACCTAGTTCTCAACCCCCTCAGTCCCCATTCTCTTGAATTCTCTTGCCTTCACACAGGTACTAGAACTTGATGCTCGAATCCAGGCTAGAAAAGCTGAACACTGTCAGGAGACCAGAAACTCATCCATCTCGGCACCATGGCAACATAGGAATACACATGCCCGACTTACAGTACCTCTGAGGAAAAGGAGAAATGCCATCTGGAAGGACACTGTCTTTACTGTGGATCTCCTGAACACCTCCGTGCCTCATGTCCCTCCAGGCCCCCCAGCGTCTAGCGGGCACACTCGACTTCCTCTAAGGTCAGTAACATATCTCTTTCACCTTCACCTTCTGGACATTAATCATGGCAGCCCTCTTATGGGATAATCTTCAATTCTCTTTTTTGGCTTCCATCGATTCAGGTGCCACTGAGAACTTCTTAGATGCCAAAATTACTAGAAGATGGAACATCCCCCTTTCACCCATTTCTCCTCCGGTTTCTGTTCAATCCTTGGACAGCACCCCTCTCTTGCCAGATATAGTTGAATGGCAAACTATTCCTCTTACCCTCAACATCGATGCCACCCATACTGAGCAGATTAAATTCTTCATACTGGATTTTCCGTCACACCCCCATATCTTGGGCTATCCCTGGCTCCTTAAACATGGTCAAAAAATGAAATCATTTCCTAGAATTCACCTTGCCTATCATCATGTTGTCACCGTCCCATCAGGATCTCCTAGCCTTAATTTCTCAAGAAAACCAGTCATCCAATCCTCCCCAATACTCTGACCTGCACCAGGCCTTCAGTAAACAAGAAGCATTATCACTTCCACCGCACAGCCCATACGCTTACAATATAGATCTGCTCCCTGGAGCCTTGCCAGGGCGGAGTCAAAAGCCTTAGAGGACTATATTCAAGAATCCCTGAAGTCCCACAAGGACCACCTATGTCCACAGGCTGTGCAACATCTGGAAGACTGCCAAGGCGTCCAGATGTCTTCTACAGAAGACATCACTACACTAAGTAAATGCCGCAAAACATCTCAGATGCCCGTTTCCTCACCTTTACAACGGTCAATTTGTATGACTATCGGCTAAGAACTTGCCTATACACCAACCCTCAAAAAAACTTGGCCCCAGATTCATGGGACCATTTCATATCCTCACTCAAATCATCCCCGTCTCTTATCAACTGGCCCTCCCCCCCACTCTCAGGTTCCACCCAACTTTTCATGCCTTTGAAGCCTTTCCACTGGTCCCTCCCTTCTAGACCTCAGCCCTGACCCCCCCTCCCCCCTCCTTTTTAAATCAATGGACTCCCAGCCTATACCGTTCACAAGATCCTAGATTCCAGGTGGAACAATGGCGAACTGCAGTATCTGGTTGACTGGGAGGGTTACGGACCGGAGGAGAGATCCTAGGTTGCCAAGAAACCCATTCTGGATCAAACCCTGATCCTTGATTTCCTCTCCAAGGTATAAAGTGCTCTGAGATCCTTTGGGATAGAATGTGCGAAATATAATCACAATAAATTATTTAAGAAAAAATATTTTTTGACTGTGTACTTTTGTGAAAGATTTGAAAGTAACAACTGCAGTCCTACTTTGGAGTTATGTACTGTACAGTTTCCATCTCCCTAACCACACAGACCAAATGAGCAACACGTCCACTGTGCTATAAGCCTTGTCCTGGTTAACTGTCAGGGGAATCCCACTGTAACAGGTGTAATACATATCATAAGCCCTATTATACCTGCCAGGAAAGACACTTCATAAACTAAATTCAGTTTTTATAGTTCCAATCAGCGTTGCAATAAGTAATGGAAATATGCTCTTGAGAAACAGATCTTTTGCCATTGGTGTTATTGTTTTCCTCCATTGAGTTTAGCTGCTGGAAGTTTAATAGATTTTAGTTTTAGCTCTTAGCCTAATTTAAAGCTACTGGGGGCACAGTACATATAAAACACAAAAAAGAGAGAAAGAAGAAAAAGGCAGCAGTTTAGATTTTCCATTTATTTCTGCTATGAAACAGAGTATTCACATACGTGGGCTGTTTTATAAAGGCAGAGATTTATCACTTAAAATCTACATTTTACTATAAAACTCACCTTTAAAATTGAAATCAGTGTGTTACCCTCAAGGTAACTGTATATTAATTGAGAGAAAGCTTGGTTAGCCTCTCTCTATGAAATTAACTGATTTGGCAGGCTAGAATTCTCCTGATAACATAATTACAACCTCAGTAAACAAAGAAGGACCCGATGACTCAGCTTAAATCAGATTAGTTTAGCTTGATAAAGCACATAGAACTTTTACAATTGCCACCAGCCTTTGTGTTTTAATTAAAGGATAGCATCTAAAAAGTGGGAATTTGGAAATTGAAAAAAAGGGCATTGGGGCACCAATTTCCCCCTTCAATATGGTGAACAGGTGAGTTTGGAGTCATCTTAAAATGTGGAGGTTTACGATACAATACAATGCAATATGATCTGATAATACTTTGATTCCTCAGAAATTTGTTTTGGATCTAAGCAGCTATCTTTACACACAAAAAGGTTTACAAAAATACATCATACAAACAGTACATTAAATTTAAAATAATTATTACATAAAAGACATCAACCCCAGGAATTCAAGTTAACTTTCTCACAATTACCCAATGCCCCTCTAATTGCACCTTCAGTTTTGCACATACTGTAAGCACCTGCCCAACAACCAATACTCCCTTATTGTGAACTTAAGTGTGTTCTAAGCTCAGTTTGAGCACTCAGATAGGTTTTGAATAACTTTTAAACATGTGTGCATCATTTTATCATTTCATAAAAAGGGATACCATTGCAAGAGATACACATACTCTATAAATGAACTATGAAGAAATCTAGGACTAAGTATTCTGGTCCAACAGGTATCCTTTAGTAGCTGAATTATTATTAACTAAATAAATAATTATGTCACTCTGGTAATTTTGAGATGAGCTGGGATGAAACTGAAAAGCCCCCTGTAGGACTTCCCTGATGGTTTCAGACAGGGCTCTGCTGTGTATGTTTCAGGAAAATGTTTGGTTCTTCCCACTCCTCTTCTGCCAGCGAGTTCAGTGAATGAGTCAGCTTATACCACAAGCAATGGGAAACACAAGTACAAGACAGACCAAGAGTCAGAAATTATCTGTCAACTCTACATACTGAAATTGTCAGAAATGAACTGAATTATATTATATATGGTATTCCAAAGCATCAAACAATTGTCAGCCTTGACTAATTTTTATTTGCATCTGGAAACAAAACTAGAATCCCTGGGGGATATAAGTGGCTTTACTCCACATTTTACTAATGCTAATTACTTTTTTGCATGATTAATTGCCCCAATTAGAATTAGCAGAGGAAGAAAATGATTCTTGGCAAGGTGTGAGCATTAATTAGTCACCGAACAAATGAAAACATCATTAATACTAGGTTTTAAATCTGTGCAAATACAAAGGAATTAAAAATAATGACAATTATTATTTCCACTGTAATGCATCTCTGTGTGCAAAAGAGAAACAGTAAATAATGAGGGTCAATGGGCACATTAGTGTTATTTTCCTGCCCCCCATTAATTTACAGTGATTTAATTTATCATCAAATCCAAAACAAAAAGAGGATGAGAACTTCTAACACTCAGCCCTGTATGTTAAGGATTTCAAGGCCTCACAACAAAAAGGCCTCACAGCCAGTTTTGTTCTGACCTGGATGTCAACACCTTGCAGACTGATGTAATTTTTTAGTTCAAGAGTGAGGAACAAGACTGAATGTAGGAATAAAGGTTTTCTTCTCTGTTGCCAGTTTGTGTCAACAACTAATACTGTGATTGTCAGTCTGTTTCTTTCTGATACATTGTCCATATTTTAACTTGTGTATAATATCCTGGAATTAAAAAGAAAACAAATTAAAATAATTAGATTTTCATACAAATATAGTGTGATGTACTTGAACATTTGCATACTGTGAATAAAGTGAACAAAAAGGCAATCAGCAGACCTACACAAAGATTTATTCTTTTATAAATAATAAAACATTCTTATGTGGCAGACCATCTTCTAAAAATGCATCTATATACTAAACTGCCATCTCCAGTTATACTTGTTTTATTATTAAATATTTCAAAAGAACCTGGTTTGATGTGTGTTTATGTACAGTACATGGAATGCCATAGAGTATTAATATAATCCTCCTCATATTTACTTTAATGTATCAATGGATGTGTGCTTCAAATAATCTAAGATACATCAAAAATATGCCATTTGGTTTGGAAGAGCTTTGGGAACAAAATGAAATATTAGCCTTTTGTGAAATATCTAGCTACTGTACACTGAAAACAAGGTTTCAAACACACCAGCTTGTGTTTTTTTCAGATAATTGCAAATCTCTTTGATTTTACTCTGTCTTCCAGTGTTTATTCTCCAGGACCAGACTGAATTGTAACTGAGACCTGGAGGTTTGTCACAGTCTGCTTTTAGAAATGAGACTTGGTCACAAGGGATGAAAACAGAGGGAAAGATAAGAGCAAAGACAACAACAAAAAATGCTTCTTCAATCATAGCAGCAACAGAGGGACATCTGATTTGAGTCATCTGACAGTTCAAATCCTGGCTTTCCAGTCTTCAGGATGTAGAATGTGGTGCTGCTGATGGAAGCAACAGGGATGCAGAGTGCAATTTACCAACATACAGCCTGAACTCAAAAGCTCAGAAACTAAGTACAGTATGGTGGAGTCTTTTCCAATGTTTGATACTAGAATGGGACATCTCTGACGAAAATCATATAATAATAAACTTTATTTTATATAGCACCTTTAAAGGTGGCTTCTCAAAGTGCTTTACAGAACAACAAAAACAATAAAAAATATGCACAATGAGAGGAGACAGTAGATGGGGGCACTGAATAAAGTAGGAGCAGACAGGTAAAGAAAAAGTAAAGGCCCTTCTAAAGAAGAAGGTTTTGAGTCTAGATCTGTAGGAGTCTGGGGAATTTGACTCTCTGATATCTTTATGGGTAGAATTCCAGAGCTTTGGGGCATAACAAGAGAAGGCCATGTCACCCATAGAGTGTAGACATGCTTGGGGGACAAAAAGGAGACCAGAATTAGAAAAGTGAAGGTTGTGAGGTGACGAATACGACGATAGTTGCTCAGACAAGTACCAAAGTGCCAAGCCATGCTGAGCCTTATAGGTGAGCATGAGGATTACGAAGTCAACATGAAACCTGACACATATAGTAGTGATAGTTGAGGCCATGTGACTTTAAAAGCTGACCAAGTGGAAAAATGTAAATGTTGAAAAGTAAGGGGTCCTGTATCAAGCCCTGAGAAACACCGGACTTAACGAGTCCAATTTCAGACCAATATCTGCCAAGAGAGACAAAGTGAGAGCGATCAGTGAAGTAAGACTTGAACCATTTGAGAGCAGTGTCATAAACTCCAAACAGAGTCTCAAGAAAGTAGAGGAAGTAAGATATCCTGTTTAACAGTGTTGAAAGCAGCACTGTGATCAAGAAGACTTAGGATACAAAGAGAACCAGAATCAGAAGCTATTAGAAGATCGATAGTGACTTTGACCAGGGCAGTTTCTGTGCTGTGAAGTTGTCAGAAGGTGGTTATTTAACTGAATTGTAAGAGTCCAGTCTAGAAGTTTTGCAAGAAAGAGTATGTTGGAGATGGGGCAAAAATATTTAAATTGTCCAGAGCCATGTTTGTCTTTTTTGGCAAGGGGGTAATGGCAGCAGTTTTGAGGACCGTTAGTACAACCCCAGTGATCAAGAATTCATTTATTACAGTATATTGAAAACAATGGAGCCGAAAGAAGTAGTAGATTTCATACTGAATGTGAAACCAGTTAACTGACGGATGCAGACTCAAGAAGAGAGAAGTTAGAGAGAAGGGAACCAGTAAAGTTAGCAAGCAGGCAGTAGGTGTGGCAATGATATGCACTGGGGAGTGAATGTGATGCCAGATGTTGTTGATCTTGGAGGTAAAGAAATCTGGCTTTAGGAGTATGTTTATAGTGGAGAAAAGGTGTCTAGGACTGTTATGGTTATTTTCAATGATGCAAGAGAAGTAGTTGGATCTAGCAGACTCTATCATATCTTAATATTCAGACAAGTAATTTTTCCAAGCCTGATAATGTACATTAAGGTCAAAAAGACGCCATCTACGTTTCCTTACATACTGTATTGCTACTGTACGTGGTATTACAGCAGCCATATCACCCTGCAACTCACAACTGGCAACCCACTGAAGCTAAGCAGGTGTGAGCCTGGTCAGCACCTGGATGGGAGACCACCTGGGAAAAACCAAGGTTGCTGCTGGAAGAGGTGTTAGTTGGGCCAGCAGGGGGCGCTCACCCTGTGGTCTGTATGGGTCCTAATGCCCTAGTATAGTGATGGGGACACTATACTGTTAACAGGCACCGTCTTTCGGATGAGACGTCAAAGCGAGGTCCTGACTCTCTGTGGTCATGGGAAAATTTCCCATTGGCCCTTGCCAATCATGGCCTCCTATTAATCCCCATCTATGAATTGGCTACATTACTCTGCTCTCCTCCCCACTGATGGCTGATGTGTGGTGAGCGTTCTGGAGCACTATGGCTGCCATCGCATCATCCAGGTGGATGCTGCACATTGGTGGTAGTGGAGGGGAGTCCCCATTACCTGTAAGGTGCTTTGAGTGGAGTGTCCAGAAAAGTGTAAGCAATTATTATTATTATTACTGAGCCACACTTCCCTCTAGGCTTGAATTTCCAAACAAATGCATCAGTATAGTGACAGCTGACCCTGTATAGTGCAGGGACTATTGTCTTTCAGATAAGTTAAACTAAGATGCTGAACTTGACCGTTAAAGACTCCAAGTCACTGTTCGTAAAAGCATTGGTTTTAACCTTGTTATCTTGACTAAATTTCACTCTGGGCTGCCTTAGTGTTCCTTCTTAAATCAGTGGAGCAATGTTTAGAGGTTGAGCTACTGTGCAATAGGAATACTGATGCACAATAGCTGATGTTATCATCTCTGTGGGTGCTACACTTCAGTGGTGGATGAAGTGCATCCTCTCCTATATGAAAAGCATTATGGGATCCTTTGTGATTGAAAACAATACATGGATACAGTATTTTGGAATTATTGTAACAACAGTGTCTAAAGTGGGAGCTTGAACCCACCCTCTGATAAGGAGCATAAAGCCCTAACCAAAGCCCTCTGGTCCACACACCTTTGTCTACTGAGTTGTGTTCAAATTGAACTCTCTATTAACTTAACTGTGCTCTAATTGAATTGATATTTTGATTAATTAGGCAGTTTCTAATTGTTTCAACTCTTAAATTTTATGTGAGCCAATACAATCTTCAAATATCTTGACATCTGTTACTTTTTGAGGAGCTGAAAGTGATGAAGGGCCCTAATTAATCAGGTTATTTAATCATTTAAAGTTTTAATTAAGTAACTGAGAAATCAAATGGAAAGAGAAAGCAGCAGACAATGAGGTCACAAGAATCATGATAGTCAAGTCCTTTATTGGAATAATATCTTTTGGGAAGCAGGTTTGGAGATTTATTCACTTCCTAAAGTGTAGTATTCCTTCAGGTTTTATAGCTCACATTTAAACCATGAACATCAGAAGAAGCGTGTAAACTGGCTCGGTTAAGCCAATAAGTAGTTCAATTAGATAAACAGGAGCTCTAATAAAAGGAAACAATGTTGCTTCTTCAAGCCTCCAGGACTAGAAATGTGCTTCCCTGCTCTTGACCATCTTGAACAAATGGCAATGAGTGATATACTGCCATGTTGCAATACAGCATGTAAAAGTATACCTTTTAGATATAATTATGATAATAATTTCTTACTTTTGTGTAGCTTTTTTCATATATAAAAAGTCCTAAAGCAAGTGCAGCACCCACTTGGTTGAGACATGACTGCCTTTACATTCCAGCAGGTCCACTACACAGTACATAGAGTACAGAAGTTGGTGAGTTCTTTCACCAACTAAATTAAGACGGGAGGTCCGAAGTTTAGGGTAAACTGAAAAAAGCCAAAAAATTAATTAAATCCAGACATCCAGATGAATAACCCTGTTCTTACAAAAAGTGCCATAAGAGCTTTAATGATCAGAAGTATTTAGGATCTCATTTTACATCTCATATGAAGGACGGGACGTCCTATAGCACAATGTCTCTGCATTGATTTTGAAATGAAAAGTGACCCCTACTGGTCCATCAACATCACTTGCTACCTGGTGTCCAGCAACCAGCAGGAAACTTGTTTCAGAAATAGATTTTTTTTCTACAAGTGCCATAACTTTGAATAATTCAGTATTTCCTGTAGCTTTCCTGTAGATCTATTTTTGTGTTTTATGTGTGCAAAAAGTACTTTCTGTGACATTTTAAAAATGGTAACATACCCAAAAATATAGCAGTGCTCTAAAATTTAACTCATTTCTTTGGATAATCATATTTAATGCCATCTTGTGGCAAAATAAAAAAAGAAAGACTTTTTATTAAAATAAAGGCACAACAGAAAATAAATAACAAGCAACTAATTGCAATCACAGTTTGTGGGCATTCAGATCCAACAAACAAAGACAGTTAAGGATTATTCTAACAATACTGTACAACAGAATCTTTGATCCAAATGCCCTTTCAAGGAATTCTTGCAAAATAAAACCAAGCTCCCTATGTTAAATATAGTTATAAATGACCATCATTTTAAAATGAGAATTGTCAAATCTTTGTAATAATGCTTAGATTCTTGACTCTTAAGAGACCAACTGCGCAAATGATTTAGAGAGGCATGCATGGATAAAAATAAAATAAATTGTGAAGTGAACACAGCCATATTATTACCTATACATATAAATTACCTATAAATTAAATTGGATTCATTCTTCCTTGAACTCCAAGTTATAATACAGGACATCCTTTACTTTTCAATCTAATAGTAAAGTTGTTACAATTCTACAAACAGTACTTTAAGCAAAGATCAATTTAATGAAACTGACAACAGGAATTTATAGTCTACTTTATGCTACATTTTGAATGTTGAAATAAACTTTGTAGAGAAACAAAAACACTGAGGCAACACTGACTATGACAGGCAAAGTGTCCTCTCATTGCCCTCTTCTGTCTGTTTCTTTATGAAACATCTGACTTTTATTGAAGTGTCTTACATAAAAAATATATAGAACAATAATAAGGTCCACCACTAATGTAATACCTTATTAACATAAGCCTGGTGCAATACATGCATAATAGATTGTTGTTCATGTTCTGTTTAGGCATATGGTAGAAGCTGGATTCCCTTCAAACTGCACCCAATTTGCATGATGATGTGAGAGTTGGAGGGATTCAGGGATTATATAAAACACCACTTCCAGACCCAGTCTAGTGTACTAAAGAGAGGTATCGTGTTTGTACAGATGGTGCAAAACTGAGAAATATTGCTGTGAAGAACCAGAAACAGTATGAAGGAATCAAAGCCAAAATCAATGTTTTTTTTTAAAATAACTAAATATTCTGCAAGAATCATGCATCGTTCTTTCACAAGAGAATGTCTATTGTAGAGTGTTTTAAGAATTAAGTGTTGCTGACAGCTCTCCATTATGATTAAAATGTATGCAATAATATCAAGGCTATTATACTAGACTGAATACATCAATGCAGCATGAAAAAACCCACAAATCTGCATTTTTAACGTATGTGTTATATAATAATAATAATAATAATAATAATAATAATAATAATAATAATAATAATAATAATAATAATAATTACTTACACTTATACAGTGCTTTTTTGGACACTCCACTCCCCTCCACCACCACCAATGTGCAGCATCCACCTGGATGGTGCGACGGCAGCCATAGTGCACCAAAACGCTCACCACACATCAGCTATCAGTGGGGAGGAGAGCAGAGTAATGAAGCCAATTCATAGATGGGGATTATTAGGAGACCATGAGTGGTAAGGGCCAATGGGAAATTTGGCCGGGGTTACACCCCTAATCTAGATATCCTAAATTTAGATTAGAAAAGTAGAAAATAGTGGGTGACATAGTGATTAGGACTAATACTTCACAGCTCTTGGGCTCTAGGTGCAATACCACCCTGCTTGTATGCAGTTTGAATTGGTTTTCACTGAATGCTCAGGATTCCTCTTGAGTCCCAATTTGACTGGCTACTTTAAATGTCCAATTTGGGGGGTGGGGTAGGAAAGTCATACTTGGGAAGTTTGTGTCTTGGATATGGATACCTGTGCTGGATATAGATCTATAGAGAAATAAACTCATATAGGCCAAATGGTTATCATTTATGAACTTTACACTGAAATATGCAAACGTATTAGTGCTGTATAAGGCATAACTCAAAAACGCTGCCTTTCTTTATGGTAAAAAAAAGATCACTTCCTCTTGAAGAATTCATATGCAAAAAAATGGTAATACCATTCATCTGTTTTTAAATAACCACCTGGTTCAATATACAGACTGATATGACTGGTAATGAACAGAGCACATTAACAAAGTAAACTTAGGATGAAAATAAAAAATGGTGTACCTACAGTATACTACAATGCATGTATAGACATGTACAGATGCAGCCAGTCAGATTACACATCAATTCTTAGTAGCGCATTTGTGGTATTGCAACATGTTATGTTGTGTGCTTCACTGGCCACAGACAATTGATAGGTGGCTCTTATGGTACTGTAGCGGCGAGGCTTATTAATAAGAAAGAATTAAGTGTTCTGAGCCTTCCCAAATGAGGCCCCATTTCTCTGTTCATCTCTGTGGTGCAGCCACAGAGAAACTATTCATGCAGCCTGATTTAGGGTTCCTTTGATAAGGACAGCTCCCAAAGGGGGATGCACTTAGCTAAGCCTGGCTATCATGATCAACGGTCATCCATTGGCGCCTATCTGTCTAGGGAGTGCCAGTTGGAGTGCCAGCAGCAGGCCTCGTGAACAGGTCGGAACTGTGGACAGCTGAATCACTATTCAGAACTAGGTCTTCATCAGGAACGAACCGGTCCTCTTCCTGGCTTGCTGGGACCCACAGTCATCTTTTCTCCTGTGCACAAACTTTGCTAGTTAAAGCCAACAGTGAGCAACAGCGCACCGTCGCAAACCGCACAGCACAGCCTGGCACCGAGCCAGAGAGCGCGGATTGGACAGCAACAGCCTGCAACTGTTTCTTTGTGCCCGCAGGAGATCTGAATCCCCAGAAATTGATATCAATTTAATTCCTAAGAGTTATGTACTTGTTTTGAGTTTCTAATGTAGACGTTGTAACCAAGTTCATTTACGAAACGGTCTTAATGAATGATATACTGAACGTATGTCCTCTTGATATGTGTAACACTTTGTAACTGACTGAATATATACCTTTTGTATTCTGATAACCCTCTCGATAAGATCTGTTAGGTTTATATGCAAATTCTATGTATTAATAAATGTATCCTCGTGTATTAGTACCTGTGTGTGCGCGTTGTTTGAGTTATGTCGCATGGTTGGACTCTAAAGCCATCAAAAGAATCAACTTTGTGATTTACTGCTACAATTAATAATTGTCTCAGTAAATGCCCTAACCCTACAGAACTGGTGCCTTCAGAGAGCCACTACATTATATTTTGGCTATGATTACATATTTGGCGTCCCTGAGCCGGTTTTCCTACAGTACATAAGATGTTAGTGAAACAATTGTTTCAGTACTGTGCATCTTTAAATCCACTTAATATAGAATATTAATATGGAATTACTGTAAGCAACTAAAGGGAAATTTTGGTACTATAGTGTAAAATAAAAACAACAGAAGTATAATGTTGTAGCAGCAATGCTTGTTAATAAGGCAGAATTAAGTGTTGCTGTGCTTTCCCAAATGAGGCCCCATCTCTCTCTTCATCTCTGTGGTGCAGCCACAGAGAAACTATTCGTGCAGGCTGATTTAAAGATGTTTTCTTTTGATAAGGGACAGCTCCCAAATGGGGATGCACTTAGGTAAGCCTGGCTATCGTGATCAATGGTCATCCATTGGCGCCTATCTGTCTAGGGAGTGCCAGATGGACATCTGGACTGCATTCCTAAGTGTCAGGAGTAAGTGACTCATATCTCACCTTGATCAACCAATCAGGGACTGGTAGGGCCGAGTAACCCACGTGGGACTCTAATGAAAACTTTCAGCCAATGAACGAGTTGAAGTTCCTCCAGGTAAAAACAAGCAACACAGAGAGCCTGTAGTGGACTTTTCTGAAAGGGAGAATCTCAAAGGAGAATTCCAGGGCAGGACGGCCCAGGAGCAGAAGGCTCCCAAGGGTAGGACATTCTCGCAGCGCACCTCCTGACCATCCTGAGACTCAGCCTGGACCACCACGGAACGGCAAGTGTGTCTGAGTGCCAGAACTTTCCTCTGTTCTAAGAGTCTAGAGTGGAGGTTGCCAGAGAGTAACCAGAGGATCCACCCGAGGTTAGCACCAGCAGCAAGCCTCGTGAACAGGTCGGAACTGTGGACAGCTGAATCACTATTCAGAACTAGCTCTTCAACAGGAACGAACCGGTCTTCTTCCTGACCTGCTTGGACCCACAGTCGTCTTTTCTCCTGTGCACAAACTGTGCTAGTTAAAGCCAACACTAACTAGCCGGTCAGTGAGCATCAGCAGCGCACCGTCGCAAGCAGCACAGCACAGCCTGGCACGGAGCCAGAGAACCCGCGGGAGATCTGAATCCCCAGAGATTAGATGAGTATTCAACTTCAATGCATTACAGCTTGAGAATTCAATTGTTATCCCAACCAGTTGATATCAATTTAATTCCTAAGAGTAATGTTCTTGTTTTGAGTATCCAATGTAGAAGTTATAACCAAGTTAATTTACGAAACGGTCTAAATGAATGATATACTGAACGTTGATATATGTAACTCTTCGTAACTGACTGAATATATACCTTTTGTATTCTGATAACCCTCTCGATAAGATCTGTTAAGTTTACATGCATATTCTATGTATTAATAAATGTATCCTCATGTATTAGTACCTGTGTGTGTGCGTTGTTTGAGTTATATCGTATGGTTGGATTCTAAGGACATTAAAATAATCATTTTGTGATTTACTCCTACAATTAATAATTGTTCTAGTAAATGCCCAAACCCTACAGAACTGGTGCCTTCAGAGATCACCCTTCAATGTCTATGAACATCATAAATAATATTAGTTAAACATGAAAAATAAAGTAGACAACAATATTCCATCTTCTTCATAAACATTTTCTGCATCATGTTGGCCATGTACTATGGTTATTTTGGAAAAGCTGTGACATGCTTGTTCTAATTGCATAAAGTTTATATACAGTACTTTATAAAAAGCATATAATGTTCTACCTTTTTCTAAGAATTCTGTAATTGATGACATTGTCGCAAAATAAAAGCTGTAGTATTGTTTAAATACCACTTAATAGTTCATATGGAATCACACAATAATAAAAAGCCTTTTTATATAGTGCCTATATAAAGGTGGCTTCTCAAAGTGCTTTACAGAACGACAACAACAATAAAAAAATACACAAGATATGCACAATGAGAATACACAGTTAGAGGAGATATTAGGTGTTGGTAATACAGTAGGAGCAGAGGGGTAAAGAACAGTTAAGTTAAGGCTCTTCTAAAGAAGAAGGTTTTGATTCTGGATTTGGAGGAGTTAAGAGAAGGTGGCTCTCTGATATCCTTGGGGATAGATGTCCAGAGCTTTGGGGCATAACCAGAGAAGATCCTATCCCCCATAGAGTGTAGAACCTGGTTTGATGTGTGTTTATGTAGATGGAATGCCATAGAGTGTTAATATAATGCGCCTCATATTAACTTTAATGTATCAATGGATGTGTGCTTCAAATAATCTAAGAAACATAAAAAAAGATGTCATTTGGTTTGGAAGAGCTTTGGGGACAAAATGAAATATAAGCCTTTAGTGAAATATCTAGCTACTGTACAATGAAAACAAGGTTTCAAACACACCAGCTTGTGTTTTTTTCTGATAATTACAAATCTCTTTGATTTTACTCTGTCTTCCAGTGTTTATTCTCCAGGACAAGACTGAATTGTAACTGAGACTTGGAAGTTTGTCACAGTCTGCTTTTAGAAATGAGACTTGGTCACAAGGGATGAAAACAGAGGGAAAGATGAGGGCAAAGACAACAAAAAATGCTTCATCAATCATAGCAGTGTTGTAACAGAAAGAATAAGGTTCTGGATCCCGAGATGAAGTTAAACAGATGGGATTATTGCAAGGAACAATAAAGCCGAAGTTTTGTTTCCCACAAGAAACAACAAAACCGAAGTATTGTTCAAAGTGCTGGTACAAACTTAAGGTTATACTTTATATACTTTAGTATATCCTTTCCTTGCTGCTTCTTACGTCACTCGTTATTATGGTAAAGGGGGAGGGTCACGTGTTTGGCCAGTTTACAGCTTTTTGGCCAAATGGTCAGGGATTAAGTCCCCAGTGGTTTTTCTAGCTCTCCTAGCTCGCATCTGGAATCCTTATCAGTTCTCCCTTTCCTGCCATAAACTCCTGTTGCTTAGAAGTCTAATCTTCAAGCAGAAATGACTTTATTTAACCCCCCATCTTTACTTTTACTTTAGCAGCAACAGAGGGACATCTGATTTGAGTCATCTGACAGTTCAAATCCTGGCTTTCCAGTCCTCAGGATGTAGAATGTGGTGCTGCTGATAGAAGCAACAGGGATGCAGAGTACAAGTTACCAACATACAGCCTGAACTCAAAAGCTCAGAAACTAAGTACAGTATGGTGGAGTCTTTTCCATTGTTTGATACTAGAATGGGACATCTCTGACTAAAATCATATAATAATAAAAAAATTATGTTATATAGCACCTTTAAAGATGGCTTCTCAAGTGCTTTACAGAACAACAACAACAACAATAAAAAATATGCACAATGAGAGGAGACAGTAGATTGGGACACGGAATACAGTAGGAGCAGACAGGTAAAGAAAAAGTAAAGGCCCTTCTAAAGAAGAAAGTTTTGAGTCTAGATCTGAAGGAGTCTGGGGAATTTGACTCTCTGATATCTTTACGGGTAGAATTCCAGAGCTTTGGGGCATAACAGGAGAAGGCCATGTCACCCATAGAGTGTAGACATGTTTGGGGGACAAATAGGAGAACAGAATTAGAAAAGTGAAGGTTGCAAGGTGACGAATAGGACGATAGTAGCTCAGACAAGTACTGAGGTGTCAAGCCATGCTGAGCCTTATAGGTGAGCATGAGGATTATGAAGTCAACATGAAATTTGACAGAAAGCCAGTACAAGGAATCCAGGATAGGAATAATATAGCTTGATCACCTACACTAGACCTGGTCAGGATTCTGGCTGCCAAATTTTGGACATACTGGAGTTTGGATTTAGAAACCCCAGTGAGTAGAGTGAACTCAATTCGGGAGGAGTCAAATGTGTTGATCAGTTTTTCAGCCACAAGGGGTAACATAGGACATAGTCTAGCAATATATCTGAAGTGAAAGAAAAATGTTTTGACAGAATGCTGCACATGTGGGTTGAATGTCAAGCCTGAATCAAATATCACCCCCAAGTTTTTCAATTTAGACTGAAGCTCAAGTACAGTACCATCCATGGATAGGGTTATAGGATTGGCCATTGGCTTTACAAGGTGATGGGGGTGCTTATAAGCATGACTTCAGTCCTGTCACAGTTTAGATGATGGATATTTTGAGTCATCCATGTTTTGATGTAGGAGATGCAATTAGATAGAATAGAGACAGCCACATTAGTGTCTGGTTTGGTATTGATGTAGATTTGAGTATCATCAGTGTAGAAATGATAGTTGAGGCCATGTGATCTTAAAAGTTGACTAAGTGAGAACATGTAAATGCTGAAAAGTAAGAGACCTAAATCCATGAAGAGAGACAAAGTGACAGCGATCAGTGAGGTAAGACTTGAACCATTTGAGAATAGTGTCAGAATCTCCATACACGGCCTCAAGACGAGAAAGTAAGATATCATGGTTAACAGTGTCGAAAGCAGCACTGAGATCATGAAGAATGGGGATAGAAAGAGAACCAGAATCAGAAGCTATTAGAAGATCATTAGTGACCAGGGCAGAAATTTGGGAAGTGGAAAATATCACTTGTCATTTTGAAAACATTTTGACGTTCATTTTAATCACATTTTGCTGTTGTAGTTGGAATGGATAGTGAAACACTCATAGTTTGTTAATGTACTGGGTTGCACCCAGCTGGAGCTTTGGTACTGTGGTTAAAGGTTTGCCTACTACTCAAAACGTCCACGAGCCAATTCCCAGTCCAACCAAAGCTTTTTTTTTTAGTCATTCAAATATATAAACTATATTCACATGTCTGATAATTTTACTTATCACACTTTGTCAAATATTAAAATAAGTTTAGTAATAAAGTAATAATAATATGAATGAACCTTCAGACCACCAATCTCCAGGATGCTCGGAAAGAGCAAGGGAATTTCAAGATGCCCTTAACGGAAATTGCAGTTGAGTTTCTTTACGTGTATACAGCAGTTTTAAATACAGATTTTAATGACACTGTGTATTTTTAAAATATGAAATTTACCATCTAAACTTTATTTTTTTTGTAAGTTTTTGGTGCCCTTTTTTCTTCTTAGTATTTGATAAAATTATATCAGATAGAAAGTTCATTATTATATTATTGGTTTTTAAAATTGCTTGGCTTTATCTGAGTTGTTAGAAAAAGTTGTTGGAAATATTGGAGAATGATTACACTTAACTTTTCTGATGTAACACTGGAGAGAGTGTTTCATGCCTTGGTACTGCATTGTGTCCATGCAGAAGGAAGAAGGGTAACTGGGTGTGGCTTCTATTTTCACTCTCTGTCTTCAATACACATTCCCAATTGTCACTGATTTACTGTATCTTAGGATCTCCAATTCCCATGAACTCCACAGGATGTCTTCCTGGTACTACGGTTCCAGGATAGTAATACATCTTGCTGTAAGGTAAGTTACAATACATGGCAAATTACTCAAAAACTACTCAAAAGTTTTGTTTTTAATCTGGCCTTTTAAATATAAAGATGTAGAAACCAAGAGATTTGAGCCTGAAGTGTCTGTTCGTCCAGCCACGCTTTATTGTATGCATACAAGGAACCACAATAAGGACCATAAAAGTTATAGAATCTATCTTAGTGCAAAGGGGATATTAAGAAAGCGTGACGTTCAGAGTTCAGCATGTGAATTCAGCAGGAGTTCACAACTGCTACCACTTGGTGTGGAGTGGTATGGAGTATGGTATGGGTATGGAGTAACACACAGATTCTGCTAGCAGGCTCCATTAAAGATTTTAAAGGCACTATGTCTAATACCTTATTTTTATACTTAAATTCTTAAATAAATACAATAATTCTCAACTGATGAAGTCTAATTCATATTTATATTTTGATCTTTTATTTATATTTTGATGTTTTTTTTTATTATTTTATACAGTACAGTATATCATGCTGTGTTAAATATTCACCTTACATTCACAATCTCTTAAGCCCATAGCAGTACTGGGAACATATCCGATGTTAAATTGAGGAAGGGAGACAATAACTTCAGCCTCAACCCCCACCCAACAGACAGACTGAGAAAGGTGTTTTATCCAGACAAAGGAATGCAGTGTCACAGAGTTCTGTGCATTTGCAAGTTAATGAGAGGCTGTGAGCTACAACTGTAACAAGGTGGCAGAAAAGGGAATATGGATCCTGTGCAGGACTCAGGAGAGAGAGAGAACACTGAAAGTTCCAATCATCCAAATCACAAGGCTAAGACATAAACCAGGAAACAAGCAAGAAGATCCCACAGCAACAAGATAGCAGGAGAGTAACAATCCAAATCACAAGGCCAAATCGTAAACAAGGGGACAAGCAATAATTTCTGATAACGATTAGACAGCAAGAGCATATGACGTGCACAAGGGAGCTCAAGGAGAATCTGTAATAGTGAGCGGGGAAGTGAGAAAAAAGGGGAACTAAAATAGTGATGGGAGTGAACGGCAATAAGCATATAAGTTGTGTTGTTATTAGGGTTCCTGGTAGTAACTCGAAGGCACAGTCGTAGGGACGATGTGGTGACAAGGAAAGTGCTTTTTGCTTGCTGAAAACGAGGTGAAGGTCAGAGTAAAGCGAAGGGATCTTGATGACTTCTTTCTGGGAGACATGGGCAACAGAAAGTCTGAGAGGTAGCTGGCAGCACAGATTAAGACATTGGGGTCCCCAAGCAAGAAGTTCACCATTGGACCAGGAAATGTGGGGATGGTGCTTTTGTAGCCCGGACTGCGCTACAAACCTCCTCATCCGTAAACTTCCTGAGACCGCTGACATCAACCTACTTTTGGCTGCCATGCAATCCATTTTTGGTCAGCTCCATTCCCACCATTTGGCCGTCTCCTGTCTCACCTCTCTCACCCAGGTATCCCATTCATTTCAGGACAACGCCATGGAATTCCGCCTTTTGGCTCCCCAAGTCCCCTGGAATCAGGAGGCTCTCATCCATCAGTTCAGCTGCAGATTGTCCAGTGAATTTAAGGATCACTTCACTTACCTGCCACTCAACCTTCCTTCCTTGGAGAACCTCATCATGCCACTTTGCGAAATTGACATCAGACTTCAGGAATGCAAGTCCAAATTTCAACCCCTTCCCATGTCTCCTCCCACCCCTCTCCACACAACCCCCCTCACTAGGCCACAGACGAAGCAGCGACCTGGTGTTAGGCGGGTCTCAGGACATCTGAACATCAATGCTGATCGCAGGAGAATAAGTGACCTCGAAATATAAAGCCCCAGAGAGAGAGACAGCGGAAGGAGAGCAAAGCACAGGAAACTAGGGACAGGACAGAGTAGGATGCAGAGGGCATGACAGTTTAAGAGTAAATGTTATAGATTTCGTTATTGAGATTTGCTAGTGAGTTTTCATCTGTGTGAATATGTGAGAGGGCTCCAACATAGTACTATGCATTCCAAAAGAAATGCTGTTCTTTTGGGCTCACCTTGGGAGCTCTTCCTATGGCTGGGCTGTCCAGGGTTTCACCAGGCTGCCAATGCTTCAGACCCAGACCTACTTCCTCAGCCTGGTCTTAGACATGTCACTCTAGTCCACCCTGATAGTGAGTGCTGGCCTAGTCTGTGGAGATAACCCCACTATGAGCCTTGTTCAGCCCAGTAAAAGAAACACCATGAGGATGACTATCCCAACTGTGAGTATCCTGCCCAGACTAAGGGCTGGATGCCTCAGCCCTGCTCTGCATCCTGGAATGAAGCACAGCTCAGGACCTGCTTCCCTTGTACTCCTTTCTTGTGTTTTAGTTCCAGCCTGCATCCTGGGCGGTTCCAGTGGGTTGCCCAATGTCCTGTGCATCCCTTTCTTTGGGAGCCGAGCTGCAGGAATCCAGACCGAACCTGTCGAGTCCGACACCTCATGCTGCCCTTGCTCCTGGACCCTGACTGCAGATTTGTGCCAGACTGTCTTGCCTCCAGGGTGCAATGAAACTGCCACTCCCAATAGAGTTTAAAGCCCTAGCTCTTGGGTTCATTACATCTACAGAGTATGACCCTGTGCCCCGGGGGATGGAGTTGGTCATAACACCGTGCAGTTTCACAACTAATTTTCAGAATTCACAACTAACTAACAGAAACTTAGAGTTAATCAAAATAATTTTCTTCTAATTGTTATTTAAAATTATTCACTGATTGTTAGAAAAGTGAATACTGTGTCTGATTTTACAATTGGCCAAACAAATTAGAAGATTACAATTTGAAACATAATAGAAACATGGTAAATTAAGACCTCCCAAAATGTTCTTCTTTTTTGTAATCTAAGATTTAACAGGAATGTCGAAACTGGCTTGTCATTGATGAGGAGCACCTCAGCAATTCCCTTGACCCTAAAAGAACTTGTCTGAACTCCATAGTAAATCATTTTTAAGATACCTTGTTTGAGCTGATCTGCTGAGATGTGATTCTGAGCTTTAGCCTACAAATTTACCTGATGCTTTCAAGTCAAAGTCAAAAATTTTCTTTCATTTATTTAAGGATTTGAAGGTCAATTTTTAATATTTTCAAAGACAAAACAGAAGCAGTGTTCTTAGACTTCTCCTTGATAGTCACAGATGTGCAGGACTACATAATTTTATTCTGAATATTTTCTTAGTCCATCCAGTGTATTCTGCACTATAAGATGAAACATCTCCAGCAAGTCATTAAACAATATACCCTTTGTTTTATAGAGAACTGACAGAAACAGGTTAACTTAAATAACCTTGCTTAGTTAACATTTGATTGTGCTTAAAAAAGTGACCTGGTCAAACCTGAGCTATTTTTAGTAAAAGACAAATTAATTGGAAGTCCTCTGTAGATGTATTAGTTTATCTGGATTCTTTCAATTAATGCATTACCTTGAGGGAATTATATCTAGGCCACATTATAATAACTTTTAAGAACAGCATTTCATAGGACTAAAAGTTTCATATTTATACCTTGCTGACAGAATGAATTCTTGGTTTTAATGATGTAAATGAACTTGAAAAATGAAAAAATGAAAATGAAAAAACATTCAGAAAAAAAATATTTTTGATGTTTTAATCCTATTTTGTTAAGAATGAAATAAACAACATTTAAAATGTTTAGTAAAATTCTGTGGCTCAAGTTAAAAAGGGCACACTCTTCATGGTCATTTTTTTTGTAAAAGTATTTTACACAATTTAAACAGTTTATTTGGCCTTCACAACAACAACAAAAAATCCACAATGTCAATGGCTTATCATTATGAGCTCCATACACACAAGCTTAAAGTCAGTGACTCATGATTTCACAAACTAATATCATAGTGACAGTTTAAAAAAGCAACTTCCTGTTTGAAAACCAGTTTTAGAGCTTATGTCTATGAATAAGTTTGATTCCTTTCTATAACAGTACCGCAAGACATTTTCAGACTTTCTTGGTAAGTAGTAGTTAATTTTTTCTTTCCAGTAACAGTACCAAAATGTCTTTGTATAAAATGTGATGCACCTCCTGCTTTTTGATTAATTATAATACCAGCTTGGAAGGTTTATGTAGTTCCTGTCACCAGAAAAAGTCTGGAAGAGAATCATATTGGAATGCACCAGGCTACGGACATCAGCTGTAAACTAACACGTATTGATTGTGATGCTGGGGTCAGTAGGAACACTGTGTTAGCCTGCCTGGTCTTTGCATCTGACACATTGGCATATATTCCATTGGACTGATAAAGGTCAGAAGAACTCTTGATTTTTTTTTTTACGATTTATTTAAGCATCATGTAGTCCTGTCAGTTGGGAGTATCAAAGCAATTATTTTCTAAGAAAATGTAATTCAGAAGTATTATTTCTTAGAATTAGTTTTAGATGACAGAACTAAAAAGATACAATAATTCACAGGGAAACAACAATGAAATATTTGTTTTGGCTAAACAACCTAAAGTTTTCACTGATCTTCTGACTCAATGAAATTGTTAGATTTGTCAGATACCCATTGAAAAAAACGGATAATTGAAGAAATAATTTGCATTTCCTAAAAGACAAAGACCACAATATCTTCCTATTGTACACTCAACAATAACAACAACAACAACAACAATAATAATAATAATAATAATAATAATAATAATAATAATAATAATAATTCTTACAATCCTTATCCTTACATTTTCCAGAGCAGTGCAAATGCACAGACCCGATACACCAGTACACTTCTTCCCTCTACACCCTATTAGCTTTCTTCTTCTACTCCAAACTAGAATTTAGACCATAAGCAGCCATGGTTTCTGCTCTGCGGCTTTACCATTAAAAAAAAAATCTTTTCCATCAGCTATTGATGACTCAAAATGAGTTCCTAAGTTTGAACTTAGATTTTTTACAAACGGCCCCTTTCCAGTGCTTAATTTGAATGTTTGTCATACAGCCATACTTTTGAAAGTATAACTTTTCTGAAATAGACGTTGAAATTTTAGCTGTGTAAGGATTTTTTTGGACACTTTGAATGTTTCACAACTGATTTTGTTTGCAAAATTGTAAAATGCTTAATTTTTTAAGTAAAGGTTCTGGATAGAATTATGATTAAATTGAATATTAAAATGGTGAAAAAACTCCTTTCATTTAAAGATGCAAATAAAGCACTATCAGCTTCTGAAACTTGCTCTTGTTTGATATACAAGCATTTACAAAACTGCACCATTAACTAAATTGCAAAGAAATGAGAAAATACAGGGCTTAGAAATTACAGACAATGGATTTTCCCAAAAAGTTAAAATAACTTGCAGACTCTCCTCAAAATTCATTTCAAGATATTTCAAATATCTTGATATCTCAAGATTTGTAATATCTCCTGTTACGACAATGTTAACACTTTAAGCCGTTAAAAAGAAACACATTGTGTGGGCTGCTTAGTGTCTGAAAGTCCAATGTGGTAACCAAGTCTTTCCAGCTCATGAGCAAAGGAAGATGATCTTGCATCATACAGTATGTGTGCAGACATTTGTAGGGGGTAAGTGCTTTGTTAATCTCTATGGTCTGCTCTTTTATTAATGGTTTTATGTTGATTCTAGAACTTTCATTTAGATTTCTAAATTACACTAACATTGTGTATTCAGAAACCTTTTTTTCAAAGTCAAAGAATCATCTCAATAGCAATATTTTTCTACAGTAGCCCCAAGTTATACATTTATATTCATCCATTTTTATCTCAATCTATCTCACATTAAAGACACCTGTTACTTTAATAATATTACATGTGCTAATAATTCTATGCATTTTATATGGCCTTTTTCTTCATAATATTACATTATGAAAACTATTACAATAATTCAAATAGGTAGCTGCATCAGCATGCATAGGCTTCAAAGGAACAAGTAGTTTATTCCATGCTGAAAAGAGAAGAAATGAAACAACGTTTCGGTTGTGGAAGAGCATCCAAACACCTGAAGAAGGCTCCACAGCCAAAATATTGTGTTTCTTTTCTTATCTTTTCAGCATGGAATAAACCTTTACAATAATATGTGGAAAAGAGGCAACAGACTTTCATACAAATTGTTTGTATCAGATCCGAGGTAAAACAATTAAAAAGAGTGTCAGAGGCCCTAAATATTACTGTACATTGCAGTATTACATCACCGTGAAGGGCAAAGATAAAACCAGCAGATACTCAAAGAGTGCTTTTTATGCCTGTTGATAAGTTTAGCTTTACATTTTTAAAAGCATGAAGTTAACACAAAATAAAATGTATTGCTTTGCCTGAAAAGTTTGACAAAATTCAGGAATCTATAAATCAGTAAGGGAGACTGATTCTACAGTATATGACAAAAGTCAAATTAAATTAAATGAGATGTGAAATGTTCCTTCATATCTCTAAGCTGTACTCCTTGGTGGCTTCATGTGGAACCCTCTTATGGATCTCATAATTTGTCACTATTGGACTTGAATGACGGAAGAATCACAAAAGACCAAGAAAACTGGCAACAAGCACTCTAGCTAAACAGAAGAGTGTTTTTTCAGAAGTGGTTCCAGTGCTTGTTTTAAAATATTGTTCTCATGTGCAGCACAGATTTACTAATATCCTGATTCAAACTAAGATGCATAGCTTTCATCATTGTATATTTTTAACATAATTCTGCAATACATATTGCTGCTTCTAAACACTATGAAAATGCAACAAAACACATTATTAAAAACTATACAGATGCTTCACTTTAAAACATGCTGAAAGATTTAGAGATACTAGCACATAGCTTGGAAAAGTATTCAACATTTACCAATTAATTACAAATTAAGCACAGTATATACATTTCTAAATATCTGTAATAAAACAATAAATAAACAAAAACACTTAAAGTGATGAAAAGAAATTTAATGCAGAAAAACTGCAAAGAAAACAAAAGTATTTCAAATCAACATACAGTACACAATCCAGTCAACTCCATTCCTAATGTCAAGCATTGTGGATGTTGGTTGCAGCACTATGTTATAATGATCCGCCCTGGTGACTACTGCCCACCAGGTAAGGTTTACAGCAAGCAAGGATCCAGGATAAAGTCGATTTCAAAACAGTATTCTCAAGAGGTAAACTGGTAAAAAAGCCAGGCATTTATTAAATTAACAAGGAGCACCACACTACAGTATATAACAATCAATTAGAACTAATCTATAAAATAACCACTTGTTTAGTCCATCAACAAGTTAGAAAGAGTAGATGTATTTTTCTTTCCCTTTACTTTCCACAAAGAATCCAATACTTTATTCCTGATCGAGTCAATGTTAATTGCAGATACTCCTTAATCAGTTTTCCAAGAAGTTAATATAGTTTATAATAACTTAACTTAATAATAAGTTAAAGAGTTAATGATAACACTATCTTCCTTCGTGTTCAAAACTGAATATTCCCATGAGTGTTTAAAACATATTTCAAATTATTCAAAGTCTATGGAGTTTGAATACTACACCCTTGACTTGACTACACCCTCAGTGTAGTCAAGCTTTGTACCAGCATAGGAACTTTGTTAAAAAAATCTGAACAAGAGAAAGAACTGCCCAGGCTCTAGGGCTTCTGTGTGAGTCTCTTTAAAAAAGGTCAGACTCCAACCTCCTCACCTGGGCTCAAAAATAATTAATGCACTACAAGTGCAACTAATTACCATATTACCTTATCCTTATCCTTATTAACAAAAATGTGTAACTGATTTCCTGGAACTATAAATCCAGCAATTAAACAAATTTTTAGTGTGACTTGTGACTTGTGTCACTAAACACCTGTGTGACACAAACACCTGTTTGTGTTTGTACTCCTATAAAAACATTGTATGCCTACAGTTTGGGCTTTTACTGTAAGTGCAGATAACGTTCAGGGTATTTATGAAATCATTCACTTGTAAACCCAGAAAACTGTTGCTAAATCCAGTTCAAGATTTTGCCACATTCTTAGTGGGTTTACATTCACAGAAAATAGTATGTTAAGAAATGTATAGTAAGAAATACATACTGTATACATGCAATAACACATAATCTCCTGATACCATTTTTTTAAGGATGTATTGGTCTTGCAGCTACATACGGTATACACCATTTTAACTGAAAACAAATCTCTCATTGAAAGAAAACCACTTGAGATAGGGAGTTTCTTATTGATTGGAATGATAAAATGGAAGCTATTTTAAAGGTAAACTATAGGTCACTGCTTCACTTTAATTTAAAAATCCTGCTATGTAAGGTGTTATTTTTATTGTATATACAGTATATGCCTTTAGGCACACCATTTAATGGAAAGTAGTTTATGTAATATAGATTATACACCAGACAAAGTCCATTCTGTCAGATCTTAAAATGTAAAAGCTGAAAGCACTGAAGGTCACATTTTTACAGAACTGTTTGTCTTGATTTTTCAGGCTCTAAATATTCATCTAAAATGTTCCCTTTTACTGTGCATTTTTAAAGTTGAACAATTATAACAAGCTATATTCCAACTTTACATTGCATGTAAAATAACACACAAACAACCCACACAAGCCGAAAGAATGGTGTATGATAATGACGGTCTGTTTTCTGCAGAAACAACGATCTAAAACTACTGTTGTTGGTGTTTGTCTCAAGGCTGCTCTGCATTTATGAAGTTAAAGATGTTATATTTTGTGACTTGCACACGTTAATGTGTTCTATTATCTACCCATGCTTCAGGGGACAATTTATAAACTTAACATCAGCAGGCACAGCAGAGGTTCAAACACTGCCGTGCAAATGAGTCAAATTTTTGCATTTGATACAGAACTATCAATTGAATCATGCAAAAGCTATGTTCTAGCAGAAATATTTGTAAAATAACACAATATTGTGATATCTAATTAATAATAATTGATCTTTAAAATAAGAACAATATAAAAATAAAAAAATTATTTGTTATACTGTATATAACATTCTCAATACAGAATAATGCAGTGAAGATCATTAATGCTCTGCTTTACTGACAGTTCATACTTTATTGTGTTTTTAGCTTAAACAATTATTTGTGATAACAGTAAAAAGTGGATGATATAGTGGTCTGAAAGCAGAGGTAAGTAAATAAAAATAATTTTGGACTATATTACTTACAGTATAATCAATGCTAGCCAATATACAAGTACAGACAAGCTTTGCTAATAATGTTGTTCAGAACATTTTGCTGTGGTTTGAACACCAGAGATAAAATGCATTCCAACTTTCTTTATTCTATTATTCAAATGAAACAAACTAATTTCCCCCACATTTATATGTGATTATAGCATTTGTTATACTGTGTTTTTTGTCATTGCATTTTTTCCAGTGTTCTTTCTCTTACTATTCACTGCTGTTAATCAATAAATCAATAATGCTAATACATTTTATATTTTATTAATAACAAAGACAAAACAGAAAATAACACTTTATTACAACACTGCAGGGATTTACAAGTTCATTCTTTTTATATTAAAGGTTCGGGGTGATTGTTCTGCCAACGAATACACTATGATAAGACAACTATTTTGTTTGCAGTATATTTGTGAGTTGTGTGGGAGGGGGACAGGAGTTTGCTTGCTCATACTAAAACCTGTGGTGTGGAACACACACATTGAGTCATTGAACCTAAATGCACATGAGTTCCCCAAGTAGCACATCATGAGACCAATGATTTCAATGTTTTTTGTCTGCAAAAAAATATTTATCAACATTTTATAATAGGAATATATTAAGAAGTTATTAATAGATTGACATAAATTAGATAATTAGATAATAATCAAACTCTACAGTAGATCAGTTGCATAGTCATTACAAAACACTAGTCCTGTCCATTGCAGGACTAAACTATCTATCTAACCCTTACTCTGGCTTGTTCCATCTACAATTAAATTAGAAATTTAGATTAGTTTCCATTTACAAAGAGTACTTTAAAATAGGAATGCATAAGAAAGAAATGTGAATGCTTTGATATTCCAATTGTAATAAAACCAAGATGTAACACTTCTCCTCATGTAGCATCAACTGTTTTCCTTCACCACTTTAAAGGGGTTAACAAGCAGTGTGCTTCTGTGTATTAAATGATGCAGTTCAATGAACTGTTCTTGGTCAGATACCTTGCAGAAAATAACTGCGCATGTGTTCCTGGAGAGTTGTGTGATGCATGTATTTTAATAAGGTGAAAAACAAATAGCCTCATAACATTGTCATGAGACAAGCCTTTTAACATAATGTGACTTGTCAATAAAAACTATAACAACAACAACAACAACAACAACAACAACAACAACAACACTAAAAAGCATTCATAAGTGTGTTGTATCTATACATAATGCATATTTTAAATAAGTTAATATTTTAATAAAGTTTATCTACAGCACAAATTCTACTCAAAATTTATTTAAAATTACATCCTTAAGCTTTTAAGGTACATACATATACAGTAGTGTATATGAAATGTCTTTTTTAAGGATGGGATTTTCCTTTCCCCTCATTCCTATGAAGAATTCAAATCACCTTATATGTTTTTTCAAAACACACCTTCCATCATAATGGTTTATGATTTAGTGTCAGCAGTGTTCTTTTTTAATTTTTCCCTGAAAGACTCCTGTCTCTCAAGCAGTGCTGCTATCAGTAGTAGCACTGCTTCACGTAAATCAGGGTAGCAATTGCTGGCTCCAGCAGCTGAAATGAAAGCAATAGTTAGGTGCCTGTTTTGGCAGTAAGTAAGTATTTCAGTCACCACAGGGCAAACAATGATATACAGGGGTAAGTGCACTATGCTAGCAGTGTCCTATTATTCTCTTCAGTCTTCAGTTCTTTTTACCTTTTTTATTGTCAGCCCATTTTAAAGTTAGATAGGAACTGTAGTGAAATGTTTTGGGCCCAAGTTAGACTGATCAGCATCATCATTTTGAAAAAAAAATGGAACTGAGCTTGAAAGAACTGCAGGAGACCTGTGAGCTTGAAGTAATAGTTATCAGATCTGAATGTTAGAAATATACTGTATTAATTCAGATCCTTGTGGCATACTAGTACAAATAAAGCTGGGTTTATCAGATAATAATCAAATGCCTTTGCAAATATTTAGAAGGGTGAAAGCTTCCAACTGTAACCTTCTCTCCCTTAGTTCCAACCATACTGTATTATTTTCTTTCCTTTAAACCTCTGCATTTCTTCACGAGAGACTGTTTGTAACTTGTGGTTATGTCAAATCTAAATTCAAATGCTAACTTTAAAATCTGCTATTCAACACTGTTTTATCAGTAAGACAAAGAACACTTTCATAGCAATTAGAAGTAACCTGACCTCATGAAAACCACTGATAATTATATATAGATTGTGTGGAAACAGCTGCTGTCACAATAGTGTACTTGAGAATGAGAATGATCTGTAACACTGGTACTATTTAAATTTGACAGTAAATGGTAAATTAAAAATAGCACTGTGGTGTCAGTTTATATCTTCGCAATAGTGTGGACCTTTATACCCTATGATTAAAACACTCAGTTTAAGAGTTTTACAGAACTTGCCCCAGACATATTTTTGAGATATATAAAATGAAAATACAAGGATTTCCATGCATTATGCTTCAGTTGACACATGCACAGACCATGTTGGCTTCGTTGATCAGACAACCAGTTTGTAAAGTTAATACAAATCTCATTAAAAAACACTTTTGCCTTTTTCATGATCAGCACATTGTTGCAGTTAAAATGAGCTGACTAATTTGTTTTTGGTTTCCTCAGTTTCAGCCCAACCAAACTCTTGAAATTGTCACTACCTATCATACTGTAACAACAGTGTGTGGAGGCATGAGAAGGCAGTTGTTGGTCTGGAAGCTATATTTTGTAAATGCTAACCACATTTCTCATTGTGTTTGTCTTTTGGACTGCTGTGTAAAAGAGGTTTTATTTTGTTTTCTGAGGTATTGTGAAAAAAGTGTTTGTGATGCAAGAAGCTGTTGACTTTTCTCTGTCATTGTGGTTGTAATTCCACCAGCAAAAATATTTATCTCTGACATTTATCTCTACTATCTCAGTGGTATGTAGTGTCGTTATTAAAGTGAAATTCAGCTTCAGCCTACAGTTTACCTGGCTTTTCCAGAGCTGTCCAATAATTTTAACTTGCATACTGTACTGTCTCACACAAAGGTACTAATTGGCTTTGCTTCTAATAGAGACAACAAAAGTACTTTTCTTATGGGTGACTAAAGAAGTGAGGAGACCAGCCACCTTTGTCATGGGGATAAACCCCATGTGTTTGGTTGGTGGGGAGAAACAAGAGCACCCAATGAAAACCCACATAATCATAAAAATAACGTGAAAAAAACTATACAGATAGTAGATAATTGTCCTTATCTACTTATAATTGCTGGAGATAATTAGACAACTAGATTAGACAACTAGACAACTAGATAATTGGTGGAGCTGCAAGGTCTGAGGCAGCAGTGTTTTCCCCTGTCACTGCGCTATCCTGGTTTTGTTTAATACATTTTATCAAACTGTATATATTTATAAATACTATTTTTGGAATGTTTATTGCTAATAGAGGCAACAAAGAGTTCAACAATATGTCTCCATTCATTTTTATTTGTGCTTTACTTTTATTTAATCCTCCACAATTCAGACCAGTGCCTGAGGAGTTCCAGTATCTTCCATTAGCTTCCTTGATTCAGATATACAATAGGCCAGTGGTGCTTAGAAACAGTTTAACTTTCTGCTTTTAATTTTTAAATTTATATTTAATTTTAAACATAAACATAATATATTCCTGTTACAGGAATTTATAGTAAATGTAAAAAAAAATTATACAACACAATATATGTATTCCTGGAACAGATTTAGGTGTTAAATTGTAACACATGAACACATTGTTTTAAAGTGTATCGCCACTACTTTAAAACATTTTTGTATATTATATATATACAGATTATTAAATAAAAGGGAGTCACTGTTAAGTACTGCAACCAATTTAGCATCCCTTCGCAGGCTGAAGAAATAAACTAATCTAAGTTACATTCTCTTCTGTGTTTTTAGTCCTCTCCACTGTGGTATGCACTACCAGTTATTATCATAATCCTACTTGCCAGAAGATAAGAAATTAGAAACTTAATTTTGCAGAATTCTCCAATGCTGTGGACTGGTGAGTGGTACCGCAGTGTGAGCGGTCCTGAAATAGTCCTTGTTGCTTGAAAAGTACACAGACCAATATAAAATGCAGTTTCTTGCTAAATTCCTACTTAAAAAAACTACAACTGTATTTTCACAGATTTAGAATACATACTGTAAATATGATATTCTTCTTATTTTCTACTGTATTTCTAACAGACAATTTTCATTTAAGGTACCATAGTCAGTGGTCTTGTTAGTTTTGTTTGAAAAGGAAAGGACAGAATCATGGGATCCTGACTACAACATTTCCTCTATACAGTGCATACATGACTAAAAAGCCACTCTGGACGTGTGCTTATGAAACTATTGTGCTCCCAAAAACGGTATTATGACTGCAAAGGATTTTTCGCCCTGGGGATCACATAATGCTGCTATTGGCCTCACTGGAGTGCAAGCTTTACGCGAGATGGCAGGGACCCTACAAAATCCGCGAACGGACCGGGGGCAGTCAAGGTATACCATCCGGACCACCAAAAAAAAGGAAAAAATCTCCGGTATATGAGATAATATTCAAAGAAATGAAGAGAATAAGTCCTCTAGTGAATAGAGCACTTGGTTCAGTAGCTGGCTTGTGAACCCACTCGGTTCTCAGCTTGAACGCCGTCTGTGGGCGGATGGGGACCTTAAATCCAGCCCTAATTAGCCTCCGGTGTGGTAGCATTCCCACGCGCCACGGAATGGGGAGTGCGCTGGGAGGTGTGCTCCACTGTCACAATAGGTAGGTAGGTCCCCTTTTCAGGCCATAAAAGCCCACGGGGGAAAAGGCCACCATTTGTCTCAACCATCCAATACTAGAGGTGTAGGTTATGTGGTCAGCATCTGGCTCTGGCCGGCCTATTACCCCAGGAAGGATTAACTCCTGGTACTCAGTTAGAAAGCAGGCTGAGTGGACCTGGAAGCCATCTGGAAGGAATTACAGTAAACTACATCTCTTGCCCCTACCTGGGATTGAACCCAAGACCTTCCAGTCAGGAGCTAGGCGCCCTTGTCGTCTGAGCTACCACAGTTCCGTGATTGTAATAATACCTTTTTTAATTTGTTAATTTTTGCCTAAAGTAAATCTACATCATGTTCTCTCTTCCTCTATAACTACTGTATAAGTTATACAATGCATAAACCTACTGAATTAGTTTGAATAATTATTTTATATGTATTCCTTACACAAAGTTTGTCATTCTAGGTTATTTTCTAAACAGTAATTAAATTTGTTTTAATGACTACTGGCCTACCTGATCAAGTTTAGCATATTTCCAAACTGATTAATTCTCTAGATAAATGAATCCCTTAATGAAATGCGAGCAATTAAACTAAAAGCCCTATCAAATAGTTCCTGTCACTCAACACTGTGACATTTAATTGAATTTTTTTCCATTCCCCAGTTCTTTTTCTCTCTCATACAAATCCATTTAAAAACAGATCAGGTTGCATGAACACAGAGAGCAGATGATACTTAATCAACTAATTGACACAACAAAGACCTTTTTAATATGTTTGTCCAATTAAAGCTTATGCACAATTTAATAATGTTGGAGTTTCTTGTGTTAATGCTAAATTATTAAAAACTGATTTAAACATCTGAGTCTCATGGCTATTCAGCTTTATTAAAGTTTTGGAGCACAGAGTATTTTGCTTGTGGCAGGAGATGTGTTGGTGTACATATATTTTGTATAACTGGCTGAAAAAATAGGCCCTAACTCAAGACCCAGGACTGGATTAAATCAGACCTACACAATAAGTGTAAATTTGAATTTTAGTGCAGGATGGTGGCTTTCCAATTACCAGAGTCATTTGCTTCTATCTGAGAAGAGGTAACCTGACATCAAGCACTATATTAGAATTTACTGTAACCTGAGTTTAGGAAGAGTTCAGGAAACTGATCTTTATCTACCCTTTCAACATAAACATTAAATAACTGGGGTCGTATGTTATATGTATCTTCTTGTATGTGTTTCTTCTTTTCTGATCAGTACAGGTATTGCTAATTCAATTTAGATAGATAGATAAGACTTTATTGATTCCGAAGGAAAATTGAGGTGTTACAGCAGTCCAGCCCAAGACAAGCAAAAACAGCCCAAGACAAGGAAAAACAGACATCAGAATAGACAAAAAATTAAAATATGTACATAAATACAAAATAAATATAAAATAAATACATAGGTGTGTGCAAAAAATGCTCATAGTCACTGTAAAACAATAAAATATGTGCAAAATGTGCATAGTTATATACAAGATTGAGTGTCCAAAAAGTACAATAGTGCAACATGCTGTCCATAGACGAGCAGATGAAGGGCTAGCAGTCTTAGCCTAAGAGAGTGTTATACACCCTGACAGCCCCCAGGAGGAAGGACCTGCGAAAACATTCCCTTGAACACCGTAGCTGGAGCAGTCTGTTGCTAAAAGTGCTCCGCTGCCTAAAAGCAGTCCCATGTAGTGGATGAGAGGCGTTGTTCATGATGGCTGTGAGCTTGGTCAGCATTCTCCTCTCAGCCACCACCTCCAGGGGGTTAAGGCTCAGACCCAACACAGAGCCAGCCTTCTTGATGAGTTTATTGAGCCTATTTACATCTCTTGTCATGATACTGCTGCCCTAGCACACAACAGCGTAGAAGATGGCCGCTGCCTTAACTGAGTCATAGAAAATGTGTAGCAGTGTTTCACATACACCAAAGGACCTGAGCCTCCTAAGAAAACAGAGTCGGCTCTGACCTTTTTTGTACACGGCGTCAGTGTTAACAGACCACTCCAACTATATCATCCAGGTGTAGCCCTAAGTACTTGTAGGACTGCACCACCTCTATGTCCTCACCCTGGATGGAAACAGGATTCAACAGAGACTTAAAGTATTCCTTTGAAAGTCCATGACCAATTCTTTACTCTTGCTGGTGTGGCACTGACCAGGATTCTTAAGTTGTGGTGTGAAAATTGCTAAGCCTTAATGGGATTGGGCAGATCTGAGTCAACCTCGGCTTGCTTAGAGTCCCCATGTCACTTGTCAGGCCTTTGTGAGCTTGTTTTAATGTCAGTGAGAGCTGTCTACTATAGGTGGTGTGGGGCTTGTAGTAGCAGATAGTTTCACAGTGCAATAGACAAGACATGAGCTGAGCTGTCAGACAAATGACCATTTTCTATTAGTGGTGTGTAAACTGAAAATTATACTTAGAAATGGAAACATTAATTATCAGAATGGAATAAATAGAAATGGAAGCTGTGCAGTAAAGTTATCACACATTTTGTACTTTAAATGCAACCACAATAAGGAAAATTGACTAACACTGAAGAGTAATGTGTCAGGACATCGGGAGAGAAATTTCATGTTTACCCATTACTCTTCTTTTATGAGATGTGATTTTGTTTTTTTTACATAAACATTCTTATTATGATAACAGTCTTTACCTACTTTTCAGTCAAGAAGGTAAAGCGAAACCCTTGATGTGGCATGCAGTTCATGATTTTGTTTAATGAAAACACTAGAGAGGGCTATTCTGAAATAATTTTTGATAACTGAAGAGCCCTTGAAATAAAATTAGCTTCATTGAGCTCAGAGTAGTTTTCAGTAAACTTTAAGGAGAAGGGTATTTGTTAATATCTTTGTGAAATACCAATGGTTTAAAAATGAAAAAATGCTATGACATTTACCTTAGCTAAAGGCATTTATTTTTTATGTAATTATGTAGGGATGTACAGTGCCTTGCGAAAGTATTCGGCCCCCTTGAACTTTTCAACCTTTTGCCACATTTCAGGCTTCAAACATAAAGATATAATTTTTTTTATTTTATGTGAAGAATCACCAACAAGTGGGACACAATTGTGAAGTGGAACGAAATCTATTGGATTTTTGAAACTTTTTTAACTAATAAAAAAATGAAAAGTGGGGCGTGCAAAATTATTCGGCCCCTTTACTTTCAGTGCAGCAAACTCACTCCAGAAGTTCAGCGAGGATCTCTGAATGATCCAATGTTGTCCTAAATGACTGATGGTGATAAATAGAATCCACCTGTGTGTAATCAAGTCTCTGTATAAATGCACCTGCTCTGTGATAGTCTCAAGGTTCTGTTGAAAGCGCAGAGAGCATCATGAAGACCAAGGAACACACCAGGCAGGTCCGTAATACTGTTGTGGAGAAGTTTAAAGCCGGATTTGGATACAAAAAGATTTCCCAAGCTTCAAACATCCCAAGGAGCACTGTGCAAGCGATCATCTTGAAATGGAAGGAGTATCAGACCACTGCAAATCTACCAAGACCTGGCCGTCCCTCTAAACTTTCAGCTCAGACAAGGAGAAGACTGATCAGAGATGCAGCCAAGAGGCCCATGATCACTCTGGATGAACTGCAGAGAACTACAGCTGAGGTGGGAGAGTCTGTCCATAGGACAACAATCAGTCTTACACTGCACAGATCTGGCCTTTATGGAAGAGTGGCAAGAAGAAAGCCATTTCTCAAAGATATCCATAAAAAGTCTCGTCTAAAGTTTGCCACAAGCCACCTGGGAGACACCCCAAACATGTGGAAGAAGGTGCTCTGGTCAGATGAAACCAAAATCGAACTTTTTGGCCACAATGCAAAACGATATGTTTGGCGTAAAAGCAACACAGCTCATCACCCTCAACACACCATCCCCACTGTCAAACATGGTGGTGGCAGCATCATGGTTTGGGCCTGCTTTTCTTCAGCAGGGACAGGGAAGATGGTTAAAATTGAGGGGAAGATGGATGCAGCCAAATACAGGACCATTCTGGATGAAAACCTGTTGGAGTCTGCAAAAGACCTGAAACTGGGACGGAGATTTATCTTCCAACAAGACAATGATCCCAAACATACAGCAAAATCTACAAAGGAATGGTTCACAAATAAACGTATCCAGGTGTTTGAATGGCCAAGTCAAAGTCCAGACCTGAATCCAATTGAGAATCTGTGGAAAGAGCTGAAAACTGCTGTTCACAAACGCTCTCCATCCAACCTCACTGAGCTCGAGCTGTTTTGCAAGGAAGAATGGGCAAGAATTTCAGTCTCTCGATGTGCAAAACTGATAGAGACATACCCCAAGCGCCTTGCAGCTGTAATCGCAGCAAAAGGTGGCTCTACAAAGTATTAACGCAAGGGGGCCGAATAATTTTGCACGCCCCACTTTTCATTTTTTTATTAGTTAAAAAAGTTTCAAAAATCCAATAGATTTTGTTCCACTTCACAATTGTGTCCCACTTGTTGGTGATTCTTCACATAAAATAAAAAATTTATATCTTTATGTTTGAAGCCTGAAATGTGGCAAAAGGTTGAAAAGTTCAAGGGGGCCGAATACTTTCGCAAGGCACTGTAGATGCTAATTGCTGAATAAATAAAACAACTTACAGTCTTATTATCACACTGTAAGAAAAATTTGCTGTTTGCCTGATGCTAAATTATCTATAAACCCTTAATTTTAATGTAACCCTAAATTTTCATTGTAATGTTGAGACCTTTCAGGACTGATCTTTAAGGGCACTATTGTGAACCTCATAAATCTTGTAAAATCAAGCCCCTTCAATTTCCCAGTAGTGTGGGATGATTTCTTGGCATCTGTCAGAACTGCAGTCATTAGAAACATCTTTACTGTTGGTGGCCAGTCTTTGCATATCACTTGCTATAAGTTCAATTATCATTTGTGGGGTTTTCCCAACCAAAGATTCCTGATTAAATTATAGCATGTGCTCTGAAAAGGACAGTTCATTGAAGATGTAATGTTACGCTTTTTTGGTTTGCTACAGCTTGAACAATGTGTCTCACAATTTGGCTTTGACATTCTTTGACTTGCTTCATGTTGACATTTTCTTGTATTTTATTAACAAGCCCCATGTGCCATGTATTACTGTGCTGTAATCTTGCTGGCATGTAAAGCAAGACATCTAATCAAAAATACTGATGAGTGATGTGGGGAGAAACTCAGATCCTTGTTTTTGTCTGTAGGTGCAAAGCTCTACCACCAACAGCACCACTGTTTATATTATTCAGTCCATTTTCATCCATTTCCTTTGTTTAACTCTAGACAGAATCTTGAATAGACAGCTGCTACTAATGCAGAAACCAGCAACTGTGGCAATTCGTCAACCATGAACATCTTCATCTATCCCTGAACCTTCAGTGTCTTTTCTTTAGTTGTGGTTTCCTTACATAGAAAACTTTTATGCATTCCTTAAGCATCATGAGTTAAACTATATAGTCAAGTGCATGCAGTCAACCTATGTCTTAGAAATTTGTTTTATTTTGTTTAATATTTTTTTAATTTTAATTGACATCATCTATGAAATTATGTTACTTACGGTACGTATGTCGCATAACCACTTGCATAACAGTAATTTTGCATTTGTCCCACCAGAGTCTTATACAAATGTACATTTCCCATGGAAGCTGCTATTGAACTGATCATTTTCAAACACAGTTCTCAATGAGCACAGTTGTCTCTTTCAATGGGCTTGTCACTAAAATTCCTAACATTAACATCCTTAAACCTTTAATATACCACAAATGTTTTGCTTTGTTAATCCACTAGAGGATAAAGCAGTTGGAAGTCTTATACTGCATAAAAATAAAAGCATGTCTTGCATTGAGAAACACTGAGTAGTTTAAGGAGGATGCATGAACTGCACTTGGAAAGTAATTAATGAGGTGCAATAGCATGTAAGAGTAAGCTATCAAACAAAAAGGAGCCAAGACCAGTCTTTATCCCCTCTAGTGAGACAAACTTATTACTACGTGCATCTTTTGACCATGTGAGAAACTGGATTGTGTCTGCTTAATTTTTTAGAGACGGGACATGTCCAGTGTGTTAACCAGCATGTGTGGAGCAGACACTGGGTTCTGAGGGAGAAAGAGGAGGGGACATACAATACAAGAGATTGTAAAGAAGAAATTAAACATCAGGTATGGCAGACATGTTTAGCTGAAGTTGGATTAATATTATTCAGACAGCTTGAACAAAAATTGAATCACATAGTCTTCAAAAAGGGTGACATGGGAAATCCCAAGGAGAGGGAAAAGTAAAATAATTGTAACTTTTATGACAGCTGTTGAAAACAGTGTGTTGTTTCTAAATGCAGCCTATTCTTAAGCATTGAAAATCACAGAACACATGAAATACCCAAAGTTTAATTAAGCACAATATTATCACTTACCCCTGTATCAACAGTTAAATTTTGCCAGAAGGCTCATAACACTATAACACCAGGAAGTTTCAGCATTTTCCCTTCTTTCACATTTTGTAATATTTCTTTGTAGATTTCTGATTGTAATGTCAGCAATCTAAGCAGATCTAAAATACATTTGTAAAACTGTCTCTTATCACTACCTCATTTACTTACATTTGATTAGAAGAGTATTTTTTATGCCTACATTCTTTACATTCAATTCTTATTCAATTTTTTGCTTTCTTAGTACATTACATTCAGATAAGTGTGTTTGCTTTTTTGCCCTGTGGTTCTGTGGTTCCCACAGTTATAGCACATATTATTAGGTTTATGACTAAATGCTACAGCTAGAACTTAACTGAAACAGCAATGCGGGTTTGCAAAACCTGACCTAAATTCTATTAACAGCTGCAGAACAAAAGGCCACAATTGTGAGTCCAGTGGCATTTCAGGAGCTCTGACAGCAATGACTTTTATACTTTCTGGCAACTAGAAAGCAAAATAGTCTTGCGCGTTAATAGACACTTCAGCAGATTTTACCAGATTTTACCTAACAGTAATGTGTAGCATGCTACTTTGAAATAAGATACAGAATGTGCATTAACAACCTGCTGTTACTGGACAATGTTTTTATTAATTTTTTTCCTCATTGTTAGACACATACTGCAGTTAATGTGCTTCCATGTGATTCATGACATGGAATGGATTCATTTACAAAGTTTTGCTCTTTTTTAGGTGGGAGGGTGAGTGAAAGGTCAATGAGAACCACGCACCACCACAGACTCATCTTTTACAAGCTGCCTCCATTTCCTGAAAGCCTACTAAAAAGCCTTCTCTCTGATTCTAATTTGCTACTTTTATCATTTAGACATTCCATTTCTGGCAACGACGTAACTGTTGTACATTTCTGAGATGCAGAGCTGAATTAGCGAATACAATAGAACAACGACATTTAATTCTATGTCATTGCAGTTTGTGCCACTTTTTCTGTCTATGTACCATTAGCTTTGTTACTTCTTACTTTTTACGCAATCCTTCTTCACGTAACACTGTTGTAGATTTAAAAATTCCTCCACAGAATAATTGTTGCACACTGCAGATTAAAAAATAAAATGATAACATGAATCAATAGTTCTGTGGAAGCATTGTGTTTCTTTTAAGAATAAAATGATGGGAGGAAAAGCTTGAAATAAACCTGCAGCTTAGCCTCTGGGAAAAACAAATGGTTTAACTAATGAGATATTAGAAAAGATATCCCAAAAAGCTAGAAAAAAATCATCCGAAGAATAAGTATTGCCTTTAATTATGTCTAAATTAAATCTACATTTATAAAAAATGTAGATGAAAAACAATGACTAAAAGAAGAAATGGTTGATGGTTCTCCTCTTTCATAGTTTGGACAAACAGCAGGGATCTCATATAATGAAAACACAGAGGACTGTGATCTAGTTTTGGGGGAAAGGAATAAATGCTTTTCACTGCAGGTCATGGCTGGCCCAGAGATGAACTAAGTGATAATAATTGAGTTAAAAAGGTAAACAAATTGTGGCAGAGTTCACAAAGTGGAAGAAAGCAACTGATTTATTTAAAAAAATAAATGTCAGACCTAATCTATTGTATAGAATAAATATCATTTTGAAATGTTTTAACAGTTAATTTTAATTTAGGTCTGAACAACACAGCCAATTTGAGAAAAGCAATTTAAAACACATTATAACATGAAAATCATATAAGCTCAGTTTAACTGTAGACACAGAAACACATAGCCTACTTTAAAACATAACTATTGAAAACAACATGCATTTGTTTTGTTTTGTTCATTTTTATAACATGGATATACTCAAAGAACGAGGTCTAATTTTTGAAGGTCTGATTTCTGCAGTTAACTATAGTCAACTAACAAACAGAAAGTGAAAACAAATGTAGTTGGGAAAAGAACAGCATTTTAAGTTCAATTTGTCAAAAATCATGAAAAAATAATTTTGTCTTCAAGTAATATTGTTTTCAGAAATACAAGCATTTTGAAATATTGAACACATTGATACATCAGCTTGTTTAGGTATTATATAATTACAAGTTGGATGGACTGTTAGAAATACACACTGTATATTTAATACATATATATTTAATGTAATCGTTGCAACACTACATTCTATTAAATAAAATTAGATTTTGAACTGACAGCAGCAGTTGAAAACTTCTTCTGTTATACAAAACTGACAGATTCTACCAGGAGTGTCCCCAGGGGCAGCACACACACACAATAAAAACTCAGTGGCTACAAAAAGTTCAGAAGGCTTTATTTTCTGCCTTTTTAGGTCAAGACTGTTAGCAAAAAAAATATTCAAAAATGTACTTAGCTAATAGCACTATGCTTGAAAATTTGGGATTTTAACCCCTTTTCCAATAATTTCTTAATTCACCTTTTGTAATTACAAGTATTAGAGGCCACGTAGCAGCCTGTAATGGCATTTCAGCAGCAACTGCAACCATTCCCCCTCTAAGCTCTCATTGACAGGGAGAGCAGTAAACTGTCCCAGATTACAGCTGGAATTTAACTTTTTATTTCATTTACATTTCTGTACTGGTCAGTCAGTTTTAGAAGAATTTTAGAAAAACCTCAGTGGCAATACATGATAAGTCCAAAAGAACTTTCAGGCCAAGAATACATGCAAAAAATGCCCCTCAAGAACCACTAATATGCTTTCCTTTTAAACACCATACCAAAGATTTATTGCACCAATGTGGAATATTAACCCCTATGTAACCCAAACATTAACCTATAATTTCCAGAATCACCTCTAGTGTGGCTATTTACAAGTATTAGGAGTATTGCAGTGGCCTCTAGTGGCAGACTGTCTGCAATTACAAACCTATTTTACTAACTCTTTTGCTCTGCCTGCCTCTATGCATTGTGGCAACACAGATAATTCCAAACCATCAACAATGTCATGGATACATTGTCCAAAACAAAAGTAAATCAATCACTCAATCAATCAGTCTTTATTAGCTATAGCAGCCTTTGAAACACACAGAATTACACAGCAAATGACAATATTATACAAAAAATGTATGCAAATTGCCAAATTGCAGTATTTGTGGCAAATGTTTTTTTATTTTATCTCATGTGTATGTTACATATTTGAAACAATTTGTAGTAAGCTTGATTAGTAATTATATATTACTTATAAATAATTAAAAAAAGGTTATGTATATTATGTATATTTCTCTGTTGTAGATTGATATTTTATAAATGATAGATATGATAATACTTAAAAAATGCCTTCATTTGTATGAATATTGTTAGGTGGTAGACTTACAGTATGTAATAGTGAAATGCAGAACATAAATAAAGCATATGCCCATCATATGTCATTTAGCTTTGCACAGAAAACATGGGAAATGGCACTGCTGTGATTTCATTCAGATTGTTCCAAAATGGGTTGTTGGTGATGGGTCTGAAGCTCAAAAGAAAAGTAACTTTATCATAAAACATTGCTTCATCTAAACAAATAGACACAAATTATAATATATTATTTTAAGGGACATTTATTAGCATGAAATATTTTAAGTCAAATTTGGGGTACCTCAGGGATCAGTGCTGGGACCAGTATTGTTCTCTCTGTACAAGTTCCCGTTAGATAGAATAATGCGAAAGCATAATATTAACTTTCTATGCTGATGACATTAAAATATACATTTTATTTACACCTAACGACAACTCGTCAATTGTCACTTTAGCTAGTTTCATTAATGAAGTAAAGATTTGGATGTGCGGAAACATTTTGTCACTCAACTCTGATAAAACTGAGGTTTTGTTGTTTGGAGGCAACAGTGCAGACAGGATTACTACTGTATAAGCTCAGCACTCAACTCTGAGTGTTGAAAGGGAGCACCTATCGCACTTTCAACATCTTACAGTTAATTCAAAATGAAGCAGCTAGAATTGTTACCAGGAGTAGAAAGTACGACCACATAACACCTACTGTATATTTAGTTCTCTCCATTGGCTTCCTGATAGGTACAGGGCAGACTTTAAATATGTTTTACTTAATTATAAGGATATCAGAGGTCAGGCACCTGTATATTTAATGAAAATGTAATGTATACAATCCAACTCACCCACTTAGATCACAGAATGCAGGTCTTCTTCTTATTCCACATATTAATAAAAAAAACAGTTGGCGGTAAAGCCTTTAGCTACAGGGTCCTTAGTTTATGGAATAGTCTGCCAGCCTACATATGGGATGCGGAGTCAATCTCAGGATTTAAATCCAGACTGAAAACCTATTACTTCAACCTAGCCTATTCACACCTTAAATCATAGCTTGTTGCAACTACTGTATGGCTGCTGGTGCTACTGTACATGCCATTGTGTGTCTCTGTGTTGGCCTGTCAGGTAGATACATCTATTCTGACCAAATTATCCTATTCTCCTCCCACATGTCTGGATGGTGCCCAGGCTGGGCACCATCTGAGTGGGATGCTGCATCACTGCTATGGACATCACGAATACAGCTATCGTTTAGGAGGAATTGCTGGTCTACAGAGATCTGTATGGAGTACTGACATACAGAAGATGGAAGACTACTACTTTTTTTTCTCCTTACTGAGAGGTTTTTGGTTCCAATCCTCCATTGTCTTCTGGCTTTTTCTCTTTTTGGATTGTAACGACAGGTATTGGCTCACAGCCTTGCCTTGGGGCAATCTTGTTGTGAAAGGCGCTATATAAAAATAAATTGAATTGAATTTAAATAGGAAATTCATAAATAACACTGATAAAAAAAATTTAAGGAATGCAATGAGCAAAAAGTTTAAATTTGAGCCCCATCAAAGCACATACATGAAAGACTTTGTTTGACTTTAAGTAGCAAGAGTGTTAAATGAAGTATGACACCATCAATCTTGCAAGGATTAAATATTTATTTTGGGTTTTTTTTGTACAGGTGCTGTTGCTCCTGCCAGCATGTTATTTTTAACAATCTATATTCCTATGCTCATGCTACATGGTTACATTTCCAAAAATGTTTTGTCAAAACATAGGTTAGCTTTTTAAGTATGAATGTTCAAAGTCTTATAAAACTCTGTAGAGTTTTATACTTAAGAATGCAGATCTAAATATGAGATTGGTTGAGATCTGGCCATGTGAAGGCCTGGAATGTGTAAAAGGAGTTTAAGATCTGCCCTGTCAAGCCAGCCTGGTATTGTTCACACTGCACACACTGTAAGCCTCACAATCACTAAGCGAAGTTATCAGTGGAGGAGAGACATAAGTCTTGATGACAACATTGAAACCTCACAGGCTTCTAGCGAGCCACAGGGAGTCCCTGATGCATTGGAAGCTGAGGTTGCCCTGGCCAATACTGACACAGTCCAGACTCAGGCCCAGACCATAAGTGTAAACCTGTTGTCACAGTAAACTCATTTACTTGGTTGTTCCACCCTGGAGAAAATGCAAGTCGCTTAATACAAGATTGTCAACCAGGTGGACACTTACAGTCTCTCAATGGCATTATTTGCAAAACTGAATGTATTAAAGTCTAATCAAGAACAGGATGTTTTCTACAATTATATTGTGATGACTCATTTTTAAAATCATCTTCTAAAGGTTACCTGATTCAGAAGAGCAGTAATTGCAGTGAAAGCTTCTAAACTCTGATTCAATCTGAAACCACAGTAGAGCATGCATTCTTGTCATCTAATATGCTTCAGGTCTTAGAAGAAAAATATTTAAAAAATAAACAAATGAAATTGCATTTATCTATACCCCCATATGCAAAGAAACATTTTGATGTCTTCTTCTGATCTGATTATTTTACCAATATGCAATTTAACCTGTTAATTGCAAGATGGCAATGTTATACTGTCTGACTTCCCTGTTAATGGAGAAGTACACCCCTGCTGAAGAAGCTATGCCTTAATTTTCATTCTAATGCAATTTTCTAGTTTGGAAGCCAAATGTACAGAGGCTGAATTTTCAGCCTGCATCACCAACCAGATAAAAATATGGATTTCTCTCTAAGAAAAATGACAGACATGGACCTCCCAGGTAGTTCAACCAGTGTTCTCCTGAGCATACAGTAGTATGAGCTCAGCAATTACAATTTTGAACAGCACATAAATGGCAGAGGGGGAATAGTCAGCCAGTGCTTATGAATGGATTTGATTTACTAATGAGTAAGGACAGCAAAAAATTATTAGTAAAGCTACTGTATATACAAAGTTAAATCAGTATAGGCATAACTAATCAGTAAATTCACTGTACACTGTAATTAAAGACTAAACTGAATAAATGAATTCGAATTTCTTAAGAGACTTTAATCGGTTTTCTAAATTAGGTCCCCTCTGCACATTATTTGTGATATGCTAAGGAGATTTAGTTTATTGCTAAAAGGTACCCTTAACATAGATTTCACCTAATGTTTTTTTAATGCTATTAGAGTGTTTGTAGAAAAGCAGGCTTACATGTAAATGTTTGTGCAAGCCACAGTATAACCATTTTGCACTTGCAAGCCCCAATAAAGCCTGAATTTTGGTTGCTGCAGTTATTGGGAAGGTACCTTTGTATTAAAATATACTGATGGAAAAAAGAAACGCAACACCTTCTCCTCCACACTCTTGCCCTCCCATCTGAGTGGAACAGGCTGAAGAGTGACTCATTTGTGAAGAGGACCTGATGGTACTGCTGACGAGTCCATTGCAGCCTCTTTCTGGCCCAAGCCAGTTGGGTGTGACATCTAAGAGGGGTGAGCAGAGGGCCTCTGACGGGTTTCCTTGCTCTAAGACCAGTAGCACAGAGCCTCACTGTCCTGTCACTGATGCAGGCATTGTGTCTGCTGGCAGTTTCAGTAGCAGTATGGGTGGTAGATCTGAAACGATGTCTCAGATGGACCAGTCGGTCCTGTTCTGTTGTGATCACTTGAGGGTGACGGGATCTTGGATGGTCATGTGATCTGCTGGTCTGCTGAAACCTTCTCTACAGTCACCACACAGTGGAGAAGCTTACTCCATAGTGTCTGGCAACACTTCCACATGACATGCCTGCCAGCAGCATGCCAATGGCCCTCTCCCTTGCTTCAGGTGACATTCGAGGCATTATGGAGTGCACAGAAAGCTAAGTGTGGCCTTTTTCTTGCAGCGACCTAAGCTTTGAATTAAGGCCTTTAAAAAGGTGACCTGATCAGGCATTGCTCCACCTGGACCTCGTTGGGTAAAAGTGCACCTAACGAGCTTTTGTGTCATTGGCAAGCTGTAATGCCTCACTGCACAAGTGGTATTGCTGGTCAGAGGGCTTAAAGCAAATTGACAACTTTTTGTGAAAGTACATAAGCTATAACTATAGTATTCTCATTCCAGAAAATGTTGCGTCTCTTTTTTACATCAGTATATATACCCAACAAGGCTCTTAGTATCAAAAGAAATATTAATTCAATCTGAAGGTAAAGACCATAAATTGTTTTAAAGATGAGAGAATGCAGTTTGAATGGCATTTATGTATCCAAACTAATTTCATTATTTCTTTCTAATTATGCGTGATTTTCAATGTGATAGAATGTTTATTATTGATTTGTCTATTGTTTTTTTTATTATTCTGCCATGTTTTATTTGTTATGCTACAGCCCCTATGGCAACAGGGCAATGTGGCGAATGACAAGCCGAGCTAAAAACATAGGATTCAGAGAAACCTCGAGAGTCTTCAGAGAAACTCGGTGGGAGCGAGGCTTAAATGAATACTGTTGGAAAAATGAAGCAGGCTATTTGGAGTGGTGAGAGGAGTTGAGTGAATTATTTTTTTTTCTTAACCAGAAGATAAAAGCTGCCTGTTAACTGCTGCAGAAAGGCTGGAGAACAATGCCTTGGCAGGAATGAAAAAAGAGCTGTCAGTATAAAGAGGCAGGGACTCCCATCAGGAAAAGAATGTCAGGTAGCGGCAGAGGAGAAGGCCAGGGAGAAGATGCATAAGAGGTGACAGTTGTAAAAAAGGTAGAGATATTGAGCCAACAGTGAAAACCTTTTGGATGACTGGTTACTGCTAGTCCAGAGAATGGCGAGACCCCACTAATCTGTGCTCACAGATTTTCTAAATAAAAGTAATTTTTGAGGTCAAACGTAAAGTGTACACTGAAAGCTTTAGCTCAATGTAAGAGCACTGATTAAGTTGATAAAAATGGCTTAAATAGTCTGCTTAATTGCTTGATTGATACTTGGATTGACCTCCTGATTGAAAGACAGGTGGTGTTTGAGAAGTGCATCCTGATCAATTCCTCTCAGCCTCTTTCAGTCCCTATGTGAATTTTCAGGTTGCTCAGGGAAAAGCCGGGATGCGAGCAACATTACAGTGCCCCCCCCCCCCCCCCCTTAATGGCAGTCTCCAAGGGAGAGATGGGTCACGTGTATTAAAAGGTCAGGTTCAGACACAGGCAGTTGAGCTCCTGGGTTGGGATCCAGGTCCATTCTTCTGGTCGTCTTTCTCACCAGTGAACAAGGTATTGCACACTGGATAGGACCCTTTGAGAATCCTGTATGCACTGCAAGCAGAGCTAGTCTGTATCCTCCATACAGTAGGTGAACTGACAGAGAGAGTTAATGGTGGTCAGTGTGGGCTTGAGAAGCAAGACTTGGTATGGTAAAAATAACCGCAGGGAATGGAGCAGGGAAAGACAAGAGGTCACGCCATTCACATGTCCTAGGATCTTGTATTGGTCAATCAATTTAGAAGCCAATTCCTCAGAGGACAGTCAGAGATAAAGATTTTGAGTGGATAGCTAGACTTGTTGCCCCAGTCGTTAGAGGAGATCTTCTTGTCTGCATCAATTTTCTGATCTCTCTTTTTGTTGGATTGCCTTGAAAAAGTTGTATCAGTCAACAGACTCATGTAGGTCTTGGGCTGCTCTATTGGCAGGCAGAATGTTAGTTGTCTCAGTTGAGAATACGAAAAGAGGAGGTTGGAACTTGTACTGACTCTTGAATGGTGATTTGCTGCCTGTGGAGGTGTTCAAAAGGATGTGATAACATTTTTGCCCAGGGGAACAGTGGTGCCCAGTAGTCCTGGAAAAAGGAAGTCTCCAGGTCTTGGTTTTATATTCTCGGTGGTATCTGGAAAACAAGTCAACGCTGATTCCCACTTTTTGGCAGAATTCTCTCCAGAATCTGGAGACAACTTCAGGACCTCTACCGGAGACAATGGTGCTTGGGAAACCATGGAGTCAGTAGAGTCCTTTTGTAAAGATGTCTGCCATTTGGGCAGCAAATTGTACTCTTAGAAGAGGAATGAAATTGGCAGCTTCTGAGAAGTGGTCAACCATAGTGACAATGACTGAATGATCTCGGGAGTGGGGGAGACCAGTTAAGAAGTCTGCGGAGATGTGCTGCCACAGCCAACCAAGAATTGGAAGAGGGAGAAGGTACCTGGCTGGAGACTGGTGGGAGTCATGGCCCAATTACAAACTGGACAGGAAGCCACGAAGCTAGTAACATTTGTCTTCTTTGATGCCAGCAAAGACCAGAACTGTCGACTGTTTATCTCCAGGGTTTGTCAACATCCTAGGTGTCTTGCCAGTCAAAAGAATGTCTGTGTTGAAGGGCTTCCGTACATGCTTAAGCTGGTATAAATTGTTTATCCGACAAAGCATCTTTGGGAATCAGCGCTATGTTTTGAGATGCAGTAATCTTTTGCTCGACATACCAGGGTAGCCTCAGTGATATGATGTGGAGGAATGTTGGGGGCCAGTTTTGGAGGAGCATCATCTGAGGCCTGCATTCTTGAGAGGGCATGGGCCTTAATGTTTCAGAGTACCAGTCGATAAGTGATGGTGAAACCAAAATGAGAGAAGAACAGGAACCATCTAGCTTCAAGGGGTTCAATCGTTTGGCTATTGTCAGATATTCAAGGTTTTTGTGGTCCGTGAAAACAATGTTGAGTCCCATCTAAAAGATGCCTCCATTTCTCGAGAGCCAGGTTGACTCCAAGAAGCGCAAGGTGTCTGACATAATAATGTAGCTCAGCCAGCACATCTTCTGGGAAAAGTAAGTTCAGGGGTGGAGTTTGGATGGCATGCTGGACTGTTGGGAGAGAACTGCACCCACTGTCAAAACTGTCCTCTTCAAGCTCAAACAGTTGTGTGATGATTGGGTGATGAAGAATCAGCCTTTAATCGGTCATTAACTGATGCAACCTTACTGGGGTCCTTTGAGATACCCACAGGAGGAGGAGAGGACATGACCCAAGAAGGCCACCTCAAATTTGTGAAATGTACAGTTTTCTAATTTTGCAAAGAGGTAGTTCTCCCTGAGTCATTAAAGCACTCGGCAGACATGTTGGATATGTTCTTGTCAGTTATGGGATGATAATAATATGTGGTTCAGATATGCCACCACAAAGTCATCTAGAAAGATCCTGAACATGTCATTGATGGCAGTCTAGAAGACCACTGGAGCAGTACAATCAGTAAATATTAGTAGAGCCTTGCGTGTATGTTGAAAATGTGTGTGTTTTCCATTCAACTTCTTCATAGATTCTTATTAAGTTACATGCCCCCCATATTGTGAAAATGTAGTGAAATACAGTTAAAATGGTTGCCCATTTCAATAAATGGCCTTCTCCAGTAAGGAGGGAATAAGAAGGGGATCTGTGTGATCAATACAGGACCACAGAGTGCCATTTTGTTTGCCACAAAACAAATTCATGAAAACATATTCATCATTCATTGAATATATTGATTTATGTCCTTTGTTAACAGCAACCTCTTGGGTACATCTTTCCAGGAAGGAGGTCAATGTGGCAATCATATGTTCAGTGCGGTGGTAGAGTTGGAGTTTTTCCCTTAGAGAATAGCAAATTCTCTATATTTGGCAGGTAAACCTAAGAGATCCAGGCTGAGGGCCCCCAGGAGATTATGGTTTTGAAGGCAGGTCTTCTGGCATTTGGAGCATTTGGAGCATGGAGGAATTTGAGCTTCCTTGTTGCCCAGTCCAGGTGGGGATTGTGCTCAGGGAGACAGGAAAGACAATAACAGGCAGCATGACAAGGTGATACAAAGGAGCTCAAGCTGATTATGGTGTAGAACTCCCATGGACAAGGTCATGGTACTAGAATCTATAAATCCTTCTCCCTGCCATTTGGTTTCTCCCCATTCTAAACTGACAAGTAGCTTAAGTCATCGCAAGGAGTAAGGAGGTGTTGTAATTCCACTCAGCAGGGACTCCTCTCCTGCTACTGAGCACGGGCTTTTCCTGGACAGATGGGTCACACAGAGCCTATGTCCCTCCTTCCCACAGTTTGTGCAGAGACCTTGCGATATATCCGTTCTAAAGCAGGAGCCTATTTCTTGAGCTGCATGGGTTCCTCTACCAAGGCAAGTCAACTTTGGGTTCCAGGTTTGCTGAGTCACTAGTTAAATGGAGAGATCGAGAGGCACCGGATGCTGAAGTGAAATGCGGTACTCTCACAGATGAGTATCCAGATGAATAGTGAGAGAGATCATCTCTTCAAGGGTGGACGGAAAATCCCTGTTTGCCATTAAATCTTTTACTCCCTCCATCCATTTTTCAATTACTAGTGTTTTGAAGCAGATCACTGAAGATTGCACTGGTCCAGTTCCCTGTCTAAATTTAAGAAGATGAGAAGTCCAAATGAGAAGACTAATGCTGTTCTTCCTGGAGATTAAAACATGCGGTTCCACACTTCCAGGAAGCAGGTGCTGTAGGTGCAGAAGGGGTCACTTGCCTCCAGAGCACCAATGCCCATGTCAGTGCTTTACCAGTGAGAAGGGATATGATATACAGTATGCTGCACTGGAGTCTTCAGTGGGAAACGAGGATGATTGCATAGGGAATACTGTGGAGATTGAGTTAGGAACCCTGGATTAAAGAGGCAGTGAGGAGTGAAGAGGCAGGGGACAGATTTGTGATCCTGTGAATGGTTCTCCTTGTGGAAGGCAGGAATAGAGAAGTCTGGAGGACCGGAGGAGGTGGCAAAGAGAGCCAAAGAATTTCATTTCTTGCAGGAGATTACTTACATCTTACCTAGGTTCTCTCACCTGCTGCATAACATTATTACATCCAAAAACTGGTACACCAAGCCAATATTACTGTCCAATACATGAAATAGGTTTATAGGTTTGTAAACAATAGGTTTGTTTTCAACCAACTGTGGGGTATTGTTTATATGGGGAGGAGGGATTATTTTTATTATTGTTGTTATAAGTCTTTTGTTGTTATCAAATACATATGCTGTAGCTAGGCTAAAAGTTAGGAGTCCTTCTCAAAATACTTTTCTTAGTCCCGTTTTTTTCAGTTCTTGGTTGCTGATCTGCCAAGTGGATTTATTTGAAGTGTAGCATTCCTTTTAACATGCTTTTTTAAAAGAAATGTATATACTACTGCACAATGGTCTTACAATCAAATTGAATTAACTCATTGTCAGGTGTTCCTTGTTATCAGCATCATTTGTTCATCTCTACACATTCACAAAGCTAAAAGACTGCATTTTGTAATATAAAATACAGATCTGTTAGGCTTAACTGTTTGATTGAAATAAAATGGCTACAATTTCATAGAAGATCACCATATAATTGTATTTCTGCATAAAAAAACAATGAGTGAAAAAACAATCCAAAATGACAGACTTTGCACAGCAGAGCAAAAATATAGTGAGCATCAAAACGTATCACTTACAGTTCTACAAATTCACAAAGTAATAAAAAAAATGGCTAAATCTTTTTTTTGTAGAAAGATTTCATTGGCATGGCATAGGAAAATTAATTAATATTTGTTGTCAACAGGGTTGAACCCCTGCTGTGAAAGTCACAGGCTAGTTAGCGTGCACTGTACAGTATGTGGCCACTGCTGGAAGTAAACTGTACATTTGCAAAGCATTCTTTACACCATGTTGTCTTATAGGATTTTACCAGATGTGCCTTGCAGAGTCAGGACAAGCATGTGCCTGTTCACTGGTCTCTGAGCCCTAGGTTCCTCACATTATCCCAGCTCATCCCACAAATGTTCAGTGGGGCAATGCCTGCTGAATTGGACTTAATCAGCATGAACGTCATTGTAACAGACAGGAACCACTATACTAGATGCTTGTTGTGGACTCACATACCCACACTGTTTTTTTTTTTTCATGGAATAACACATGGTCCCCAAACACAATTAACACATCTTCTCAATTTCTTTCTTTTCACACAACAATTCACACTCACTCCTGTCAAGGTCCTTCTTTTTCCCTGCAAAGGAGTCATTCCAGGCATCATTTCCAGAAAGCCAGGATCTGGACAGGTAACTCCTCACTGTTCTTCTGACTCACTTCCTGGTCTCTGGTCTTCACCTCATGTTACACTGGTAGAGCCAGATGCAATAATCAGCTTCCCACCCTCACAATATCAGAATTCCATTATTTAACATTACTTATTATAAAATTACTTTATTAACCCTTTACAACTTCTTGCATTAGGAATTATCTTTTCGCATACCCCAGCTTGCTCTCCATGAGACACACAGACAGGGAGAGAGCCTGGGGTCAAAGCACAGGGTCTGCCATTGTACAGCACCCCTGGAGCACTTAGGGTTAAGGGCCTTGCTCAGTAGCCCAAGGGAATAGGATTCCTCTGCCAGCTGCAGGATTTGAACCAGAAACCTTCCAGCCACAGGCACAGATCCTTAACCACAGAGCCACCACTCCACCCATTCACCTGTGCTCTGGTTTCCCTACTTTGAATTCACATTTCTACCAGCAGAGCCAGGAGCAAATAATCTACATCATTACTAAATTACTACTGTACATCAGCGCTGAGAGGGTGAAGTTCAAGTTCAAGTTTATTGTCATTAAACTAATACACAGGTATATGGTATAACGAAATGCTATTTAGCTAGCTCTCAGATGGTTAAGACAAATCAATTGTATAAGAAAAGAAAGACAGAGACAACAGACAATGTGCAAAACAACAACAGGTAATGTGCAAAACAACAACATGAAACAGGTAATGTGCAAAACATCAAGGATAGAAAATTATAGGGAGTGAACTTCTTGACATTTGAGGTACTGTAGAAGTAGATGTGTGTTTGAGTTTTGATAAAGAGAGAAGACACCTTAAGGCTTCAGATGTGGGTAAGAGAGGCTGGGAGTCTAATAGTTTGATAGTGTGAGGGTTAAAACTGAGTCTGGGAGTCCAGGCCTGGATGCTCCGGTACCATTTTCCAGATGTTAGAGGGTCAAACAGTCTGTAGCTGGGGTTTGTGGGGTCTTTGAGCTTAAAGTTTTCCTCAAACACCATCTGTCATAAATGTCCTGGAAGGATGGGAGAGCAATCTCAGTGATGGACTGGGCAGTTTTCACTACCTGCTGTTAGGGATTTGCGGCTCGCAATACTGCAGTTGCCATTCCACACTGAGATGCAACCTGTCAGTATGCTTTCTGTAGTGCATCTGTAAAAGTTAATGAGGATCTGGGGACATATATTAGCCTTCTTCAACCGTTGAAGGAAGTACGGAGAAAACAGACATCTCTCTGGTTGCACAGCTACTGTACACACTCACTTAATTCTGGGTCAGTGATCACTATTCAGACCTTCACAAATGACTATCAAATAGTTCTATACACTTTTTCCTCACATTTTAATTCACTTGTGCTCAGGAATGACTACACAGGAAATAAGCCCTGTTTCAGTCTGCAAGCCCTTTTCTTTCAAAACCCTCCGGCCTACTAGACATTACATGTTCTTACTCTTCCAAGGAAGACTGCTTGGGCTTCTCCATCAGAAATGCTTCTGCAGGCCATTCACTCTCACCAACACACAGGCAATACCACTTCAGTGTCTGAGACTGATAGCTTTCGGCCATCTTCTCTTCTACAGTGTTTCCAATCACAGTTTCATTATCGCCAGACTTCTGTAGCCAATCCACTGTCTAGCTCTGCTGCATCACTGGTGACTGCAACCATCAGCCTCTGCAGTCCATAAGATTGCTTTTTACCATGTTTGCTCTCAGAGCCCTGGCACACAGTGTAGTCTCCACTGGCATTTCACACACCTTCCCAGTGTTACTGCTCCATCCCAGCTGTTGACATATTAAAACAGCTCATCATCTCTCACCACCTAATCCACACTTCCACACTAATGAGTTGACTTATACAACATTACATATACAGTGCTTATACAACAGTTACTGTAAGGTTCCTAAAATGTACTATGGTCAGTCATAAATGACTAATGAATCAAAATGATGATAAAACATTTAATTTATATTTAAAATCTATTTTTATAAAAACATACATGCATACATAGAGCTAAGCATATTTACCTACCATTTTTTTTGCTTTGTTGAAGAAAGGAATTGTTTTGCTTTGTTGAAGAAAGGAATCTTTCTATGTACATTGCAATACATAGACAGTCTCACAAATATTGCACATTAAAATAACAAAGAACATTATTTTTGAATTTTTCACTTGTTTTACAAGTAAACACTTGTAAAACAGACTTTGCTTAAACAGACTGCAGATTTAACAGAAAAAATCTGCTAAAAGGGAATTTTGTCTGTAAAATCAAAAATGCCAGCCCTCCGTGGAATGACAGACATAGTTAAATGTAAAATAATAAAAAATAACATTGTGTGTACTGTAAGAGGGGAAGGGTCATTTATAACCGGTATTTCCGGAACGTAACGCTGAAAATACTCGATATAGACCTGGGCAAGATGGCCACCCAAGATAACCAGCTGCCCGCTATTGGGAAAAGCCTACACAGCAAAACAGGGAGACACAGCTGAACGACATTAGGAAACAGGATATAAATGCCCCAGAAGCGATGAGCCGGTGCGGAAGCCGATAAGGTGAAAGCGTGTTGGAAGACGGAGAGATTTAGGAGTGAACTGAAAGGAGCTTAAGAATAATGGACTATTGGATAAGGTTTTGACTACGATTACGGATTACGGCTTGGATACGGCGCAGAGTAGGGTGGACATATGGATTTAGGAATTTGGATCGTTTAAGGATACTAGCTACAGATTGCAGATCGGACTTGGAGAGACGTACCAACGAAGAACAAAGAAGACCCATGTGGTGTGAGTTAGATCTCTTTTACGCCTGTTTTCCCCCGGCGACACCACAGTACATGTGTATTTAGTTGAGTCCGACTCTTTGTGACCTCATGGACTTTAGCATGCCAGACCTGTCTATCAACTGCTTCTCTGAACTCTTGCAAATTCATATTCATTATTTCAGTATTACTATCTATCCATCTTAACCTCTGCCGCCCCCCTCTGCTTTTCCCTTTAATCTTTCCCAACATCGGATTCTGCATTTTCTTTGCATTTTATAGACAAAGTATTTGAGATTTAGGTTTACTATCAATCCTTCCAATTAACAATCTGTGTTTATTTCCTTGAGTATTGACTGATTTGATCTTCATGCAGTCCAAGGAACTCTCGACAATTTTCTCCAACACCACAGTTCAAAAGCATCGATTTTCTGATGCACAGCCTTATAGTCCAACTCTCACATCCATATGTTACTACTGGGAAGACCATAGCTTTCACTAAACAGATCTTTGTTGACTGTATCTTTTAATACTGTATCTTTGCACTTTAATATCTTATCCAGATTTGCTATAGCTTTCCTCCCAAGAAGCAAGCGCCTTTTGATTTCATGGCTACAATCAAGATCTGCTGAGATCCTTGAGCCCAAGAAAATGAAATCTGTCACTACCTCCACTTCTGCTCTATCTGTTTGCAAAGGATTAATATGGCCCGTTGACATCATCTTAGTTTTTTATGTGAAGCAGCAGACCAGCTTTTGCACTTTCTTCTTTTACCTTCATCAACAGACTCTTCAACTGCTTACTTTCGGCCATCAGAGTGGTATCATCCCCATATCTCAGGTTGTTAATATTTCTCCCAGCAGTTTTGATTCCAGTATCTGATTCATCTAACCTGACAATTTGCATGATGTATTCAGCATATATGTTGATCAAATAGGGTGACAATATACAGCCTTGTCGCACTCCTTTTGCAGTCTTAAACCAATCAGTTTCTCTATATTCAGTTCTAACTGTTGCTTTTTGGTCTACATACAAATTCCTCAATAGGCAAATGAGATGCGCCAGTGTTCCCATTTCTTTAAGAATTTGCCACAGTTTATTATGGTCGGCACAGTCAAATGCTTTGGAGTAGTTGATAAAGCAGAAGTAGATGTTTTTCTGGAACTCCCTTGCTTTCTCCATTATCCAACAGATGTTAGCAATTTGATCTCTGGTGCCTCTGCCTCTCCTAAAACATGCTTGTATATCTGGCAGTTCCTGGTCCATATATTGCTGGAGTCTAGCTTGCAGAATCTTAAGCATTATTTTGCTTGCATATGAAATAAGAGCAATTGTTTGGTAATTTGAGCACTCTTTGGCATTGCCCTTTTTTGGAATTGGAATATAAATTTATCTTTTCCAATCCAATGGCCACTGTTGTGTTTCCCAGATTTGCTGGCAACACTTTAACAGCATCATCTTGCAGAGTTAAACAATTCAGCTGGAATTCCATCACATCCTGTAGCCTTTGTCACAAATCTCCCTCACGCAGGAGAGCGCTCCCGCATTCTCACAAGCTCTCCCCGTACCAAACGTGCACGCGTCAATCGGTCCTCTACTTAAACCCTCATCAGTCCCCCGGTCTTTGCTCATGATTGAGATTCTTTCCCAGAGCTTACCTACTACCTACGCCTTCGCCTTACTACTGATTCTCCCCTGGACCTCGACCCTGCTTTTCCGACTACCCCTGCCAGTCTCCTTGATTACGCCTCCGCCTTCTTAATCCACTCCGACGCCTCTTCTACGCCTTCCTGGACTCCGACCCCAGCCTGCTCCCGCTATTATGCCTTCGCCTACCGATTCTGTGCCTATGCCTCTACTATGCCTTCCCGGACTCGGACCCCTGCCTGTTTACTCCGACTACGCCTACATCTAGCGCCAACCCTACCAAGGGCACCGCATTGGATCCCTATCCTACGCAATCAGCCCCTGCGTGACAGCCTTATTATTAGCAAGACTTTCTAGGGCCCATTTAACTTCACTCTCCAAGATGTCTGGCTCTAGATCAGTGAGCATACCTTTGAAAATAGCAGTGATGTTAAGGTCCTTCTTATATACTTAATCTGTATATTCCTGCAACCTTTTCTTAATATCTTCTGCTTCTGTTAGGTTCCTCTCATCTTTATCCTTTACCGTACCTATTTTTACATGGAAAGTTCCCTTGATATCTCCGATCTTCTTGAAGATTCTGCAAGAGGCCTGCCCTCTTCTGCTGAGAGGTCTTGCTCCTAGCACAGGTGGGGCATGCTAGCACGTATTCTGTTACATCGGACTTCAGGGAAGTCATGCACCCGGCTGGGTGGCAAAGCAGGAGTCATGGCCCCATTGAATCTGTGCTGAGTGCACAGAATCAGGAACAAACAATCTGTCCAGGGGGCACTGGGAGGGGAACAGTGAGGTTTCGGAGTGCATGTTTCACTTGGTCTTTGATGTTTCAATGCATGTGAGAAACCTGTCAGGAGGCACGATAGGCACAGGGAGGTCTTTGGACTGAGGGATTGTGAAGGTGGGAAAGGGCATCGGCTTTGGAGCCTGGGGTATAGGTAATGAAGAAATGGAACCTGGAGAAGAACAGAGCCCACCTAGCCTGGCGAGGGTTGAGGTGTTTAGCAGACTGCAGGTAGGCCAAGTTCTTGTGGTCCATGAGAATTGTAAAGGGATGGTGAACCCCCTCCAGCCAGTGCCTCCAGTCCTCCAGGGAAAGCTTGATGGCCAAGAGTTCCCTGTTCCCGATGTCATAATTCATCTCCGCAGGGGATAGGCACCTAGAAAAGAAGGCACACGGATGGAGTAGCAAATAGCACCAACTCCAAGGGCAAAGGCATCAACCTCGAGCACAAATGGGAGAGTGGGATCAGGATGACGGAGTACTGGGGCCGAAGAGAAGTTCTGCTTGAGACAAAGAAAGGCCCCGTCAGCTTACGGGGTCTATCTACCCTCCCTAGGGCCTTTCTGAGTAAGGGAGGTGATGGGTTCCACAACAGAACTAAAGTTTCGGATGAACGGCTCTCAAAGCCCAGGAACCGCTGCACTTGTTTCAGGTTCTTAGGTGTGGGCCAGTCCAGGACGGCGGAGACCTTAGCCCCAAGAGAGGAGATTATATAACCCAAAACGTGGATCTTGCTAGTATGAAAAGTACACTTCTCCAATTTGGCATAGAGGTTGTTATCAACGAGTAGGGTGAGTACTTCGCGGACATGAAGGATATGGTCATCCATGTTGTGGGAAAAAATCAAAATATAGACCAAGGTAGACCAAGACATACTTCTGAAAATGTCATTCATAAAGCCCTGGGATACGGCAGGAGCATTAGCCAGACCAAAGGGCATGACCTGATACTCATAATGACCAAAACTGGTAATGAAGGGTGTCTTCCGCTCATCGCCCTCAATTTCTCTGGGGTAAGCAGCATCAGCAGGGGTAGGAGCAGGCGCTGGGACCGCTTGAGGAGGTGGCGGACGGGAGGGGTGGTCCACTAGGCATTGAACTGCGGCAGTCAGTTGTCCAAGAGCCCAGGACTGCTATTGTAAAAAGGCAGCAGTATTCTGATCCGCTGGATCCATGATGTGGCTCACTATTCTGTCAGGGCGAGCAGGAAGGGTGTATGGATCCTGTGCAGGACTCAGGAAAGAGAGAAATCACCAATCCGAATCATTAAGTTCCAACGAAACCTTGCGGCGAGCAAGTAGGTCTGAACATGGGAGAGACAATGAGAGAGCAACAATCCAAAATGAAAGGCAAAGTCGAAAACGAGGGCCAGGCTTGAAGATCAAATACCAAAGTGTAGGCTTAGAAGACAATAATGCGCACTTGGGAGCTCTAGGTGTATCCGCAATAGTGAGCGGGGAAGTGAGGAAAGAGGAGAACTAAAATAGTAATGGGAGTAAAGGTGATAGGTGTATTACTTGCAGAGTGAGCGTTTGTTAAACACAGTGCGCGTGAGAATGCAAGACGGGACAGAGATGCGAGTGGAATGCGTTACACTTTGTCTGCATAGTATATAGTCAATCTGATTTCAATATTGACCATCTGGTAATATCCATGTGTAGAGTCGTCTCTTAAGCTGTTGAATAAGGGTATTTGCTATGACCATTGAATTATCTTGGCAAAATTCTACTAGTCTATGACCTACTTCATTTCATACACCAAGTCCAAACTTGCCAGTTATTCCAATTGTTTTCTGACTGCCAAGTTTAGCATTCCAGTCACCTATGCCGAAAATAATATATATTTTTTTATGTTATATCCAGAAGGTGCTGCAGACCCCCATAAAACTGATCAACTTCCTCCTCTTCAGCATCTGTAGTTGGGACATAAACTTAAAGTCAGATTGAGATCATTCTGTCATTTTTTGGGGTGTAACCGAGCACTGTTTTTGAAACCATCTTATTTACTATCAGGGCTACTCCGTGTCTTCTGCAGGATTCTTGTTCACATTAAAAGATCTGATGATTGTCTGCTGTAAAGTGACCCATTCCAGTCCATCTTAGTTCACTAATTGCCAGAATGTCGATGTTCAATCTTGCCATCTTACCTTTAACCATGTCTGGTTTGCCTTGGTTCATAGTGCTTACGTTCCAAGTTCCAGTGGTGAACAGCTCTTTACCACATCAGACTTTCCTTTAATCCCTGAGCACTTCAGTAGTTGGACATCTTCTTAGCTTTAATCCAGCCGCGTCATAACCTCTAGCACTACTCGTACTTGTCCTCTGTTCTTTCCCAGTAGTATATTGGGAACCTATATTGGTCAAGAAAAAACTGAGCAGCCAATTGTCCAATTACTTTTGGTCCCCTGAAATTCTGGGACTATGTATAAAAAGGGCTGTGATTCCTATGTGGTTCACCCAATATAGATATAAATACTCTCTAATTTAAGCTGCCATTCTGCACTTCAACCTCATAGTCATTGTTTTATTTCAAATCCAATGTGATGGAGTACAGAGCCAAAACAACAAAAATTGTGTCACTGTCCAAATACTTATGGACTGCACTGTATTACTGTGTTTTTGGGCTGAAAAAATGTCATTTGTGATTTAACAGACACTCAGCAGTAATGGGCACCCCTTCCCCCCAGGGGTGTACTGTATTTTTAAAACTAAACATAATGCAGCTACTGGAGTACCACATACATTTTATAAAATGATTACGTTAAGAAGGCATTTGTGATGTATTGTACAAGAATGAAAAACTACTTGAACTTAATTCAATGTTAATAACACTTAAAATCATGCCAGTAGTTTTCTAGGGCACTAAATGCCATATTCGTCAGAGTGAAACATTATTTTGAAGTAATCTTGAATGTGAAAAGTAGAAAAAAATGGGTCACACACATTTGTAATGGTACAAAAGTTGTTTTCTTTTCCATTATTTCTATAAGCTCATGTAAGGTGCATGAAAGGTGTGCTCTTAATGGTCTGTGCTCGACTGTGTCTTCATCCATTTAATTCAGTGAACAGGAAAACACAATGAGCTCCACAGCTTATTTTGAAATACAGAACTGGAGGTTTTTAAACTTAAGGACATTTTAGAACCTCCATAGTTAAGCTTTCTGAGATATATTAGAACAACGTGCCCAACAGAAAGCAGCTTCCTGTGTACACAATCCATATACAAAGTATTTGAGAACAATCAGGACACTGACATTGGGAGGTCAGCACAAAAAAGCAGAAGAGCACAGAGTTAAAGTGGAAATCAAGAACAGGTAATACCTAGAGACAGATGTCAGAGATATGGGGTAAGAGAGAGCAGAGATCGAATCGTAAAACTTAATCAGCAAACTAAAAAATGCATGAAGGGAGCTCAAAGATACCAATATGGAGAAAAGACCAAGTGAAGAAGCATAGAATGCCTTCCTTAAGTATGAAGAAAAACATCTTGTATTTATTTTATCATATGAAGACAAAATTAATCCAGAGAAAAATAAAGAAACAGAAATTGTGGACACATAGAATATTTTTTTATGGCAGGACAAGATTTCTGTTCTGTTTGAATTTCTGTTATATCCGTAGTGTAACCAGACCAGAAGGAAAATAGTCTGTGTTTTCATACAGCTGTAATGACAAGCTCTCTTCCAGAGGAGTTGAAATAGTAACCATCTTCTGATGTGTTTATTTTCTGTTATACTGGTAGTTGGTCAGTGCAGAACTCCAGTTCAGGAGCAATACCATCTACACAGCTTGAAAACCTTAATAACACAGCAGTGCTTATCTAATGGATAAGAGCAATTTCTAAATAAACAGGAAACCCTTAGACTCCAATACCAGAAAAAAACAGACATTTTCTTTGTTTAATGCAGGCTGGGAATTGTATTGTGAAAATATACCTCAACTGAAACTTTAGGGGGACAAAAAAAATAAAATCTGTCATGCAGTTTTTTGCTGGGAAATGTTGCTTCAATTTCTTATTCCTGAAAACACTAAAATCATGATGCAGAAACAGTTCACAGATATAAATTAGGCTATTACATTTATTCCTGGGTTTAAAGACATTCCTCTGCTTTTGTGGACCTGTTAGGAATGGCTATATCTGATCCCAGTAAACCTGTGAAAGCTTGAATTATTTGAATATATACTTGTACATTAATATTATCTGTGTGCATTCAGAGCATGACAATGACACAACAAAAACAATAAAAACAAAAGTGAATGCAGAAATATATGGAATTCTTCAACAAAAAATTTAACCCAGTTTATGGGAGGGGTGTTCTAAAAATCGGTTATGTAAAAATCTTATAAAAATGCAAGAATAAGCTATTCTAAGCCACTTGTCACTGAAGAAAGATTCCAGAGAATGATATTTTTTTTCTGTGGCAAGAATTGCAACGGAAGTATTTCTGGGTTAAGCAAAAAAAGCCTCATTTAGTCATCTTTCTCCGGTATAAGTGACAGATACTTGAGGTTTCACTGCATCAAGGATACAAAGGATATCAACTTGCTAAGGAAAGGCATCTGAGAGCATATCACACTAAATCATTCCAATTCTGTGTGATATGTTTTCTCCCACGATGCCCAGTTATTGCATTTTAAAACATACAAGTATTATTACTGTATATTATAAACTATAAAGGAGGATTGTATTTGAATACAATAATGAAAGCAAAACCAAGAGTTGAAACATAACTTCACTATCATACCACATTATCTTATTTTCAAAATGCAAGCAAGCATTAACTGTGAGGGATTAAAGCTTTACAGGAAGGAATCTAAATTACCTTCATGTATCATAGAAAACAAAGAAACATCTCTGGAATTAAGTCCAGAAGCTTACTCATCGTTAAATACATAATTAAACAATAATAAATTAATAAAAATGCTAGCTGTATCAATGTAGCACCTCATTACACCCCATGCAATAACCACCCTGTCTCACAGATGACCTTCACAATACATGCAGTAAATCAACACATGAGTCATAAACAAGTGGAATAACTGGAATGCACTCATTTGCATATAATGTTCTGTTGATAAAAACTCCCTTATGGTCTATAGACATCAAGCCTTACAAATGTAGATAGCCTTACAAAAGGATTTCCTCGTTGTACATATATTTGATGACAGAGGTGCAGTGTATAATGAAAATGACGCAAACAAACCACAGTTTGGTAAGAGCATGGAGCATTGCCTTTTACAATGAGTCACACTCAGGATCTCCACGGAAATTTTATAGCATTGTAAAGTAAGGCTTCTTTGCAAAATATGAATCTGCAACAATACTGTTTGTGGTGTGCTGACACTAATTTCAACTTAGCAGTGGTAAAAGAACTACAATGTCCACTGTTGTGCCAGCTGGTGGCTGCATACCTATCCTGATGTGGCTCTCTTGACTTTTTGAAGTACAAATATTATTGTGTGCCAGCCATACTGAGTGGGACATCAAAAGTTTGGTTAACCAAGAAAGAACTTTCAGCGACACTGTTGTTCTATGTGACAACTTTTAACGTAATTCTTTAAATCTTTTCACAAAAAGCAACTTGCTCTATCAAACACAATTTAGCAGACTTGCTGTATATAAAGAAACTTATAAATTTCAACTGCAAAAACAAAACGCACAAACAAGTCAGCAAAAAAAAACTTTTTGTTTTGAACTCAATCAGTTAAATTGTCTTTTAAAATTAAAAATTGATTACTTTAAAAGCTACTTATAGTATAAAACCTGTTGGACTGGGGCTCTACAGGGCGAGGTTTGGACACCCCTGCTCTAATGACTAGACAACTCCTGCCCAGGCCATCAAAGACTTCCACATCAAGTTTAGGGAGGTGCTATGACTCATTGTGCCCCAGATCAGTGATGTGTTTATGATTCTAATAATTTTTTGGACTTTTATTTTAAAGAATCTGCCAAGAATAGCATCTTGGTTTTACACACAATTTAGCATTTTATGAAATTACACCACCTTAAAAAATGTTCATTTAAGCTTGCCAAGTTTCTCAATGAATCACAATTTGCCATAATAAAGAAAAGGTGTGAATGAGTTAAAAAAACACCAAAATATTTTTGTCTAGCATGATATATTTTATTCTTAATGTTTACAATAAAAGTAAAATGCACCTGTAAAAAGATTTGCATAGTTATTTTTGGTATAAGTATATGCACTGCGAATTCATATATTAAACTCTCTCAATCTATAATACCTGAGGGGGTCCTTAATGCAGTAACAATGACCTTGTAGTAAGCACAATGTACTAATTCAGTACCAGTATTATCTGAAGTCAGATGTTTGTCATTTATAAATACTTCATACAGAAATGGATATTTGAGTATAAACAGCTGTACCTATAATACATGAAGAAAATGAGATTTGCATCTTCCTGAACTTATGGCTGTTTAAACCAGTGATGAATGTTTAATAAAATGATAGGGTGATGTACAGTATAATTTGTACACTTGCTAATATTAATTCCTTCTAAAAAATGAAGAAAGATGTGAAGACGGGGGTTTGAATTTAATCCTTTCTGTAGGGGGTTTAGACTTCTAAGTCACAAGCAGGGGTTTATGGCAGGAAAGGGGGTTAACTGATAAGGATTGCAGATGCCAGCTAGGAACCCCCCTGGGTGTAATGTTAAACTGACCATTTGCCCAGAACATCATAAACTGGCCAAATACCATGAACCCCCCTCTTTACCATCAGACCGAGTGACGTCAGAAACGGAGAAGAAAACTGTATATAACCCAAAAGTTTGTAACAGTACGTTGAACAATACTTCGGTTTTGTTGTTTCTTGCGGGAAACAAGACTTCGGCTTTATTGTTCCTTGCATGCAATAAACTCATCTGTTTTACTTCATCTCGGGATCAAGAACCTTATTTCTTCTGTTACAACAAATTTGGCGTAGTCGGCAGGATGCTCCAGAATGCGCAGAACTTCCCATCGGCAGGAGAGACGGTCAGCGCGCACAGAACTAAGAGGTAAGGACTCCTCTTTTATTTAAAAGTCCCGACTCTCTCTGACCGATTGGGAAATCTCTGCTCCCTGCGAGAATCGCCCGAGATGACGGAGTAAACGTGAGTTTCTGAATTCCTCTGGCCCGGGGAAGGCACCGGTGTATGTAATGGGTTGTTTGCTGTAAGCCCAGAATTTGGTCTGGCAGGGGTTCCGCGGTATTGTGTACAGGCGTTCGAAGCTGGTGTATGCCTTAATTGCGCGTGGAGTTTTGAACGGGTTTTGGACCCTTACCGTGAAGTTCAGGACTGGTGTGGGTCTTAATTGCACCCGGAGTTCTGAAGGTCAGAACTGGTTTGGGTCTTAATTGCACCCGGAGTTCTGAGGCTCTGAATCGGTGTGGGCCTTAATTGCGCCCGGGGTTCTAGAGCAAGTGGTGCATTAAATGCACGTAGTTCAGGACTGGTGTGGGTCTTAGTTGCACCCGGAGTTCTGAAGGTCAGAACTGGTGTGGGTCTTAATTGCACCCGGAGTTCTGTGGCTCGGGATCGGTGTGGGCCTTAATTGCGCCCGGGGTTCTGGAGCTGAGTGGTGCATTAAATGCACGTATAATCCAGGATTGGTGTGGGCTTTAATTACGCCCGGGGTCCTGAGATTAGCTACGCCTTGATCGTGCACAGATTGGCGTGGCGTGGTTTTTTTTTTTGTTTTAAAGGAAACAGGAGTAGAAGAGATATATGTATGTATGTATGTTTTTGGTGTTTTCCTTGTTTGTGAAATACATATACACACGCACTACACTAACATAAACACACCTCATAATAAAAGAGCAAAGCATTAAGTAGCAGGATTTAAAGGACGTTGAGACCCGAGAATCGCCCTGATTGAGCTCAGTGCGTAAGTCCACCCCGGGGCAAAAGCAGCGATGCTGGCGTTCTGGGGATGGTGAATTACTGATCAAGAAAGGGGGTTTTCGAGGTCTCGTTTCTTACCTGTGAACAGTGCGGTGTAAGTCCTCTCTAAAGTCTCGGAGAGGCATTTAGATCTGGAGGTAACAGACGCCCTTAGCTGAATGAGTGCAGTAATGCACAGGTTTTTCCAAGTGAAAACATCCCCCTACTGAATGAGCTGTTACCTCACACACGACAAAAGTAAATCTTAAAGAAACCAAACATGTGTGCTAATTGGGTGTTTGAGAAAGTGGTGGAAGTATCTGATTACATATCAGAAAAGTGTAAATTGACTGAAAGGGAAGAGAAATATAGGAAGAAGCTGAGTCTGTCAGAAGGAGTTTGGGGCGAAGATGCCTGTAAAAAAGCGTACGAACATTGGAACAAAAACAAAGATTTAGCTGCAGCCCTGGTGATCGGCCGACACCTGAGGTGGCAGATTAGCATGAAGGAGAAATCAGAATGGGATAGAAAAGAGAAGGAGTTCACAGAAAAAATAAAAGCGTTAAATGAGAGGAAAGATAATTTATTCGCGGCAAAAGAGGTACTAGAAAAAAAGCTAGAAGAGGCAGTACAGGAGAATGAGAAACTAAAGAAGGAATTAACTCCTGGTCACGCTGCACTGGTTAATGTGCTGCAGCCGGCGACTAAGTTATGTCCTGCTCTCCCACAGGGGAACAAACAGGCAGGAAACGAAAATAATTGGGATCAATTCCCTCAGTGGCCATATGGAGAAGGGGGGTCTGATTGGGATAACACTTGGTATGAGTGTGATAAAAACGGATCAGGGTCTCCCCTGTTAGAGGGAGGGCGCCCGCAGATCTGTACTCTCACTCGAAGTGGGAAAGGACTTGATGTAGCAGGGGCTGGCGCCGTTGATGACAGTGCCACTCTAACACTGTCTCGCACCCCGTCGAGGGGGTCTGCAATCGCACCTACCTTCCCTGATTTCCCCCATACGATCAAATCCAAAACCGTAAGATATTGACCGGTGGGCTAAAGTACCGCACCCGAAATTAGAAATGCAGCGAACCTGGAGTGCGCTTCAGGAATTAAAAGGATTCATGTAAAAGTAAAACAAGAATACAGCACATTGTATTACGAAGAGAAAAATATATTCTCGATGTGTATGTGTGTTTTATGAATTTGTGTGCCGGTGTATGGTGTATGCCGGTGTGTATGTGTGTAACTGTGAGTTTTGGTCTACTAAATGACGGTGTGAGTGTGTTTAGCCAGCGGGACTGGCTAGAGACGTAACTAAAGAGACTTGACGAAAATCAACTTAAGGAGATTGGAAAATATAAGAGCGTCTGAAACGTATAAGTACAGTACAGGTGGACGTAAAAGTAGTTAAACAGTTTTTGTATTATTATAAATTATTATAAATTGTAATTTATACAATTAGTTGCAATAGTGGAAACAATTTGGTTTTATTCGAATGTCTCGAAACCAGACATGCTGAAACGCTGTAGGTTTAGAATCGAGACTGGGGAGAATAACGTCTTGTGAGAAAATCTGTTTACCTAACGATTAGATCCTGTAAATCCCTTGTAGCCTCCCTAAGTCTGTCCCAGTCCAGTGGATAAAAATGTACTGTTAATGGAGTGTTGGTTTCTCTGTTAGGGGATACTGGAGCACTACTGTCCTGCTTGTTTCACTCCTCTGTTCAACAGTGTACTATAGAGCAATGTATATGGGAAGATGGCAGGAGGCCATAGGAGTATTGGGACAGCAAGTTTTACTTGCCGAGTACTGGATTTTAATGGGTGGTTTTATTCCAGATCTATTGGGTTGGAATATTATGCATTACAAAGAATGACTATGCAGAACAGGGTATCACGTGGCTTCAACTGGCTGTGATCACTCAGTATGTTGATGGTATTCTGAGTGCTTCCCCTGACGAGGAAACCCACAAGTCTGAGTTGCTTCAGCTTTTGAGTGTCTAATAGAAGCAGTTATGATAAGGCCCTTTTGTGTCTAGCATTGTGAAATTTTAACAGGGCCTGGGTGCAATGTTTTTTACAGGGTGAGCACAACTCTTAACAGATCTGCTTAAGGGGGGAGTGTAGTACAAGGACAAGATTGCCTTGGTTCCTGCAGCAAAAGCCGCCTTTAATAATTTGAAACAAGTTCTCTTACAGATGCTGAGACTGGGGTTTCCTCAGATGGATCAACCATTCCTTTGTATTATTGCAAGTAGCTGACAGAGGCCACCCAAGGAGCCCGCGAGCAGGTCCTGGAGGCGTGGGGACCACCACCTGAAGGAGGGCACAACCTCATCCCAGGAGAGTGGGTGTGGATCAGGAAATTTCCTTCACAGGTTCTCCAGCCCAGGTGGGACGGACCCTACCAGATCCTGTTGACAACCGAGTCTGCGGTTCGAGTGGAAGGAAAAGATCGCTGGATCCACGCGCCACACTGCCGACGAGCCTCATCCCCATTTACAGACCCAGAATGAAATCATTTCTGTCAATAATGATAATTGTTGCTGTAGAACTATGTTCCGCAGGGATTAATGATCATCTCTCCCACAAAGGAGAACATGGAATTAATTCCTTTTTAGGCCTCTCCTATCTGACAGCTAAGAAAACCAACCAAAGTGCCTGCTGGGTGTGTGCAGCATTACCCAAATATGTACAGGGAGGACTTCCTATGGGAGCCATTCCTTGGCGTCTCGAGGAAGTCATAGGCATGATCATTTGGAGGGATAATTTAGGAGATTTTAATATGACAAACTATGGGGGGTTGCCATAACACGACTTTAACCTGCACAACATTACAATATCTACAGGAGCGAGGCTTAGAGCCTACGAGTTTCACAGGCTCTTACGCTCCTAAATATAACAGAAGCCATACACCACCATACCTGACTCTCAATAAGGAACGTGAGGGAAACATATGTTTTCAGCACACTAATGGTCTGCACTTGGTTGGATGGAGTCGTTGCCAACTTACCATCGCTGCAAATATATCCACCTCTACCTTCCAAATTCCAGGATGGGATCGGCACACCCCACAATTCGGTATAAGTTTCTTATTTTCAGAGGCATGGGGAGCGCCAAACGGAACATATTTAATTTGTGGAAAACGAGCCTACCCATGGTTGCCAGCCCAGTGGTCTGGCTCATGTTATTTAGGATATGGGGTTCCTTATATCCGTGTTCAAACCCACAGCCCCTTCGGACCTAACCACAGACCACAAAGAAAATTGGCTGATTGGGAATATTATTTAGGTATAATATTTCCACAAGCCAGCATGAACTTTCTGAGTCGAGAGTTAATTCAAATGGCCTCGACTTTAGAAGAATTAGCAAATTCTACCTCATCTAGTCTGAAGGCTGTTAATGATGAGATGGTAGCCCTCAGAACAGTGGCCATGCAGAACCGACTAGCTTTAGATTATGTACTGGCGGCCCAAGGAGGAACTTGTGCAGTAATTGGCACTGAATGCTGCACATATATCCCTGATAATTCTGAGCACATCTCAGATCTGGCCCAACACATTTACAATGAGGGACAGAAATATCAGGACTATTATACTGAAAATTGGGGAATTGGGTCTTGGGTAAAGTCTGTGTTTGGGGCCTGGGGTGGAACCTTTTTATAGTGTTTATCTGTAGGAGTAGTATTGTTTGTATGTATAATTGTAATCATCACATTCACAAAAACATGTATCACATCTTGCTATAACCGTGGAACGTACAATGTCATGGCAATACATACCTGTTCGCCAAGAAAGGAAAGATCTGCCCTGACATTGTATGTATAAAAATAGGCTACACTGACGTATGCCATATTTTATAAGGGGGGAATGAAGAAAGATGTGAAGACGGGGGTTTGAATTTAATCCTTTCTGTAGGGGGTTTAGACTTCTAAGTCACAAGCAGGGGTTTATGGCAGGAAAGGGGGTTAACTGATAAGGATTGCAGATGCCAGCTAGGAACCCCCCTGGGTGTAATGTTAAACTGACCATTTGCCCAGAACATCATAAACTGGCCAAATACCATGAACCCCCCTCTTTACCATCAGACCGAGTGACGTCAGAAACGGAGAAGAAAACTGTATATAACCCAAAAGTTTGTAACAGTACGTTGAACAATACTTCGGTTTTGTTGTTTCTTGCGGGAAACAAGACTTCGGCTTTATTGTTCCTTGCATGCAATAAACTCATCTGTTTTACTTCATCTCGGGATCAAGCACCTTATTTCTTCTGTTACAACAAAAATAAATCACAAAAAAAACAGGAACCACTTTTGGTTCACATGCACAATTAACAGATTACGGATAAAATATTTACAAGGAAGTTAAAGATTCTCTTGAAGCAAGATTAAAACAAGTAATGTATTCATTGTGACCATGTTCAGAGAAATTCTTACTGTATTACACCATTTGGTCCCATCAACAGTCCCATCACAGTCTCTGCACAACATGACTAAAACCAGTAATGTATAGAGATCTCTATACATTATCAGGCCTGGATTGAAACAAAAATGCATCCAACATGCTAACTGTAAAAATTAATTGTAGAATGCCATTCCATTGTTTGCAGATGCATTTTGCTTCTACGCAGTGTAAAATAACCAGTAAGTACAGGTTTGTGCTTTGTTGTTGGTATTTTATTTGACAGAGGTGGATTCTGCACTACAGTATGTGGCTGGCTGATCAATGATTATATGCATAAAATACTTAACAGTTTATCTGAGTGACAAGTATGTCACTAATTTTAACTTTGTTTTATGAAGAATTGTAACTTGCTTGCTAAAACAAAATGTATAGTCTATTAATCAAGTACACTGTACATAAAAGAAATTCACACGAATTTTGTTGAATTACAAATGATGTACAGTACAGTACTGTACAGGATATGTAATCAGGTAATGTGGTGCAGGCACAGGAGTCAAGAGTTAGATCCTCACTACCAGCCTGCAGTACTCCTGACTTACCCTCCATGTTTGTTTGTTTTAATTTTTGTTTAGAAAATAAACTTTTAGAAAGGAATCCTGTGTGAGTTCCTTCTGCACGGGCCAATGACATCTGTGAAGCTGCTAGGGCTGGAAGGGACCTGCTAGACACCACCACAGTCAGGCATCTTAGGGACCCATGATGTACTGTATGTACCATCAGAAAGTCACCCACTGAATTTCATGGGAATTATAGATCCTAGGCCAATTGGCAGTTTTTTACACTTGGCTCCCCTGTGTTTGATGTAAGTCTTGGAAGAAGTGTAAAGTATTGGCTAATGCCTGGAATAGATAAGTAATAACACAGAGTTACTGTACATACAGTGTACTGTTCATATTTTTAAAATGAATATTTTTATATAAAACTTGAATCTCAATCTGAACACATTATTGGTAAAATAAGTTACATGTCAGCAAAACTGCAAAGAAATATTGAGAAGTTTGTTTATATCATATATATTCATTCCCTTCAGACAATATTTGGTGGAAGCACCTAGGAAGCAATTATGAGTCTTTTCAGATAAGTCTCTTCAAACTGTGCACACCAGAAATGAAGACACAAATTGGTTTTGCAAATTTGCTCAATTTCGGTGATGTTGGTGACATACAGTACAATACTATCAATGGACAGCAATTTTCAAATCTGATTCTATTGCATTCAAGCCTAAACATTGGATGGCTTCACTAAAGGACATTCATTTTGTTCGTGTTTAGCCACTCCAGAGTTGCTTTGAACATGTGCTCATTCATTCTAATTTTAGCTCTTTTGCAGATAGAATCAGGTTTTCCTTTAAGATTTTCCTGTATTTTGCTTCATCCATTTTTCCCTCTGTCTTGACATACGTAAGAAGCAGCCCCATAACATAATCCTGCCGCCACCATGCTTGACAGTAGTGAATAGTGTTGACAGATTGACCTGATGTGTTAGTCATTTGACAATTTCTGCATTTAAATGACTTGTTGTGAACATGCAGAATTTGAGATGGGTTTTTCACTTTGTTATGTACGTCAGCTTTGTAAAGTGACAATTCAACTAATTGTAACCTATCAAAGTAATGTTGTGCATCTGAACTTTGTCATAGCAAAGGGGGTGAATAGTTATGCTATAAACATTTTAGTTTGTTTTATTTTTCTTTACTTTTATATTCTCTTACCCATTCAAGTGTTCAGACTCTGCATTCAAGTTCTTATTAAGACTATTCACTTTAAAAAATGTGTGTACAAAATAAGACTTCCTTGGAAGGGGTGAATACTTTTGCAACACAGGATATTATTACTTGTTATAAAAATTATAAAATTGCATGACATTTCATTGTTATTGCCCTGGTGTTTGATCTTTCACCTACTGTACTTTGCATTAAGGTTTTTATGTATGCATGTGTGATTCCATGTTGTTTCTGTTTAGACCATTAATTACCAACTTCACTATCTGTTCCAGCAAAAACAACAGATAAAAAAAAAGTTTGAAGAAGGCTGCAAGGAAGCAAGCAGTTATAAACAGACTAAACACACATAATATTGTGCAGAAAAGCCCATGGCACATGAACTGTTATGTCACAAGCCAGATGAATTTTGGGATCCTATGCGGTGACTGACGGATATCGAAAAATGGACTACGGAAGTTGAAGGCTGTAGCCTTCTACAGGCTGTAGCTGTAGGCCCTGTAGCCAGTGTCTCCACTCATCTAGGGCAAGTTGAGCAAGAAAGCCCCAACACTTGGCCCGGTTTCCATCAAATTTCTCTGGGGTGGAAAATGGCTATGGTCGTAATGGGACAGCAGCAGGAGGGGGGAATTTACTGGAGACGAGGGAACAGAAGAGAGTCTGGTTGCATGATCCATTAGCTGCTGGAGGGTGGCATGAGCTGGATTAAGGTGTGGGAGTGTTCATTAAGAACAATGCAGATGGAATTGTAATCAGCGGGGTCCATAAGTGCGGCTCAGTATTCTGTTACGTCACAAACCAGGTGAATCTTAGGACCCTATGCAGTGACTACCGGATATTGAAAAAAAGTGCTAAGGAAGTTGAAGGAAAATCTGAATGTACTTATCCGGATCGCAGATCAAAGGCTGTGGTCAAAGACAGGTTTGTCAGTCAGGAAGCCAAACGTTCAGTTGTCAGGTAAATCACTAGGAAGTCTCAGAAGCGAGAAGAGGATCCGCTAGGTAAAACCAATACTGAGCATTGAAGGTGGTGAGGGTTTAAGTAATCCGGGATGTGGAGGGTGCGGTGATGAGAGAAAGGTCTGATTGGTTGGTTAGTTAATGTGATGGCATTTGTTGGAATTGGAATGGGCTGAAGTCTGATTAGGAACAATGCGTGTGGTTGAGTTCTGATTGTTGGCGGTCGTGACACGAACACGTATAATTTTTTTTTCCATTCTGTAAGATATAATATTTTCAGAACAGTACAAACAGAAACCATATCTGACATAAGATTGACAAAGGGTATGCAGCATTACAACTTTGTAGCCTGATCTTGTCAGATCTAAGAAGCTAAGCATAACCCATTAACCCTATAAACAAATTAAGGTTTCTTCTTTGTGGTGTTCATGGACTAATAGGTGACACATTTCCAGTATCACCAGGGACACTGCTCCAGGAAATACCATCCTTCAGATGAGACATTAAGCCAAGACTCTGACTGCTTAGCCATTTAAGATCCTAAGGCACTGTTCATAGGAGTAGTGGTGTAAATATTGGTGTCCTCACTAAATTCCAGTCTGGGCTTGCATGAATTGGCCACCCGCAATTTCTCCCTTAATTCAACAGATAAATCAATTTCTGTCTTCTCTCCTCTCCATATGGATGCTGTGTACTGGGGCCACTAGCACTATCACATAACTATCACACTTTGCCCAGGTATGCGCTGCACATCAGTAGTAGTGGCGTAGTGTATAAGGTGGTTCTTCTCCTAGATGTAAAGTATTTGGGGATTCTTTATGAAGAAAAGTGATAAGAAAATGGAATTCTTTATTAAAATTGGATACGTGCAAATATTTGATTGGATATAAATGAAAAATAAATAAGTAGAAATGCTGATACAACTCAGAGAGTTTAGAAGAGGACATATGAATAGCCAATAAATACATCACGAATTAAAATGCTTTTCAGAAGGGGTTCCTGGGTGGCTCAACTGGTAAATGTGCTCGTCTTAGCACAGGCTGAGCTCCATGTTTAATGGTTAACCATCACAAGCAGAAGTGCACGTTGACTGAACTCCACTGAGGGTTGGTGGGATTTAGTTAGCCAGGGCTCTTTCAGCTCTCTGCAACACAGTGACCCCTGTGGCCTTCCAGCCACAAGTAGGTATGAGGTAGTGTCTGTGGGAGGCACACTTCTTCACCAATCAGACCTGAAACTGTATTACAGGGCTGTGGTGCTTGTGACGTGTTAAAAGGCAAGTGGCTCAGTGCTAGGCAGTTTGGAAAAGTCTCTCTGTTCCTCCTTGTGCGCAGTCATAGAGTACATAACTGCAACCCAAGACATAAAAAACACTATTCATAATGACCAGGTACATCAAAAATAATTTTTAAAACAAAGAAATTTCATACTAAGTCCTTTGGAATTAGTACTCCCTCATAGAAAACTCTCAGAAATTTTCCATTAAATTACATTTTCATTAGATTAGTTAAATGTCATGAATGCTATTTTAAAGCCAAAGCAGCAAATTCAAAATTTACAAAATCTTAAAAAATGACAATGACATTGGACAATTATTGTAAAGTGTTACCAAATAGTCTAGGAATTTTCAAACTCTACCGCCTCCCTCCCAGTAATAAACTCCAATTTAAACATAAAATGAAATGGAGTTCTGTAACTATTATAAATAATGAAGGTATTTACCATCTAAGATTATCTGTAGGATAAAGTAGGCCACAAATCCACTGCATAAACTGCCAGAGCAGATCCACTGTGTGAGCATTGATTTTGTACACTACTAATCTTAGGGTGAAAAGTTCACTTTTGAATTCCAAAACTGAACACTTCTGGACATTTACTGAGAAACCCACAGTGTCCAGACCCCTGATGTTTTTAATAATATACAGTACCAAAAGCTTCAGAGAAGCACCTTATCTTTTAAATTTATAATATTTATAATTGTAATGTTAAGAATTAAATATACAGCATTGGCTCCCACATATTATACAGTATGTCAAGGAGACAATTCCCACAACAAATGCACACAATTAAGCAGAATGAGAGAAAAGACAACATTCAGAAACCTGGCATTGTTTATGCATGGGAGTAGAAGAGTGATATTTATCCTATCTATGGAGAGTAATTGATCCAACTGACTCAAATAGCAATTGACCCTAATAGCAAATTATAAACCCAGTAATTGACAGTGAATTTTCATTGCACAGAATAAGAAAGCCACTAGGAAGCTAGAAGATTCCATCAAACACCATTTCTTCAACTTCAGACAGATTATTGTTTTGACATTAACTGGGCCAATATCCAAAGTTGCTCATTTTGAGAGGCAGATATTGGTATGTGTGGCTAGGAACAAAACATTATTCAATAATGTACTCAATTCTAGCAAATGAAACAAAGTCAACATTTTATTTTTTTCTGTTATAATCCAGTTCTTATATATATATACTGTAAGCTTGCCATACCACAAGACAATGTGTAATCTTTTAAAATGCATAGATTCCATATTGAGACTTTTTTGACCCTTTGTCTATATTTTGACTGATATGAAATTGTGCACAAGAAACATGCACAGCAAACATGATTTATAAATCAATGCTATTCATTATGGAAAATATTTATTTGCAGATGAAAAAGCACATCTCTAGGTGACATGTAAGTATATGAAAGTTATTTTTTCCATTTTCTTTGCTGCTTTTGATAAATTATGTATACATTTAATTAAGTATAGAAGAGCAGAGTGCTGTGTATGTTTAAAATATATGCTCATTTAATATTTACTGTAGCTGGGTCAACATGAGAGAGAAAGCTAAAAAAATCATCATCCTTAAAGGTAGAAGTCTTTAACATTAATGATTGAAAAATAAGATGCTAATTGGAGCTGCACAATTGCACCTTTAAACAGAGGTTTTGGCTTAAACATTTAATCATGCTAAAGCAGGAGAAAGAAAAAGGATCTTTACAGTATGTAAGAAGAAACAAATGGTAACTGAAATGTCTTCTGGGGGGTTATTTAAGGGGACCAATTTCTGTAGGAAAAAAATGGAATGTTTCTTACCCTAGGGTATGCCTGATAGAGAATACTTTCAGCACATATTATTGAACTGCTTATTAAGCAATATTATTCCATGAAATCGGTTGTTTTTTTAACACTGATTAATCTCTTACATTATTACATTTGGTCATATTTTTGGAGAGTATATTTTAATTTGTTTACTTTGTCTTTTTCTCACTTGTTTTTTTTAACCCTGTCTAATGGTTGTGGATAACCTAAAATTAATCAGATCTGTCTCCATGGACATCAAAAGCATGGTTTGTCTTTTTTTTCTATGCAAAAGGCTGCCTGTTTAAAGTTGCATGAATACACTTCACCCCGTTAGCTGAAAGGAATAGTTAAAACTCCCAGCAGATCAAAAAGTATGATGTCACTCACATAACTATTACAAATTTATTCTGCAACTTATTGTGTTAGTATATTGTCGTTTAGCAGAAACATTAAACCCTTGAAAAACAGAAAGGCGATTTCCAGTGATAGTTTTAATTTGGTGATTTTATAATTTTGATTTAGTCTGAACCCATGTTTGAGTTATTTGACAACAACAACAATCCCAGAACAAACTTGTCAACCAGAAAGGGTCAAGGAGTTCATCAGGTGGGACACAAGGGGGGAACTTAGGTGTTAACGCTCAGCTATTAGATATTTGATTTCCAATTAAATTTTAAACAAGGGGTGCATGATTAAAGAAATAAAGGTTCCATTTGCCCTTGTTCTTTATCTAACAAATGACTTCACTAAAAGGATTCTAATTACAGTGGGATGAAAGTGGACACAATTATTTCTCCATAATGACACAGATGCTTGTATTTCAAAGGGGAATGAGAACTTTTGAAGTGTAGTTTATTATGAACATAATAAGGGAATTATTGCAGACTGTGCATTAATTCTCCTTTTTTGATGAACATGCCTTTCAAATGTCCTTTTAGGATTCATAATTATAATCATTGTCATCATGGATGAGAGTATTAAATTGCGAAATAATAACGTTGTCTATCTTGAACTATTTATAAAAGCTAAGAAAAACAAGATGATGTTTCTAGCTAAAAAATTTGGAGAATTATTTTTTGTTGATTTTTGTTTCATCGGTGGACCTATCAAAATCTCAATTCTTTTACTTGTATGTAATAGGAGCAAAATGTAAGCTTCCATAAATGCTTTTTCACCCTTAGTTAGCATGAATAGCTCTTTGCTTGTTTAAAATAACTAAAATATACTAACAAACCTTTGCCATGAGGACTGAAAATTACTTTGAAAATGTCAATTATGTTCTCATCCATTGCCATAAAATAGAAGATATTATTCATTTTATGCAATACAGTATGTGTTCAGGTCTCTGTATTTGTATCTACGCTATAATAATAATTCTGTACACTTATGTAGCACTTTTCTGGACACTTCACAGGTAATGGGGACTCTGCTCCACCACCACCAATGTGCAGCCCCACCTGGATGATGCGACAGCAGCCATTGTACAACAGTATGCTCACCACACATCAGTGGGGCGGAGAAGAGAGTGATGAAACCAATCCATACACTAGATGGTGATTATTAGAAGTCTATGATTGATAAAGGCCAATGGGAAAGTTGGCCAGGACACCAGGTTAACAACCCTACACTTTTCAAGAAACACCCTGGGATTTGTAATGATCACAGAGAGTCAGGACCTCGATTTTAGGTCTCATCTGAAGGCTGGTGGCTTTTTGTTTACAGTATAGTGTCCCCATCACTATACTGGGGCATTAGGACCCACACAGGCCGCAGGATGAGCACCCCCTCCTGGCCCCACTAGCACCACCTCCAGCAGAAAACCTTAGTTTTTCCCTAGGAGTCTCCCATCCAGGTGTCTGGGCTCACACCTGCTGTGGTCCAGTGGGTTGTCAGTTGTGAGCTGCAGGGTGATATGGTTGCTGGTTATATAGCTAATCTACTGTATATTTCAAGCAGTTCTATTATAATAATTACTTTTGGATTAGCAGTAAGCAAGAGTACTAAATGAAACCAAATTTGTCTTAGTACAGTTTAGTGGTGGTGATTCCTAGATATATAATCTATGGAGAGATATAATCCAGCATATTTTATTATACTATTAAATCAGGGATTTCTAAAGATTTGAAGCACTATCTTTTTTACATTTAGCACTGAAACAAGTGAATTGGTCAATTAAATAGCTGAGACATTATTCAAAGTGGAAATCCTCACACCCTGTGGCTCTCAAGAACCACAGTTTTCCATCTTTGATTTAGCTAAATTAAAATTGAGTAAAATGGGGATTTTAGTCTTTACAAACTGGTTATTTAAGAGACACTTCTAAGACCTACTGGATTGTTGCTCTCCAGGCTTAAAGTACAACACAATAAACCGATTAATCAATCCAGTGTTTTAGAATTAATGATATTACAGAAGAAGAACAAAAATAGTAATAGAAACTAATTCTGTCAATGCTTAAAAACCAACTCAACGGTAGTTAAATAAGGCTTCCTTTTGAAGAAGTGATGTAAATATAATTCATGGCATGTGTTATGTTTTTGCATTCTAAAAGATATTAATTGCAATTGGCTTTTTCTTTATCACAGAGAACAGATTGCTCTAAGTGAGAAAACTGACTTGACTTCCCTTAAAATTCAAGTTACCATTTTCAGCGACAGCTAAAAATAATTTCAGTTTAATATTAGCTTCAAGCAAATTATGTTCCTCATTAAAAAGCAGACAAAAAAAAACTGTTTTCTTTGAAAATAAGACCAGCAACCAGCAACTCATATTTAGTATTTTCTCTGCTTACATGTTGTAGCATAGTAATGCCACTAATGAAAACAGGTGCATTACACTAAGAATGATCCCACAAGAATTAAAAGAAAATAAGTTTCAAATTATTGCAACCAATCCTACCTCAATCTTCACAATAATGAGGTTGGGTTGGGCATCTTCAAGGCTAGGCTACTGTTTTGTCAGTTAGGTGAGCAATGCAAATATTTTATAGATATTTCATATTTCTATCACATTCATCAGGATCTAAACAAACTACTAAAACATAATTAGAGATTTGAAGGGGAAACAGAATTAATTATGAATATGTTAATATTAATCTATATCACTGAACTTTAACATGGTGACTGCAGAGTGCAGAAGGTTAAAAACAAACTATGTATTTGTATATATCATGTATAATGTATGCAAAAGTTCCACAGCCCTGATCTCCCTCCCAAAAATTTCCAGGAATATGAAGAGAGTCCAATTCAATGGCTGGAACTTTGTAGGACCTGCAGTAGAATAGAGTCAAATGAGCCAGCCTCTTGTTTTCAACTTTCCAGGCCTCAATCACCTGCTCCAGCACACTCAGTAGTTCTTCCATACTCACATCAGACACAATCATGTTAATTTTTATTTTTGTTGCAGGATACAGGACACTTCCCAGTGCTGTGCTACCATATTTGGAAGATTTCAAGCTCTGATGGCTTGACTTAGGGGGCCTTTCGACAATAAGATTAATGTCCAGCTCCATGCAATCAATTGTCCAGATGGCGATTCCTGCTTTCTTAAGGTGGATTGGTGCAAGGTAAAATAAAACAAAACAAAATGTAACTAAAGAGCCTCGAACACCCACTATCTCCTCTGTCTGCTGGACTCTCCACTCTCTCTGCTTTCACTATACACCCACTGTTATACACACCAAGTATAGATTCAACTTTTCACACTATTTGTCACTACTACCTTTCCATGGGTTGACCTACCACATTAGTATTATTAACACGAACTGTTGACCTCACCTTGTGCAGTCTTTACAACCACTCACTAACATGCTTTCAAAGATTTGAATTCTCATTTTACTGCTGTTAACAGAGCTTACAGTATATTACTGAGCTGGTTGTGAAATTAAAACCTACTGTACTACCTGTTTCTGAACTCTCTTCCTACACCCCAAATCAAAATTATCAATATGTTCCCAAGTATGATCTTGGTCCTGTCTGTTTTCACACCCGTATTAAAAAAATACCAGATTACACCTCATAATATTTAACAACTAACATTGTATTTCCATTTTGCCTAAAACTGTAAGGGAAAGTGGAAGCTCAAATATAAACTCATTTTGCTCCTAATGAGCTAATTGAGCATTTCCAGTCAGGGTTAAGGCAAAGACTGAGATCTGAAACACCCTTTTTAAAGTAATCATTTAATGCTAGGTGACTCTGAGTCATTCAGTATATTTCTCTTTATGGATTTAAGGGCAGCTTTTGATAGCATCAATAAAGGCATCCTATATTGGGATACTGGGACCTCCATCAATCATTATGTACAAGTTTTTTTTTTAAATTAAGGTATAAACATCACTGAACCTTCATAAAATAAAGTTGATAAGGCTATGGTGATGCATATAGGCTCCCAATGTCAGTATCAGAATGTTACTTCACTGTTTGTTATAGTATGGTATTGTGCTTTTATATTTTAGCTGGATAAAATATTGTAATTATTATAGTATTCTTATGCAGCAGAGTGGTGTGGAGGTTCATGCTGTTGCCTTATTGCACCTGGGTTCTGTATTTGATACTGGATCATAGTACCTTCAGCATGGACTCCACATTTTACAGTATGTGCGAGAATGTATTTCTTCTAGGTGCTTCAATTTCCTGACTGTAACCCACAGTCCAAAAACATACTCCCTGGGTTAGCTGTAATCTCTAAATTGTGCCATGAATGTATGTGTGCCTTATGGCCTGGCATCAATTGTATCCAGCCTTGCTCTCATTGCTTGCCGAGTTGTGGTTCACAGTGACCCTGAATTAGACTAAGAAGTTATTAAAAATAGATGGATGGATGATAATAATGATGATGATAAAGAAGATGTATCTGGCCATGTTTTGGGGTAATTTAAAAGTTTTTCCCCCCAAGTTTTCTAGACTTCAAGTGTTGATGAGAATGAGGAATCTTTCAGGAGTGTGGATCTCTGTTCCAAAGCAATTGATGATATGTGTCACGAAGCGTTTTTCAGGGCCCTATGCAGATGGCAGGATCCGGAGGGGAGTGAGACAAACACGGAGAAAAAAGACTAGGATCTGGTCTTGAAGAACAAGGGGGCGTGTCCAATGTGCACTGGTGCTCGGAGGGGCGTGTCCAAGGCAAAGTCCAAAGGGCGTCCGTAAGGAAATCCACGGGAAGGCAAATGTCCAGAACCGGGTGGTTCATCCGTGACGGAGACAAGACAAATGTGTTATGTGTTATATTATATAACACATTTAATAACTCGAATCGGGAAAGGTACATACACAGGGACAGGGGTTACAGTGCTGCACCTACACACACACGAAGGGAAGAGTCTCTATCCCAGCCTCAGTCCCACTATATACAGTCCAGTAGTCCCCAGGTGCTGTTCTCAGCCCGCCCTGCGTGGCACTACATTGTAGTACATGTTACATGGTTCACGTTCTTTATGGAATTTAAATACAATTTAAACCCCACCCCAAAAGTACTGAAGTAAGAGATGTTAAAAGGGTTTATAACTTAAGTCAGTTCTGCCTGAAAATCAGACTTCTAAGCAACAGGGGTTTATGGCAGGAAAGGGGGTTAACTGATAAGGATTCCAGATGCGAGCAAGGAACCCCCTGGGGGCATAATCTTAAACTGAGCATTTGGCCAGGGCCTCTGAACTGGCCAAATACCATGACCCCCTCCCCCCTTACCATAACATCGAATGATGTCTGAAGCAGCAAGCAAGGACTATGTAACCTAAAAGTTTGTCCCGGCACATCGAACAATACTTCGGTTTTGTTGTTTCTTGCAGGAAACAAGACTTCGGCTTTATTGTTCCTTGCATGCAATAAACTCATCTGTTTTACTTAATCTCGGGATCCAGAACCTTATTCTTTCTGTTACAACAGTACTAAAAGAGGGAGTATTATTAAAACATTTGACTTATGAATATGAAATCTACCCAAGATGACTAATAAATTCATTACTGTATAAATAAATGTTCTTTTTTTGAATTTCCTCTTACATAGTACAACAAAATATCAAAATCCTTAATATAAAATGTTAGTATTCTATATTTCCAGAGAATTCCCATGACGTGAATTGAATGTGCTCTGTCTGGCGATCTCTGTCGCTAAGGTTGGCGCAAGAGGTACCAAGTTTAAGAAGCACTTAGTGATTAACGAGTGGGTCGGGGACCACGTAGATTACGAATGATTTAACGTTATACTTTAGTTACGATAGGTTTGGGGAAACACTCGTAAATTAACGATCGATCTTAAGAGCAAGTTTACGATGTTCTTAGTGCTACGATGCTTTCGGGAAACTCACCCGTGTAATCCTCCACTGACAGAGAGAACATAAGAAACCAGTAGTCATTCAAAGCTACATCTTGCACATTACATCAACTTCCCATCATCAAATTTGTTATTTGATTGCATTATGTTTTTTCATCACATTTGATTTTTTTGTGTGTGTACTTTTAAGTGATGTTATTTTAAGTACACAAAGAATGTTATTTTTTAACGTTATATTCATTTTGTAATAGTTCATGTTTTATACTTGATATAAATAACCCAATAATAGTACAAGGGTCCTTCAATAAAGCCATCTGCCACAGAAATACATTTTGTATTGTTTGTATTTTTTTATTTGTATGTCAGTATTTGAATTTCAGGTCAACTGGTTGTTTAATCCCTAACCACACTAGATGTCCACCTTACAAGTACAGTGGATGACTGGATTTTCCATGTTGCAAAGTAATACAGATGAGTAAATATGTATTTCAATCTCCAGATGTGTTGTAAAATAATGATAGAATTATTGTTTGCTGTTACAGTTACATTGTTTTCAGTTACAGTGAATACTTTAATCACAGTTAGAGAAATAGGTCCAGCTGTCAAATGTGTTAATCTGGTAAATCAAATTTTATTAAATTAGTTTTTAAACAAATACTTTTGTTATTATTCTGTTACAATACGTAATATACTGTAAGTTGTTCTTGTTTATTTTATAATGTTTAATCTTTTATAAAATAGAACATAGTTGTTCTTACTAAACTTTTACAACATGTGCCAACATATGTAGAATCAAATTTCAGTATACTGTATTTGTTTGAATTTAGGTTTCATACACAACTGTGAGGTTATCATACACAGAGACTAGGCCCTATGTATTTATTTAAATAATTAGATGTGTATACTGTATGTATCTCTTAGCAAAACTTGTGGATGTATGGTGTATAAAATCTTTACCATTTAAAATAATCTTGATAGGGAAAACCTCATCAGGCCTGCCTTGATTAACATAGTTGACAATGAATAAATGTAACCTTTAATGTCTGCAGAGTCAAATGAAGCCTTTTTATGATATCTCATTTAAAAGGTCAGACAGTCTTCAACACAGAAACCTCCCACAATACATTATGGTATACTGGCTGAGTTCTATAAAGAAGAACAAAACGATAGTTCTGGTGAGATCCAGGTTTAGAGATGCACAATACATTAAAATAATCTAAATGGCTACAAGGAATATAAAATATACTGTATTTACACCATTTTTTAAGTTAAAATATTTTCCCTACTGTGACCATCTCTATAAAACTCTTAATTTTAGACTTCTGGTGGTATTTTGTTCTGCCATCATTAAAATCCATATTATCTTCTATAAAGATTCATTTTTTACTTTACTTTTAAAGGTGTTAGTCCCTCTCCTTAAATAAACCATTTTCAATTTCCTAACTCTATAAGATTATGGGAGAAACCCAAACAATGGCAGCATATTGTATGGTTTGCTCAGTTTTCTATCATATACAAAACTGATTCCAATGATGCAAATCCCAATATCACTGAACATTTTAAGATTCATGTTAAAGAAATGGGAACCCCCTTTTCATAAATACAGTTAGTATCACTGAATCATACAGCTATCATCCAATTATTTTGTGTTTATCAGATGGTGAGATATTTTCTTTTAATTTCCATAAAATTCCATTTTGGGGCTGGTTCTACCAGTTCCAGTAATTACTAAATGTTTTGATTGGAAAATGTAACTGCATGCTGGATACCAAATCATTGCCTTTACTTGACATTTTCCATTTTCTGCGTTGCTGAGGTACAAAGTGATGGTGGTTTTCATGAACAACCTCACACTGGATTCTTTTTCTATTAAGCCCACGTAAACAGACATTAGACATAACTGTTACCTTGTTTTCTTTAAGAGTCTTAAATCAGCCAGCCTAAGGCAGCAGAACAGTTTTGCCTAACTGTTATGCAAATAATCTCTTGTAGAATTTAAGAACTCACTCTTAGGTCTGTTTTGCCAGTTTCAAGAATGAGTAATAATAAAATCATTCACTCCACCTACAGCAATTCACCATCTTTTTTTACTAATCAGGGGTGAGTTTCCCGAAAGCATCGAAGCGCTAAGAACATCGTAAACTCGATCTTAAAATCAATCGTTAATTTACGACTGTTTCTCAAAATCCATCATAACTAAAATAGCACGTTAAATCCTTCGTAATCTACATGCTCCCTGACCCACTCATTAATCACTAAGTGCTTCTTAAACTGGCTACCTCTTGCGCCAACCTTAGCGACAGATCGCCAGACAGAGCACGTCATGATAATTCTCTGGAAATTTAGATTTCTAAAATTTTTTATTAAGGATTTTGATATTTTGTTGTACTATGTAAGAGGAAATTTGGAAAAAGAACATTTGTTTATACAGTAATGAATTAACTAGTCATCCTGGGTAAATTTCATATTCAAGTCAAATGGTCCAATAATACTCCCTTTTACAGTAGTACTTATGAGGTGGAGTTTAAATTTTATTTAAATTCCATAAAGAACGTGAAAAATGCTAAAGCAAGGAAAACATTTGATATATGTAAAAATATAACTTGTTTACATAAATATTTACCTCTTTTCCGCTGGCAGTTAGTTGTGTTTTTTTTTGTTCTGTTTATGTTTTATTTCTTTTATCTGTATTTTCTTCTCTGCTTGTATTTGTATGGGAGCGGCGAGGGCACATGCCCAGAGAACCCCAATCCGTTATAATACATTTAATTAAAAAAATAAAAAAATGCCAAGTTTTATACTTGACTAGATGATATGATTTTCATGATGAAATGCAGTAATGCATTAATTTAAGTTAAATTATTCGGCTTATATTTATTTAAGTTCGAATACCGTTTTATGTTCTGTCTTGATTGTTGACGGTAAAGCTTAGACCTACGTGTTTTTAAATTTGATTATAGGTCCTGTATTTGTTGAGTGATACATGCCAAGCTTAGTAATTTTTCCAGATGTCATGTTAATAAGACCAATTCAAATGGAGTTCCAATATACCCAATAACTATAAACAGCAGTATTTTCTCATGAAACACTGTGACTCTTAACAATGGCAGCGCGCCAATTAAATCTTGCTTTAAAGAAAAAACGCCGTGCAGGACGCATACACTGTCCACGCAATATTGGTTTTCTTTTACGGCATGTCAGTCATTTATTTTATTTTCTCTTAGAAACAATAAGTGTCCCATGTTGTCCCAAGCCTATCTATACGCTTTCGCTTAAATGGTTGTTAAATTATTGTAACGCAACGGGGGCTCAGGCGGGCGCCCTTGCCGCATCTGGTCGGCCCCATCCCGACTGGAGGCTCGAACCCGGGACTCCCGCGTCTCTCTGCAGCGACCTAGCCCCGTGAGCTAAAGAGAGATCTCTCTACAGCCTAGTAGCTGTAGTCCTGCTATCACAGGGAAGGGCGGTGACGTCACCTGCTCTGGTACGCCGGCTCTTACACAGTGCCTGTTGGCCGTAAGCGTTACATTATGATGTCATGCTTACTTCATATTCCTTTAACCAACTTTATTTCATTCCACTGAAGGACCAAAACCGACACCATATAATGCAAGTATTGTCAATCGATTGTTTTTCAATCAACTTGTGATGCTTTTTGCTAAGCGACTTCAGGGCCGGGGTTAACAAAGAAGTACTTTATACTCGCTCGTAAAATGACCGATGAAGAGGGGTTTTGGGAAACCCACGAAAAAGTAGCACGTACGTTATGGTACGTACATCGTAAAATTGCTCGTTAGTCTCTAAGATTAATCGCTTTCGGGGAACTCACTCCAGTATTAGAATTAATTTTTTCGACTGATGTATTTGACCATAGATTGTGTTAATGTATAAATGTTTTTGGAAGGTTTACCAGGAGAATTTTCCATGGTATTCTTGCTATTATCCTACAATCCTACATTGGATGTGACATTTAGTTTTCTTATATGACCATAACAAATTGTTTAATTATTAATTGTATTTTGTATTGTATTTTATACAATTTGTATAAAATCACTTGATCTAACTCTGTTCTTTACATTGCTTTTACCATGACTATTTAGCTTACACCTGTAAGGGACTTTGTGTTATATACAGTACTGTATACAAGGAAGTCACTGTCAATCACAGCTATCCTGAAAATAAGCAATAAAAAGTGCAAGTTTGTGCAGTGCATGTAATATATTTTCTCTTACAGGTTGTTATGAAGGATATCACACAGTAATGCTAGTAAATAAATAACACTTTATGTTCTGAATTTGAGCTGGAAAGACATGATGGAGGAGTTTCTAAAGCAGAAACCTGCAGCACTGCTTTTTCTTCTCTCTGCTCTGCAATACAGACGTTCACAGAGTACAATGCACATGTACACTTACAATTACATTCAATTCAATTTATTTTTATATAGCGCCTTTTACAGAAAGGTTGCCCGAAGGTGCTTAATAATGCAAGTAACTATATATTTTCCTATACAGTATAACCATATATAACCACTTACTGTATATTTCTTCTTCAACAGCTAATTCCAAACACAAAATCCATCTACATCTTATTTTAACAACATAAATCAATCTCTTGGCTGTACAAGACTGTTCAAATATCACAAAACTGACAGTAGAATGGGTGAAGTAGGTGTATAGTGTATTCAGTAACCTAGCATGTACATCCATATGAAATTACTACTGTGCAGCACTAAGAGTAACTGCCCTGTTTTTTTAACAGTTCTGCCCTGTAAAAAACAGTTGAAAGCCATGCTGATAAAATAATATAGTATAAATAAAAAAGATCTCTGTAGGTGTTTAATTATACTGATATGTTTCTTGTGTTATGATCAGAGTGTACTTATCTTGCCAATTCTGCACAGAATGCAATGAGTCATAACTGTTTTTTTTTGTGAAGTCAGTCAATTTCAAACTTTCAGATGTCCTGAAAGATTACCCTGTATTGCACATTTCACTTCACAGAGGACAGCTTTCATGTCTTATTTTTTCTTTTTAACATGGCTTTGTGTGATTTTGAAAATCAAGACTAGGTATATGAGACACAGGAGTGTTAGAGTTATGTTTTTTTAGAGTTCTTCAACCTTCTTGAAGTTAAAATCTGAATCTGAGTGTGTTTTTTTAAAAAACACTATCTTGATTGTAATCCTGGTGCTAAACCTAATTACAAACCCCCTGTCAGCCTTAGTTATTACTTCTAATTCCCCAGAAAAATACCCAACTATTTCTCTTGACTTCCAACTGACACATTTTTTTTAAAACAAGGACATTACAAACCATTACATCAACCTGTCATACACTTAGAGGTTGAAGGGTAGTGGGACTAGAATATCCCTGAGTCCACGGGGTATACTATAGGTAATCAAAAAAACATTTTCTATTAAAATCGATTTAAGTATTTCTTATGTTTCATAAACCAATAGAGTTACTTTTGCAAAACCAAGTTAACCAGCAGTTAACTCACAATTTCGCTTGTAAATGTGACCTGATTTGTTACACTCTACTTGAGGAAAACTACTCTGAAACTTGACATGGCCTTTTGGATTCCGTGAGAAAATAAATACAATTGTTATTGTTAAGAATGTTTGTGTTACGGCAAACTGAGAAAGTTGTAAAACCATGCGTTTTGCAGTCGTTGTTCACGTACTTTAGTCTTGATCTGTATTTCTAACGTCTCTTTTTCAGAGCACGTCTACCCTAGAGCAAACCATCACAGGAAAATATTCCGTAAAGTTTGTTCCTGTCAGACAGATTAAGATAGGACACTGATAATATTAAATTCATCTCTGTCTAAGAATTTCAAGCGGAGTTTCTGAGTTTGCATACATTTACATAAATCAAACTGAAAGAGCTTCACCATTATCGTAAGACTAAACATCCTGTGTTAAGCAATAAAATGGTTCCCAATACCCCAGATAAAGTGCTAATATAATCCAAAATCCATTTGGCAGTTTGCAGCAATAATAATAAAAAATAGGCGCCAAGATAAATGTATTATAATTTTATAAACATTTAGGGATTTAAGAATCTTTTACATTGACTCGGTTGATTACTTTTTTTTGTTAGTTAGCTTATTAGCCTAGAAGGCAAAGCCATGTACCGTACTGAAGGTTCCTCTACATATCACAAAAAATGTTGTTTTCCTTCAAAATCAGCACGTTTAAACTAGAAACACCAAAAAGAAAGCTCCTATTTTTCTGCTAAAAACCGAATAAAAAAATTTTTGACCAAAAAAATTACTCTTACTTTACAATAGCTTTAATATCACTTGAATATAATAATTGTTATAAAACATATTACATACTATTTCCAAACACGATGATGATGCAACAGGAAACTGGTGTTTCGCAGTTTAGGGTTTTTGTTCGTGCTGAGGTTGAATGTTGAAATGTTGAAATGTATACAGTTTTTGAAAATTCAGCCCCTTTATAGTTTTCAAGACAACCGCTCAGCTTAATGATATTCAGGGCATTATTAAAACAAGTAAGCTGTAAATTATAAATTGCAAACCACTCGTAGAATGAACTGTCACTTTTGTTCAAACTTCATCACTTTCACAGGAACCACTAAGATCCGTGCGTTTTCGGAACAACGTCGTCCTTCAGACAAATTATGAATTCTCAGATTCTGTGCTGTTAAACTGACACTCTGGACGTTCTTGTGCGAGTAGTCTTCAAACAGTATCTTGTTTTTAGGCTTTCTATTCGGGCCTGTGTATAATTGTAGTATAAAATGAACTGAGAATATAAAAAACTTGCTGATTAATACTTTCATTACGCTTTCTCGCTCGTATACAGATGCGATTTTAAACGAACAGTAACAGCAGGGGGGAATGAGGGAGCACGACTACCTTATAAAGTTAAACTCGCTTGCACAATTCAGTTCCATGCTTTTCAGGACTTATGGGTGATGTTAATTTGTAGTGAAGTGACACAAGTAACAGAAAAAATTCACTTCGAGAGCTGTATTTGTTCTCTTAATACTACACCATGTACAGTAGTTCTCTTCGCAGGGCAGTTTGATTTTAGTTATCACCGCAATAGTTCCTTTACAATACAGTACAATAACTATTGACAGCTAACATATATACAGTATATAACATTCATTACAGAGTACGTTTTAAAGCAAAATACGATACACAATATAAGCCATACAGAAGGTGTACACGTTTTCTCTCCAAACACGTTCAGCACTTAAAATACTACTTTTGCAAGGGAAGGTGGGGGCTAATATTAAATGTACTATATTCCCATATTTTTAGACGCTCTGCATTCGTGACATGATACAGAGCATCTAGCCCCCTAAGAGCAAACTTTCCGTTTTATTGACGTTTTTTTTTTGCAAACATACAAAAATATGTTACAAGAACTACGTGTGAATAATACCATGCAAGCAGAAAGACTCCTCCCTACAACCTCGTCTTCTGGCCTTCTTTTGTACCGTAGTGACACCTAGTGTTCACTAGCTGAAAAGAAGACTATTCCACATTAAAAACTGTAATTTTATACTAATAGATTATTAGTAAGTAATCGATTACAATGTGCACTACATTATTTCCAGTAATAGTACTAAAGTAGCAGTATTTCAACAGATTTAGTATTTAAAACTGACACTCTTTGGGGTCCTGTTCACTGTGGGGTCCTGTTTTATGTTTTGCTGCTGTTCTTTCTGTGGCTTGGGTGAAGGAATGTTATGACCACATGGCAATGGTATTCAAGTTTGTAATGTAGAAGTCATTTCACAGTAGAAGTCATTTGATTGATAAAACCCAGTTAAGAAATATGTTTCAATACGTATGTACTGCTCTAACAGGTAACAACACAGTCTTTTTAGTTTTGAACAGTGAAGACTAAGAGGGTGCTTGATTAAAATATTAAAGTCATCAATGACATTGACAAACACATGAAGGTGTTCATAATCACGGTGAAATATGAGCCAGAGTAATAAAAACTACAAGCAAGTGCATTTAAATCTGTTTTGTACAACATGTTCTTGAAGATGACATCTTGGCTTCTTTCAATAAACAACTTGATGAGATCTTTGGATATATATACTACTGTTGTATATGAGCTAGATGAACTAAATGGCCACTTCTTTTTGTTAGCTTTCTACACATAAGAAAATTATGCTGTTAAAGTACAATGTACCTTTAAACTTACCTAAACAGAATTTGACTGTACAATATGTTAATTATTAGTATTTTTTTGTAATGTGCAAGTATTTTATAGTTATGTGCATTAGTTTGCAAACTATGGGAAAATGTGATGTGCACAGTGAATAACACTGCGCCACTACCTGTGTACACTAACTACCTATGATGAAAACACAACATGACTGTGAAAAACATCAAAAAGAAAACATTGTAGTATTCTAACGTCCTGTGAATATGTCCCTCTCACAAGAAAAGAAATATTTTAAAAATGTTTAAGATTTAGAATTCCAGGTTGATAGCCATTTTAGAAATAAGGATCCTTTCTCCTGCCATCTTAAGAGCTACTACAGTACTTAACAGAACATGTGAAGAGAGTTTAACTAGTATTATGTAACTAAATCTCTCACAGTCTCCAGCTAATGTAATATGCCACCACTGACTTCAGATGTGGTTAAATTAAAAGTGAATGCTTTAAAAATGATGTGTTTTGAGAGAAATGAGAAGTGGTGGGGGGACTTTCCCATTTCAGAAGAGAGAAACAGAAACTCTAAGCCTGAGTCCCTGGTGTGGGAGAAATGAAGTCTGATGCTACCTGCTACCTTCTCATTTGATCACAAACTGAAATCATTGTCATATTCTTTATCCACAAATAAAGCAATTAATGAAAATGTTTTAGGATCAAATGTTAAAATTATGAAATCCTGTTTTGAAACTGCATGTAGATTCCCATTACTTTTCTAAAGGCATCCTCCACTTCTGAACAACGGCAAATCACAATAAACACAGAGGAATCAAATGATTTACATCTTTTAACAATTATGGGAAAGGCCCTGAGCAGATCCATGTTGTTTGCTGGACAGGTCCAATATCCTTCCAGCTGTTTGGTACTTTGATGTGTACAAGAAGATGCCATGAAAGAAAAAGTCCCCTTCATCTCTTTTGTGGCTCAATGTGATTATCTAGATGATCCATAAAGACCAGATTCAAATGACATATTTGAACCTTTGTGAAGATAGTTTTGGTATACTTTTAGCAAGATCATTTACAACTTGGGGTTTATGATTATTTATTTTAGTTATTGATTAATCTGCTATATAATTTCTAATATTTTCTATTTTTATAACCCTCTATATCTAACAATGGGTGTGAAAGTGGGATTCTCTGGTTTAAACAGGTTTTGTGTGAAGAGTAATAATTTAATTTATAAAAGTGTTTTTTTTTATTTTACTTTTATAACCCTACCCAAAACATGAATATTAATGTAATGTAATACACATGTAATACATTGGATGACCTAGGGTCTTAATGTGGCTAGTGTTGTAGTCCACAACTACAACACCAGCCACATAGTGCAGTTGCACAAAAAATGATCATTTTAAATAAGTGGTGCTTCCACCTGAAACAATTGTGAATCAATTTGTGATTCTACTAGGCTTTTCAGGAATTTCAACAGTAATTCTGCCAGCGATCACAAAACATCAGGTTTGTGTACTCCGTTTTTACCCTTTATTACACAGGACAATAAACCTACTTGCTTTCTATAATTTAAACTTTAAAAACACATACAGAACGTTACACAGGAATTGCCCAAAACAACAAAATACATAAATAACTGTTGAGAAAAAAGCATTACTATAAAAATAAACAAGTGCACTAATTTCAACTTTATTTGTCATTATACTTACACGGGTGCATAGTATAGTGAAAAGTGTTTCTCATTAGTCACTCAGGTGAAGTATATAAATAGAACAGAAAACAAGACAATAGACAATAACACAATAACAATAACAGTGTAATAACATAACAGTGTAATCAAAAACTGTGCAAATACACAAACAGAGAAAAGTATACAACAGGACAAAAACAGTGCAAAAGTAATTCGGGGAACAGTGCAAAAATAATACAGTGATTAATAAATATTACAACTAATACAGTTTTAAGTACAATTTTGGCTTACATTCAGTTGTCGTGGAAGAAGTTAGGAGAGATCATGGTATGATGGGAGTGGCATCTGCCAGATGGTAGGGGGACAAACAAGTTATGACTGGGGTGAGTGGCGTCAGACATAATTTTGGTGGCTTTTTTCAAACTTCTGGTGTTGTAGATTTCCTGGATGGTAAGGCACTGCCGATGATGTGTTGGGCAGTTTTGACCACCTGCTGCAGTGCCTTACGATTGGATGCAGTGCAGTTGCCATACCAGACTGTGATGCAGCTGGTCAGTATGCTCTCCACCGTACTTCTATAGACATTGGTGAGGATCTGTGGATGCAGGTGTATTTTCTTCAGCCTTCTCAGAAAGTACAGCCGCTGTTGTGCCTTCTTTATGAGACTGGAGGTTGAGTGTCCATGTGAGGTCCTTAGAGATGTGAACACCTAGGAATTTGAAGTTATTCACCATCTCCACCAATGTGGATGGGAGAGTGGACTTTTCCTTGTCTCCTGAAGTTAATGATCAGCTCTTTGGTTTTGCTGATGTTGAGATATAGGTTATTGGTTCGGCACCAGTCTGCAAAGTGTTTTATCTCCTCCCTGTAGGCAGTCTCATTGTTGTCAGTGATCAGCCAACGACTGTGGTATCGTCAGCATACTTGATGATGGTGTTTGTGCTGAACTTGGCAGTACAGTCGTGGGTGAACAGGGAGTAAAGCAGTGGGCTGAGCACACAGCCTTGAGGGGGTTAAGGGTGAGCGTGTTGGAGGTGAGGTTGCCAATCCTGACAGTCTGGGGCCTGCTGGTGAGGAAGTCTAGGATCCAGCTACAGAGATTGGTACAGTATCTAGACCTAGAGCCTTGACTTTGGTAGCACGTTTTATGGGTATGATGATGTTAAATGCTGAGCTAAAGTCAATGAACAGCATTCTTGTATAGGTGTTCCTTTTATCCAGGTAGGTTTGTTTGGTGTAAAGGTATAGAGATTGCATCCTCACTCTCATGGAGTGGTTTGTGCGATAGGCAAACTGGAGAGGATCAAGTGTTTTTGGAATGCTGGCTTTAATGTGTGGAATAAGTCATTTTTCAAAGCACTTCATTATTATGGGAGTGAGTGCAATAGGGTGGTAGTCATTCAGGCATGTGGGTGCTGATTTTATTTTTGGTACTGGCACGATGGTGGTTGTCAGCTACTGTAGGTACATAAAAAACATTGGCATACAGTACAGTATATGTTGAGGGGCAGAAATGATTAATTCCAAAAGTTTTGCCATACCACAAAATGATTTTTTCAAAGAAATTAGGAGTTTTGTTAAAACTGTATTGAAAAGTAAAGTCAGTTTAGAAAAAAAAACATGTTAATCTGCGGTAAAACAGTGAAATAAATTAAGTCCTTATGTCTCAGGGAAAAAGAAAATCAAACGATCCCAGTGGCAATAACTTATGTCCTGTGTCTACTGTCCTCAGCTGTAAATTATCAAGTTTACTCACAACTTCAGTCGATCAAGAAACTTGTTGCCCTCTTCATTGAGTTTTTTTTATTGAGAACCAATTAGGATGCTTCACATGATGTACACCACATCTTTCTGGACATTTTCCAGTCACACTCTTCTATCATTAATCCTTTTCCTTCCCATTAGCAGTAATCTCTCCTCTCTTGAGGTACAGCTGCCCGTTAACTTCTACTGTAACTTAACCAATCTGAAGTCACAAGCCTACTATGGATACTCTGGATATCTCCATAGTCTACCTGTGATACACACTCTCCATATTTATTTCTGTCCTCTATTTTCTTTCCTCTCATGACATGTAGTCTCAAACCTTTTCCAGTTAAGCGAGCCTTGTACATATGTTTACTTAACCCAGTTGAATTACAAAATAACTGGCATTTCACCTGAAAATTTTCACATTAACATTATATTCACAAACTATATTAAAACAACAAAATTAGTCCACCAAAGCCCATTTTAATGCCAATAGTTCCAATTTGTGCTCAGGGTAATTTCTTTCTGAAACTGTTAAATGTTTACTGACGAATGCTATAGGTCTCAACACCTCATGATGTTCTTGGTAAAGGACTTCCACAAGGCCATCCAAAGTAGCATCCACAGAATGTTAGTTTTTTGTAGTTCTGCTAATACAGTACTAACACAGGAGCATTGACAAGTCTTTAATTTGCTGGAAAGCAGACATTGTCAAATGGCTCAGAAGGTTTGTAATATCTCTTTTCTGGGAAGATCTGAGAGAACACTGGTAGCCCAGTAACAGTTGGGTTAATGGATGAACCGTACTTGAAAATCCTTTAATGAAACTTCTATAATACACACAAAACCCAAGGCAGGATCCAAGGGTTGAAAAGTTCTGTGGTCTTGGCTGATATGTGACAGCTTTTATTTTAGATGGATCAGTACCATGCTTAGACACCATATGCCCTACATACTGTAGGCCACTGAAGTGAGACAAAACTGGGATTTTTCCAATAAATGTTTCAGTCCTTCCTCTTTGAGGAGATCTAACATTTTCAACAGACCTCCTTCATGTTCTAGTTTTCACCCAAAAACTATGAGATCATCTAGATACACATGTAGCTTGAGCATATTCATGTCCCCTACTGCACACTCCTTTACCCTTTGGAAAGTATCAGGGGTGTATGAAATTCTCAGAGACAATGTTTAAAACTGAAAAAACCCTTATGGGCATTGTGGTGCCCCCCGGGAGAAAGGTTTATGTAATAGAGACCAAAGTACTCACACCACACTTCTCTTCTTTTATTTTCGTGGAGTTTTTCTCTGTTTCTCCAGTTCGTCCGTCTTCCAAGCCAGTCAGCAATCTGTTCTCTCAATCCTTATTCAGTCCTAGTTCCAAAGTCTGAAAAGTTCCACAAATCCGCACCGTATCCAAATCACAAACCGTAATCCTTTATTTCTTCAATTAATCCGTTATCCTTAAAGCTATATCAACACCAACCGAATTCCACTATCTCCTCCAAAACTCATTCACCTACTGGCTTCCACGCTCGTTCTCTGTTTCCAGGGCATATACTGTATATTTTGTTTCCTGATGAGACACACCTGTGTCTCATTTTTCGGACTGAGCCCTTTCCATCTGCGGGTCAGCTGGTTTCTCTTAGCGGCTGTCTTGTTCAGGTCTAAGTCAAGTATATTGAGCAGATCGTTCCTGAAATACCTGCCCTGGATGACCCTTCCTCTGATCATCTTACAGCATATAAATGCAGGTTTTTCTTTATCAGCAGGCCTCATTGGAATCTGGTAGTAGCCACTGTGTACATCCAAGATGGAAAATTATTTACTTCCATTAAGAAAGTGCAGTGCATTTTCCACTTTTGGAGTAGTGTACTGATCTTGGATGGTGCTCCGATTTAAATTCTGGTAATCTGTACACATCTGAATCTTCCCACTCTTCTTATGTATAATGATTATGGGAAATGCATATGTACTCCGAGAAGGGGATATAGTACCTGCATCCTGCAGTTTCTGTAAGTGCCTTCTGACATTCCAACAATGTCAATAATTACATTACAATAACTACATTACAGTAGTCAGTTCTCTCGACCAGGTCTAGTGCAAGTACTCACATTACTCCTATCCTGGAGGCCTTGCACTGGCTTCCAGTCAAATTCCATGTAGACTTTAAAATCCTCATGCTCACCTATAAGGCTCTGCATGGCTTGGCACCTCAGTACCTGTCTGAACTATTATCTAACTACTCCCCACCACGCAACCTTCGCTCTTCTAATTCTGCTCTCCTTACTGTCTCCCAAGCCTGTCTACATTGTATGGGCGACAGGGCCTTCTCCTGTTATGCCCCCAAGGTCTGGAACTCTCTCCAAGCATATCAGAGATTCACCTTCTCTAAACTCCTTCAAATCCAGACTCAAAACCCTCTTCTTCAGAAAAACCTTTACTTAACTGGTTCCATTCTTCACCCCTCTGCTTTTCTTAGTACCACCATCCACGGTCTCCTCTATATATTGTAATTGTGTTTTATCTTGTGTATTCTTCTTATTTATTGTTGTTGTCATCATGTAAAGCACTTTGAGAAGCCACCTTTAAAGGTGCTATATAAAATAAAGTTTATTATTATTATTAACACAGCTCTCTTAAAGGCATATTCAGTTTACATATAATGCCCATTAAATGACAATAGCCACATGGGGTTTCACCTTGATACATGTCTCTAGCCTATCCTCCTCCCTCCTGATTAGGTCAGCATATGAGGGTGGACTTCTGACAGTTTCTGAGACTTTGTGCTTCATAGCAATTATGTCATTCGTTAGAGCACCTCTCACGATCTCCATGCGTGTACAGTCAAGACAGTTTCTGGAAATGACACCCCTCAACAACATTCTTTGCATCATTTTGTCCAATCTATATGCAAAACTTAAAAGTTTATCACTTTTTTCTTGCACAGTGCTTCTGAACCATAACAACAAATCAGTTTCACTGTCTGTGATGCCAAACACCTACTCTAAAGCCCCCAAATACTCTGGCAATGTTGCAGCTGGTATTGTTAGGAATTAGTAGTGAGGACCCTATGCAGAAAACCAGGGCAAACTCCGAAAGGCTTAGTTGAAAGAACAATTCGAGGTCAGAAAGCCTTAGGTAAACTAGCCGGTGCTAAAGTACAAATAACCGGAGGCGGAGCCATAATCCGTAAGGAAGCCGAGAGTCAAAACCTGAACGAGAGCAAAAGTACCAAAACCGAAACCAGGAGACAAAGACGGAGACGGAGAACAAACCTGGGTCAGGAAGCCAAAAACCAAGGTGTGAATAACAATGAGACTGGGAGTAGCTCTAGCCAGGAAAACGCTAATACTGAGGAAGAGTGTGAGGCAGCATTAAATAGGCTGGGGAAAATAGCTAATTGGGAGCTGTGCTGGAATGTGAGGTGGAATGCCAATTCCTCCGGGTGCGTGGCGTAACATTACCCCCCTCTCCACCGGCGGCTCCCGATGCCCTAGAGTATCGATTGGAGAGACGTTGGCGGAAATCAGCAATCAGTTGTGGGTCCAAAATGTCCTTTTCAGGAACCCAGGAGCGCTCCTTGGGTCCATAGCCCTCCCAATCAACGAGTTATTGTAACTTGCCACGGAACCAGGGAGAATCCAGGATCATATTAACAGTGAATGCTTGGAGTCCATCAATGGTCCGGGGGTGTGGGGGCCGGGGATGGGATCTAGAAAGGGGATATCTGCGGAAAGGTTTGAGAAGGGAAATGTGAAAAGTGGGGTGAATCTTCAAAGAGTGAGGGAGGGTTAAGTGATATGAAACTGGGGTGATTTGTGCCAGAATACGGAAGGGACCTATAAAGCGGGGAGCAAGTTTGTGGGATGAGCGACGAATGGAAGGTTGCGGGTATACAGCCAAACCAGTTGCCCACGCCGGAGCCGGGGTGCAGAAATGCGATGTTTATTCGCGGATGTCCTTTGGCGAGTACTGGTATGAAGGAGAAACGATTTAGCCATTTTCCAAATATTCTGGAGGTTGCAGTCAAAATCTTGCACAGACGGCACCTGGATCTCTGGAAGGGTATCTGGGAAGAGAGAGGGTTGATAGCCAAGGGAACACTGAAATAGAGACATACCGGTAGCAAAGGTGGAGAGGGAATTAACATATTCCGCCCAGGGGAGTAGGGAAACCTAGTTGTCCTGCATGGTAGAGATGTACGCTCTTAGAAAAGTCTGAAGGTCTTGATTGGTACGTTCTGTTTGCCCATTAGCTTGTGGGTGGTATGCGGAGGTCAAGGAAACGGAGGCTCCAAGAGCTTTACAAAAGGCATGCCAGAACTTGGAACCATACTGAGATCTGGGACTATGTCCTTGGGGATTCCATGGAGTCTGAAAACATGCTGAATGAACAGGCTGGCCAGGTCCTGAGTGGTGGGTAAAGAGGGCAGGGGAACAAAATGAGCAGATTTTGAGAACCTGTCAATGATGACTAGGATGGTGATGCAACCCTGGCTGATGGGGAGGTGGCTCCAGGGGCGCTCTGGACTGGGTAGAGTCTTGATTCGGGCACAGATAGTCACCAATGTCCTTCTTAATGGTAGGCAACCAGAAGTCTCTAGAAACCGGTTCAAGAGTGCGTTTGATGCTGGGGTGTCCCACAAAGCGGGAGTCGTGTGCCCATTGAAGGACTGCAGACCACATGAAGAAGTTATGAGAGACTAATCCAAATGTGTTGGCAAAATCTAAAAATATAATATATAATATTAACTTCTCTTTTAGCAGCTTGACTCTGGTGCCATATCATACTTATACAGTATGTTCTAAGCACACCAAGAAGCCTGGAAATCTTGCCCTTTGCACCAAAACTTCAATAAAGTTGTTTCTTACCAGGTAAGATGACAGCCTTTGTGCAATGATGCTGAAAAAAGATCCTATCTTCAACACTCAGAAGATTGATTTGTCAATATTTGAAGCATCTTATTTTTTGCTAATTAGGACTACTTCTTCCCTATGCCATGCCTTTGGTATTATTTGACTTCTCCATGCCACTTTAATTTGCCTCCACAGAAATTCTAAGACAACAGCATTCTTATAGAGCTCAGGTGGAATTCCATTGGTTCCTGGCCCTGAGGCTGTTCCTGCTATACTGTACGTAATTGTAGAATCTTGCAACTTACTGTACAAATTTAAAACTAGTGAATTTGAGTATTCCTGGTGACCCCTTCACAAAATGAAACCAAAAAACTCTGTGCACATTGACTTTCTGGGCATAAAGGAAGAGCAAATTATGGGGGATACAGCGACTGTAGATCATGTTGTCAAAGCAATATTTTCCTTACAAAGAAGCTTATAGAGGAAAAGGAATGCAGACCGGAACACTATTATTTTGTATTATTATTATTATGCCATTTAATTGTTTTATATTATCAACATTCTATTGTGTTTTGATAAAAAAGGACATAAAAGATATACAGTATGTACAGCATACACAGTATATATATATATTACACGTCACATATTTTTTGTGATTCACAAGTAGGTTCTACTGGATAAGATTTCACTCTATTGTTATCCTTCAAGAACAATCTATTCATTCTACTGATGCATTTGTTCTAATTACTGTATGTAAAAGCCTAATAGTACATGCGCGTGAGCTTGCTTTACCCAGTCAGAATCAGCCTATCTAGTGTAAATACGGTCTTTTCTAAACTAAAAACATGAGTAAAAGTTAAAATATCCCAAAAATAAAAGTAAAGTACAGATCCCGGACAGATGTAATCCAGTAGTGTAGCAACCTTACTTCACACCACTGGCTGTAATAATGTAGATAGTCAAATTATTTAAAACACAAGTGTCCTCTTGTTTTTCAAGCAGTTTCTTATTTACCTTACACCCTTTCATTTTTAATTTTTCCACACAAATTCCAATTTTCTTTTATTTCGCTTTCAACACTAAAATGAATCACTTCTACCTGTATCAGTCAGTCAAGCAAAGGAGTCAAATCTTTTTGCTTAATAACTAAGCAACCTACAGTATGAAGTAACTCTACTGTACATGGCAACTCATATATTTTTATTTTTTGGTTCGGTCCTTACTGTTAAGCTTCACAAGTTAGTAGAGAACATACAGTAATGTACACCTACTTCTTACAGTATGGTTCACAATATTCTTCAATGCTTATATCTGTATCTACCATAATTTCACCTCTACACATTCACAGTGGTGCCAGCCTTTTAAGTAATGACCAAATGTGCAAAAAGAGCTTAAGTGAAAACACTAATAAATTAATGTATACATGGTTAACATTGCTTTTAAATGTATTGTGGAGGTTTTATGAGTAAAGAAACAAACCATATAAACAACACCAACTGGAGTAAAAGGTCCATATATTTGAAATATATATTCTGTAACATCCTGATAGATAGGAAGACACCTCTGTTTAGAAGTTGCAAGTTTTGTGTCTGCTGGTTTCAAAATATATAACATGGCAAACAGTTTATTCTGATCATAAATGTCTATGTGGTAAAAATCTCATACCCTACATTACTCCTGGTTAGTATAGGTCAATGAAAGCTTACTTAGTGCATGCTTATCATGCTTTTGTATACAGAGTCCTGCAGAACTGAATAAACTCCCTCATAATTGGCATTATAAAGCCTTCCCAAAATATTTTCAACTACATGACTTGCCTGCCAATCGAAAACTCTAAATTCAGGGCTTGATGGTGGATTTGTGTTTCAGGGAAGGATTTTCTTGCCACTGCTTAATGGAAAATCATGATCAAGCATTGGGTTTCAAGTTCATGAATTGCAAGTGAGTCAGTGATCAGATTTAATCTGGGCACAAGATGGTTGTATTTCTGTAATGCATATGACCCAATAGAGATTGGCGTTTAGCACTCCTACTTCACAGCTCTTGGGTTATGGTTTCTCTTCTGTCTGATTTGTCTTCTGTGCATGGATTTTCATGTTTACTCTGTGTTTAGGTGGGTTTTCTTGTCGTACTCCAGTTTCCTTCTATTTCCCAAAGACATCCTGACTAACAAGATTAATTGGTGTCTCTAAATTGCCCTTGAGTGCAGGACAGTGTGCCTATGATTGAGTGGTGCACCATCCAGGTAGAGGTCCCCTTGCATTCTATGCTTCTGGGATAGGCTCTGGACAGCCTAAACCCTTACCTTAGGAATAGTTTTGTAAAATTAAACATCTGTCTTATTTTCAAAGTCATTGCATGTATAATGTTTTACTTCTTACAAAAAATCACAATTAACTTGACAATAGTTTATTTTAGGGAAATACAGTTCTCTCTATCTTACTAGGCAGTTCTGATAGTTCACTGTCTGGTATTCTGTTTACCCCCTGGTATGTCCATGTGTATCTTGTACAGCTCCATTCCTTCTTACTTTTGCAGTGGAGAAACCCCTTCTTAATCTATTCTTTTAGGTCCACAAGGACGTTCTACTCCAACTCTCTGACTCACAACTCCAGGTTGGGAAGGATTAGCTAATTTCTTTCATGGTTAAAAAGTGTCTTTTGAGGACTTCTCTTATCACAAGTCTCTCATTGACTCTCAATCAGCTGAGGTCTTTCAATTTGCGGTCCAGTTCTTTTAGTTGTGTCCTTTCCCAGATTTCTTTGGAAACTCTCTATATTTCCCCATTGACCAATTACCCCCTTATTTGTTTATACAGAACTCTGTGGTTATTGTTCACTTTTGCCTGACGACTGGCCTGATGTTTCGGGAACCACATGACAGCATGTGTAGAGTCCCCTTCATTTTATTACTGTCACGATCGGAAACCCCTCTTCTTAAGGGCGCTCCAGCCCTTTCTTGTTTTCTCCCTTTCCCTGCACCTGTTCCCTATTTCCGTTCCCCCTTAAAAGCCAGACGCAGACTTTACTCCTGGTTCCTCATAGATCCTGCTACGTGAGAACCCGGGGTCCTGCTGCATCTGGCTTCGTTATGTTTTTAACCTTCAGTTCCTGATTCCCCGCCCCGCCGGTTCCAACCCGGTTCATGGTTTTATTTCCTGGATGGATCCCCTGGCTTTGGACACTACCTTCTGTCTTGGACTACCCGTTTGGATTTACTCATGGATTGTTCGCCATTAGTAAAACCCAGATTGTCTCCCTGGACACCTGCACCCCTTGGGCATGCCCCCTGTCTCCATACCCTCTCCTGCATGACTTTTTCCCCAGTGTTTCTTCACAATTCCGGATTGTGTCGTCTGCATAGGGCCTGGAAAGAACTGTTTCATGATGTCGTAACAGAAGAAATAAGCTTCTTGATCCCGAGATGAAGTAAAACAGATGAGTTTATTGCATGCAAGTAACAATAAAGCCAAAGTCCTGTTTCCCGCAAGAAACAACAAAACCGAAGTATTGTTCACCATAGTGGTACAAACTTTTGGGTTATATAGTGTTTTCTTCTCCGTTTCTGACGTCACTCGGTCTGATGGTAAAGAGGGGGGTTCATGGTATTTGGCCAGTTTACGATGTTCTGGACAAATGGTCAGTTTAAGATTACACCCAGGGGGGTTCCTAGCTTGCATCTGCAATCCTTATCAGTTAACCCCCTTTCCTGCCATAAACCCCAGCTTGTGACTTAGAAGTCTAAACCCCCTACAGAAAGGATTAAATTCAAACCCCCGTCTTCACATCTTTCTTCAATGACAATTAACTTTGATACAGTGTTTGACTATTGAGTCAGATGTCTCATCAGTATTGAGAACCACAGCCTGAGAAAGTATCGGACTGTGTGCCTGGCTGTATTCTGTAATACCTGGCAGAGATTGCAGAAGAAGATGTAGTCCAATTTCAGGAGGAATTTGGGTACATTTTTTCCACTGCCAGGCACATCCAATTCCTTGTGATGTACTCCTACCTCCATCCCCGGAAGAAGTTGAATACCATTCCCTGTAGCACTTAAAAGCAAGTGGAAGCCCATTGAAAGCCCATCAGGCCAAAGTACTTTGCCATTTTTCATGGACCAAAGTGCTACCGTCCACTCTTCCGCTGTTATGGGGGCTTTCAGACTTAACTTCCTCCAGAACTCTTGCTTTAGGCTTTTGCAGGAGAGCTTCTCCCTCCTCTATTTCTAAATGCCTGTCTTAAAAAAAGCTCTTTGTGAAACTTGGTGGTTACTTCCACTTTGCTGCTCTCATCTTGTACTCTTCCTTCATTTCTTCTCTTCAAGCAGTGAATTAATTCACTTTTCTGAGTGACTCTTCTCAAAAGAAATAAGAGGGACAGTTTTAACAGTGCTTCCTTTGAGCTTTGAACAATGTCTCTTGCTTCCTCCATGTCTCTTGCTCAAGCTAAATTGAAGGCCCTGCCAGCAATAGCTAGAGATCCGTAGCCTCTTTTCTTTCCCTTGCCACCTTCTGCCTGCAGTAGTTTTGCACCAATGTCCTGGTTCTCCTTTTGACCACTTCCCACCATTCCACCACTGAGCTGTACCCATCCTTCAGTTTAACTGACACTCTGAAATGGTCTTCCTCTAATAACTCCCGGTTCAGCTTTCTGTCACGCCCTCTACTCACCGCATTCTCACACGGAAACACACCCGCACTAATTTCACCCCAGCCCTGAGCACTTCTGCCAAACGACACCGCCCCTGCAAATCAGCCAACCACAACACTTCCTCAATCAACGTACCTTCTTCTTCACACAGTTCTTAAACCCCTCTGAATCCTCTGCTCTTCAGCTGGTATTGGCTGTACTTTAGTTCACCTGCCTCGCCTTTGTTTCTCTCTGCCTGCTGACTCCTTGTTACCTACCACGGACCTCGACCTCGACCTCGACCTCGCCTTCTGTCTTGCCCCACGGATTTGGAAACACACTTGTTGTTCTCCTCCTTCTGACCTCTGGATTTGCCTACTCGGCTTCGACCCCAGCCTTGCCCTTCTCTGGTTTGGATACCTTCTCTCTTGCCTTTTCCCTCACAGACCTCGGAACCCTACTCGGACTCCGCCTCTCGTTTTACTTCTTAGGTACCGCATTGGGACCATCCTCCCGTTACCTTTACGGGTCTGCCTTGAGACTTTCAGTAACCCCAATTTGTCAATTATGGCCTGAATACCAAAATGGGGACACACCTGTAGATTCCAGAGAGCAGGAAGACATATTCCAAATGGCTGCTTACTTACCTGGGATTTTGCCAAGTCGTTTCTGTCACATTGTGGCAGCATTCACGAGAGCCATCTACCAAAGAGAATTGTTTCAGGAGTAAATCCAGCTCTGCTGAACTGGAATGGCCACCTTTCTCATGGTCAACGTCAAAATCACCTGTGTCAGTATCACCTGTCGTTCATTTTGTGGACCAGTTAGCCAGCTCCAAGAAAATCTCTTTCCTTTCTGAGTACTGTGTCGGAGCATAGACATTAATTGCTCTTAACCTCTGCCCTCTCTATGTCTGCAACCAGAATCCTTTCGTGCACAATTGAGAAGGTGTTAGAGTGATGTGTTTCTTTCCTAAGAGAATTCCCACTCAGAGTGTACTCCTCCCATGCTCCATCATGGATCTCATATTTTTCACTCTTTTGAGAATGCCCATTTATTGCTTTCATTTCTCAGGTGTACGTCCTGCAAGAAACATACCTTCTTTACAAAATAGTAATGAAGGGACGTCAAGTAGTAAAAGGCAGTCCGTCAGCCCTCTCACTTTAGTTGTTATCAATAAAGCTTGTTTTCTCAAAAAGGAGGTGTTGCTTACTTTAAGTTTTTTTTTTTACCTTTAATGTATTTCCTGATATTTGGGGACTACTGTGAGCTTCTCCTCAGTCTTGCTGGCGAAAGAAGTAAGGCCCTCATCCATGTTTCACTGTTCTTTATCTGTCTTATCTGAGGTTTAATATTCCTTCTCTTCCTCAGGCTGCAGTAGGCTTTCTGCCACTTCCTCATGGAGCTCTTTCTTCTTTTTGCTGCTCTGGATCTCCTCTGAAGTAACCTCCAGCATGCTTGGAGAAATGGAGGGTGGTGCTTCCACCACTGCTTCCAGGAGGAATAAGAAACCTCACAGGTGGACAAAAGTCCAGAGTTGGAAAAAATTTTCCAGGTGAGGTTTCTTATTCCTCTCTTCGAAATGCAGGCTCAGGTCTGGACCTCTTTTCCCTTTTACCTACCTGAATTTGTGTGAGTTTAACAAAACTCTTCCTCCTTCTTTTCTGGGCCATTTTCCACTTTTGCTTAGGAAATTGGGGTTATTGGTTTAGGCCCTGATTTTTCAGGGGGTTTCTTTCTTGTCCTGATTTTTTTTTTGCTGGGGGTTCAATTTTTTCACCTATTGCTGTTTGGGAGTAAGAATGTGGATTACCCTGCACTCTCTGAGCAGTAATCCCTCCATATCATACTGTATCTATTGCATGTTTTGGTGACATTGCAGTCTATGCGCTATGTGCCCTTTATCTCCACATTTGTGTCATTTTCTCGTTGTGGTCAATTAATCTACAGAATTCTGTCTGCCTTGAGTAAAAAATATACCCCTTTCCTGCACCAATTGTACAAAGCACGGGTGGACAAAAGCCCTTAGGAGAAACCAATATTAACAATTCCTGGTCCAGACTCCAAATTCGTCCAATAGATCCCTGGACTGAGAGATCATGGTAATATCTGTAACCAGGAAGGTTTTTACAATTTCTGTGGAAACGAAGAGGTTATACATATGTACTCTTACCATTTTTAAGTTGTGCTTCCATCTTGATTCAGCTTTAAATTTAGAGAGGGGGGCTTTGTCTGTCATCTTCCTGTGCATGTCCAGAACCTTCTTGTTGCTAGAGTAATGTCTACGTATCCTCCAGGACCACTTATTTTTAGACAAAAGATTTGTCTACTGATAGCTTCAGCTGTACTTGTAGCATGTTGGTAATTCTGCCAATGCCCTTTTCCTCCATGAAAACCAAAAGTGTTGCATATCCTGGCCATTGTGTTTTTCTACTCAAAAAAGCAATAGTAAGATGAAAAAGGAAAAGGAAGATGAAATTTCTCAGTAGTATCCTTTTGATAGTGGAAATTATTTCCCTAGTGGTTGGAAAACCCAAGCAGTCATTTTCTTCACAGCAGGTGAGATGCAAGTATTGCTGACAGACCACACAAAAAATAGATCTTCTTGAAGTCTTCAGGAGGAGGAAAGCAAACTATGTGTCCATAACCTGATGGACTCAATCCCAAGTGATTCTGGTGCAAGTGATCACTTTCTCGGTCTACGGTTTCAAAGCAAATGCCTTACCGGCAATGAATGGTTTTCTGATAATAGATGGATGTGACCCAAAAAAAGCTTGAATGGGTCCTGAACTACTGTAGTTGCAATGAACTGCTTTCTGAGACACAGGGTTATTTTTCATTCAGAATCTCAGTACCGCATCTGAGTCCACTGGTAAGACAGTCTCAAACAACAAGAGAAAGAAACAGAAAGCAAATAAATAAATCATAATGTTTTAAGACTCTAACAATTCACATTTTGTGTCAAAATAGGGTTATTTTTTTTTGCTCAGTAACATTCTGATGTTTTGCAAAGAATTTGTCATACAAGTATGAACCTCATATAGAAGGTGATCCCACAAAAAAAGTCAGACTGCCCCCCCTCCCTCATCCTCCCTGCAACATACCATTCTTGTTTATATTTAAAGAATCATGAGCCTTGATCTATTTTTATTTTGATTTACTAGTGGAATACAGTATACAGTAGATTAATTGGTTTATCCTCCCAGATTCATAATACTGCATTTGTTTTCATTTTATGTCTAGCTTTTACAGAATATATTATGAACCCCCAGGAGGGTTGTGTCTAGTCTTTGTATTCTCAAAAGGCACATATACATATACAGTAACAATAATAAAAATAATAATAGCAACATGCAAGCTTATAATAAAAATTTCAGGTGATATGTATCTGAAATGTAAAAAGGTACAGGAGGATGACACAGGTGTTGAGTGATAAATGATATTGTTTGCCTTATTTAAGGGATTGGACATGAAAAGTGTGGCTGCCTTTCCTGTTTTTCAAGTGCGTTATTCATTTTCCAGTATTAAGCATGGTTTTGCTTTCATTTCAGTTCCTTGACTTTAGAACTATGCATGCCCTTCACCTCACACAATTGTAATATATTTCTATGACAAGCCTATAACCCTAGAAGAGCCTTATGATAATCTAAAGATGTCCTAGTGCATGTGGCACAAAAATCATTTCTGCGTCTGCAGTGCTATAAATTAAAGCATTGCAGAGCAAAGAAAGTGATGCACAGTGGGAAAGTCAGAATAAGGGCAAATGACAGCAAATTAGATCAGTGAAGAAAATACAGGGTTAAATGGAATGTATTTCCTCATGTCCTCCTTTCACTGGGCCATGCAGTCTGATAGCTACACCCATCTTTTTTACATAAATTATATTGTATGGAAGGAAATGACAACTTACATTTTACCCCACTTGATTTAATTTTTTACAGAAAGGCCATGTGAGAAGTGTTGGAATGATATTCAAACCCATGGCAATAAAATATTATTTTAATGTATAATTTCTTCATATTTTTTAGGTTTTAGGATATTTTTTTCTTGCAAGATTTTTTATATCCATTCATAAAATGTTAGGTGTTTATACCAAACAAGTTTTCTTTTCTTTACAGGTCCAGAAATAATTCTATTTTGTTTGCTCTGCTTTTTTCCTTCATGACTAGATCACAAATTATGTTTTTTAAAAAGTAGCTTTTGTAGAGGAAGTACAGCATATATATTATGTATATATGTTATACATATGTTACTTCTTTCAAGCAATAGAATCCATCAGTTTTGTTAAAGTGTTTAAAGTTTTTTTCCACTGACAGGATACATGGCTGTCATTAGTTTTTTCTAAAGCAGTTAGTATATGAAAATGAACAGTATGCACATGTACAGTATTAAACATATACCATGTTTAATAACATTAGAACTTAGAAAATGCTAATGTTAAAATATATTTAAAAAATATGTACTTAATGCTCAAAGATGGGCAAACCAGAAATATAATCCCAGACATGTCATGCACTGACAGTTCTAATGCTGTTGAAGGTACAGGCCTTTGAGACGATTAATTTATAGAGTTGTGGGGGAAGGGTGTGTGTACATATGCAGATGGAGCAATACTATGTGATAAAGACATAGAAGCAATTTAAAATGTACAAGCATGTACCAAAGTGTGCCTATAGAAGACCTTATAAAAAGAAAACAAATCAGACATAAGGAAACTGTATGGGATTCTATCCAAATAGAAGGTACCTTTTTAATTTTCGTTCTGCTGCATGTAACTTTGGTGTTAGGACGTATTGCATTGTAATGTTGTCCCGGGTAATTTCTCAACTGGAAAACTAATGAAAAATAATGGTATAATTGTATATTCTCATTATACAATACATTATTGTATTATATATGATTGTATATTCTTAAAACAATAATGGTAACAAACATTCACGAACATTTACCTATTACTTTAGTCTAGCCTAGCCTACTCATACCTTACATCATAGCTTGTTGTAACTATGGCTGCTGGTGCTGCTGTACATGCCATTGTGTGTCTAAGTGTTGGCCTTCCAGGTAGATACACCTGTTCTCACCAAACTATCCTATTCTTCTCCTTACATGTCTGGATGGTGCCCGAGCTGAGTCTCCCCATGCAGGTAAATGAGCTGTGTCTCACTACAAATCTTCGAGTGCAGGGGTCCATCTAGTGGTAACAGACAGTAAAGCACCTGCTAGTAGATTAATTGGCTTCTGGGAAATTTAGCCCTGTGTGTGAGTATATACTGTACATTTCTGTGTCTGTGTGTGCCCTGTGATGGACTGTCTTGTCCAGGGTGTATCCTGGCACCTTGCACCTGTTGCTTGTCAAGGTAGACTCCAGCTCCCCCGTGACTCTATACTGGATAAAGCGATTAGAAAGTGGATGAATTTGTACTAGAGATGATGATGAAGAAGAGGATTATAACACTACTAAAAATAATGATTTTATAGTGCTTTTCCTCACAAAGAATAAAATATGATTTTACATAATGGATGCGAACCCCTACATCCACCCCTTCCCTTAAAGTGAAGCTTCCACATGAGTGACATGCATCACTGAGCATACTCTGGCTGCTGTCGCATCATCCAGGTGGATGCTGCACATTTTTTATCAGTTCTCCTGATGTTATCAGCCCTTACAGAAACTCCATTTGTGGTCAAGCATCCAACTCACCAATCTTATGGTTCCAGCCTATACTTTGTAATTGTTTCTAATTGTCTATAATTGTTTTGTTTCTCCCTGTCCCCAATCCTTCTTTTCACTGTCTCTTTAGGAGCTCCTGTTCACTGACACCCATGCCACCCCATGGGTGGGAAAACACTTTGTCAGTCTGCTCTGGATTCAGGACTCTGCAGAACTGATTCACAGCCCTCTCTGTTCCTGGCATCCATGGCCCAGACTGCTACAGCAATGGGTTTATTCCCCACCCCTTTACCCCCTTTTCAGTTGATGTCCAACAGGTGCCACGTCAGTCCTCAACTCTTCCGTCTCTCAATGCTTCCATCTGCATCCAGCTGATATTTCTTCTTGAATCTATGAATTGGCTTCATCACTCTGTTCTCCTCCCCACTAATAGCTGGTATGTGGTGAGTGTTCTGGTGCACTATGGCTGCCGTCACATCATCCAGGTGGGTGCTGCACATTGGTGGTGGTGAAGGGGAGTCCCCATTACCTGTAAAGCGCTTTGAGTGGAGTGTCCAGAAAAACACTAGATACTGTACTGTAAGTGGAAGGTATTATTATTATTTTTTTAACAATTCAAATCTCTGTTCTCCCTCTCAGGCATATGGTAGTGGTATGATTTTTCTGGACCTACTTAAGCACCAAACAGGACTGCTGAAGCCCATTGGTGAATATGTAAGATGAGTTGCAATAACACTGATAATTAATGTCCAGTTGTTTAAGACCCTGAAGGGATTAATTCTCTTTTCATTTGAAATCCCTGTAATGTACTTTGTGCAAATTTCTACAGTTTAAGATGCATACATTTATCTGCTGTATGAGATCTTTAGAATAGCAAGCTACTAAACATAATGGGTCAATTAGTTTGTTTGTATCATAAACTTTTTTCTCCTAAAATTAATTTCAGAGAAGACACAAATACATTTTAATATATAGACTGCTGTCAGTTAACTTGATTAGACCCTGTACCACTTGTAGCTTTCTATACTGTTTTTCTAAACCTACTACAGGCTATTGGTTTCAAAATGTATCTGCACAAAGGTGGACATGTAAAGTTATTTGATATCCTTTAACAAAAGTGCTATAAAATTATTATTAGTTGTAGTGTTATTGTACACACCCATCCACATTCTTACTGATGCATCTAATTTAGGGCTTCTGGGGAGCCAGAGCCTATCCCAGCAAACAACAGGAACAAGATGGGATACACCCTGAACAGTGTACATTGCAGGGCAGACAGCCAGACACTCACACCTAGATCCAGTTTTCCCAGAAGCCAGTTTACCTACCAATACAGTATGTCTTTGGACTGTGGGAGGAAACTGGACCACCCAGCAAAAACCCACATGAACACAGGCAGAACATACAAATTCCACACAGATTGCACCCCATGCCAACAATTAAACCTAGGGCCTCTGTTAACCACTGCACCATGATGCCACCCTCGTTGGTAATTAATTCCTTTCATAAAAGATGGCATCCCATTAGGCTGACATATTTTAAGAAAAAGTCATTAGAAGGACAGCCATGACTTTTCCATTATGGAGGCAATGAAGGTCAGTAAAATGTAACAACATCGTGTCTGAGGAAATGGGTTGATTCCAAAAGTTTGTTGCATGAAGCCATGAGAGATCCTTTTAGAGTATTAAACCCGTTCCACACCTCAACAGAATGGTAAAAGTATTGGCTTCAATTTCTAAAAGGCAATGCTCATAGAAAGGATGTCTCACTAATTTGTATCCAAGCTAGCCTGGGGTTATTCTGCAAGATAGTGAAGGTTTTTTTTTCAATTATTGAATCATTTTATATGCTGTTGCATCACAATAAAATATATTTAGACATAGTATTCAAGAAAGGACATGACCTACTTTACTTATACCTTTTATTTGCATTTACATAGAAATATTTTTAATTACTTAATCCTCCTTATGGAAAAACCAACTTATGGACCTTCAACTTGTGCCAGCCTTTTTTTGTTCTGCTTTGTCACAACTGGTATTTTCTTACTTTCCAGAGCAGCTTTCCTTCACAGAAAATCTCAGAAGGAATCTTGGAAACTCTCAGCTGCAAAGTTGATATGGCGCAAAACAAACTAATACTGTTCCAGTAATCAGAGAAGCTCTGTGAAGGTAATAAACAATGTAAAATCTGACCTTTCTTCAGTGTATTCTGCCAACAATTACCTTGATGATGAGGCTAAAGAGACTGCAAACATAATATTTTGTAGCAGTACGTGAATATAAGTAATTTTTACTTTGTGTTCTAACATTAATATTTATTTCATTAGTTTTGTTTGAAAAGTAATTTAGTCATGGCAAAACTTGTTGTTATTGCAAACTGTTGTTGACAGTTAAACAAAAACAAGAAAAAACAGAAAAATATTGGTCATGCAAATACTATTCATTTTCAATTTGAAAAATTTTATTAATTAAAATTATTAAGATTTAATGTATTTCACAAAGAATAACATCATACAAGAATCAGATGGTTTGTATTTGTTTATTGAATATTTAAGTACAGTATAATACATTTTGGCTTAACCTGCTTGGTTGAGAGATGGCCTCCTAACCATAGCACTAGGAGACTCAATCCCCAAAAGGAAACAAGTGACCTTCAGAACCACCATTGTTGAAATTACTGAAACAGAGAGAAGGAGCATGGAATACGGACACTACATTAAAGGAGGAAGAAGACATTTAAAAGCTGTGGAAGCCTGCTGACTGTGCAAGGGGCAAGACAGCTGGGATCGAGATGAGGGAAACTCAGGGCCAAAATGGATGAGTCAGAGGTAGGACACCGGACAGAGCTGGTGTTGACATTATGAGCAGCAATGTCTGAAAGTGGGGGAACCAAGGGCTGAGTTGGATGCTGGGGATAATAAATAAATTATCTTTATACTTACTGTATAAAGAGTTTTCTGGACACTCCACTCAAAGCAGGTAATGGGGAATCCCACTGACACCACCAATGTGCAGCATCCATCTGGATGATGTGACAGCATCCAAAGTGTGCCAGTATACTCACCACACACCAGCTATCAGTATGGAGAAGAATAGAGTGATGAAGCCAACTCACAGATGGGGATTATTAGGAGGCCATGATTGGTAAAGGCCAAGGTGAAATTTGGCCAGGACAGAGTCAGGACCTCAGTGAGGACCTCGAGAGTCAGGACATCTCATAATGTAATTCATGTGTCTAATTGTCATGATTGTAATCTTCTGGATATCCTGGTTTTTGGACTTTTGGACTTCACCCTGGTTTTCCCCCTGGACTCCCCCCCCCGAGCACCAGTGCACACTCATCACACCCCCCTGTTCGTTGACCAACCCAGTTCCTCGTCTTCTCCCTGTGTCTCTTCACTCCCTTCCGGATTGTGCTTTCTGCATAGAAAAACGCTTCGTAACACTAATTGAGTTTCATCTGGGCTCCATGCTTTTCTCCCTCCTACCTAAAATATGCTTTCTACATTGATTGGTACAGTATCTCTACATTTTCCCTCTGTGTTTGTGTGTGTATAAACCCTGTCATGGACTAGCTTTCAGACAGTCCAGGCTAAGGAGCAGTTCCTCCTTGTGACCCTCTTTTTCAGTTTAGTTCTGTCTATGATGCGGTACCTTCTCCCACCTTCTTTTCTGGATAATTCTATCTATGATGGAGTTCCGTCTTGTGTTGTCACAATAGACTGTAGGCTGCCGTGACCCTTACCAAATATAGGAAGCTTTCTGATAATGGTTATGTGGCTAACTGGTCTTTGAGGGACTGTTTAATAGTGGACTTGGCACTTGAATCTAATAAGGTCTCAGTTATTTGAGGACATAGCAAATGATTATTACTGAGTTAATGAGATTAACAATGTGGAAGTTCTTTATATCCCCAACACTACAAATTACACATTTTTATATAGACAACTGTAGAAGCCCTTTCAAGGAGAGACAAATTATTCATTTTTCTGATGTGTCTGTCATTGTCAGTCTCCTCCAAGACGTAGACACAGATAATAGGACTTTGGTGGGTTATTCTGTTGAATGGTGTAACAACTACTTCCTTCAACCTAATGTGTCAAAAACCAAAGACCGCCAGCTGTAAACATAGTCACTGAGGAGTATAAAATCGAAATTGTCAAGAGTTACAAATATCTTGGCACTATTGTGAATTACAAGCTAATCTTTGAGGAAAACACAGATGCCATGTGTAAGAAGAGCCAAGAGCAATTGTTCTTCCTGAGAAAACTCCATTCCATGTATGTAGCAAAATGATGACTTTATTCTATAGTACTTTTATTGAATCTGTTCTAACAGATCCACTGTGGTAGCCTGGTTTGGTAACCTTAATACCTGCAATAAAAATAGACTTTGCTGGACAGTAACCAGCAACATTTTTGTAGTAGCATAACTTCTACATCTTCAGACATCTACATCAAATAAATAATGTAGACAGCCAATATAATCACTGACTGTCATGACTGCCTCTTGCACATTGAATTTGAGATCCTTCTGAAGAGGTGTTAGTTTGTCCTAATGCTCCAGTATAGTGACGGGGACACTTCGCTGTAAAAAAGTGCCATCCTTCAGAGAAGATGTAAAACTGAGGTCCTGACTCTCTGTGGTCATTAAAAATCCTAGGGTGTTTCTCGAATAGAATAGGGGTGTTACCCTGGTGTCCTGGCCAAATTTCCCATTGGCCTTTACCAATAATGGCCTGCTAATAATAATCCCCATCTATAAATTGGCTTCATCTGTTCTTCTCTTCACTGATAACTGATGTGTTGTGAGCGTGCTGTGCACTATGGCGCTGTGGTGGATGCTGCACATTGGTGGTGGTGGAGGGGAGTCCCCATTACCTGTAAAGCGCTTTGAGTGGAGTGTCCAGAAAATGCTATATAAGTTTAAGGAATTATTATTATTAATTATTTCTGCATGTGTCAATACATAACAAAAACAATAAGACATTGACTGTGGGACTAGCTGCTGACTGCTGTTAATTTGTCCCTAACTAACAATGAAATTGCCTGGCTGTACCCTCTGTAGGATCTGTACCTGAATAGTAGCTGTCTGTTACAAGTCAGTCAGATCTGGAGTTGTCAAATATAGGTTAAGACACTGGAGAGCAGCGAAGAGAGACTCCTGATCCACAAGGAGAATATATAATTAAATAAACACAAAGATATTAGAAGATTGGCATCCCCCAGGTAAAAAAGTCAATTTTTCTATGAATTGCTCAGGGAATGAACAGTCCCAGATGGCTCAGGGGAGTTAGAACTTCACTGGGAGACTCCTGAGGTTCAGCTCAGGTAGAGCTAGATATTCACTGCCAGGAATGGCAATGAGTAACAAAGTTTCACGGAGAGACTCTAGATGTCTGCTCAGGTTTTGGTGGGATACTTACTGTCAGGAAGAAAGCAAGAATTGAAATCTCACAGTGAAATTCTGAATAAAAGTAAGATCTTCTTGAAAGGGGCTGGTTCCATCAGCAATTCTGGAGGTGATAGTGGTTAGAAAGTATGGTTATATAAGGGACAGCTGGCAGTGAGATCTTAGGGAGATCAGGACTGAATGAATAATGAGTTTCAGGTGGGAAATCAGTCTCACAGTGAGACATTATAATAGTAGCGAAAGGCTAAAGATTCATACAGGTTTCAAATGGGAATCATCTATGAGTGGGGAGACTTTAAGGAGAAAATGTTATAGAGACCAGGGAAGACTCTCAAGGTGTAGAAAATCCGGTCATTTCCGCTTTGGCTCACCAGTAAAAAGAAGATGGTGGAGGGTGAGACTGGCTAAATGGAAATGACCAGGTCGAGGTTTCATTCCACTACAACTTATACTCATTCATAAGGTTCAAATGGAATATGGAATAAAGCATGCAAGTGTTGAACCAAATCTGGATGAAAATAAAGTTAAAAGGTAATAAACAGGTTCCAACACAGCTTTACACAGTTTACCCATGCTCAGCTACCATCAAAGGTGGATCTGTAACACTAAATCCAACTGCTTGTGAGGTGTGCTTAGAGTCAGTCTTAAAAGTAGGGTGACTTGGAGTCCATCAAAGAAATGTGGCTGATGTACAGTAAGTTGATCTTCCTTATTTTAAAAAATATGCTTCCTTATGAACTCAGTTGTAGTTTTGTCATGGGTGCTTTGATGTATTGTATTAAAAAAGAGTCCCACATGACAGTTACTGTTTGCTGATGTACAGTATGCCAAAATAAACTTAGGGGTAATGGAATTATACAGTACTGTTACCAGAAAAATGGTGATTTACTGCACATGTAATGTGCACTGTAAATCATTTTGTTGTATTACATTTAAAGCTGTTTATAATAATACATTAATACATTTTCAATAATATCTTATCTTCCAAACGATAGTTAAAGATAAAGCAATTGTACAGCACTAAACTGATTGCTTATACAATATAAGGCACTGATATTCTAGAGATATTATTGAAAGCAAACAAATTGTGTTGCCAATGTCATCACCACTGTACTGGAGTAGTACAGTAAATTAGGAAATTAAATTGTTGTAATTTAACACCTTTTATGTATTCTGCACTCATGGTTTTTCAGGGTTCCTTCAGACAAATCTCAATATTTTTCAAGGACATATATGTTTATTGTGCTTGGAGAAACACGTTTTGCAATAAATGGTTTCCGTGCCTAGAATGGGATAACATTAGCCATCTCTGTTATTAGTTACAGTACAATAAATGCAGTGTAGTGCTGTAACAAAAGCAGTGAAATCAAACATCTTAGCTCTGTTTATTCTTACAGCAAACAAAGCAAAGTACATAGGTGAGGGCTGTATTTTACATTACCACAATTATTTAATTGTTCTGGGTAAGATTTCTTTATTGCAGTCATAACAGCTGACATTGTTTTGGTGAAATTGATATGAACATGTTTTCTCAAAGGACTCAATTGATATGATGACCGCTTGTACTTTTTTGGAAGTTAGAAGAGCAGAGTGAGAGACTTACACTCACAGTATCATGTGTCTAATCATTTGTCCTGAAGAGCACATATAAAGAAGCATGCTGTACATGCAAGACAGATCACATCACTTTCATGAACTATGAAAATCATTTTAAGAAATTACACATCACTTTCTTATTTTGCAATCCAGGGCTTGAAAATGTTGTGTGAGTGGACTGGAACACTGACACTCACAGATTCCCACAATGTCTTACCATGAATTAGGGAGATGCCATGGATCTTAATTATTTTTACAATTTCTTTCCTTTAAGCCATGAGGATATTAAATTCATCTCTAAGGTGCAAAATTCACTAGTTCAGCAAATTCTAATAAAGAATAAACAAGCTGATGACTAAAGTGTATTTAATATTGGTGTTATCTATCCTGGTTGAGAAAATGACTGTCAGTACTGTAACATTCCCCTAAAAGTGAAACAGATTTTGTGCACGCAGCTAAAAGTTAATCCGTTTCACAGGAACAAAAACAGAACACATCTTATTCCAGCATGGAATGAACAAGGCCTGTGTATGATGATTGTTTGAATAAGGAGATTCAGATAAGCAGTGTTTTATAGGAACACAGATGGTGAATGAGAAGCATGTATAATGTGTCACAATCACAAACCCCTCCTCTTAAGGGCGCTCCAGCCCTTCCTTGTTTGCCTCATTCCCCACACCTGTTCCTTGTTCCAGCCCCTTTTCAGTTCCCCCTTAAAAGCCAGATGCAGATGCCAATCTGGGCTCTGCAATGGTTCCTGTATCATGCGAACCCGGGTCTTGGATGTGTCTGGCTCCGTCATGGTTTTAAGTTCCTGTTCCTATTCCTGTTCCCCCTGCTCTCTCTCTAATCTCTTGTCTTGGATGGATCACCTGGTCATGGACTTTTGCCTTGTTTTTGGACTTCTCTTTGGACTCGTCCCCGGATCGTTTACCTCGCTACACCTTCCCCGACCACCAGCACTCCTTGAACACGCCCCCCTGTTTTTATTCCCGTATCCTGCATGACTTTTTCCCAGTGTTTCCTCAACCCCGGATTGTGTCGTCCGTATAGGGTCCGAAAAGAACGCTTTCATGACAGAGCGGTCCATCGTAGACAGATGATAAAAAACAGGAACCAGGTCGGAACCGGCAGGGGAAAAGGGAACAGAAAATAAAACCTTAACGGGACCAGGCGCTTCCATGTCCCGGACTCGCCTGGTGCGGAAACCAGAGCAGAGCCCGGAACAGAGTGTGCGTCTGGCTTTTAAGGGGGGCTGGAAAGAGGCTATAATAATAATTAATAATTGCTTACATTTATATAGCACTTTTCTGAACACTCCACTCAAAGCGCTTTACAGGTAATGGGGACTCCCCTCCACCACCACCAATGTGCAGTATCCACCTGGATGATGCAATGGCAGCCATAGTGCGCCAGAACGCTCACCACACATCAGCTAGAACAAAGGGCAGGTGCACAAAATCAGGTCAGAAGTGAATGAGCTGGAGCGCCCTTAAGGGGGAGGGACTACAATCGTGACATGATGTGGATGACAGGACATGAGTCACTAAATAGGTGGCGGCACTAGCAGGACCAAATAACTTGAGACTTAAACTCTGATGGGTAGCAGAAGATCCTTTGGTGACAGTGAAAAGCAGATTGATGCAGAAGAAAGAACAGAGCTAGCACATGCTAAAATTTGCTAGAAAAAATGGATGTAATGTATTGCAATAAATAAATCCCAAATAATAATTATTTACATTTACTGTATATAGCGCTTTCCTGGACACTCCAATCAAACCACTTTACAGGTAATGGGGACTCCCCTTCACTACCACCAATGTGCAGCACCCACCTGGATGATGTGACGGCAGCCATAGTGCACCAGAACACTCACCACATACCAGCTATTAGTGGGGAGGAGAACAGAGTGATGAAGCCAATTCATAGATTCAAGAAGAAATATCAGCTGGATGCAGATGGAAGCTTTGAGAGACGGAAGAGTTGAGGACTGATGTGGCACCTGTTGGACATCAACTGAAAAGGGGGTAAAGAGGTGGGGAATAAACCCATTGCTGTAGCAGTCTGGGCCATGGATGCCAGGAACAGAGAGGGCTGTGAATCAGTTCTGCAGAGTCCTGAATCCAGAGCAGACTGACAAAGTGTTTTCCCACCCATGGGATGGCATGGGTGTCAGTGAACAGGAGCTCCTGAAGAGACAGTGAAAAGAAGGATTGGGGACAGGGAGAGACAAAACAATTATAGACAATTCGAAAAAATTACAAAGTATAGACTGGAACCATAGGATTGGTGGGTTGGATGCTTGACCACAAATGGAGTTCCTGTAAGGGCTGATAACATCAGGAGAACTGATAAAAAATTGTGGATGGCCCAGCATCAGGAGAGCCATTTGGTTTTGGTGTATAGTTTGAGGTTGTAGAACGTGATATTGTCAGGGATCCAGCAGGTAGTTTTCCAAGAATCCTGTGAGAAGCCGAGAATTCTGTGAGATGCAGAGGCAAACAATCCAAAATCGTAATCCAGAAGCAAGGTTGATAGGAGAAGCTAGAGATCAGTTAACCAGAAAGAGCCGAGAAAAAATGAGAAGACAATCCAAAAGGTGATACCCAAGAGACAAGATCAAAAGGGAAAAGTAAAGTCCATAAACCAGGTAATCCAACAAGACAAAAAAGCACACTTGAAAACTCTAAAGGAGGCTTTTCAATAGTGAGCATGGTTTGGTGCGTGAGGGAACTTTAGATAGTGAACGGAGAGGGACATGGTTGGATAATTGGTTCAGGAGTGAGAATCTGTGGAATCTTATGTCTGTAAGAATGTGATGGGTTCAGTTAGAAGTGAGATCATGAAACAATGGGTTTGGGAATGTAATGGCGTTTGCGAGGGCAAGTGCGGGGCGTGACAGATATGGCTTGTAGGAGAAAAATATGATCAGGATAAATGCCAGAATGTCTGTCTTGTCTGTAATAAGTGCTAAACATATATGTCTCAAACCAAAGCAAAGAACACATGCTCTGTTCTCTGTTTTTGTTTCTCCAGATTAAGTATGAAACATCCCTTAAAATAATTTGTTGCTTACATATCAGTAGTTACCTTGCATTAGCATGCCGCATTGAAGTAAAATATGGCAGACCAATAGATGGTGTAATTATGTCAGGAATTGCAAAACCAATACCACAGTATGCTGTAGGAAGTACTGTTCTTCACATAATACCTTTTAAAATAGAGTACCTTTTTGAAAGAATACACATTTTATAAGAGTATGGGTGCTGAATTCTACTCTAAGCCTGCATAAACTTCCCTTCCCAAATTCCCCCCTTCATTCAACTGGTGAAGCAATTTCTCACTTCTCTTCTTTATCTGCTGTGTAGGTGGTGGTGGTGTAGAATGGCTACTGTGCATCAACAAGGTGGGCACTGAACTTCAGAGGAGGATGAAGTGGGCCCCTCTAATATGTAAAGTACTTTAGTATTATCCATTAGTATGAAAAGTAATATTCAGATGCAAATTGTTAATAATATTATTATGATACCTACTGCTACAATAACGGATTGAATGCTGGAGGATTCAGAATTCCACTATGTGGGAATATTGGATGTTCAATAAAGGAATACAAAATATCAGGATATTTTTATTTTTTCCATTTAAAATCATCGAACTATAACTTCAATCTTTCTCTCTCCTAACTACTTAGTTTTTCAGGGATTTGTAATCTTTGCTTTTAAATGTTTTATGAAGGTGTGACAGATCCCCATGAGATGGAAGAATAGCAGGGGAACCTAGCATATAAACCCCCTATTTTGGGGAGTTTTAAGCAGCAGACAGACCACATCTGTTGTTATTTAATCTACCTAGTTCTAACTCTAGTTCATTTAAATGCATGCTGTGGCATTATGTGGTGGTGTGTTCAGTATGGTAGCAGAGTCCTGGATTAAGGGTGATGCCTTGCCTTAGCAAGCAGAGCTGTCCCGTCTTAATAACGACAAGCTGCAGCTGTGAGGGGACCTTTAAGAACACACTGAACACCTCCTTGGAGGGATGAACAAACCCTTGCAAGCGGAGAACCTTCCAGTGACAGTGCCGGAGGGGGATTGTGTCGCAAGAGTAAGGCCATTGTTTTTCTTTCATTTTCTTTTCTTTTTCTTTTCTCCTGTCCCACCATGCATTTCCACCAGGGCAAGCTGACCTTCTCCTCCCATGTCCTGCCATGTATCCCTACCTGGACAGGTTGAGTTTTTTTTTGTTTTGGCTTTGTGCTCCTTTTCTTCCGGTCTGGATCCTACTAAATAGGGATAATCCAGACTGGATATTGTCATCTCAATCGATTCTTTTTTCCCAGGTTGGACCCCACTAAATAGGGACAGTCCAGCCTGGATGCTGCTCTGTAAAGCAGCACATTTTTCTTTTTCCTTTTGTTTTTTTCCCTTTTTGCTATTTTTTTGGGTTTTCGCTAACTTCACACTGGTGCTTATGCCCCTCAGACGGGGTGTCGACTTTAACCGGTGCTTGCCACGGCTCCTCCCACTCCCGCACTATTACAATGATTAACTCCTTCTTGTGACAATAAGTAGCAGTGGAATATAACCTCAACTCAGTCTATCCCACTGTCGATCCCATTTAGGCCAGTGTGCTCTTATTAACTTCTTTTTTTTTACCAGCAGGATGGTAAGGCAACAACTGAGGTTGCTACTTTTTTTTATTTTGTAATACTGTTTAAAGTATCTTTCACCATCTATAAGACTGCAAGGATCTGAGTAGACAATCTCTGTCTACTCTCGTAGTCTCTATATAGAGAATCAGCATGTTACAGATGCAGCCAATTCCTTAATCACCCACTGGTGGCCCAGTTGTTTATAAACTCCAATTCTGGCTGCTGTGTTACAGAGGTTTAAGAGAACATGGTTGATATTTTCACATTGCATCTTGTTAATGTTGCCTGGGAATTCAAATATGGGTTGCTGTTCATGCTATAGAAATCCAGACATGGCCTGGAGTCATTCCTGACCTGTTGTATGTGGCATTTCAGAAATAACTGAAAGGTGGATATAACATTATCAGGAATAGCAAGAATGCCAAATGTGGAAGTTTTTTCTATAGTTCCAATACGTATACAATTAGTCACACAAATACCCATTAATGGTAATAACATAGTTGTATTTGGACTCTGGATTTGCTGGAATTATTGCTGGAATTCAGAGCACTATGGGGGATACACCTTACATGTGTCCTCTTTAGTGTTCTCCAGAAATGGCCTTTTTTGTGACAAATGAAAACTCATCTCAAACATTCAACTGAACTGTTCTGTGACTTCTCGCATCTCTACAACTCATCTGACATACAAGACCCAGGACGTACAATATAGTCATCAAAGAAACAAACCCCAGAAAAGCAGTTTTTTCCGCTAAGCTCTTCTGCAATCCAAGATGTTGTCATTCTGTTCGCTGACTGAATTGCTAATAAGTGAATTTGCAATTGTTAAATTTGTAAATGATGATGAAGAAAGATGTGAAGACGGGGGTTTGAATTTAATCCTTTCTGTAGGGGGTTTAGACTTCTAAGTCACAAGCTGGGGTTTATGGCAGGAAAGGGGGTTAACTGATAAGGATTGCAGATGCAAGCTAGGAACCCCCCTGGGTGTAATCTTAAACTGACCATTTGTCCAGAACATCGTAAACTGGCCAAATACCATGAACCCCCCTCTTTACCATCAGACCGAGTGACGTCAGAAACGGAGAAGAAAACACTATATAACCCAAAAGTTTGTAACAGTACGTTGAACAATACTTCGGTTTTGTTGTTTCTTGCGGGAAACAAGACTTCGGCTTTATTGTTCCTTGCATGCAATAAACTCATTTGTTTTACTTCATCCCGGGATCAAGAACCTTATTTCTTCTGTTACAACAATGAGATCTTACTGTACTTATATTCGTAGAATGGTTTTGATAGCCTCTCATTAATGTTTTATTTTCAAATAGAGAAATATGGATTAAGATTTTTTTATAGAAAACAGAAAGTACACACAAGAGATAGATGCTTAAAAAGTCATAAGTAATTCACCTGTTAAATAGTAAATAGGACCACCGGCCTTCCTAATGTAAATCAATTATCTACATTCTGGTATAGCTTGTAAACTAGTCAATTTTGCAATGGAGGATTAGTGAACACTGTAGAAGAAGCAAACAAAATGTAAAAATTGGGAAAAGATTGGAAAGATAAAAATCAAGACTGGTTAAACACTTTGCAAATGATGTTTAATGTAGGGTTTAATTATAAAACCAAAACTTCCAAAGGGTGTGTTTAGACCTACAGTATGTTGACAGGCTGAATAAACGGAATCTTTATAGTTGTGAAAAGGGAACATTACAATGCAACCTGATACAAGTATTAAAAATTCTCAGAGGTATTAATGGGTTAATCCAGGGCAATTTTTCAGAATTAACTATGAAACACAGACCAGAGAACACAGGTTGAAACTACAGAGAAGTGTATTGCAAACTGTAAACAGGGTTAGACAAAGAGTATTGAAACAAGCTACCCACTCATGTTGTTGAAGCTGATACCCGGTCTACTTTTTAAGGAAGTGCTGGATGAGATCCTTAGACCAATTAGCTACTCACTAATTGGCTAGATGGTTTGAATAACCTCCTTGCCTTTGTAAGTCTGAAGTTTTTTAGCATCAGTCCCGTTATTTTTGTTCTTTTTCAATTCTGGTTCTTTGTGCAGTCAATATTCTTTGCATCGTGGTATTTTTTGCTTGTCACACAGTCACAGTGTTGTTCCTCATATGTTCTGGGGGACCTTCTGTGTGAAGCTTGCATGGTCTCTCCATACTAAAATGTTTTTTTTTCCTAGGTGATCTGGTTTCTACTCATTATCAAAAACTAAACTGGCTTTGTTAACTAATGTCTCAAAATTTTGCCTGTGTACATGTGTGTATACTACAATAGACAGGAGTCTCCTTCAGAGTGCACACCCACCTTGCACCCTGTGCTTCCAAACAGGCTTCATGTTGCTGCCAATCTTGCCATGTATGAGTGGCTTTCTGATAATGGGAGGATTTTTCCAAAATGACAAGAACAGGATGAGAATTAAGTCTACCTGCCTATCACAAAATAATGAAAACATGCCCCTGTCAATTTAATGTTTAAATATGTAGGCTCATAATGTGCAAATAGAAGATACATTAACATTTTAAATTACCTCGGGTCTCAATGCAGAATATTGGGTAAGTGTGGCTGAAATATTTGGTTAAGAAATTGTAGCAATTTTGGGTTCGGAGAGGACGGACACAGTGACTCAGACTTCGTGGAGTAAAAAAAACGGCGCTTTATTTATTTCGGCACAACCAGCCAGCCAGCACTCCCATGCGCTCAGCCGAGAGAGAGAGATTGAGAGACCGAGCGAGTGAGCACCAGAGAGAGAGTGTTTGCTTTGGCAACACTGATAGTACCCATCGGTCATGCTAATAAAGCACCTTAAATTGAATTGAGAAAAGAGAGAGCAACACATGGGTAGTTACACAGGGAAGGGGTGTCAATTGGGTACAAATAAAACGGGGTGCATAACCAGGGAACTATTTACACGAATCCGGGTGGAGTCTGGCAGTCTGCCCCCTCAGCCCCTGCCGGCCCAGTGAAATCTGGACCTGGCTGCTCCCAGGGCTCCTCTGCGCCCCTCTGTTCAAGCGCCCCCTCACGAGCCCTGAAAGGAACCAGACGGTCTCGGTGCAGGACCAACACCCTCCCTCGCTTCCCGAACTGAACACGGTAGCAGACCTCCCCATGACCTCCACGATCTCCCCAGGTCCCTCCTTTGGGCTAAGGCCCTTGCGGCGCCGGGGGTTGTAGACCTAGACAAGGTCTCCCGGTCTGCAGTGCAGATCATAGTACCGCTTCTGCCGTACCCCCACCTGAGTCAGGCGGCTTCGGGCGAAGCTGTGTACTCACAGCATCCGCTGCTCCACGGCATACTCATAATCCGGCCCGGCGGCACCCCGTCTATCAACCAAGACCTCGAACAGCGCGCAGAACGTCTTCACTGACCTAGGGTGAGGGGCGAGCTCCTCCTGCACTGGCCAGATCCATGATGCCTTCCCACGGAGCACTGGCCTGATGTTGGGGTCTGCCTCCTGCTGCCACCCCAGGTCTGCCAGGCCCACACCAAAAGGCCCGCTCGGGGACGTGACTGCGATGCTCGCTTCCCTCCTGCCATGGGTGGCCTCCTCACGCTGCTCCAGCCAGGCGCAATAGTGGCAGTCCGCTGCCTCACAGGGCTTCCGCAAGAGATTGTCTGCATTTCGGTGGCGAGACCCCGCACGGTGCACGACCGTGAAGTTGTACTCCTGCAGTATCTCAATCCACCTCGCCATTTGACCTCTGGCTCAATTTCAAAGAGCTCTGGCTCTTTGAAATTGAGGAGCCAGGTGAGGGACGCATGGTCTGTCTGCAGTTTAAACTGGGTCCCGAACAGATAGGGCTTGAAGTGGCGGACCGTCCCTGTCTGGCCCTTCCTGTGCTAGCACTGAGCTCACCCCTGTAAAACTGGCATCTCTATCCATCATATAGGGCAATGTCAGATCTTTGAAGGTCAGGAGGGGGGCCCCCCCCAGTGCCTCCCGCAACTCCCGGAAGGCCGCCTCACATTCCGCATCCCACACAAAACGCTGCCCGTTCTGTGTGAGGTGGTGCAGCGGGGCAGCGGGGCAGCGAGGCCGGCGAAGTCCCGGATGAACCTCCGGTAATAAGATGCCAACCCCAAGAAACAGCCCGCCGGATGCAAGCCAACACTAACCGGAGGCTTGCCAAGGCTTGTTTGAAATCCCGGGCATGCACGAGTAAATTGTCTTGTGCTTAAACCGCTCATACATCGCCGGGGCATTACACAGTCCGAAAGGCATGACTGTGAACTGACAGAGCCCTTGGCCGATGGAGAAGGCCATCTTCGGGTGAGCCTCAGGGATGAGTGGAACCTGCCAGTAACCAGCAGAGATCGAGCGAGCTGAATCAGGTCAACCCAGAAATGTTGTCCAGTGCATCATCAGTCCTGCGCATCCCCAGTGTCAATTTAGTGCTGTGTGAGAGCCGTGCGGGTGCAGTCCTCATCCCTCGCCGCGAACAGATCTTCTTCTCGGAAAAGGAAAGACTGCAGCCGCCGTTGCTGGTCTCGAGTGACCTTTATTCCCCCCAGCGGCCACCCCATTAACCACCTGGCCGGGCGGCCCGGGAGTCAGTTCTGCTCGCCACTACCATCTCCGCTTCCTGGTCCGGTCAGCCAGTGCGCCCTGGACACCTCCCACCCCGCCAGCAGCAGGATGGATACATTCCCCCTGCCCCACCAACTCTTGCCGGCCCAAGTCAAGGCAACCACTCACCTGCTGCAACCAGTCCAACCCCAGGATACAGTCCTCACGGATTGGGGCAAGGCAGAAGGGGTGTTTTACCCTCACAGCCCCAAACTGCACAGTGAGCGCCCACTTGCCGAGGACCTCTGCGCACTGCCCCATCACCGTCCTCAGGTGCAGGCTGGTGGTTTCCGATCCTGGGTGTCCGGCTGCCTCGGTGCCCGGCAGGACACCAGGCCGCAGCAGTGTGATGGTCGAGCCGGTGTCGGCCAGGGCCTGGCAGGGTCTGCCCTCGATGAGGCAGGAAAGAAATAAACCCCGGTTGTGGCCAACCCTTCCCACAGCAGCAGACAGGGGTAGCATCATTCAAGGGCGGCCTTCCCCTCTTTAGGCTGCCCCACTCCCATTTCCCGATGGCCTCAGGAGTCCCCGGGGCTCTGGCACCCAGCACTCCCGGGTGAAGTGCCCCCTTTCCCCACAGCGGTTCAGATGACCCGCCGTCTTTGCTCTCCCGGCGTCGCCGTGCTGACCACTTCCTCCTCCCCTCCAGTGGTGCCCTCCGGTCATCAGCCTGCTCCACCAGAGCCAGGGCCTGCTCCAAGGAGACTGGCGCGGCCAGCATCACGTGGTGCTGCACCTCAGTCGGCGCAATGGCCTGGAGCACAAAACTAAGGTTGCTGCCGGAAGAGGTGTTAGTGGGGCCAGCAGGGGGTGCTCACCCTGTGGTCCACGTGGGTCCTAATGCCCCAGTATAGTGATGGGGACACTATACTGTAAACAGGTGCCATCCTTTGGATGAGACGTAAAGCCAAGGTCCTGACTCTCTGTGGTCTTTAAAAATCCCAGGGCGTTTCTCGAAAAAGAGTAGGGGTGTAACCCCGGCGTCCTGGCCAAATTTCCCATTGGCCCTTACCAATCATGGCCTCCTAATAATCCCCATCTATGAGGTTTCATTACTCTCTGCTCTCCTCCCCACTAATAGCTGATGTGTGGTGAGTGTTCTGGCGCACTATGGCTGCCGTCGTGTGGTGCACATTTGTGGTGGTGGAGGACAGTCCCCATTACCTGTAAAGCGCTTTGAGTGGAGTGTCCAGAAAAGCGCTATACTGTATAAGTGTAAGCAATTATTATTATTATTAATTATCTCCTGGTGGGCAACCCTGGCGGGCTAAGTAGACCATGTCGGGGGCGACCGACCCCAGTTGCACTCCCACTAGGCGGCAGCTTTGGGCCAACCTCGCCCGCAACAGTTACAGCGCCTCCCCTCTCCCGCCGAAACGCCCCGGGTTCATCCAGCAGCGCCTGGCAGGCCTTCCCCTCCAGGACCGTGGCCAAGTGGCCTGCCATCTCCACCTGAGACCAGCCGTTTGCCCAGGCCGCAATCAGGAACTGGGCCTCAAAAGTTGCCATGGAACCTCCCCATTATATCGGCTCAGTCGCATCGGTGCTGGCTGGTGCAGTGGTGGCAGGCTGGACCCTACTGGTCTGGCGTCTCCTTCCCGCCACATGGCCTGAGGCGACATGGGAAAGGGTCCCTCCTCTGCTAAGCAGGCCGCTGTTGGGTAGCCCTATAAGGGCTGTTCACCGGTGGTGCTGAGGGGCCATCCCGGCCCCTGGCGGCTGCTGCTCGCCCCCAAAAGGCGCTTTACGGGGTCGCTCAGCTGCTGGGGCTACAGGCGCTTCTCCGAGTCCGACATCAATGGCTTTTCACTGTCCATCCTCCTGCTTCTGACACCAATGTAGTGATTTCGGGTTCAGCAAGGACAGACACAGTGACTCAGACTTCGTGGAGTAAAAAAAACAGCCAAGAGAGAAAGAGGGCGAGCGAGCGCCAGAGAGAGAGAAAATAGAGAGAGTGAACGAGCGCCAGAAAAAGAGAAAAGAGAGAGAGCAACACAGGGGTCTATTCGGGTAGTTACACAGGTATGGGGTGTCAATTGGGTACAAGTAAAACAGGGGTGCGAAACCAGGGAACTATTTACATGAATCTGATCTCACCAGACTGTACGCCCATTTTGCAGCGGGTCAGCTGCATTGGTCAGCGGCCCTCCTAGTCCCCGCCCTGACCACTACCACTCCCGTCTGCCCCTCGTCGTGCACCCCAGCCGGGCGCTCTTCAGCCATAGCGCCGGGCGAATGCGTTACAATATACTCTTACACAACGGTCCAGTGATGTAAAATATTTGCTCTTAATACATTGAATCTTTTTAAATAAAATTCTTCTTGCTAATAAAAATAAATGTGTTTTTATATAGCATCTTTAAAAGTAGCTAATCAAAGCACACTACTGTAAGAAGGGGGAAAAGTTTGCAAGGGGTAAAGGATAAAAACAAGGGTTAAGAATGCAGCAGAAGATACTGGAAGCCAACATAGACCTGTCGCCTACGAAGTGACCTGAAGTTTCTTGAAGGCCTACTCACGAATCAATGTGGAAGAATCAACAACTCACAAGCAGGTCAAAATAATATTCAATGCAAAAATTTATTTGAGTTGTGTTATGAAATTGTGATACTAAATAAAAACTCAGATACAATAATCAGAGAACGTAATAACTAAAATTATATAATATTAAATAATAATTAATATAAATTAGGAATCTTTTTCTAAGGCTAAACGCTCTGTTTTTGAAATTGTCTGAGATAGTAGCGACGTCCTCTGCTCTATTTGAGAGTACAGGCTTTCCCGATTGTGCCCGGGAGGGGGCGCTGCTTTCGGTTTTTCTCGGCGCTTCCCGAATCCCCGCAGTGTCGGTGCCGACTCCACCGGACGGAGACAGGGCGGAAGGGGCTGTTCGTATCGGTGGACTTATCAACAAAGATGATGTTGAATGATCCCGGACTGTGAAGCCGAAGCTGTAGCGGAGACGAAGCGGGATGATTTGTCAACCTTTCCCTTGCACAGGTATTTTAGTAATCCCTAATACCTGGGCCAGGGTTTCACGATTTATTTGTCCTGCATTGCGGCCTACATTAACAGCGCAGCAGGGGACTCAAGTTTATCTTGTGGCCGTTTACTTGTGCCTGGCTAGGGTTGCCTTTTTTTTTTTGCTGTGTCGGTGACATTGTATGATATTTTAGCTTGAGAATGTTACCGTTTATAGGCCATGTTTATTATCTTAGTGTAGTCGGAATCACCAATTTAGATACCTAGTCTACCCGTAAAGACCCGTATTTTGGAACTGCGATCTGTTTTCAGATTTTGTGTCAGGAAATTAGCTAGCTGTAACTGAACGATTAATTATCTAAAACCTTAAACGACTATGATGTTTCAACGCGTTATGTTGATGCAAAATGTTTGTATAGGTTTTTTTCTCCTTATGTCCGGGGTGTTGTGATCGCATGCTTGTAACTGTTATTTGTATCGAAGGAGTGAATGATCTCTGCCACGGCCAGAGGTACCGAGGTTTGTCCGACTTCCTCTCATTATGTGTCGCCTTCATATTCGGAAACCACCATTTGTGTGATCTGCGCTTTACTGCGTTTTTTATCTTAACTACGGTGAAAAGAAACCCAGCCCTTCCGCCCTTCAGCGCTCCTCCTGTAACGAGGAATCCAGCTTTTCTGTGAGCTAGCAAGGATCTTAGTTCTTGTTCTTGAATCTGGTCTTCTGCTTTTTTTTTCCTGTACTATCAGAAAACCAGCAACCCTAACTGCGTTCCCGTGGCACGGATTGACCCCCAACCTTTTCGTGTAGCTGTCGTAGCCCCAGAAACTCCTTCTCCAGTACTTGAGGCAGGAGTACATTCTCCCTGCCATGCGATCCCCAATCAGTTCCAGTCTTAGAGACTCCTGAAAAACACATTGGGGTTTTGTTGCTTTTCCTCTAAAAGTCTGCGACTGTCCACGGGCTTAACGCTTGCTTATAGAGTGCGCTTTTGTTCTGGTCTTTCCCCCAGAAGCCAAAAGAGTGCTTTTTCTAAATAATGGGAGTTGCACAAGAATAGATAGGTAAATAAGTCCATTGCCACTGGTGAATTTGACCCTTTTGCATCATTGTGAGCAGATTTTAATAAAGCTGTCGCTCAATGTTTGAATCCCATTCCAAAATATCAACTTCAGCTTTAATGAAACAATACAGCAGACAATATATTGGTTCACATCCATCCGTGCTTGGTCACAGAGGGAGTGACAAATATTTTTTGTCTCCGTCCAGTGCAGTAGCAGTTGCTCCTTAAATTCTTAACTAGCCCTCACTGAAACCTTCCCTATACTCTTTTTAAAGTGCCTAGGTGCTTGAAGCCTTAAGAAATGTCTGGATGAGGTCAGTTAGGGTCAAGTAGGAACCAAAAAAAACAGAGGAAGCAAATTAATCCATCTAGTATGTAACCTTTTTCATGTTATTTTCTTATTTTTGTTTTTGTAAGAAGGTGTAATGGTTGTGGAGAAATATTTATTTTGAAATATATTTAAAAATTACAGCAAAGTGTATTTAATTTGTGTTATGTAATTTGGGTTTGACCTGGCAGAAAACTCTTTGGTTTGTGCAGATTCTAGAAGAGCAGATAGCACATTAAGTTTTGTTACAGCATGAGACTCAGTGAAAAATGCTTTAGCCTCACCTCATCTGATGTGCTTTACTGAAACTAGACAGGACTATAAAACTTAAGCTGTTGTAATATTCACCTAGTTGCTATTTCCTGACAGCCATAAATGTAAAGGAACAAGTAAAGGTTTATTCCATGCTTAAAAGAGAAGAAAAGAAATGCATCATTTCGGCAGTGGAGCCTTCTTCAGGTGTGTCAGAAACTGTAAAGTGTTGTTATTAGTAATATTAAGACTGACCATGACTATTGTGACTTTGTCATTTTTATCTGGGTGTGCCACATACCACCTTTTAGCACAGTCAGACACACCTAATAAATTAACGTTTTTCTAAGCTTCTTCCTGTATTCTGCAGTTGACTCCAAGGAATTTGTCAGTATATGGTACATCAACAGACCTTCAGCAATGTTGAACTTTCTGTCAATTGAGATTATTAATACATATAAAGCCTACAGAGTAGCTTGAAAAGTATATTTTGTACTTTAAATAACTAAAAAATTTAAAACGCAATACCTGCTGCATTTCGTCTTAAAGGTAGTGTTGTTGGTCTGGAAGATGGACCTCACAGACCAGGAGCGTACTGTAACCTGGAACCTCTTCATTTTCGGGACAGAAAGTATAAAGTCATGTCTATTATCATGTCTTTAAAGATGCAGTGTAGTGCAAGAGACTTGTCATCCACAGTACAGAGGTTGTCTGAAGTCCCAGCAGCCATAGTGCACCAGAACGCTCACCACACATCAGCGATCAGTGGGGAGGAGAGCAGAGTAATTAAGCCAATTTATAGAGGGGGATTGTTAGGAGGCCATGATTGATAAAGGCCGATGGGAAATTTGGCCAGGACGCTCGGGTACACCCCTACTCTTTTCGAGAAACACCCTGGGATTTTTAATGACCACAGAGAGTCAGGACCTCGGTTTTACGTCTCATCTGCCTGTTTACAGTATAGTGTCCCCGTCACTACACTGGGGCATTAGGACCCTCATGAGCCGCAGGGTTAGCGCCCCCTGCTGGCCCCACTAACGCCTCTTCCAGCAGCAGCCTTAGTTTTTCCCAGGAGGTCTCCCATCCAGGTACTGACCAGGCTCACACCTGCTTAGCTTAAGTGGGTTGCCAGTTGTGAGTTGCAGGGTGATATGGCTGCTGGCATAATCACCCTGCATATAATTAATGCTGTACATTGTACAAAGTGTGTTGCACAGGGAAAGTGCGGAATGGTGTGACAATTCATGATTATTCAAAACTGTCATTACAAATCTGCAGATAGCAAAGGCTTACTGCAGTCAATTTTGAAATCTAGTTGGTGATGATTATTCAAAACTGTGCGTGAGATACCCTATAACTGTTTTAAATTTCACATTCATTAATGCATTTTTTTAATCAACCTACACTTGATGCAAATGCATGAGATTTTCAGACCATGGAATGAGATAAAATTCATGAGATTATATACCATCATGGCTGCTGGCTGGCAAATGATCTTGCTGTGTATCATTATGAAAGAAGAAAGTAATTCAGGATGAATTCTTGCGTATGTTTTTTTGGTGTTCATGCATGTTTGGCCAGGCATTGCGGATTTTTGGTTAGGCAGTCAGCTTGGCCTGTATACAATTGTGGGAAACCCTGAATCTATATCAGTAAACAAATTTAGCATTTTAATTTGTCACCATGTTTTAAACTCGAAGGGTTAAAACGAATCGTTAAAACGAAGGGAGAGTCAGTGTTGTGAAGATCTGCCATTGCAGCAGTAAAGGAAGACTCCTTTCCCAGCACACACAGGAAGGATAGTTTTCAAAGTAGTGCACTACATCAAGTTCAAGTTTGTCATGTGTACATGAGTACAGTGCAATACTTCTGTGTTTTGTCACTTGACAAATAACATAACATTGACATAGAAAATGACATCATAAATGACATTACAGTTTCATGGAGATAGGAACAGGGTAGCAGCTATAATTATAATGAGCATTTAGGTAACAGCTGTGTGCAAAAGTGAGCGTGGTAGTATTTTGAGTTCAGTACAAAAACAGAGGGTTGTAAGTGGGGGAGGATTTAAGAGGAGGAGTATTATGGCTGTGGGGTAGAAACGTTCTTTGAACCAAGAGGTCCGGGCTATATACTCCTAAAATTTCTGCCAGAAGGAGGAAGAAAGAAAAGTGAATTCTCAGGGTGTTACTGGGTTTTGATTATATTATTTGCCAGACTGAGGCAGTGTGTGGTGAAAATAGACTGGATTGAAGGGAGTTCTGTACCAGTGATGGCCTCAGCTGTCTCCACCACCTGTAGTTTTTTTATGTTCATGAGCTGAGTAATTACCATACCAAAACATAATGCATCCAGTAAAAATACTTTCTATAGTGCATCTGTAGAAATTTGTGAGTGTTTTTGTGAGACATACCAAACTCCTGAGGAAGTAGAAGCACTGGTGGTGGTCTTGTGATTACTTCGTCTATGCAATGAGACCAGGTCAAATTGTTGGTGATGTAAATGCCTGAAGCTGCTGACCATCTCCACAGCAGCCCCGTTGATGTAGACAGGGTTGTGGCCTCCTCCCTGCTTCCTGAAGTCAACAACCAACTCCTTAGTTTTGCTGACATTGAGGAGTGGTTGTTGTTCTGGCCTGGTATACCAGGTCCTTAATCTCTTTTCTGTACTCTGTTCCATCATTATTAATGATCAAACCTACAGTGGTGATGTTCATTGACAACATCACAATTGGGTGATGTTGTCAATGAACTTAAAGATGGATTTGGAGCTGTGTCACACAATCGTTGATGAACAGGGAGTAGAACAGGGGGCTCCTGTGTTGAGGATCAGAGTGGAGGAGATGTTGTTGCATATTTTCACAGATTGAGGTTTGTCCGTCAGGAAGTCCAGAATCCAGTTACAAAGAGAAGTATTAAGGCCATGTCCAAGACCTTGGTGACTAATTTGGATGGTATTATGGTATTAAAAGTTGAGCTATAATCTATGGATAGTAATACAGTATAGGTGTCTACAATCTTGAAATTATAAACATCTATACTATATTACTATCACTGCCTAAGCAGCTGTGGACCTATTATGTGGTCCCATCAGGTGTGGACCTATTATGTCTGTATGTAAACTGAAATGGATCAACATTGTCTGTGAACCCGGGGTTCAATGTTTGTCATTACCAACCTCTCAAAGATTTTGGTCTTGAGCTGTACAATAATGACTTTCTGTTAACCATAAATGCCAAGGTATTAAATATATAGTGAACAATTGGGAAATCCATGTTTGTGCACAGTGGTTGTTTTCAGTCTGCACAATGTAGCACGAAACATTGCTGCACTCAGATGTAACCAATATTGTAGACATTGATCAGAGGAGAAAACTTGCTCTGCTCTGCTGTTTAACTGTTCTCTTTTTCTGCAGAAACAAAGGTGGTAGAGAGATTAAAACTGACCCTAAAGTCATTAAAATAATTTAGATACCTGCACTGTATCAAAAGAAAATGTAGTATGGTTTATGTAATAATAGCTCCAATACTGCACAGTTAACAGACTACAGCCTTGCCAAGTTCAACAGTACTTGGATTTTCACTCCAATATCTCTCTTGAGTGCTAAAAGGCTTCCTGTTGATGACACAACAAAGTGGGGACTCTTACTTTAAAAGTAATTTAACAAAAATGTTCCCATGTTAAAATTTATTAACATATACTTTTTCATTGTTCATATTTTCATGTTTCCTGTCAGGTTTTGGCATTGTTATAGTACATCTGTGAACCTGTAAGTTAGATGTCATGAAAATTGCTTAGTTACGTGATAGGACAGAAAACCTCTGATTAAGCTTAGTGGCAAAACATTTCTTTATTTAACTTGATAAGTCAGTTGAGAAAATGATTTTCAGAGAATTGCAGAGCACCCATTTAATTAGGACTTACTGAAACTAGCACAGTGATGTATACCTTGGCCATCTATACATCAGCAGCTTGCCTGAGATTTGAACCCACAACGAGACAGTCTGAGTCCAGAGCGCTAACCACTGCTCCACACTGCTGCCTCTATAGTCACTCTTTCAATCTAGTTTCAGTCTGGTTTTCAACTGGTTGTTGCTTTTTTGCTTGGAGTTCCAGTGCTGTAATTGTGCATTAAGCATGTGAACTCTTACTAACTAAAAGTGGTTTTGTAGATGAACTTATGCTAACCTTGTTTATTTTTTATGACAATTGGAGTGCAAAGACATTATTGCTTTTAATAGTAGTATTGTCGATAATTTGTGCACTAACCAACTTGCACCTTTGAGGATCATTTGTGCTTTGGACAAGCAAGTCATAAGCAGATCTACAGCACTGATGATTATGTGATTTAAAAGATTGTGACTGTTGCCAGATATAACTGAATCTCATTTGAAGTGGTGGGTTGGTCATGATGCAGCACTCATACTTCCTCAGAATAGTCAGTGTTATCTAAATGTTCCATTAGCAAGTGTTGCTTCTAACATTATAGCAGAAGAATGGTCTAGGTTTACCCTGAAAATGCATTTTTTTGTCAATTGATACAACAAATATAATGTTACATAGACATATACACCATGAGATTAATTAAAACGATCCTACTTGTGTGGAATATAACTTGAATAAAATGAGTTAATTGTTTACCACTACATTGCTTCTGCTGTAGAAGTGTTCACAGAAGTGACCATTTGTATACTGTATGTTGCATTATTACATTGTTAAAGGGGCAGCCGTTGTGGGCAAGGTTTTTGTTTCGTTGATACAATGGTGTCGTTATTTGAATGAAAATTGTTAGCTTGAGCCTTTATCCAAATGGTGTCTTTTTTATTGTACACCACAGGGTTTTTAGTTATTGCATTTTGTGTACAACTAAAAAAGTCAGCGCATTGATTTTTATTTACAAATAACTATTTTGGGGTGCAGATAAACATGTGCACCCCAAAAGTCAGGTGGCTATTCTAAGGTTGATCTGAATCCTAGTTTCTGAGAGCAGATTTGTGCTATGTTGCAGGTAGTTATTGGATTGAGTAGAACAGAAGCACCATGTATTCGGAATGGCGGTCATTGCACCTGGTGGTCCAGAGTGACCAGGGACACCTGAGTGTTCTCCACAGCTACCCAAATGCTGTAGGGCGCGATGTGGCCAATGCAGTGGTACGGCCGCTGGGACTGGTCCTTAACACGCCTTCCTCTGCTGGGGCTGAGAGTGTCCTCAAAACAGACAAAGAGGTAAGTGTTTTCTCCCAGCTGCAGGAATAAGGAACTTCTTCACAGAAGGGTTGGAGCATTTTGCAACACTTTGTAAAATCTATCCTACAGAAGTAGAGCCTCTCACATTATTAAAGAAGAAACTGGATCCTGCAATGAACTTCTGTAATGATGCAGTACCTTCTGTCACGTAGTATCACACCTTTAACTAGCCTGTCTGGACTACACAGGAAATACTTTCACTGCTAACATGAAAGGGCAGAACACAAAAAGCAGTAACAAGAAAATCATCCAAATTAACAAAGAGAAAGGCAAGTCTGAGGATCGTAAGTACATATTTTTAAACACCTGTGCGGTGCCAAAAGAAAATGTTTTATCCAATAACAGTAGCTCTCACAGTATGGTACACTTCAAAGATACATGTCTTGCCTTAATGTAACCATGGATGTTTGGATTTCCTGTTAAGTGTTTTTGTTTTCTCTCCATGCTGCTCATAGATCAAGCTATAACTTCAGAGCAAATAAGCATAGGATCACTAAACTATTTTTGCCTGTTCTGAGCATCATGTTCTGACTTGTCTAATTGATGTGACATGATGCCAGCCTTTCAGAAGAAAAGGGTTTTGCACCATGACCTCAGTGAAAGTCCCAATAATCCCACTATGATATTTTTTCAGGTGAACTGCATGGTGTACTGTCTCACAATGGTTTCAGTTCTCCACTATCTGGAACTGGTCATGCACACCATGTAACACTTTGACTGACCCTGCATGTGACAGACAATCCTTCAGTTCTATTCATCTTGTCAGAAAGGATGATTGTTGATAATTATCAGAAATTGGGAATAAATGTAGTGTGACTCAGGAGATGCTTGGCTGCTTTTTGCAGTTTCTAGCCCAAAAATAGGAGCTGCTTTTATAGATTTTGCCAAGTGATCAGGCTTTTGAATTAAACTAACTCAATTCTAAATGTTTTCAGAAATAAATTGTATTTCAGATCTGCAGTATTTAAGTTTCTAAGGATCTCCATATCATTCACAATGCAATCTATGTGAAAGACTTTTACTGTATTCCAAAAATTACGTTGTACATACATACAGTTTTTCTAAATGCTCCAGTTTACCCTTTCCTTTAATAAATGTTGCAGCATAATTTGTGTGCTTTTGCAGAAACATCGATTTTTTTCAGTGTTCTATATACGTTTTAAGCAGTGAAAAGGTATCCTGTATCCTGTAGGTTTCACTGATCATTCTCTCACCCTTATTACGGTTAAAAAACTGAGTTGCAGTTATTAGACAAGACATAGTTCAGGTGGGTAGCTGCGTCAGCATGCGTAGGCTGCAAAGGAACAAGTAATAGGTTTATTCCATGCTGAAAAAAAGAAGAAAGAGAACACAACGTTTCGGCCGTGGAGCCTTCTTCAGGTGTGAGAGAGACAGGGCAGTAGGCAAAGGTAAAGTAGCGGGAGAACAAAGGTTGGGAGGGAGGAGGAGTGAGAGGCGGGAGCAGGGGACAGAAAGAGAGGCCAATCAAGAGGTGTGAAGACAGAATGGGTGCAGAGAGGTGTGAAATGAAACTTCCAATGAATGGAGAAAATTTAAAAGAACAGTAATCTGTCGTTAAGGGAAGGGAGAATGTGTGATCCTAACTGCAGAATAATTTTAGTTTCGGTGGTCTTTCTGATGTATGAGTTCGGAAAACCGTCTTTGAGAACACAGACGGAGAGATTAGTGTGGTCGTGGCCGTCAGAGGTGAAATGGGAAACAATGGGCTTGGAGAGATCTTTAATCTTCACAGCCCTGACGTGTTCTCTGAAGCGGTCTCCGAGTCTCCTTCCTGTTTCTCCAATGTAGATGGCTGGGCATTTACTGCAAGAGATACAGTAAATAAGGTTGCTGGAGGTACAAGATGCTGTCTGGGTGATCCGGAATTGTCCTGAGGGGCCTTGAATGAGTGTGGTGGTGGCTGTGTACTTGCAGGTGATACAGCGAGCTCTGTTGCAAGGGAAAGTGCCTGGTGTGGATGGTTGTTGAGGGCGGTCAAGGGAGCTGTGAACAAGGAGGTTACGCAGATTAGGTGGTCGGCGATATGAGATGATAGGGCGATCAGAAAAGAGGGCCCCAATGGAGGGATCATCCTGTAGGATGGAAAAATTCTGGTTAATGGTCCTGGGGATAGGAAGTGTGTTAGGGTGGTAAGGAAGCACCAAGGGAATGCGGTTGTTACGGCGGGAGTTCCTGATCGGGTTGATGGTCCGGGGGGTGTTTTTGGCTCGGGCAAGGGCCCTGTCAATCACACTGCTGGGATATCCTCTGTTGATAAAAAATGAGTACATTTCGAGGGCTTGGTTCTCGAAGTCGATGTCGTCGCTGCATAGTCTTCGTAACCTAAGGAACTGTGAAAAAGGAAGAGAGTTTTTAGTGTGGTTGGGGTGAAATGAGCTGTACAGGAGGTAGCTGTGTGAATCCGTGGGTTTGTAATAAACTGAAGTGGAAAGTCGGGGGTAGTTGATAGACAAGTGGATGTCTAGAAACGGAAGAGTGGTGGAAGATATGTGAACTGTATATTTGAGGGACGGGTGGAAGTTGGTGAAATGGTGCAGGAAGAACTCGAGCTGATCGTTGGAGCAGGTGGCGGCACCGACGCAATCATCAATATATCGTTTGTAGAGGTCAGGGACATAGCCAGTGTAGGAGGCGAAGAAGCGTTCTTCTACCCAGCCGACAAAAATGTTGGCATAGCTGGGTCCCATTCTGGTGCCCATGGCAACTCCACTGACCTGTTGGTAAAAAAGATTATTGAAAGAGAATGCGTTCAGTGTGAGGACCAATTCTGCAAGGCGTACCAGGGTGTGGGTTGGTGGATCAAGCACTGTGCGTTTGTCCAGCGTGTGCTTGAGTGCTGTAAGGCCGTCATTATGGGGAATGACGGTGTACAGAGATGTGATGTCCATGGTAAAAATGTGGCATTCGGTACCCTGAAATTGGAAATCATTGAAAAGTTGGAGCGCGTGGTTGGTGTCTTTGATGTATGAGGGAAGATCTTCAACCAGCGGTCTCATGAGGCTGTCGAGAAAGGCTGAGATGTAAGTAGTTGGACAGTTACATGCTGATACGATGGGGCGTCCAGGGGTGTCCGGTTTGTGGATTTTGGGGAGGAGGTAAAATTGAGATACCTGTGGATGTTCCATGATGAGCCGGTTCGCCTCCTGGGGGAGCTCGTTACTGCTGATAAGAAGGGAAATGGTGGATACCACTTCCTTTTGGTAGTCGGTGGTAGGGTCCTGTTGGAGAGGGAGGTAGGCAGAAGTGTCAGTTAGTTGTCTAGAGGCTTCAAAGATATATAGATCCAACTACTTACATCTCAGCCTTTCTCGACAGCCTCATGAGACCGCTGGTTGAAGATCTTCCCTCATACATCAAAGACACCAACCACGCGCTCCAACTTTTCAATGATTTCCAATTTCAGGGTACCGAATGCCACATTTTTACCATGGACATCACATCTCTGTACACCGTCATTCCCCATAATGACGGCCTTACAGCACTCAAGCACACGCTGGACAAACGCACAGTGCTTGATCCACCAACCCACACCCTGGTACGCCTTGCAGAATTGGTCCTCACACTGAACGCATTCTCTTTCAATAATCTTTTTTACCAACAGGTCAGTGGAGTTGCCATGGGCACCAGAATGGGACCCAGCTATGCCAACATTTTTGTCGGCTGGGTAGAAGAACGCTTCTTCGCCTCCTACACTGGCTATGTCCCTGACCTCTACAAACGATATATTGATGATTGCGTCGGTGCCGCCACCTGCTCCAACGATCAGCTCGAGTTCTTCCTGCACCATTTCACCAACTTCCACCCGTCCCTCAAATATACAGTTCACATATCTTCCACCACTCTTCCGTTTCTAGACATCCACTTGTCTATCAACTACCCCCGACTTTCCACTTCAGTTTATTACAAACCCACGGATTCACACAGCTACCTCCTGTACAGCTCATTTCACCCCAACCACACTAAAAACTCTCTTCCTTTTTCACAGTTCCTTAGGTTACGAAGACTATGCAGCGACGACATCGACTTCGAGAACCAAGCCCTCGAAATGTACTCATTTTTTATCAACAGAGGATATCCCAGCAGTGTGATTGACAGGGCCCTTGCCCGAGCCAAAAACACCCCCCGGACCATCAACCCGATCAGGAACTCCCGCCGTAACAACCGCATTCCCTTGGTGCTTCCTTACCACCCTAACACACTTCCTATCCCCAGGACCATTAACCAGAATTTTTCCATCCTACAGGATGATCCCTCCATTGGGGCCCTCTTTTCTGATCGCCCTATCATCTCATATCGCCGACCACCTAATCTGCGTAACCTCCTTGTTCACAGCTCCCTTGACCGCCCTCAACAACCATCCACACCAGGCACTTTCCCTTGCAACAGAGCTCGCTGTATCACCTGCAAGTACACAGCCACCACCACACTCATTCAAGGCCCCTCAGGACAATTCCGGATCACCCAGACAGCATCTTGTACCTCCAGCAACCTTATTTACTGTATCTCTTGCAGTAAATGCCCAGCCATCTACATTGGAGAAACAGGAAGGAGACTCGGAGACCGCTTCAGAGAACACGTCAGGGCTGTGAAGATTAAAGATCTCTCCAAGCCCATTGTTTCCCATTTCACCTCTGACGGCCACGACCACACTAATCTCTCCGTCTGTGTTCTCAAAGACGGTTTTCCGAACTCATACATCAGAAAGACCACCGAAACTAAAATTATTCTGCAGTTAGGATCACACATTCTCCCTTCCCTTAACGACAGATTACTGTTCTTTTAAATTTTCTCCATTCATTGGAAGTTTCATTTCACACCTCTCTGCACCCATTCTGTCTTCACACCTCTTGATTGGCCTCTCTTTCTGTCCCCTGCTCCCGCCTCTCACTCCTCCTCCCTCCCAACCTTTGTTCTCCCGCTACTTTACCTTTGCCTACTGCCCTGTCTCTCTCACACCTGAAGAAGGCTCCACGGCCGAAACGTTGTGTTCTCTTTCTTCTTTTTTTCAGCATGGAATAAACCTATTACTTAGACAAGACATGTTTGTAATGTGGCAGTCATTTAACCCATCTGTAGTATATTTAGGCATGACCTTTATTGAGTGTGCACTCGGCTACATATCCGGTGATCAGAAGAAGACAAGACTTGGATCAGTCTGGGAGTATGATCTTAGCCGAGCCTGGATAGGAATCGGCTTGTGTTGGTCAACTCAGAAGTGCTAGGCAACAGGGAAAGTCACTGCTTCCCAAAAAATACACAACTTCTCCACAACTTAATCCTATGATGCTTTGTCAATAATGTTATTTTAGGGTGTAGATATTTTGTTGGATTTTTGTGATTGCACATCCCATATAAGTTCTTTTGGTTGGCCCTTTGCAGGTGAAGTGGACGATGGAAGTTCTGTGTTACGGGCTGACGCTACCTCTTGATGGAGACACTGTAAAGCTGTGTGTGGATGTATACACTGACTGGATTATGGCACTGGTGGCTCCACGGGACACTATTCCTCAGCCCATCATCAAAGAACCAAACCTCTATGTGCAGACTATTCTCAAACACCTCCATAACCTCTTTTTGCCCAGGTACCTCAAGAACATTGACAGGCAGCAGAGTCCAAGGGAGGGGAAGAAAGAGAAAAATAAGTAGATAAAGGAAATTACTCACTCTGGCATCTGTGACCTCTTTTTTTTGTGTGCATTGTTTATACCTTAGCCCTATGTCACATGGGTTTATTTTCACACAAAGTAAAGCTGAATGTAAATGCATATAATAATGATAACAATGCATAAAGACATCTCCATTTATTCTCCTGAGCTAACCACTCAACCTGTATCACTGAATTAGTAAACAAAGCAGAACTGAATACCCTAACAACAGCAACTGTTTATAGTGCATCCAGTAGTTTTTAAATAAATAAAATGAAAGTTATAAAATAAAAAAGCTCTTTGGGTCATAAAATAAAAAAAAAAAACTCAATCAGAGAGGGTGCATTGAGCTCTTGTGTGGTTGATTGGTGTCTTTGTCTTATGGCTTGTGTACCAGTTAGGTAGATATTCCACATTGCTAACGCATCTTCCTTAAACCAGAAGTTTGTACAGTGTTATATGTGCTTTGTGCTGCAGTTTATATTTGTGCTGTCTCAAAAGACTTCCTTCAGTGAGGTCCTTCCCAACTTTAGTTATAACTAAGTTTTTGTAACTCAGTTATTTTCAGTTACAGTGGCATTCAAAGAAAATATAGATGGATGGAAAGGGAAAAATTAGAATTACTATGGGATTCCTTTGTTTTTTCACAGGTTTTTCCTTTGTCTGGTTGTCGGCTGCCTGCACTAATGCCAGAGAACCAACATTTTCTTGGAATTTTGCTGTAAAATGTATTTTTTTTTCCTTCTGTCTATTAAAGGCCAGAGCATTACAGCCCCAATCACTTCCGACTGTGCCAGCAGGTGCTAACAGCAGTACAGAAGCTGGCTAGAGAGTCAGGCAACATGGCTAGAGAGACCTGGGAGGTGCTCCTGTTGTTCCTGCTGAGGATCAATGACACCCTGTTAGCACCACCAACAGTGGGAGGTCAGTTGCAACCACCTGCACATGGCCTCACTCCATACAGAGGTCACATTGAAATCTGCGATATCTCTTGGAGGAAACAGTTTGGAAAGCCTGTATATTTTGTAGTTGAAAGTTTCATTTTGTGGCAGAATAAAAACTTTGAAAAATTTGAACAATATAAGCTAGCAAAAACAAGTGCAGAGGAAGTGGCCTTTAAAACTGAAAATGGAAATTCATGTTTTTTCTTAATTTATTTGCACAGTGTTTTGTAGTGGAATGGTGTTTGAATTATTTCATAAGAGCTTTTTCCTGTTTATCCAAGAACATGCAAACAACATTAATGATGTGTGTGAACATCATGCTGTCAAGAAAGGGATAACATTGTGGTGAGTCACAGCTAGGACCCATTACATTTTTTGCTCAGTGTTATATTTTTTTTAAAGGAGGAATAGCGGAGAAGTTGGCTGAGAAGCTGATAAGCGTGCTGTTTGAAGTGTGGTTCCTGGCTTGCACCCGCTGCTTTCCCACCCCTCCCTACTGGAAAACAGCCAGGGAAATGCTGGCCAATTGGAGACATCACCCACCTGTGGTGGAGCAGTGGAGTAAGGTCATCTGTGCTCTCACCTCCAGGTATAGAAAAGAAGTTAATGTTTAAGGGAGAAAACTTGCAAACTTTGCATATGCAATCTGTCCACTCATGTTGCTGAAGCCAGTGACCTAGATTCTTGCAAGAAACAGATGAGATCCTGAGATCTGTTAGCTAACTCCCAAATAGGCTAGATAGATTGCTTTGAAGCAGTAAGATCAAGAATTGTCAACTGTCTACAACTTTTCTCATTTTAAAAAGCTGTGAAATGTATTTTATGTTATGTGGTAAGTCTGTGTAGATTTTTATGTTTGTGGAAGCATTTGAAGATTTTACATTTAAAGCTCACCATATTTTTTATATTGAAAAAGGAAAATGAAATTATTTTTTTTTTAGGTTGTTGCGATTTACATATGGTCCCTCGTTTCCCCCATTTAAAGTTCCAGATGAAGATGCAAACCTTATTCCTGCTGAAATGGACAATGACTGTGTTGCACAGACATGGTTTCGATTTTTGCACATGCTGAGGTAAAGTACTTTTTACTTTAAAGTATAGAAGTATTTTAAAGTAAAGGAAGTCTTTGATTTAAAATTAGTGAATTTTGATATTGGTTTCTGCAGAATATTCAGTTTCAGGTTCCAAATTTTTATTTTATTATGACCCATTCTACCACACATGCATTGGTTTGGGGGAGTTTTACAACCATACTTAAAAGGTTGAAACTGCTGTGATTGAATGATTTAGTACAATTGTGTCTAATATACAATTCCCTCTAGAGTTTTTGGCACCCTTGGTAAAGATGAGCAAAAAAGGCTATGAAAAAATGTCTTTGTTGTTTATCAGCTTGATCTTACACTGAAAATATGAAAGAAATCTAACCTTTCAGTTTGGTAAAATTATTCAAAAAAAAATCCTTATAAAAAATAAACATTTTTCTGAAAAACACGTTGCAATTATTGGCACACCTAGAAATTCCTATGGGAGCTGTGGTAGCTCAGACGGCAAGGGCGTCTAGCTCCTGACTAGAAGGTTCGGGTTCAGTCTCAGGTAGAGGCAAGCGATGAAGCTTGCTCTAATTCCTTCCAGATGGCTCCTAGGTCCATTCAGCCAGCTTTCCAAATGAATTCCGGGTGTAATAGGTAAAAAAAAAATGGTAGCCCTAACCCCCATTCTCCATGGTCCTAAAAAGAGACCTACCTACCTAGAAATTCCTATGAACAAAATCTAATTGACAAATATTCCCATTCATATTTTACCTTTTTTAAGAACACCTGACTCTTTAGGAACTCTTAGGTGGTCATCCATGACTTCCTGTTTCACTGGGGTATAAAGATGAGGTGACACGCAGGACAAACATCCTAAATAATCCATCAATGTGGGGAAGATCAGAGAATACACAAATTAAATAAGTCAAACGGTTGTTGACCTTCATAAATCAGACAATGGCTATAAAAAATAGCTTCACACCTGAGAATACCAATCTACACTATTAGGGCAATAATTAAGAAGTTTCAAACAACTGTAGCTGTGATGAACCTGCCTGGAAGAGGATGCAAGTGTACTTTGCCCACACGTACAGTGAGGAGGATGGTTCAAGAGGCAAAACTTTCTCCAAGGATCACAGTTGGACAATTGCAGGATGGTTGCATCCTGGGATCACCAAGTCTCCAAAACTATAATTAAACCTCCATGACAACAAACTATTTGGAAGGCTTGCCAGAAGATAGCTTCTGGTGTCGTCAAACCACAAACGGATGCGCCAGCAGTTTGCTAAACATCACTGGAACTTTGATTGGAACCGGGTTCTATGGTGAGATGAGACAAAAATAGAGCTTTTTGGCACCAAACACCAGAGGTGGGTTTTTGGCATAAAAAGAGTCAAGGTCATGCAGAAAAAACCTGATCCCCACTGTGAAGTATGCTTGTGGATCTGTGATGTTGTGGGGCTGTTTTTCTTCCAAAGGCCCTGGAAATCTCGTTAGGATACATGGCATCATCGACTACCATGAGATTTTAGATCAAAATATGGCTTCCTCCCCCAGGAGGCTAAGACTGGGTCGTGGTTGGATGTTCCAGCAGGACGGTGATTCAAAGCATCTCCAGATCCACACAAAAATGGTTCACTGACCACAGAATCAAGCTTTTGCAGTCGCCATCCCAGTCCCCTGACCTAAACTTCATTGAAAGCCTATGGGGTGAGTTGAAGAGGCGAATCCACAAGTGAGGACCAAGGTCTCTGAAGGATCTGGAGAGATTTTGTATGGAGAAATGTTCTTGGATCCCTTTATACGTGTTCTCCCACCTCATCCAGTATTATAAGTGAAGACTCAGTGCTGTTATCTTGGCAAAGGGGGGTGCACAAAGTACTAAATGCAGGGGTGCCAATAATTGACACATATGATTTTGAGAAAAATGTTTATTTTTATAAGGATTTTTTAATTTTAATTTTACCTCACTGAAAGGTTAGATTTCTCTCATAGTTACAGTGTAAGATCAATCTGATAAACAACAAAGACATTAATTCATAGCCTTTTTTGCTCATCTTTACCAAGGGTGCCAATAATTCTGGAGGGCACTGTAGCTGAAAGGTTCTGAATAGGTTTATATTTCAAACATTATAATGGACATTCTATAAGCAGTACTTTTCTTTTAAAAAAGTGTCCTAGTGTTGTCTAAACACTAGAATTTGTCCTGTTTGTAGGGGGCAATACAGAGGTAAGAAAATTTAGATGAATATATAGTTTAAGAGATTTTCTCTTAAACATATTGAACTGTAAGAACTTAACAGCAGTCACATCAGCATTCATTAGGTCAAAAAGTTGCCATTGTGTTTCATTTGATTCAATCTGTTATAGCCTGTAGTCTTAAACTGTTACCTGCCATGGACTTGAACACTGTTGTGGTTACTGTGTTGCAGTAACCCTGTGGACTTGAGTAATCCTGCTATTGTCAGCACCACGCCAAAATTCCAGGAGCAGCTGCTCAATGTCAGTGGTGTCCCACAGGAAGTCATTCAGCACCCCTGCCTCAAACAGCTGCCTCAGATATTCTTCCGTGCCATGCGTGGGATCAGCTGCCTGGTTGATGCTTTCCTAGGTAGGGTAACAGAAACTAGGAAGCAACTTATCTTCTCTGGGATCCATAGATCGGAGCAAACGTAAATATCCAATTATTGCATTGATTGAATAAATACCCTGTATGCAAAGCTATAGATTTTTATTTCTGTTGAAGTCCTTAACTTGCCAACAGACCTTTTTAGCTACATGTATTGTTACACAGTAAGATGCTAACATGACCTGTACATCCTGAGCCGATAATCTTGCTCCTGAAGCAGCACTTCTGACAGTGTCAGCAATTCTTTTCTGTTTATTTCTTTAAAATCCTTATGTACTGAACGTATGTACTGTATTTATGTTTAGGAGCTGGTTGGTTCAGTGTTTTTCAAAGACACTTTTTTAATGTTTAAAAAACATGTTCTCTTTCTTTCTTAGGAGTTGCAGTCTCTAGGAGAGAAATGCGTGAAAGACTGTCCTCTTATGGTATATATTTGTCATAATCATAGAGAAAGAACTATATTAATGTGGGTAGGAGAGTGTCTGAATGAAAAAGGTTGATTTCTGTTAATAGTAATTGTGGTTATGTGTTGTAGGTTGGGAAGGTGTTGTGCTCTGGTAATGAGTGAAGTAAATGCGCAGACTGAAAGCAAAATACATTGCTTTAGCCTTGTTACCAGATTTTACCACACTGAGTTATGAAGGAAAGTTGTAATGTATTGTGAAACAACATATTATTTTTCCCCATAAGTAAAATGTAAAATTGCAGGGCTCTGGACCATGAAGAGAATAAACTGCCCATGAGTTTGATTCACTTATAGCTCCCCAAATACAGTGCATAGGGTCTCTTTTCAAGTCCAGGTTACGTTCCTAAATAATATAACTTACAGCAAAATGTGCAGCAGCATTTTCTACAAGAAGAATCTTTAATGTTAGTTTTTGCTTTCACAATTATTTTTCATTTTCCATGAACCTACCTATTAAACCAACATCGCTTGGAATTTTTACATTGACTTACAATGTAAGTGCGAAATAGTGGGGCAACTTATACCGGGGACTGTCTGCACCTATAAAGTGTAATTTTTAAAATGTCATACTTTGCATTGTTACTTTCATGAGAAAGACAAAAAGAATGTTATGTTTTTGCCACCTGCTGACCTTTGTGAAGAGAGAAAACCCTTCACTCAGCTTTCTAATAGTTTTTCCCTTTCAGAGGGTTGATATTTATCGGTGCCAATGGCTGTATATCTTACAGACACAGACATTACTGCAACTGATTGGCCAAACATACTAGTATGCCTTTTTGTATATGTGTATATATATGTATGTTTGCTTCTTAATGTATACCTTTGTAAATAAACTATTATATCCGGCAAGAAAGTAAAAGGTTAAAATTCAAGGAGACTCCTTGGGTAGAGAAGAAAAGTAGTAAAATATTGAGTGTCCATAGGAGCTTATATAAGTAGATCTCTACGAATACCGAAGTTGTTTGGTAGCAAAACTGATGGCATAGGAAGAGTCAGAAATGTGAGATGTACAGTTTCCTATTGTTCTTCTATTAGAGTACAGTTGTCTCTAATAGAAAAGGCAATAAATTGGAAAGTATTGGTGCATGTCCTGAAGGCACAGTGTATGTTGGGAAATGAAGCTTATGAATGAGTACTACTATCATAAGATCATAAGTACTGCTGTTAGCATGAACTGAATAAGTACAAAGGGATGTTGAAGTGAGGATGTAATTAGCGGTGTAAAATAGGTCACTTTTAACTACTGCTGTGATTGTATGCATTGTATACTGTATGCTTAAAATGCTATGTTAAACAGTTATTTCTTTTTTTTTTCATAGGAGTAGCAGTTTCTAGAAGCAATATGCGTGACAGACTCTATTCTTATGGTACACTGAATCTGGACTAAATACCAATCATCAGATAGTAATAATAATAGTGTTTGGGTGTGATGGGTTAAATGTACATATGATTCCTACTGGTTGTGGCTGATGTAACGAGCAAGGCAATCACAGTAGTGATTGACAAGAAAAGATGTTGGTAAAAGGCTTTAGTAAGAATAGATATATGTATATGTATAGATATAAAATAGATATAAAAATACAGTATGTGTAGTTAAAATTAATTAGTCTTGAAGTTGCTCAGTTTTATTATGCTTCATGTACCTTACAAATTACCAGTCTTTTTAACTGTTCACTGGCAGTGAGGCATTTAATGTAATCTGTAGCTGGATATTCGGTTTGGAGAATACTGTATATGGTGTGACGGTTGACCATACTTCTTGGAGGTTCATGGTTGAAATAACTTAACAGAGCACAAATAGCTCAAAACCCAGATCTCAAGCAAGTGACTCTAGAGAAGCTGTTGTAGGTCACCATGTAGTCTCTGTATGCCATATACGTTTTACTAGAAAAACCTTTGGCCTTTAGAATAAAATCCCCAGCGGTTCAATCTGGAGTTTTTGGCATCAGGTTTAAATATGGATGTTTTTTAAAATAAAACCAAACTGTAATCTAAAGAGATTTTATAAGTCAAACAGTCTCAACTATTTTTTTTCAAATTCTAGTATCCAGTAATAGTTAATAAATTGGTATAGATCACAGAAATAACTTATCACAATACTGAATTTAAACTAAATGCGACACATTTTATCTTGCCTGGTGTGGTCAATTTGTTGTGTCAGTTTGAATTATCTTATCTGGGGGAATCATAGGGCACCTGGGATTGTCCAGAAAAAACAGCACAATGAGAACAAAACAATTGATGTGGAATATTTATTCCTTTCCATTATCACTGAAAATGTCCTAAATAACTTCTATGAGAATGGAAATGAATAAAATCAATAAAGCTTTAAATATAATATTTTTAATGTCTTGCTGCTTGGGATGAAACATTGAACGTATCTTAAATTGTTTTCCATCTCCATTTTTATGTGATTCATTATGCTTATTTTTATATTTTTTCTAATATGTAAAAAGTCCACTATAATGTCTTTCTTCCACAGGTGTCGCAGTGTCTAAGACCAATTTTCGGGAAAAGCTTCCTTCTTATGGTATATATATTAGTGCACCCAAATAATCAAAAGGAAGGTTTTGCAATCTGGGTTAAAGGGTTTGTAGGAGTTTGCAAAAAAAAATCTAATTCTTGACAAGGCAAAATATTAACAGATTTGCTTGGTGTTGGTTTCACCGTGGATAATAACTGACATTTCCAATTGAAAAAAAAGCCCAAAGGTTGTGTTTTTCAGTTCCTACCTGTACTGTATTATTCAAAGATGGCCACTCCAAATTCTTCTCAATAAAAAGGAATGTCTTAGCCAAAGGTTTCAATGTACATAAGATTTACAGTTTCTAATTGTGTGGATATTTTAAATCTGTAAGTAAGTGTTTAGGTTAATGGGAAGCTTTTGCTTTGGCATGCATCCATAACTACTCTGTTGTTATTATCATCATTTACAGATTGAAACTCCATCTGGTTTTGGAAGTAGATGAAATTGCAGAATATTTCTGTTTGAAGGGCTTTCTGTCCTGTTTGTAGAATAATCTTCATGTGTGGATTTAGAAGAACTACTTTACTTTTTATTCCAGATTAAAATAGTTAAAAACAACATTTATTAGCCTAGCAACAGCAAAATGATTCCTATCTGTGGTTCTGACTCATTCTAGATGGGGCTACATGCTTTAAGTCATCAATGAAATGAAGAGAATCCAAATATCGCCTTTTATGTCACTCCTAGACATGTCTCTTACATAGACAAATTACTGTACTTACACATTCTGTTAGTAGTGAGACAGTTAAATGTTTTGGCAGTAATGTAGCATTATGAGGTATGGTGAATGGGAGAAGAATATATTTTGGTAACTTGGAATTTTTGTAAGCCAAGCCTTTTATACGGAAATGTTCACATTTGGCACCTGGCATTTGCCAGATCGTATACACAAAGAAGTTGCAATCCATTATTGATTTATTTAAGGTAGTGTGTCTCTTACCTAATCAATAGCCATGTTGCATGAAAATGTTTTAAGTGTGTTTACCAAGCATGTACTTTATTCACCAGGTAAATCTAAAACTATATCTTTTCAAACATACCTTCAGTTGAAGAGTTGCACAGTGTTTTTCTTGATTTCCTTACAAAACCACCAATCCTTCAGCAGTGATTGCTGTTTGTCCAAAGCCTCATATCTGAAGACTAGCAGTTTGGATGCTTTAGACCCCTCTGGCTACCGTCTAATGTGGCACCATTTTTTCAGAAACCTTGTTTGGAAAAGACGTGGTAAATAGTATCACTGAAAACCATTAAAACTGAACATTAGGAAGCTTGAATGTATACCAAAATATTTTTGAATGTTAACTTAAATCTTGGTTTTGTAATTTAGCTTTCAAAATGTTACTGTTTTTAATACTTTAATGCTATTAACTCCTAAGATGAGTATCTTATCACAAAAGGTGTCATTCATTTCTTCTGCATGTAGTTTGTTGCTAAGTGACATTTTAAGCATTTTTCACCTTAGATGGTTATGCAAAGAGGGCTAAGCATGCATGAAACTGCACTTGTGGAAAGAGGCAACATTGTAATCATATTAATTTTGCCATTCAGATCAGCACTCTGGGAGAGGGATGTTTTCTGACACTGGGAGGCACATGTGATCAACATATCAAGGTTGTGTCCTTTCTTTTTACTGCCAACTCTTCCTAGGTATCTCTCGCCCCAGATCAGATAGTGCCCCACCTACTCCGGTCAACCGGCTGAGCATGCCTCCAGCTCCTACCACAACCAACACCACCCCACCGCACAGCCGAAGGCATCGCGCCGTCACTGTCAACAAAAACACCATCAAAACCACTACAGTAAGTGCAGCTCCAGCCTGACTACAAGCTGGATGGTTGCTGATAATGTATTCCAATCATCCTTTTAATCATAAAGATATTTAAATACAGTCGATTATTTATTTGAATGTTTTTTAAATAGAAATGATATAATCTCTTTATGGGATGGCATGGTGATACAGTAGTTATCACTGCTGCCCCTCAGTGCTAGGGTTCCGCGTTCAATTTGTAGGATGTAGCCGAGTGGAGTTTGCATGTTTCCCCATTTTTATGATGGTTTCCGCAGGGTGCTTTAGTTTCCTCCCACAGCCCCAAGACATGCTTGTAGGCTTGTGTGTGTCCTTCAAGGGACTGGTTGGTTACCGGGATAGGCTCTGGTTCCCCTGTGACCATTTGTTGGATACAGCGGTTAGAAAATGGATGGATGGATTGATGGTCTCTTTTTTAATGTTTATTTACATTTTTTACCTGATTAGAATGCTGTTAGGGGAACTCTCATTTTCAATTTTTTCCATTCCATTGCCATTTTTGTTTTTAGGATTCACACATTCGAGTCTGCATTCGAAAGTATTAAACTCAATTTGCAGCTAGGATATGAAGCTCCTGAATTCAACACATGCTAGAAATATATAATTTTTAATCCTATTCATTTGAAAATACTTTGTTTAATGCTGCAATTTATTGATTTGAAGAAAAGAAGAAAAATAATAAATAGCTTTATGTGTCTTAATTTGACTAATTTGGTCCTTCCTTTATATAAAAAATCTTGCCTTAGCAAGACTATACGAATGTGATGGAGTTTGTGATGCTCACATTTCCAAAACCTCTTCATCTGGTAATATATTAATTTCCTCTCCTAGGGAAGTACAGCCCACCCTTCCAAAGTGCAGCATCAAACATCAACAACTTCTCCTCTGTCCAGTCCCAACCAGACAAGCTCTGAACCTCGGCCACTGCCAGCACCTACCAGACCAAAGGTCAACAGCGTACTGAACCTCTTTGGCCAATGGCTGTTTGATGCGGCCCTGGTCCACTGTAAACTACATAATGGAATGAACAGGGACAACAGCATGACTGGTAAGAAAGTGTTTTAAGACCACAAAGTTAGGTTTTTTTATCTTATTTTTTTCTTTTTTTCCCTTTTCCTATTGTTTCCAAATTTCCTACCTGCAAGATTAACAGCTCCATCTGCTTTACATCTGAAAATGCAAGTGCTTATTAGTAGCTTCTCTACTTTTGCCAAGGTAGGGCATCAGGTTAACCCCATTCAGCTCAGAATCTGCAACAGCTTTTTATATTCTGCTGGATCCTAAGTAGTAATAGGAGCAACAAAAGACAATCTAAATCAATGCCTTGTATATCTTAATACCATAAGCTTACAGTAAATTCTCCAACTTTTTAGTGCCATTCACAAGATTTGTAAATATTATAAATGTCTGACAATGTTTTCAAAAAGGAAAATCAGCAACTTTTGGCTTGATTAATATGGTGAAAATGTGTTTGTCCATACTTTGTAAATATTGAAATATAGTGTGTTTTTACCAGTTTCAAACTTTGAGCTGAAAAACTTCAGATGTGTGGTGAAATCGACTCGAGCAGAAAATATTTTGTCTAGTTTTAATTATCTCATTTTGAATTGTCTTGGCGTAACATTAAAGCTTTTTTGTCTCATGTGCCTTCTACTTTGTATAACATAGCTGCTTTATTTATTCAGATGGGAGGAGTAAATTGTTCATAGCCATCATCTATCAAGGATTTTTTGTGGTGATTGTTAATTGTTCTGCATTCCATAACACCTCTGGGAACACTCACCAATGCTGCAGTAGCCAGTTCCTCCTGTGGCTTATCGCTGTACACTGTCCTGTCCCCATTGTGTGCTGACAACTGTCCAGCAGGCACTTTTTCTTTAGTCAAATTCCTTTTTGTTTCACTTGTTTTCACAAAAGAAGAGAAAAATATGTCCTTAGATAAAACTGCTAGACAGTTATGTATTTAGTTATTTAAGTATCAGCTTTGTTGATGTGTTCCTTCTCAGAAATGTTTGAAGCCTGAAGCTTTAGGAGCATTTTATGGAGACCAAATCTTTTTTTCAGTTATGGTTAGCCTCCTGGTATATATTGTATGAACAAATTTAGAAATGCCGGGTTGTTATATAATCTGTATTTCATTTAATTACTTTAGTATTCTGGTTAATAACTGGCTAATGAGTCTAACAGATCATACCTTTATGTTCAGGTGGGTAGCTGTGTCAGCATGCGTAGGATGCAAAGGAACAAGTAATAGGTGTGACACCTGAAGAAGGCTCCATGGCCGAAACATTGCGTTTTCTTTCTTCTCTTTTCAGCATGGAATAAACCTATTACTTGTTCCTTTGCTTATCTTCATGTTGTCAATGCTACATGTAATGATGATTGATATCCTCCTTTCTCTTCAGTTAGTCAAGTGTCCTGTATACTGCAAGCACCCAAAAATAATTTGCTGTGTTTTGCCTCACAGTGCAGTTAAATGTAGTTCAGGTGGGTAGCTGCATCAGCATGCATAGGCTGCAAAGGAACAAGTGATAGGTTTATTCCATTCCGCAGAAGAAAGAAAACGCAACATTTCAGCTGTGAAGCCTTCTTCAGGTGTGAGATGTGAGCCTTCTTCACACCTGAAGAAGGCTCCACGGCCGAAACGTTGTGATTTCTTTCTTCTGTTTTTCAGCATGGAATAAACCTATTACTTGTTTCAGTGCAGTTAAATGCCTTTCTTGCTGGAAGACACACTGGGGTGGACAGAACTTTATTGCAGGTCGCAAAATTGTCATGCCAATATATTACTGAATTAAAGGATTGTAGGATTGAAGGAAATTAACAAATGGTTTCTAAGGTTTGAACAGTATTGGTGGAATAAGTGTTTTTGTCGCTTTGTAGCGGTGGAAAAAATACATAAAATTGACCTGAATTTACCACTTGTATCAAGATATAAGTGTTTCTTGGGTTATGTCTAGAACATTTGCTTTTATGAGATTCCTGGCTTGAATTCAAGAATATCTCAAAGTATCAGTGGGGTAGGCCTGCTACTGATTCAGCTTGTTCAATGCACAAATACAAATGTAGAGGTATACTTTTCATACAGGCAACATGTCCATTTATCATCCGTACGTACTTTGTAGATAGGATGTCGGAGGGATGGAGCATCTTTTTGAGAAGAAGTCTTTAAGAGCCTATTGAGGCAGGCTTACCTACTGTAGGTAGTAGGGTGCACAGGTCGGCCTTTTTATTTTACCCGCACCCGCCAACAGTTGTGAGGAACAAACCCACACCCCCCCGACCCCATTTAAAATGATAAAAGTACTGACCTGAACCCAGTGTGAACCCAACCATTAGAAATTACACCAAACAATAGTGATGCATGGGTCAGCTTTTTTTTTACCCCCACCCGCCTGCAGTTGTGAGAAACGAACCCGCACCCGCCTGACCCGATCTAAAATCTTTTTGTTTTTATTCCGAGCCAGCCCGACCCGTGGGTTTGAGTCAACCCACGCATCACTAGTAGGTAGTCAGTGAGAGTGACAGCTGTGGGAGGCTTTACAGTGGCACTACTTCTAAAAGCCACCTGCTTCCCTTAAGACACAGAGCTGGTAGGACAGAGAAAGGAACCAAGAGAGCATTTCTCCTGAGTGGTATATGTTGAGATCCTTTGATTTGTTTCCATTTTTCTATAAGTTCAACATATGCAGAGGTGCAGAAACGAGCAGCTGGCACGGAGCTATGGTAGTGTCAGTATTCTTTTATCTGCGTAATTGTTGTGAGTGAGCAGACCTGATATGTGTAGCAGCAACTTATACAGCAGAAGGTGTGTGGCAGTTGTGGGGATCCATCAGCAGTTAACCAGTCTTATGTGAATTTTGTAAAGTGCGAGTAAAAGGTTATGCAAAAAAAGTGAATTAGTTGTCCAAAAAGTAGGAATGTTGCCAGGAAAGGGCTCATTCTACATGGAAAGTAATGAATGATGGAAGGATATGACTTTCTGCTGGCTTCTGGCAGTTTTTGAGAAGGGTGTTGCATCTTATTGGGTTATGTGTACCGAGCATAGGCTGACGGAACTGGAAATGTGCCTCTAGCTCCAATTTGAGTGTTACAGCAAAGCTATGAGTGTTTTATGTTGATTCTGATATTGCAGACTGATGGGGTACTGGAGGTACACTGGCAGCTGAGAGGAACCAGTCCTGTTCATGTGATTAGTAATGTTGATGTATGTAAGGGGCAGCCTGGTGATCCAGTGGCTGTACGCAGATATGAAGTTGAAGGGCAGCTTGGAGAAACACCAGTGAGCTAGTAGCTGCTAATGTGTTAGTTTTACATTGAGGAGCTAGGTGCTCCAGGACATCATTCTATTGTATAAATACACAGAGGAGCCGAGTGCTCCAAGTTAGTGATACAGTGAGGAGCTGAAATGCTACCAGACGCAGTTGATGCTGTGTCAGACCGCTAGTAAGGTAAAGTAGACAGCAGTTCTGGCCAAACGGGAGTGACCAGTAGATGATTTTACGCTGTTACTACCTGTGAGGGACCAGTATGTGAGATGGATGTTTGTGCCCTGGTGGTTTGAGTCCGTAAATAATGGGTCACGAGCACGGGCACATGACAAGCCTGACAAGCTTGTGAGAGGTAGGAACTAGAATATGGATCACAGAGCCTGGGAGAACTGTGAGTGAGTCATAAAACATAGGTCTGAGGCATGAAAAGGATATCGAAGGGATGGGGTGTTGTTCCACTGAGGACGGTGTAGTTTGACAGATGGATCTTTGAACCCTTTGCTCTCAGTTTTCCAGGCTGATAGTTAAGTCAGTTGGAATGTAAAACAATTAGGAGGTATCCTTGTTAAAAAAAAAAAAACACAGGTTGCCTTGAATTCTAGGAATTTCCCTGCACTCCCTACCATTATAAATGGGTTAAAATGTCAGACAGTTCAAAGCTGACCTGGACAGTGTCAGAAAGAGGCACGACTCCGTAGAAATTAGTCTAGAATAGCCCATTTTGACTTCAGTGATGTTTCTTTTTGGTAATTTGCAGGTCTTTGGCAAAGTTATGGTAGTCTTCATATATGTAAAACATAGCACACATATGTTTTATTAGTTCAGTTTCATTCATACTGAGCACAAGGGAGGCAAATTGTTGACAAGACTTAAAATTATATAAATCTAAACCCTCTTGATGCAAAAAAAATATATATTTCCTCTCTAAAGACATTTTTTCTGAGCTGAACGGGTTAATAAAGGGAATAATTAGTTTTAAACTTATCTTGAATGTTCTGCTGTCTTTCTTAACCTTTTTCTTGTTTTATCTGATTTTTCTTATCTATATATTTTTGCATGTGATTGTCCAAGTCCTGGCTGTTATAACCTGACTGCCACTCTTATATGTAGTTAGTTTGCTTCCATGCAAAGATTTTCCAGTACAAAAAAAATGTGAAAGGAGGCTGCTTTTTACATTAAAAACCTGATTTCATCATCTTTAAAGATATTTATATTACTGCTGTCCTTTGATTTGTTTCCATTTTTATTTCTATTATCTTGCAGCATCTTTTATCCAAATTCTTCTTTCTTATAAATCTTGTAAGTAGGAACGGTAGCTTCTATTAAATTGCAGTCAGTTTTTATTTTTTGTATTTGTTCATCGCCACCATTTTCCCTCCTATAATTTTTACATTTTTGTCATCTGGTCCTTGTTGCTATGCACTGATTTCTTGGGGAAAGAGAGCTATCCACTTCCTTCCTCCCTCTGTCTTCGAGTGGGAAAGATTGCTGGCCAGAGACCCTTCTGTCCTCATTAATCTGACCCACCATGTTCTACTAGTCTGTGATCACTTCATTTCCCCCAGGTTTTGCACTAACCATTTTTGTTTCTCAAAAATTATCCTATGTTGTTGAGTGTAAAGTTTTTTTTTTGTCTGATTTTCTTCCTTAATTGTTTGGTTTTTGTATGTGCCTAAATGCATGAAATTAGTGTCTGTCCAGAAAGTGCTAGTTATGTTCTGTTTTTAAAGACTCATGGGAACTGACAAAGAGACTTTGCTGATGTTTATTTTATTTGGCTGCATTCTTCAGTTGAATTCTTGAATCTGCAGAGAGTAATGGCATTGAAAGAATAAAAACAATGCATAGCTGACCTACATCTAAAGAATTTCTACAGTAGCATTCATATTACAAGAAAACAGTAAGTAACAATGTCAAGAAAACAACAGTGAGCATTCAGAATGCTCCCTGATTTAGAATGACTGACGCAATTCTTTGGGAAATTGATAAGATGTCTTCCTTTGTGTCATGGTGGACCATGGTGCCATTATCTTTACTGGGGACGCAAGAAGCACAAGTTTTGCTGTGAGTCTGGAAAGGACAAACAGCAGTACAACAGCTACTCTGTGCCAACCTGACTGACCTGTATCTGAATCTGGGAACTGTGGCACAAAATATGATTTTCTCATTTTGAAAATCACAGTGACATATGTTGTAATTGTAGCCTTAAGTGACTTAAGTTAAACTAGTTTTTAATACAGACACAAAGTACTGTAGAAGAACTTATAGATTTGTATCTCCATGGGAAGGAAAAATGTTTCAGCAGATAGTTAACTAAAATTGTGGGGACTCTAAAAACATCTGTAACAATCTACGTGATGACTTACCTTCACAGCTGTAGTATAAAAACTAAAGTAAAGTGTCACTGTAACCATACCTTTAGTAAAAAAATTACATCTGTGTCAAGCCAGTCTGACACATGGCTTAATATATGCTCTTTGCTGAAATTTGCTGCTATCACACTAATGCATGTCCACACGGAAATATGAAGCTAGTTTTAAGTCCTTTGGTACATTTGAAAATGAGCACTTTCATAGGAGTAAAATAAGTAAAGTTATTTTTAAAATCCTAGTTGAGCTCACGCTTTTGAAGTCTTTAATTAAAAGTTTTTGAGTGCATCCTCCAACTGTTTATGATCTGCTAACACTTATCTAGTGGCAGGATGAAGCCTTAAGTTAAAACTCAGCTTTTTTGCAAAATCTTTGTGTCAGAACTCCCTTTGAGCCACCCTGAGACTGAGAGTTGTCCAATTCAGGTGGCATTCTTTTCTTTGTCCTCAGCGATAGCAACCCAGGCTGGTGTGGAGCTCCGTCGAAAGGGTTCTCAGATGTCAACGGACACCATGGTCTCCAATCCAATGTTTGATGCCAATGAGTTCCCGGATAACTATGAGGCTGGGCGAGCAGAAGCCTGTGGAACACTGTGCAGAATATTCTGCAGTAAAAAGACTGGTGAAGAGATTCTGCCAGTGTACCTATCTAGGTAAATCATGCCATGCCATGTTAAAGAACTAACACCACTTAAGCATAAGGTTATCAAATCTATAGGTTATTTTATTTTCTATATCCAGAGATCTCAACCATTTATAACAAATGTAACGTCATGGAAGCCACTTTGCTTCATGGTTATGTCCTTTGCCCTACCTTACAGGAATATTGGATGAGAATATTCAGAATTTTATCTGAGGTGCTACTGTAATTGGGAAGGGCTGGGGAGGCTACAATTAGCCCACCTATGCTTCTTAGCCTATGGTTTAATCACTGCAAAGAAACTCATTCTTATTTTCTGGAAAAAGAAGAAGGTGGCCTCAGTGAAGCTTTAGCTCACTGAGCTGACTTATACACTGCACTTAGAGAGGATCAGATTTATTCTGTAAGACAAGTTCAAAGAGTTTTAGGAGTTATGGGACCCTTTAATTTCATACCTTGAAAGATAATACAATTGAACTATACATAAAAAGTTGTTTTTAAGACAATAGGAAGTACACCTTCGGGGCTGATTTTTATTTGTTTTGTTCTATGATTGTTTTGCTTTACCTTCTGTTACAGAAAAGTAAATAAAATATTTTAATATTATTTTGATGTATCTCTCAATATGATCGTGAGTACTGCACATTTTGTTTATGCAACACTTGTCTGAAGAATTTTTTTTTTCTGTCATCTAAGATTCTCAATTTTCTTCTCTTCAGGTTTGATATGGTTCTGATCCAGGGTCTGCAGATATCTGAATTTATCTGTCGCCCTGTCCTTGCCAGCATTATCCTCAACTCTTCTGCACTGTTTTGCTCAGATCTGAAAGGAATCAATGTTGTTGTTCCTTACTTCATCTCTGCACTGGAAACCATTTTACCAGATAGGTAAGAGCTGTAGATTATACTTAGGCATACGAACAGTGTAGCCCTAAGAAGCTAGGTGGTTAGGCGTTTTCAGTGCTGTTATTAGGATGTTCATTGTTCAAGTGCTGACTCAGTGTTTAGTTGTGTTACACAGAGCCTGTTACTAAACTGCCGTGTGCTCCATCCTTTGTGTGAGACATTAAAAAAAACCCTGTGTCCTGGTTTTGGTCATTTTAAATCAGTAGTTGTTGATGCAAAGTTCACTTTCCAGACTTGGGAAGTAACAGAAATAAATATAAAAACGTCTGCTGAATGACTTATTGCTACTGCTATTCTTGTTCTTTTTATTAAACTTTGTTATGCTTCTTAACCAATGGTAACTACAAATTTTGAATTTGTTATAAATACCTCTATTGATGGTTTTTAGAAAAATGGTTTTTATTTGGTACTTTGTGAAACAGCCAGCAGCCGTATCACCCTGCAGCTCTTAACTGGCTATCCACCCACCCTGCGGTCTGTGTAGGTCCTAATGCCCTGGTTTAGTGGTTGGGATACTATACCGTAGTGGGCGCAATCTTTCGGATGAGACGTTAAACCAAGGTCCTAACTCTCAGTAGTCATTAAAGATCCCCAGGCATGATTGTCCCAGTGTCTGGGCCAAATTTCCCCCCCTCAGCCTTGATATTGTCCCCACGTATGATTGGTTTGCACTTACCCTGCTATGGACTGGCGCCCCGTCCAGGGTGTACACTGCCTTGCGCTCCTTGCTTGCCGGATACGCTCCGGCTTCCTGCAACACCATATGGTATAAAGCGGTTTGGCAAATGACATGTCTTTGTGATATTTGCAGTTTCCTTTGCATTTATGCATTCAGAAATTTGAAGTAAACTTATTAACTTTTTTTACTGTCTGTAAACCGTCTATTGCTTGTGTTAGAACTATCCAAAATTGAACAAGGCGCCATGTTTATACATTCAGCTAAACAATTATTAACCCTATTATTAAACTAATAGTGATTCAGTTATTGTACCCATCTAAACTGAAACAGTTTACCCATTTACAGGTGCAATTCTGCTTCATCCCTATGTGTTGCCTGTCTTGCAGGGAATTGTCTAAATTTAAAGCTTATGTGAACCCCACTGAGTTGAGGAGGTCATCCATCAACATTCTGTTGTCAATGCTTCCTCTCCCCCATCATTTTGGAAATGTGAAATCGGAGGTATATTTTTCTGCATTCAGTTTAATATAACAGAAAGTAATTGTACAGTTCTAATAAATCACTACTCTTTAATAAAGAAACTCTATATGGGGCTTACAGTCATCTCCAAAATTATTGGCATTGTTGATGAAGATGAGAAAAAAGGCTGTATAAAACGAACAACACAGGTATTAAGTGCAGTAATTATTGGCACATCTTTTTTCAGTACTTCGTGAACTTTCACTTTTCAGGGATCACAGCACTGAGCTGTTTTCTATAATGTTTTATGAAATTGGAGGACACATTGAGAGGGATCTTAAACCATTCCTCCACACACTCTTGCTAGATGCTTCATATCCTCCGTTATGAGCTTGTAGACTGCCCCTTTCAATTCAAATTACTGGTTTTCAATGGGGTTCAAGTCCAGTCACTGAGATGGTTGGTTTAAAATGTTTATTTTGTGGTTAACATTTCCTTTGGGTTTTTAATGTGTGCTTTTGGTCATTGTCTTGCTGGAAGATCCACTTTTGGCCTTGTTTAAGCCTCCTGGAAGAGGTAATGAGATTTTTGGTACTTGGTAGAGGGTAGCGTTCATGACGCAGATGACCTTAACAAGGGCCCCAGCACCAGTGGAAGCAGAAAAGCCTCATAATGTCCATAAATCCATAAATATCCATTACAAATCCACCATCAGATTTTGAATTAGGTAAGAGGTTCTTTTATATATACACAAGCCTCTTTGGATACCAAACTTGCCTTTGGGTGCCCAACAGTTATCCTCTTTGGATAACTGGACTGTGATCAGTATAAAATTGTTTGTGTCTGGGAACTTTTAGTGACCTTCCTGTCCATTGGTGGTTCTTAACCTATGTGTTACTCATTGGAATTGTGTCCTGCAACCTTAACAGATTAAATTTAATGGCTTTTGGTTTTGTCAACCCTGCTACCACTTAAAACATTTTCTCTGTAATAGCAGTTCATACTGTGAAGTACATTAAGTACTTTTTTTCTTAGGAAATGTAATTTCAGTGGATTGTTTCAGTTTTTTGTTTTTTTCCAGGTTCTTTTGGAAGGGAAGTATAGCAATGATGACAACTCAATGCAGGACAAGGCGGTCACATTTCTCTCGCTGAAGCTCAGGCTGGTCAATATTTTAATAGGAGCTCTACAGACTGAGACGGATCCGAACAATACACAAATGATCCTAGGTGTGTAAAATGACATGAATTATATGTCAGGCAGGTGATTTGTTTTCTAGAACATAACCTTAACATTAAAACTTTTTTTTAAAATAATACATCCGTTTATACTGTTCAATTTTTTTGGTTTTATATGTGACTTTGATATGCTGTAAGTAGCCTCTGATGACGACATTTGAGCATAATTTTTACATTCTATTTTTTAGGTGCAATGCTAAATATTGTTCAGGATTCAGCCCTTTTAGAATCAATAGGGACTCAATCTGAATTGGTAAGAGCATTTTACCTTTTCTGTGTTTAGTACCTATTTTGTCATAACACAAGCACTGGAAAACAGGATCAGGATGTAATAGCACTATAAAATCCTTATTGGTGACAAACTTTATTTCATGGCTTTAATGAAAGTATATCTTTCAGTCTTTTTGTTACATGCATACAGAATAAGGTATTAATTTTCTGTAACAGTGTACAGTGGCTTGATTGTTGGTCCAGAGTTACTCATCCAGTAGAGGTCTTTGCTTGTAGTGTGTAATGAGTTCTGTAGATTGACAGTGGAGATCCAGGCTAAGATGTCTAGCTTTTCTTGGCAGTCCTTTGAGCTCAGCTGTATAAATGGGTTCAGTAATGGTCATCTCACTGCATTGCTGTGGTGTTGCAGGTTGGTGTCGAATGTGACCAGACGGCTGTAAAGAGCCACAGCCGAAACAGCAGTGGAATCAGCACAGCCAGTGGGGGCAGCTCAGAAGCCACCACTCCAGACAGCGAGAGGCCCGCACAAGCACTTCTGAGGGACTATGGTAAGGAAAAAAAAGATACAGTTGCTTCAAACATATTTATTCCTGTAACATTGTACTCTGTTGAAAAACAGGGCAGTTCTTTGTTATCTTGACAATCTTTTAAGGAGCCTCTGAAAGCGTTTTTGCTATGATAAAAAATGTGATTATTTGTAAGTTGAACCCCAGTGTCTTTAATTTTACTGATTGCAATCTAATAATAAATAGTCTTACACTTACATAGTGCTTTTCTGGATACTCCAGTTGTGTTTATTTAATTCTTTGAAGTATCAATTCAAATTGTGTTTTATACACAATTTACCCCATATACATATTCAAGGCAAAAAAGAATGAATTGACTATGAAAGCAAAATGGAAAGGTCATAATTACCCATATTCTTGTAGCAAACCTAAATTAATTTGCACAACATGAACTTAATGAGCCACACAATTAGTTGCGCTATATTAGTTATTCACATTATTTCAAAATATATACAGTAGTCACGACATTTGCGACGGTTTGGTGCTGAAAGCTTTCGCGGATAGAAAAATTATTCTGTAAGCAGCTCTTCCTCTATACTATATACAGTATATAATGCATTGCAGTATATAGTTGGTATGTTTAAAAGACATAAACAGCCCTCCCTAATGTGATAATTAAAGCACTGGCTTTACGTTAAAAAATAACATTCATCAGTTGAAACAAACAACAGTAATCACTGATTTACAATAATCTGCTAAAATAAATAACTTGAATCTCTCTTCTGCATCTAGTGGGTCCCTACATCTCTACATTCGTTTTTTTTTACAAAACTTCTATTGTCCTTGTAGTGGTAATGAGCACTGTAAAGTAGAGAGTTACACCCAGGCGGTTTAAAGTGTGATTGGAGCATTACTTTTGGTTTGTTTCTTATATAGCCGAATGCATAACAATAGTCTACTGTTATAGCTTGTTGTTGGCTCTGGTGTGCAAAATTCTTTAAGTTAAACAGAAGGGTTATTTTTACAATTGATTCAGACTGATTTCATTCCCCTCATTTAGCTGAAACGGATAAAGAAGTCATGCAGTAGTTATATGTTTTGGAAGGCGCTCTGTTTTATTAACAGACACTCCGACTTAAACCTGTGTTGTACAGTGATGTAGACATAGGTAATTTCATCTCCATTAAACAATGTGCTTATTGTGCAAAACCTGCTAAATTAGAAGAATTGCAGAAGGTGATAAACTGTACATTATTTACTGGAGCGCAGCTGAGTTCAAAGATGGAAGTCTGTGAAGTACCCCTGTTTAATGGTACCAAACATTGATGAGACGTCACTGTTCTGTACAGATTACAGAAAAGTGAATGCTGAATCTCCACCAGACATCGTATGTACTGTTTAACCGTATTCAAGGACCGATGCGCTGTTCCCATTTGTACCAGGGTTACTCCCTGGAAATCAGTTCTTTTTAACTTGGAGTTTGTAATGTCGGGCGCTCTGAACGAGTTAAGCTTTGATGCAGTATAAATAAATTTCTCACAAGCTATACTGTAGTTGTTTTAAAACTATACAACACCGCGCTGTTTGCATGTGGCAAGTCTTTGTTCAAGTTTTAAAACTACAGTATGGAAAAACGAGTGTTAAGAAAAAACAGGACATTTGATTACTTGTTGCCTTATGTTAAACAGCAACAAGGACAACAGAGCATGCTACTGAAAATTCCTTCCCCTACCCCAGAACTGTCTATTGTACATAACATTACACAGCAGGTGTTAACACTCCTAGCCTTTGTGAGAAGTACAGAGCTGCATTACATAAAGTGGCAGTGGAATATACTAGTAGGTAAAAGTTAATTCCAAGCTGGAAAGATAAGACACAATGTGTCTTCTCTATAAATCTTCAGTTAAGAGACTGTCCAGGATAATTTATTATCAATAATGTCTTCCATATTGTATTACGATTGGAACGTTTTTTACAAGTGTAAATCCACCTGTTTTCTAACAGCTTTATCCAGGACAGGTAGCAGTTTAACCCCTCCCCCTTCCCTATGCCTGCCTGACCTGTTCCCATTTTTAACCATTCTGTGTCCGAATCGCAGAATAAATTAAAAATTAAACATAAAATGTGTTTACAAAGAAAGTGGATTACAGTAATACTACCAGCTATATAAATACATATATTTAGATCCTTAAATTAATATAGTAATTAATTTCTTTAGATAAGCGATTCCATATTATATTCCCTATTTAGCAGATTCTAAAAAGTATGAGGTTTTTTACTGCAATAATAAGCAAGTATTCATAGAAAAGGTTAAAACATGGAATGCAGAGGACGTTTCAGCAATTAAACGGAGGTCTGGAACACCCTGTCTCCAAAGTAGATGTTTAATAAATTTAAGTTTGTGAAAATAAATCACCCCAAACAAAATACAATTTTAAAATACAAGCACTTTGAAATTATTTGTTATTGTTAATAAATCACTTTTATGAGCGTGTTATGATATTTAGAAATACCAACAAATTCAATATAGTGTCGATAATATTTACTATTTTAGTTTTTCAAAGAAATGTTTATTTGTTAAAAGAAAACTCATGACGAGAGCTGGGTTCAAGCCCCCGACCTCCAGCATGCAAGGCACACGCCTAAGCCATGACACCAATGCACCACTTAACAACTTAAGCTGTAGCTGAAAAGGGCAGGCAAAAAGTTTCCAAGTAATTGCGGGTGAATCAGTCAAATAGATGCAGATGTTTACAAATAAAGTGTACCTCTGTGATAATTTCAGCTAAAGATGCAGCCATTCAAAATGCACGGAACGCATGTACCGCGCAAAATTATCCACAGTTCACTGTGTTGTACCGCAGTACGTGATTGGCTGGCTAAAATGACAGACGGACACTCATGGTGCATTGGTTGTTAGTGAAATGATATAATCATTTAATCTCTTTACTGTTCATGTTTTAATCCGCTTAATATTGAGTATTTATATGGAATTTTACAACTAAAGGGAAATTTTAGTAGCTGAGCATAAAAAAAGAGGAGCATAATGCGTCTGAAGGTCATACATGATATTAATTTAGGAACATACACATATTATGTAAACTGTATATGGCTGGTATTGGTAGTTTAAATAAAAAATACACACCAGTTTCCACTTTCTTCCTAAACATTTTAAGCATTGATGTCTTTCATTCGGTTACATACTGTGGTTATTTTGGAAAAGTTTTTATGTGCTCCTTCTGACTATAATAAATGTATATACTTCATTAAAAAGTTATAATGTTGTAACACTTCCAGTGAATATTTGTGCTTGTTATCACAGTAAAAAACGCATACTTTTTATAATTAGATAGGGAATATACTATGGAATCGCATATCTAAAGAAATTAATAACGATATATAATTATAATTATATAGCTCAAATTAACACAGTAGTACCATATCTTTGTAAATGTCTGCATCAATTTAACTCATTCACCTGTGATTGTGTGTGGTGTAATGGCTTAGGCATGTGACTTGCATGCTGGAAGTCAAACCAAGCTGTCACCATGAGATTTCTTTTAACAAATCAACATTTCTTTGAAAAACTAAAATAGCAAATGTTATGGACACTATATTGACAACTTTGATATTTCTAAATATCGCAGCATGTTCGAAGCTAAGTGATTTATTAATAATGAATAATTTCAAACTGGTACTGTCCTGCCACTACAGTATAGCTTGTGGGAAATAAATTTGTCCTGCATCAAAGTTTGTCATTCAGAGCGCCCTACATTCCAAGCTCCAAACTTTTCATTTGGTCTATTGCTACAATATTGACAGCAATGTAGTTAAAAGGAACATGTCAAAATGTTTCCAAAATAACCACAAGTGAATGAGTTGAGAGATTTGATAATAGAGAAATCATAACAATGACCTTGTGTTGCTAATCATGCATACCCAACTGTACTGTAATCCACTTTATTTGTAATCACGTTTTATTTTTAATTTGACTCATTCACACATGATGAATTGTGAGAGAGTGATAGATGAAGACAAGATGGAGGTTGTTGTCAACACTAAATTCCTCAGAATGCTGTGGGGAATAATGTCAGTCACCTGACCAGCTGATGCACTGCATCAGAGAGAATGACTGAAGGATTAGCCCATTAAGAGCGAGTTTTTTCTAAAGAACCTGAAGGGAAGTAAAAATGCCGGCAGTCAATGTGGTTATGTATCAGGAATGTTTGAAAATGTTGCAATAATTCTACAGTATATGCTTTTGGGAAAACATTCGTTTTCGAGCAGGTAATTGCTCACTTCTGCTGCCATAGAGTGTTTTGGAATCTACATGCTCTCCCCGCATAGTTATCGACAATGAGAATGTCTCTGGAATAGGCATACTGTATAAATGATAAAGCGGAGGCTGTGGAGAAAAAATCGCAATGGAAAGCAACAGGTTTGATATGTACAGTAAATGTGACACCTGTGGTGCGTCGAGTGCATATCCTACAGTGTGAGAGCATTTGCAAGGCTATTAAAAAAGGTTGATTGAGTTAACAGTCTGGGTGTGGCGAGTTTCAACTGTTTCCTGCCAGTCTTGGGCGAAAGGAACCTGTCTTTCAATAGAAGGTTCGCCTATTCTACTAGTACATGAGAATATGGGGGGAAGGAAAAGTGCCTGTGGTAATTTTTTTCACTGACAGACTAAGTTGTGTTGTGTTAACACAAACTCTGCTTAACAGATCTGCTTGTAAGAGCAAGGTATCTTTCTGCTATCTAAACCATTTTTTACAGCTTTTAAAGTCTCGCAGTGTTTGACTTAGGCAGGAACATGTCATTGTATCTTATTTTTTATTTCATTTTTAAAAATTAATGTAAGGCAACCAGAAATCAAATGTCTTTGTGAGTCTTTGTGTAAGCTGTAAGTTCTTTTTACTTCTTATTTAAACATTTGAAACACTTTAATTTTGTAAATGCAACACGCATTCCGTACAGAAATAAAATGTTTAAAACATGTTTTCTACAGGTGTTAAGCAGATTAGCAGGTTGCTGACAAAATAGCGCACCATCCAGGCTGCAATTGAATTGGGGATCTGTATTCTTCACACCCTATGCATGCTTACACAGCTCACTAGGTGAATTCTTGTACTTACAAATTGTAAATATAATGTTTACATTGTGTTTTTTAAATTTTTCACTTAAGCATATGGAGGAGTGTCAGCTGTCAAGGAGAGCACCCCACCGACAGACTGACAAAGCAATTGGGAAGTGTTAACTATCCAGTCATTGCAAGCCACTGCTGCAGCCACAAATAAAAAATAAACTTTTTTTTCTCCTGATGGTAACTGTAACAAATTGTCACGTTTCACCTCCTTGCGAAACAATCATGACATGCAGGTGTGAAGTAGAGTTAACAGCTTCAGATTTAAAAGGTTAGTAATAATATATTCTGTGTTGCATTAACACAACGTGTCTCCTCTATAACTCCTCAGTTTACAGAGAAATTCCACCAGAGACTCACGCCATTGTCCAATAATAATCTTCTTGTGTCTAATTTTTTGTTAAGCAGGATTTGTGCGATAAGCACATTGTTTAATGGGGATGACATTACCCACGTCTATATCGCTGTACAACACAGGTTTGAGGCAGAGTGTCTGTTAATAAAACAGAGCGCCTTCCAATACATATAACTACTACATGATTTCTTTATCAGTTCCAGCTAAATGAGGGGAATTAAACAAGTCTGAATCTCGGAATGCCAATTGTAAAAATAACCCTTCTTCCCTCCTTTGTTTAACTTAAAGAATTTTGCGAAGAATTCCTTAATCACAATACCATCACTTAATTTACCCAAATACACAAATTCTTGCCAGAGCCAACAACAACCTATAATAGTGAACTATTTTTATGTATTCACTATATAAGAAACGAACTGAAAATAATACTCTGATCGCGCTTTGGACCATTGGGTGCAGTACATGTCCATTACCACTACAAGGACAGTTTTTTTAAAAGAAACGAATGTTAAAATGTTTCCAAAACGTCCACTTGTGATTCTTTAGCTGCTTAGTGACGCGATTCCGTATTCATATAACTATCAAGTGATGTTAAATCACTACATTTATCCTTTTATAATAACAGCAAGTGGTGTTCTTACTATGTATTCTTAGAAAAGGATAAAACATTATAACTTTTTATGAAGTACACAATATAAGCTTAATAATGTTAGAACAAGCACGTTAAAACCAGAACCCACTAAGTTACCAAGTTAAAGACTTTGATGAGTAAAATATTTATGAATAATTAAATGTATTTATGATGAAGGTGGAAGGTTGTGTCCTTTGTCCAACGGAGCAATCTTGCTTTTATAAAATATGCCGACTTTTTAACGTTTAATGATTTACATGCTATAATACACAGTTTACAATTATTAAAAGTCTAAAGAGTATACAACTTAAATTATTCACTGGAAAAAGATTGTCTCTCTGCAGTGACTGGGAATTGAAACCGGGCGTTTTCTGGAGACAGCTTAAATGCTGTACATGAGACGTTAAGCTTTAATAGCTTCCACCTAGCGGTTTTACAAGGTACTTCTGGATACTATTATCATAATTCGATTAAAATGCGGTATGATGTGCCACGCCTACATAATTTTAACACAGCGTACTCCGCGCATTTTGAATGGCTGGATCTGTATATGAATATAATTATATCATTATTTAGTTCTTTAGATCCATGATTCCATATTATAATCCCTATTAATCCAATTCTAAAAAGTATGCGTTTTTTACTGCAATAACGAGCGCAAGTATTCATAGAAAAGGTTAAAACATGAACTTTTTATGAAGTATATAAACTTAATATAGTCAGAAGGAGCACGTAAAAACCTTTCCAAAATAACCACAATATGCAACCGAATGAGACTTTGATGCCTATAATGTTTATAAAGAAAGTGGAATACTGGTGTGCATTTTTTATTTAAACTACCAATAACAGCCATATACAGTTTACATAATATGTTTATATTTCTAAATTAATATTGATTGACCTTAAGATACGTTATGCTCCAGTTCTTTTTATGTCCAGCTACTAAAATTTCCCTTTAGTTGTAAAATTCCAAATTAATATTCAATATTATGCAGATTTAAACGTGCGCAGTAAAGAGATTAAATTAAGCAATCGTTTCACTAACAGCCAATGCACCACAAGTGTCGGTCATTTTGGCCAGCCAATCACTTACTGCAGTGTAATGACCTAAACTGTAGATAATTTTGCGCATTGCAGGGTTTTACCTTGCATTTTGAATGGCTGCATCTGTAATTGAAGCATATTGGTTTAAATGCAAAGTGTATTGTGTAGTGCAAAAAATACAGCATAAGTTACTCAACAACCTTATTAGTAAAATGAGCATTATAAAGCAGTCTGTGGACAAAGTTATTTGGATTTTTTTTTATTTTGCTCTGTGACAGTAGTTTGTAACGAGTAATTTTATTTCTGCTTGTGAATGAACACTAATTTACCATTTCTTCCTATAGGAGTTTCCTTTAACAAATTGCAGTTTTTACCTTTAACAGAATGCAGTACAGTATAAGATACTACATGTTAATAATATTACATTTAATTTACTATGTTTGATTTTAGTCATGGGTGACATGATGGCACAATGGTTAGCATTGCTGCCTCACGGCCTGGGTTTAATTCCAAATCTGTTTCCAAATTCCAATATGCTTTGAGTTTGTATGTTCTTCCTGTCTTTGCGTCCGGATTTCTCCCACAGTCCTGCATCTGTTGCTTGCCAGGATAGGCTTCATCTCACCCATGACTTGAATTGGTTGATCGATTAGAAAACGGATGGATGGATTTCGGTCATGCATCTCAGCATTTTCTGTGCTGTAGATAAGATGTTTTGATTTGTGATTTTAAATTGCTTTTTAAGCTTTTTGTTTTTTCTGCTTTCACTGGTCTTGTCATAGCGCATTGATAAAACAACTTTTCTTTGCATATGTAAACTAATAGCAAATGAACAGTACAAACTGTTTGATAATTTATTTGTGTTGTGTGTTGGAATAATACTGCATGTAGTTTAACAATGATCATACACTGTGTCCTTCCCTATTTGCAACTTTACCAAAGTTTTAAGGTAATATGGACAATTCTTCTGATGGCCTAAAAATTAACATGTCTAATATTGGTTAGATTTTATACATTAACATTCTTACCGCCTGCAGTGTATTTATGGTTATTAAGATATTTCCAGATGCAGTTTTCATCACAATATACCATATTAAAAATGTATTCTATATAATCTTTATCTAAAGATGTAATCTTGACCATCTGCAAGACAAATTCAATACAAAGACCTCATGTGCAATACTTCGGGAGCTTATCTTATTGTGCTGCGCAAACTTTAAATTTTATATTAATATATTATCTACTATTTTAGTCTAATTAGAATTTCAAAAAAGTATATGGCAGCTTCTCTATAACCTTCTTATTTGATGAGGTTAGATGGTACTATGGTATATGGATGCCTGTGGTGATCTCTTAAAAATACAGCTAATAATAAATTGGTGTATTAGAATCCTTCAAGATATTTTGGAGTACACATCTTAACGAGTTTAAGGAGGACAGATGTGTTCAGTACCGGTTATATTGTAAAAGGAAATAAGAGACATTCTTCAGAATGTCCTTCTCAAAAGACTGGCGCTGAAAAGCCTGCATGATAGTACCTGTGGTATTTGCCATAGGTGGTCGTGTTGTAATTGTTTGCTTACTGGCTGAGCGTGCCTGTTGCTTGTTGGATTGCTTTGCTTGTAGTTACTAATACTTAGTTTTCCCTCTCTGTGGTGTGTGGTATTGGGGTTATATCATAGCTCTTCATACAGATACGGCTGCGGGGCTCCTGGTCCGTAGCATCCACCTGGTTACGCAGAGGCTGAACTCTCAGTGGAGACCCGATATGAGCATCTCACTTGCAGCGCTCGAGCTCCTGGCTGGTTTGGCTAAGGTAAGAAGAAAACACAGTGGTAAAATACAGTAAAACCTCAAGGTAAGCTGGTTCTATATTTGCGATTTTGCCTATTCGCATGAAATGTTTCATGACCACTTTTTGCTGCAGACCATATCCACAGGCTGCAAAGCAGGTGTGTAAAATGCAGGCACCCACTTCTTCCTCTTCTTCATTCTGAACATGCATCAGTCTCAGTAGTAAAGGATACAAGGTTAACAGTTTATGTTATAGTGCATCATGGGTTGTGCTTTGGTTATTAATTTTCCTTCAGGAAAGCATTAGATGTGCATGGTTTGTAGTACTGTTATCAAAGCAATGTGGGTGTTGTGCTGTGAAATAAAAAAGAAACACTAAAAAAATCCTTTGTGTCATAGTCCATGTCATAGTCTCAGTTTTCACATGGAAATTTATAAAAGACAAAATTAGATGAAAGAGAATTAGACAAACTGCAGGAGAGTGAGTGAAGGGAGTGGGTATATTTAATTTACTCATTACTGTGCTGTAATAAACTTTAGTTTCAGTACAGCAGTGCTTCATTTATAATAGTAATCAAAGCAAAATGTAAACAAAATTAAAAATGAGTTCACTAAAAATGAAAAAATCTAATACAACCTAATCTATATCATAACATTGAACTAATGTATTTGTATTCATTTCAAATAATTTGAATTACAGGGGGAATGATATTACTTTTCAAATCTTCATTTTCATAACTTATTTCAGAAATGTTTTAAAAGTTATAACAAAAAATATTACTACAGAAATGCTTGTTTCATGATTTGCAATACCATTCCCAATTTTCCCCATATGATTTTAAGACCCATATTTGCCATTTATATCCCAACCTTTGCAAATATCAAGATTTGACTGTAAATTCCCCATTATATGAATAAGTATTATATTTTGCTATACTTTTTCACTTTTGTGATCCTTAACCCCAGCTTTTAAGGGGACCCATTGTATTTTTCTTGTACTAGGGGAAGGTTTATCAATTCTTAATAATTTGAATACCTAGCAACAAAGTATCATGTATTACTTTATGGAAAATACTGTTTTAAAGCAAGTGTCGTTCTGTTACTCTTCAATACCTGTAATGTCTCTATAATACATAGAAATCTGTGTTGTTTATATTAAGCATTATTGCATGTCAGTTCTGCATTTATCAGAAATTAAATTTCTAGAACCTTGGCTCTGCTGACACTTATTTCTAATTTAAAGACTTAATGTTGTCCCTTCATTGTACTGAGCTGTTTATCAGTCATTCAGTAATATACAGTAATAATGTGCATTACAGCTAGTGATAGTTCAAAACATCATGCAAAAATGACTCGGGAATGTTCACAACCAGCTTGATTAACTTGCCTGGTTCTTTAAGAAGCACAGTTCATTTAAAATATTGATATCTTATTTTAATAAAAAGCTTTGTTCTTTTTAATGTGGCTCTGTCTTTGTCTGAGACACAGGTGAAAGCTGGTGTAGAGAGCTCGGACAAGAAGCGTGCCGTCAGCTCTGTATGCAGTTACATTGTGTACCAGTGCAGCCGCCCAGCCCCACTGCACTCCAGGGATCTCCACTCCATGATTGTGGCAGCATTCCAGTGCCTGTGTGTCTGGCTGACTGAGCATCCTGACATGCTGAACGAGAAGGCATGTGCACACTCCAGACTTTTTAGAAGTACATTTTAATATAAGTCATATACAGTGGCTATCAAAAGTATTCAGTCCCCCCCCCCCCCCGGACTTTTTTGCATTTTATTGTATTACAATATGGAATCATCATAATGTATGTATTTGGGAGTTTTTGCTATTGATTGACAGAAAACATTTTTTAATGGCAAAGTGAAAACAAAATGCTGCAGATCATCCTAATAAATTATAAATATAAAATGGAAAATAACTGACTGCAATCTTATTTATCCACTTTGAGAAAATATTCGGTAGATCCACGTTTGGCAGAAAAAACAGTCTTGAATAAGTTTCTACCAGCTTTGCACATTTAGATGCCTTTCTTGTTTGCTAAGTTGCTCAAACAGCAATTTTCAACTACTACCACAGATTCTCGATTGGATTGAGGTAGCTCTGTGAACTTGTCTCCCCTACAAATAGCACTAATGATGAAACACACTGCATTCGTTTATTGCTGCTTTTGTGCTGTTGAAAGTAACATTCATGCCGCTTTCGTTACCAAGGCATAGCACCTTATTTTTCTGAGCCATGGCGTCACTCAGCCCCCCTACAAAGGCGCAGGAGAACTGAACCAATCTTATTCGTTAGTGCTGCTTTTGTGCATGTTTTTGCCATTGAAAGTAGCGTTTGTACTTTTTTCCTTCCTGAGATATAGTGCCTTCTTTTTCAGGGTGTTACGTCACTCAGCCCTCCTACAACTATGCAGGAGAACCTAACTGGTCTCATTTGTTTGTGTTTGTGCCATTAAAAGTAGCTTCCCAGCCTCTTTCCTTCCTGAGATATAGTGCTTTCGTTTTCCGGCTGCTGTTTTCACCTTGAAAAGTGAACATTAACAAATATTAGCATTTTTTTAAAACAGGCTTTAACTATCAAATCTGTAGAGGTAATCAGTTACTCATTGTGTACTTTTTACATGAAAAGTCAGTTCAAATGTTGATGACAGATTCAACCCTTCTTTTGAGCCATTAATTTAAAAAGGTTAGAACTAGTACTTAGTACTTATTTTTTAGGGGCACTATTTACTAAATTAATCTAGGTAGTTCATAACACATCTGAAAAACAGCATGGAATCTCTACCATTTCATACATACAGACCTTGGTAATATTTGAAAATAGTACCAACAGTACCATTACACAAGATGTAATGCAATAGAGATGGGTCATACAGTTGCATTTCTACCAGAGTGAGCTCCATGAAGTTGGCCCTGCTGATGTATCAAAGTTTCCCTACAACCATGCTTAACAGTAGGGATGGTATTCTCAGGATGATGTTCACTGTTACTCTTGCGCCAAACATAGCACTTACCGTTGAAGCCAAAAGGGTTAATTTTGGTTTCGTCAGACCATACAGTCTTCTTCTGTTTGGTCTTAGATTCTCCCACATATCTTCTGGAAAAGTGTAGTGGAGTTTTGATGTGAGTTTTTTGTCACTGTTCCATAAAGCCCAAATTTGTGAAGTACTTAAGCAAGTGTCAATTATCATTTACACAGTTTCTCCCATCTCAGCAATGGAAGTCTGCTTTTCCTTTACAGTTGTCCCAGGCCTCTTGGTGGACTCCCTGACTAGTACACTTCTTGCTTGGATACTCAGTTTTTCAAGACACCCAGAGAGATATTTATTCTCAACTCATGTGAAACACCATAATTGCACACAAGTGGACTCCATTTAACAGTTTGTGACTTCTAGAGACATTTGGCTGCACCAGAGCCTGTTTGTGTGTTATAGTAAAGGGGATGAATGCTAATGCAATCACTTATTTTCTGTTTTATATTTATAATTAATTTAGGAGGACCTACAGAATTTGTTTTACTTTGACATTATAGAGTGTTTTTATGCCGATCAATGGCAGAAAATCCAATTGAGCCTATTTCCTATATTCTGTATTGTAATATGTAAAATGTGAAAAGGTCTAAGTTAATACTTTTCATAGCTAACGTAAGCCAAGAACACACTGCATTTCAGTTACCTTTTGGCTTTATTTGGAAAAATAATGTAAGTTACTCCGTATTGTATTTTATGCCATTCTGTCTTGTCTAGTTGTCTCAGTGAGTTATCTATGTGTTTGTGACGGTGTTTTTTACATTGTTGTGTTCTCAGGATTGTTTAATAGAAGTGCTGGAGATTGTAGAGCTGGGGATATCAGGAAGCAAGTCAAAGACCAGTGACCAGGAGGTGAGGTACAAGGGAGACAAAGAACACAACCCTGCCTCCATGAGGGTAAAGGATGCAGCTGAAGCAACCCTTTCATGGTGAGCTAACATCTGGAAGTCACTTTGTTTCATATATATACAATGCCAAAGCAGACGTTTGTGAACCCCCAGTATTATGGGAGTTTTAATTTCATACCATAAAACCCTTTTTACTCAAAACTGGTCTATTCTTAAATAACTAAAAGGGTTTATATTTACCAATTCTGTGCTTTTGAGACAATGTTGTGTAAAGCTGAAAATGAATAAGAATTAGTATATGTGAAAAAATACATGAATGAATACCATGAAGTTTATTTGAATAATTGGGGATAATTAGAATCAGATGTTTAAATAATTTGTTAAGGTTAAATTTGGTTAAAATGTAGGCAGCCCTGTGAGTTGTTGGTTTTGTCTTTACCATATTAGTTCATGTAAACATGCTACAAGGTTTCGTAGGTCCTTAATTCATGCAAGTGAACTCTTAGATGTCATGACTTAAGAGCTTTGTAAGAAAGCATGGTCCAATATTCCTGAAAGCAGATCCAAGAGACAGCTAAACAGTTACAGGAAATGTTGCTGTACCAATTACTGATTTTAAGGATTCATACTTATTTACGAGGATATTTATTGTTGGATTTTTTAATTCAAAATATATGTCTTTCTATCATATGTTTTATCATGTTATCTTAATCTGTTATTAAGGTATAATTGTTATACATCTAAAACATATGAGAATATGGGACAACAAAGGAGGTCCAGAAACTTGTTCTCTGCACTGTACAGGCATTACACAGATAAAATTGATGTTGAATGTGTAATTTCATCATTTGGATTAGAAATAACCACTTTCATTACTTTTTCTTTAGGTACCTGCATAATTATTGCCTGCTTATAGATGTCTGTTTTTAAGGTGTATTTTTGTCATCTACAAGGCTCCCCATTACTTTGTTTCCTGTTGTCTTTATAAGCTTATTTTTCTGTTTGTTGTTGTGTTGCTGTTCTGTGAAAGCATCATGCAGGTGCTTGGAGCCTTCCCTTCTCCCAGTGGGCCTTCCTCTCCGTGCAGCTTACTAAATGAAGACACACTGATAAAGTATTCCAGACTGTCCTCCACAACCAGACATAACTTCCGGTATTTTGTCCTGGATAACTCAGTCATATTAGCCATGCTGGAGCAACCCCTTGGGAATGAACAGAGTGAGTGTGCCTGCTTGGGCAAAAAACAGCTAGGCTTGGAGCACTCCTCATTTAAAGGGGAAATTGTATTAAAAGGGAGAAGCATTGTATTAAAAGGACCAAAAAAAGGGATTTTGGAGTGGCAAAGATGCTCACCTGGAGTGTAATCTGGTCCCTATAGTTGGACAGTGAATCTTCTACCATTCACAATACGACTAAAACAAGGATTCCCAGTTTAGTGGCACAAAAAATGGAATAAAATGCTTGTGGTGGACAAGCTGTTTTCTTTTTGACATGCAACAGTGGTACTTGTGACCTATACTTGTAAACACATACTTTCTTATAAGCCTTAAAACAATTGATAACCTTGACATATGCTCTTAAACATACATAAGCATACATATGCAGTAAAATATACATAATCACCTAGCTCATGCTACTCATAGCAGGAATATCATTTCTTTTTGGAGAAACAAATGTAATTACATAAATTCTAATCACAGTATTACCAGGACAGACAGTCCTGTGTGTGTTTAAAAAGCATTAGGTAATGATATTGCTGTGTGCATAAGGGCTGAATACTTGTAAGTGCACATTAAATCTCATTTAATAGGGTTAACTTTTAATTTTAGTCATTTGATGTTCCTGATTTATAGTTTACTGGTAAGCTAGGGTTTCATAGTCAATTGCTGCACTATGCTCCTTAGCAGATCCCTGCCCATCAGTGACAGTGTTGATACGAGGGATGTCGGGGAGACATGCCTGGACAATGCAGCTGTACCACCAGCCCAGAGGAGGAAGGGCAAACCAAAAGGTAGGTGATTGGCTCTGCACTGTCAGTTATTGGGCCACTATGCTGATTAAGCTCAGTCCTTCAATGTTGAAGGGAAAGACTTTGAAAGTGGGTACTTTTATATTACCATCATGTGGGTGTTTAGGAATAGTATTGCATATAAATTAAAATGTGCACAAGGATTTCTACAGATGTCACTACAGTTATTTTTGACTTCATATATATGTGGGTTATTGGCAGTTCTATTTAAGAATGTCCCTAGATTAAATATGGGATTCTTTCCAGTCAATGGATTCTCTTTGTGTAGGTGTTTGTTCCAGAGAGTCGTCCAACCCCCAAAAATGATGTTGGTGTAAAGTTTAACGTTAAACACAGACCATTCCCTGAAGAGGTAGACAAGATTCCGTTTGTGAAAGCTGACCTAAGCATTCCAGATCTGCATGAGATTGTGAATAAGGAGGTAAGAGGAAGAGTCACTTTTCCACATCAATAAACCTAGGATTTCACTCACCAGAATACTTTTTGAATGTAAGTCCAAAACCTTACTGTTACAGCCGATAGATTGTAGAGGATTACAAATACATAGGACTGTAAACACATACTTCATAGTACTATAAGCCTCTCTATTATTTTTTCAGCTGATTTAGACTTTTCAAAGGATACTTCTTTTCTTATTACTGTTCTTATTACTTTCTTCTAAAAATATCAATGTTTCTTAGTAATGCCGCTAATGTAACATTGCAGATTTATTTGCGGAGGTTCAATTCAATCCATTTCAATTCGGAGGTCCTGTAAAGCTGTTAACTATACAGATTGGATGTAGAACAAAACACTTAAGATTTAAAAGGAACCTTTTAGTGCAGACTCTTTGCATAGTCAAAACATAAATGAGTTAACAGAATTTTCAGGTAAATAAACAGATATTGCTATAAGTGTATATAGACCAGATTGTCTTTTGGCTGACAGGCTGAACAATTCATGACAAGTACGACAACAATGAAGTACAGTGATCCTGAAGTGAGTTGTGGATAATCTGTCAGTGAGATGAGGGGTTAAGATTCACAGGACTGTTTTCTGCTGCTTCTCAAGCAACATAACTTTTGCTCTTTAATTTTAATTTTGTACATATCGTGACTTCCCAAAGCAAAACAAAATGGCTCGCAAATTACTTTCATTTCCCTTTTTAATAAGTTTGTTAGTCCATCAGAGCTCTTTTCATTGTCTGTCCTTTATCCAAAATTCACTCTTGTTTGCAGAGGCCTTTGCCAGGAATATCTCGGAAGTGCTGCGCTTCAAGTTCATTGCAGGCCTTACTATTATGAAGGAGCAGTTTTTTGTATTTTAATTAAATAAGAACATGGTCCCCGATAAAATAAACATATCTCAATGCATGATAATCAAGTTGGGTTGTTGCAATCAATTCAAAGACATGGGTCTCCATCTTTTTGGGGAGTTTGGGTGATTTGTGTGCAGGATATCTTTCCTTCTGGTGGCAGTCACACATCTCTTACCTTGTTAGGTAGAAGAGGAATCTATTTTTTAATTAATTTTAAATAATCTTTTTGCCTTCAGCTAGAAATGCAGCATGATAAACTGCGTAATGTGATGGTGAAACAAATGGAGTACGAGACGGCTGTGGAGCGGCAAAGCGAAGACCGCTGGAGAAATAAGACCTTTCCTGACCCCCTCATAGACTGCAAACCCCCTGCTCCCTCGCAGGAGTTTCAAACTGCCCGCCTCTTCCTGTCACATTTCGGTTTCCTCTCGCTGGAAGCACTGAAGGTACAGAAGACATGGGGGGAGGTGCTGGCTTTTCATGGAAAAGTGTCTCAAATCTTGTAGCTGTCATGAAGCTACATGAGCATTTCTGACTCAAAATGTCATGTTTTAAGTAGAGAATCAGAAAAGGCTACAACAATATGTGCAAGTTTGCATACTTTTCATGTTTATATTTTTACTGTGCATAAATAAATGATAAAGCACCTAGTTCTAAAATGTAATTGTTGTGTGGCCAGAGCTTGTAGATATTGTCCATTCAAAGTAAACTAGAAACAGTATTTTTTTAATATTTATTTGTAATGTTAAATATCTCCATCTCAAATTATTAAATAATAGTGCAAATTACTTAGTTCTCATGTTTTGGTATGTTTATTGTACAATTGTTTTCAAAATATAAATGATTCTTAGCTAAAACAGGGACAATGAAAATGTCCCCTGTCATTCTCCAGGACCCTGGCAACAGCCGATTACCACCTCACCTTATTGCACTGGACTCTGCCCTGCCAGGATTCTTTGATGACATTGGGTACTTGGACTTGCTGCCCTGCCGCCCCTTTGACACTGTTTTTGTATTTTACATGAAGGCAGGACAAAAGAGCAGCCACGAGGTGAGAAAGGTCCTGTGTTACAAAACTCAGTATAGCTTTTTCCATTCCATATGGAAAGTTAGATACCTACTATTCAAAAAGGAATTAAAAATCACCTTCGATTTTTAAGATAAAACCTGTTTAAGTACTGACAGTGACTGAAGTGCTGTGTTCTGTATGATTTTATTATATTGCTGCCGTGTTAAGTCAACAACAAAGAAAAAAGGAAGTTGTAGTTGTATTGAGATGTCATGGTTAGGGACATGCTGTAAATGAGCTCAGTCTGTTCTGTTAAAACATTAACCATTCTTTTCGGCTATGCTTCAGATCCTGAGAAATGTTGACTCATCAGCAAATGTCCAATGCCACTTTCTGGAGTTCTTACTGTCTCTGGGCTGGCCTGTGGATGTGGGGAAACACCCTGGCTGGACTGGTAATGTGTACACTAGCTGGTCATTAAACACCGGTAATGGCAGCGAAAGACAGAACCAAGGTGAGAGTCATAGTCACTGCTAGTTTTTAGTCTTAAAAACCATGGTTTCAAATAAAGTGGGTCACATTAAATTAGGTTGAACCTCATTTTACTGGTCAGTTGTTCTTCTCCATAATACAAAGAAGTTCAAAGCCACCCTCTGTTCTTTAATTATAATAATAATCATCATCATCAGTCATTATGCTTATAATAATTGCTTACACTTATATAGCGCTTTTCTGGACTCCACTCAAAGCGCTTTACAGGTTATGGGCACTCCCCTCTGCCACCACCCCACCTGAATGATTTAGTGGCAGCTATACATCAGTTCTCAGTGGTGTGGGGAAAATGAAACCAGGTCATAGTTGGGGATTATTAGGTGGCCATTTAATATCTATCAGACAATAGTCCTGAAAGGCTTGAAGTGACATTGAGCTCCGGGGTCATGTCACTTGCCAGTTGACAGGGATTTCTCAAGCAACAGTGCAGAATTGGCAGAGCACCACCGTTATTTTACCAGCGCTCTGTTTTCCTGGACCACTGCAGACTTGCATTTCTGCTTGCATTTCTGTTGGTGAGGGGTACATTTCCCCCCCATCTGGTAGCTGAAACTCCAGTATGGTGCTGCTTTATCTGTATTTGGTGACTTGAACGTGAGCAGGTCAGAGGAGTCTGCATTCATTGTTCTCATTCTCCCCTATTTGTGTTCACAGGGTTTTTAGCCATAAGGTAAAACATGAAAAACACAATTGGCTATTCCAAAGTATATTAATTCAACAAGATATTGTTTGTGATGTTAATGGCCTTATGCATAGAAAGCTTAACACCTGAAACATAATTTGTTCTATGTTTCAACATGGCATTAGCCTTGGCTTCTTTTTTTGTTGCTGAAGCCGCTTCCCACTTGAACAATGATGGTGATTCTAAATTTGTATAAAGAATCAAAGGTGCTGACAGTGAAGTGCAGTTTATGGCAGCCCTTACATGCTTTTTTGCTCTACAGAAGAGGCAGTCACTTTAGAGGATACTGCTGGAGGTGTTTTCAATGGAGAGAAGAAAGTGCTTTACTACGCGGATGCTCTCACTGAAATAGCCTTTGTGGTTCCATCATTAATGGACTCTTCCGGTGAGGATTCGGGGTTGGATTTGTTTTAGTGCATTACAATTTAGTATTAAAAATGTTTCAAGAATGTCCATATTTCTGACTGTATTTAACATCCCTTTTTAAAAACAAAATCCATATAATCCAGTTTATTATTTAAAAATAATGATTTCTTAACCATTGCAACTATAAATTCAAAATTCCATATAAAATGTTTATTCTGAACCAGTACCATTCATAATAAGTAAAAGATTATGTATATGCAAAGTGCCAATATTTATTTTAATAACATTGTTTTTTGTTGTTTTTGTATTTTGGATACAAAACAGCTTAAAATTTAATGTGTATACATTTAACTGATCTATTTTAGCTTTTAATGGAGTTCTCTGTTTTCACTCTGATCAAGTAAAATAGCATTCAAAATAATCAAAATTGATGATCTTGTCTTTTCAGCTGATTCGTCAGAGAACAGCTTCCCTTCAATGGAATCAGATTCCCAGATGGATCTACTGCCAAGTTTACTGAAACAGTCCAGTCTCACACTGGAGCTCTTCCCAAACCACTCGGAAAACCTCAGCTCAAGTCAGAGGGTAAGTGCTCTGAAGAGGATTTTCTCTGTAGTCTTGAGCCAATACAGGTTTCTGACACTTCATAAATGTAGAAATATTTCCTATTTTCAAAAGCTTAGTAAAGTCTTGTCTTCATACAATATACAAAGATAATTTGTAGAGGAACTTTTCAGTTGTTTTAGTGATTTATGTACTTATTGAGTGGTCACCACTGTAATCGCTTGTCCGTTTACAATAAATGTAGTTTAATTGTGTCAGTGCTAATAGGGTTTATATTCTTTTCATTGATTATAAAAATACTTGTGCTTAGTATCACCAGAAATCCCATAATTCATGCTTAAGGCAGGGTTTTATAAAATGTATTTAAGTATGCAAAGTGAAAAGTACGTAATTTAAAATATCTGATCTAACTCCCCAAAGAAGTCCAAAAATGTTGCTCCCTGCAGAAGAAAAATCCAGTGCAGTGATGTTGTCTTATTGGTGTTAGAAGCTGTTTTGAAAATACTGTATGTTTGCATTAGCTGAGTCCCACAGTGAAATCCAAGAAGATGCCTCCAGGACGGACAGTGCCCCCACTGGGCCCAGAAACCAAAGTGTTTGTTGTCTGGGTGGAGCGCTATGATGACATTGGTAAAATTAAGTTTTTTTTTACTTATTTCTTATCCAGAGATCCAGAGTGAATACAAGCTTGGCTAAATATTCAGATACTCTAGAATCTTTAATAGATGTTAAGTATATGGAATATTTGATAGCTTCCTTCATTGTATATTTACAATGAAACTGAATGCTTTTAGGAACTCAAATGTTTGTTCTGCAAATCATGCAAAGGTAACTTATTTCATTTTCTATTTCTTACTCATTACTCATTCACTCCTTTGGTTATTGTGATCAGTTTTCTGTACCCTGTCATGCAGAGTCTGTTTTTTTTTCCAGAAAACTTCCCTCTTTCAGACCTCTTGGCAGATACAAGCACTGGAGTGGAGGCAACAATGAACAGCAGCACTTCACTCAGGTATCCCATTCCCTTTGGAGACTTGGAAAAAGTGAACCAAATGGGTCTACTGTTCCCTGAACTGCAATAGTATACACAGGAGGGTGTTTCATTGCCTCAGTGCATTACCATTGAGAACCACTGTTGAAGTGCAGGTCTTTTGATGGCTAACACACTCTTTTCATCCCTCTTCTCTGTCTTTCTTTGTAGGCCAACCATGTCAGAAAAAGATGTCCCTGTTATTTTTATTCACCCTTTGAAGACTGGCCTGTTTCGGATTAAGCTACATGGAGCTGTGGGAAAGTTCAGCATGGTTATTCCTCTGGTGGATGGCATGGTCATTAGCAGGAGAGCTTTGGGTGAGAGCATCAGGAGTTGGAAATGCTGGACCAATATACAGAACAAATTACCTTACTGACTTCTTTTAAAGGGGAATTGCAGTCCCAATTTTCAGACCGTTATAACTCGATAACAAAATAAGTATCGCAAAATTGTGAATGAAGTATGAAACCATGAATTTTGAGAAACTACTGTATGGTCACCATGTTGCCACAGGCCCAGGCGAAAGTGAGAGTTTGCGAATTGTGACATGAAAGTGTCCCTTTTTGCTCACTAGTCACTGTAAGCAAATGAGAAATATAGTCTCATAACAACATTAATCCTTTGACTTTTTGAACTTGCATTGATAATTTTAAATGATGCCTCACTGTTGAGCATTTTTCTGTTCAGAACGTAGTGGTCGCACACAAAACAGAGAATCAGCAGAAATTTGAACTGTTTCCATGAGAGATGGGTAATAAACACAGGCACTGATGTTGGTCCCATTGACAAATGATCTTCTTGATGAGATTCAGTGGTGATGTACGATCAAATAAGTACGGGTTAAGCAACAGACATTTCTCCTTAGAAATATTCAAAAATGATCTGTATGCTGAATTAATATATAAGTAGTATTTGTCAGCAAAACCATTTTGGGAGTCAATATGCTGAATTCAAATCAGCACTTATTGCCAATAATTCATTATAATCCCGAAAGTTTCTTTTTCTCTGGAAACTGAAGCTAATATTAATTAAAATTTACACTAGCATGAAAAAAATAACCTGTTTCTATACATTTATTTGTTCTGGCTTTTTTTCAGGCTTTTTGGTCCGACAGACCGTGATTAATGTTTGCCGAAGGAAGAGGCTGGAGAGCGATTCTTACAATCCACCCCATGTACGGAGAAAACAGAAAATAGCTGAGATTGTCAATAAATATCGCAACAAGCAACTTGAGCCCGAGTTCTACACCTCACTGTTCCAGGAGGTGGGGTTAAAAAATCTGAATCCATGACACGGACAAAATGGACAGCTCAGTTTCTTTCTAGATTTTTAAACTCTTAATTTTATCACTACTTGGTGGTTGTGCGTTTTGAATGCAGAGATAAACAATGTGTTCCATAGGAAAAAAAGGCACACCATCACGGCCATGCCAGCCAACTTAATGTCCTGGTCCCGGGATCTTAATCCTAACCAGATCCCTACACGGAGGACCTTCAATCTGTAATCGTCACAGTACTCGATAGGGTGAGAATTAACAGCTTGATAGCTTCATTTGAACACAGAAAACATCAACAAACAATAGTAAAAATAAAAATTGGACAATGTTGCAGGGTTTTGTTAGTCAAATAGTGCAATTCCACACAACCTTTCAAGTGGCCTTTTAGGACCAAATCATTTGTACAGAAGTCAAGCATTGTCACTTTTCCCAAAGAATCCAGTTCAGTCCTGCTGTTGGTCATCTTATCTTATTGTTATTCATGGAGCAGTTCCTGCATAGGTCTGTCCTTTGCTTGACATTCTTGATTACTGTAATTTTGTCTGTTTTGTCATTTTTGTTTGTCTAGCATAAATGGAACAACATGTAAACACATTCAGAGTGTCCCTGTAAATATAAAAAGGGCCTTGACCATTCACAATTACTAATATACATCTAATGGTACAGTGTTAATGTTTTCTTCCTCTTACAAGGTCATGAGATGAGACACCACACCAAGTCATCTTTAGGACTTTATTTTTTTTAACACAATGTGACCTTCTAGTCATTAATGTGTCCTATTTTTAAAAATGGTTTCAGACAGATGGAATTTTTCTTCAGCTCTGTTGATTTTCTCAGGTTGTTTATCTGAAATAATTTCCAGCCTTATATGGTATTCAGTGCACATTTTAAAAAAGGAAACCTGCCTTTCAGGGATCCTATTCCATTTTAGTTGAAAAATGTGTACTGAAAAAACCAAACACCAAATAAGTCAGAAGGTGTGAACTCATTGCACAGAGCTGCAAAGGCCAGGTATTCCCTTGTCTTGATCTGATTTCCCAGTTAAGATAAAAAAATACCTTTTCTGACCGATAAAAATACTTATTTATTTCTGGAATTATGGATCTCCTATCTTACCCAGTGATATTCAATAATCACGTTGCTTACCAAGGAGCAGAACAGACACATTATTTTGTTCAGGAACTGTCAGACTATGACACTGTATCATTTTTATTATTCACAGTCGTTGACAGTTGTTTGTCGATTAGTACTAACAAAGTGGACAGCATTTCAATGCAAGCAACCCAAGTCTTCCTTCTTCCTTCTTATGTCTGCTCAGATCCTGAGTAAGAAGAGTAGCAATATTTTTTTTGATGTGGGAATGCTCCTTCCATAGTTTAGGAACAGTTAAAATCAGGTAATGCATCACCCCTCAGTACCTGTTTCAGGCCGTCAAGACCATGTTTTGCTTTTTTATTTTTTTCATTGACCAATTTGATCTTTCCTTTAATACTGTTACCTATGAGCTTTGAAACCCCCCTGTTTTGAGCTTAGATGATCCTAATAGTCCATTTCACCACAGAAACATCCCTTCCTGATTATGCTGTTTGTCACTCGTATCTTTTGTTAACATAGCCACGGTGTTCTGTTGTTGTTTTTAATGTGTTAAGATTGAAACAGCTTTTAAATCTTTTCACTTAGGGTCTGCACGTTGCATATGCTTTAACAACAGTTACATTTGTAGACGTGTTAACAGACATTGTTCACATTGATTCAGAACATATATGAATGATGTTGCTGGTGCTTTAAAAAATGTGATCACTTTAATATATCTATGAACTGCATTTTGTTCAGTTTTAAATTATTAAATTTAACTGCTTTTTTGCAAGTGTATTGAGAAACTTCTTTTTATCCTGTTACCACTGGCACTTCAACTTGATTATGTACTTAAAAGACAAAAGCAGTTCACTTATAGCATCCTACAAGGTTAAATGATGAATGATGTAGTGTATATTTACAGAACCATTCATGCAAAGTGTCAGGAAGAAAACCTGTGCTTTTCATACTTCATGAGCTATTCAGACAAAGGGCCTGAGTGAAGTGAAGTATTTAAATTTTGTCATGTGGATTTATAATCCGGAATTATAATTACAAAGGATTTATAAAATATTCAAGGGCTTAAATCGTATTTGGATAAATATTTTGTGGAGCTGTCACCAACATGACCATCAGTAGCACTGCCTTTACCATGCTGGAATCCCTCTCCTGAACCTGTTCTGTTGGTTATGTCTGTATGACCCCCCAGTGGATTTTATGTCAACATTGTCAAGTCTTTCTCTTGTGTGTTCCAAATATGCTGTGTTATACCTAGAAAGCAGAAAGTGTTCTTGGTGTTCCTACCCAGATTCCACCTAATGTTCTTAAAAAGAGAAGTTAGAACATTGAGATTCAATTATTGTTCACAATTTTGGAGCTTTTGGCCATTGTGAGGGTGTGGAGCTGGTATTTCCATTATGCAAAAGCTTTCTCTGACTGGAAGTATACAGTTGAAGTTTTTATACTGTTTTAAGGTGGTTTCAAATTGCTGGATAAGTCAAACACTAAATCTAGTTAAAGGCAATTATATTCAGTAAGGTTTTCTATGCTTAGTGAGAGTAAAATGTGAAACTTTAGACTGTTGAATTATCTTCTGAAGAAACAAAAGTATATTTGAAACGGAATGTGTTCCACTTTGGTCATGCACATATGGCTTTAGACTGAGCTATAATATTAAAGTTGTCATGTGTGTCAGAAAATATCATGTACAATCTTAATCTCAGCATATTGCATAAACGTAGTTTTTTTCTGTTATGTTCCTATAAAAATAATTCATATGTTCTCTGTAAATATTGCAGGCTTTAACTTGAGATGTATAGAAATGGAGGACTATCTGTAAATATAAAGATGTGAAGTATATTTCATTTGTCTGTATCTCTTTATTCATTAGGAAAGGCACAAAAAAGCTTGTTTGTATTTATGCCAATTATATATGTGCCCAAATGAAACACATTGGATATTGAATGTAACACATGTATTGAATAAAATTTTAAAGAACTTCTTGTCATACAGAATGGCATTGTGGATTTTGTCTTTCTACACCAACACTAAACCCCTATTTCTGATGTTTTTATTGTATTTGAACTCTTGGTTATTACTGAAGTAATAACTTTTCTGATTTTATTGTTTTTGTCTCAGTTAAAATTAGCACAAAATTGTACAAGTCAGTTTGTGACCCAGTCGTCGCTAGTTTGAGCTCTATCATCCAATTGTGATCTGTGTTCCCCAGGAAACTACACAGTTGGCTGCACAGCTCTGGTGTGGCAGGGGTGTTCTTAGTTTTCTGCATGACCATTTACCTGTTTGTACCTGTGAGTTTGCAGTACAGTCAGTAAAAGCTTTATTGCATAATAAATGATTATTTCTTTAGGGGTTTTACAATGCAAATGGGGAAAAATGATTATATAGTTCTATATTGTAGGATTTGCAACATAGACAACCTAAGGTTTTAGAAAAAAGTAATCTAGATAGATACTTTATTGATCCCTTGAGGGAAATTGCAGTGCAACAGCAGCTTAAGACAGACAGTGTAATCAATGATAAAATAATATTACAATACAATCAGTACAGTGAGAAGTGCACTAAGATGCGTTGCTCACAGTCCAGAACACACAAAGAACAGAACAAACCAGAACAGTACACAAAAAAGTCATATTGCACAATATGACTATAAATATAAATGTATTCCACAGGTCCTTGGCATATTTTGCACAAAAACAGTTTTAAAAGGGAAAAGAAAAAGAACAGATGTATCAGTTTACTGTTCAGTCCAGAAACAGGTCACTGTCAATGTTGCCTCTGCGCAAAAACAAGGTGGATGAGTTGTACAGTCTTGTGGCAGAAGGCAAGAATGACCTCCTGGAGTGCTCCCTGTTGCACCGTGGATAGACTGAATCAGTCTATTGCTGAACGTACTCTTCATTTCTACAAGCATGTCATAGAGGGGATGGGAAACGTTGTCCATGATGGCCTCTAGTTTGGACACCATTCTCCTCTCAGCCACTACCTCCAGGGGGTCTAGGCCAGACCCAATGACAGAGCTTGCTCTCCTGATGAGCTTGTTCAGCTTGTTAGAATCTGCACTAGTTTAATCTGCACTAAAACTGAAAAATTGGTCCATCTAGTACACTGGTTTTCAAACTTTTTGGACCAAGTACCGCCCCTGATCAAACCAAAGCATCCAAGTACCACCTACAAGTACTCTTCTCATAGGAACCCCAGAAATTCTCAATAACCAACATGAACGTGTCTGCATGCACACACTCGCATACACATATAATAAATATTATAATATTAAACTTTAGCACCAGTGTTGAGATTTTGTCAAAACATTGTTTTCACCTCAAACAAACGCGTTTTGGCAACCTTTGGCATCCCACTGTAACTGTTGTGTCCAGAAGTACATACTGAGTCAGCTCTCAACAGCAGGGCTGAGATTTTGTCAAAACGTTGTTTTCAGCTCAAACAAACACGTTTTGACAACCTTTTGCATCCCACTGTAACTGCTGTGTCCAAGGGTGCGTACTGAGTCAGCTCTTAAGAGCACTGTTGAGAGTTTGTCAAAACGTTGTTTTCAGCTCAAACAAACGCTTTTTTGGCAACCTTTGGCATTGCAACGTAGTTGCTGTGGCCAGAAGTGCATTTGAGTCACCTCTTAACAGCAGTGTTGAGATTTTGTCAAAACGTTGTTTTCAGCTAAAACAAACGCGTTTTGGCAACCTTTGGCATCCCACCGTAGTTGCTGTGGCCAGAAGTGCATTTTGAGTCAGCTCTTAACAGCAGTGTTGAGATTTTCTCAAAACATTGTTTTCAGCTCAAACAAACGCTTTTTGGCAAACTTTGGCATTGCACCATAGTTACTATGGCCGGAAATACATACGGAGTCAGCTCTTAACAGCAGTGTTGAGATTTTATCAAAACGTTGTTTTCAGCTCAAACAAACGCATTTTGGCAATCTTTGGCATTCCACTGTCACTGCGGTGTCCAGAAGTGCGTACTGAGTCAGCTCTGAAAAGCAGTGTTGAGATTTTGTCAAAACGTTGTTTTCAGCTCAAACGAACGCTTTTTGGCAACCTTTGGCATTGCACAGTAGTTGCAGTGGCCAGAAATGCTTTTTAGTCAGCTCTTATCAGCAGTGTTGAGATTTTGTCAAAACGTTGTTTTCAGCTCAAACAAACGCGTTTTGGCAATCTTTGGCATCCCACCGTAGTTGCTGTGGCCAGAAGTGCATTTGAGTCACCTCTTAACAGCAGTGTTGAGATTTTGTCAAAACGTTGTTTTCAGCTCAAACAAACGCGTTTTGGCAACCTTTGGCATCCCACTGTAACTGTTGTGTCCAGAAGTACATACTGAGTCAGCTCTTAACAGCAGTGTTGAGATTTTGTCAAAACGTTGTTTTCAGCTCAAACAAACGCGTTTTGGCAACCTTTTGCATCCCACTGTAACTGCTGTGTCCAAGGGTGCGTACTGAGTCAGCTCTTAAGAGCACTGTTGAGAGTTTGTCAAAACGTTGTTTTCAGCTCAAACAAACGCTTTTTGGCAACCTTTGGCATTGCAACGTAGTTGCTGTGGCCAGAAGTGCATTTGAGTCACCTCTTAACAGCAGTGTTGAGATTTTGTCAAAACGTTGTTTTCAGCTAAAACAAACGCGTTTTGGCAACCTTTGGCATCCCACCGTAGTTGCTGTGGCCAGAAGTGCATTTTGAGTCAGCTCTTAACAGCAGTGTTGAGATTTTCTCAAAACATTGTTTTCAGCTCAAACAAACGCTTTTTGGCAAACTTTGGCATTGCACCATAGTTGCTATGGCCGGAAATACATACTGAGTCAGCTCTTAACAGCAGTGTTGAGATTTTATCAAAACGTTGTTTTCAGCTCAAACAAACGCATTTTGGCAATCTTTGGCATCCCACTGTCACTGCGGTGTCCAGAAGTGCGTACTGAGTCAGCTATGAAAAGCAGTGTTGAGATTTTGTCAAAATGTTGTTTTCAGCTCAAACAAACGCGTTTTGGCAATCTTTGGCATCCCACCGTAGTTGCTGTGGCCAGAAGTGCATTTGAGTCACCTCTTAACAGCAGTGTTGAGATTTTGTCAAAACGTTGTTTTCAGCTCAAACAAACGCGTTTTGGCAACCTTTGGCATCCCACTGTTACTGCATTGTCCAGAAGTGCATTTTGAGTCAGCTCTTAACAGCAGTGTTGAGATTTTCTCAAAACATTGTTTTCAGCTCAAACAAACGCTTTTTGGCAAACTTTGGCATTGCACCATAGTTGCTGTGGCCAGAAGTACATACTGAGTCAGCTCTTAACAGTAGTGTTGAGATTTTATCAAAACGTTGTTTTCAGCTCAAACAAACGCATTTTGGCAATCTTTGGCATCCCACATGTCACTGCAGTGTCCAGAAGTGCGTACTGAGTCAGCTCTGAAAAGCAGTGTTGAGATTTTGTCAAAACGTTGTTTTCAGCTCAAACGAACGCTTTTTGGCAACCTTTGGCATTGCACAGTTGTTGCAGTGGCCAGAAATGCTTTTTAGTCAGCTCTTATCAGCAGTGTTGAGATTTTGTCAAAACGTTGTTTTCAGCTCAAACAAACGCATTTTGGCAATCTTTGGCATCCCACTGTAACTCCTGTGTCCAGAAGTGTGTACTGAGTCAGCTCTTAACAGCAGTGTTGAGATTTTGTCAAAACATTGTTTTCAGCTCAAACAAACGCGTTTTGGCAAACTTTGGCATCGCACTGTAGTTGCTGTGGCCAAACATGCTTTTTAGTCAGCACTAATCAGCAGTGTTGAGATTTTGTCAAAATGTTGTTTTCAGCTCAAACAAACACTTTTTGGCAACCTTTGGCATCCTACTGTAGTTGCTGTGGCCAGAAGTGCAGTTGAGTCAGCTCTCAACAGCAGTGCTGAGATTTTGTCAAAATGTTGTTTTCAGCTCAAACAAACACTTTTTGGCAAACTTTGGCATTGCACCATAGTTGCTGTGGCCAGAAGTACATACTGAGTCAGCTCTTAACAGCAGTGTTGAGATTTTGTCAAAATGTTGTTTTCAGCTCAAACAAACGCTTTTTCGCAACCTTTGGCATCCCACTGTAGTTGTTGTGGCCAGAAATGCTTTTTAGTCAGCTCTTATCAGCAATGTTGAGATTTTGTCAAAGCGTTGTTTTCAGCTCAAACAAACGCTTTTTGGCAACCTTTGGCATCCTACTGTAGTTGCTGTGGCCAGAAGTGCAGTTGAGTCAGCTCTCAACAGCAGTGCTGAGATTTTGTCAAAACGTTGTTTTCAGCTCAAACAAACGCTTTTTGGCAAACTTTGGCATCCTACTGTAGTTGCTGTGGCCAGAAGTGCATTTGAGTCAGCTCTCAACAGCAGTGCTGAGATTTTGTCAAAACGTTGTTTTCAGCTCAAACAAACGCGTTTTGGCAACCTTTGGCATCGCACTGTAGTTGCTCTGGCCAGAAATGCTTTTTAGTCAGCTCTAATCAGCAGTGTTGAGATTTTGTCAAAACGTTCTTTTCAGCTCAAACAAACGCTTTTTGGCAAACTTTGGCATTGCACCGTAGTTGCTGTGGCCAGAAGTACATACTGAGTCAGCTCTTAACAGCAGTGTTGAGATTTTGTCAAAGCGTTGTTTTCAGCTCAAACAAACGCTTTTTGGCAACCTTTGGCATCCTACTGTAGTTGCTGTGGCCAGAAGTGCAGTTGAGTCAGCTCTCAACAGCAGTGCTGAGATTTTGTCAAAACGTTGTTTTCAGCTCAAACAAACGGGTTTTGGCAACCTTTGGCATCCCACTGTCACTGCTTTGTTCAGAAGTGCATTCTGAGTCAGTTCTGAACAGCACTGTTGAGATTGTGTCAAAAAGTACTTTTCAGCTTAAACAAATGCATTTTGGCAAAAATTTGGCATCCCACTGTAGTTGCTGTGGCCAGAAATAATTTTTAGTGAGCTCTTATCAGCAGTTTTGAGATTTTGTCAAAACGTTGTTTTCAGCTCAAAGAAACGTGTTTCTACAACCTTTGACAACCCACTGTGTTGCTGTGGCCAGAAGTGCATTTGAGTCAGCTCTTAACAGCAGTGTTGAGATTTTGTCAAAACATTCTTTTCAGCTTAAACAAATGCATTTTGGCAAAAATTTGGCATCCCATTTTAGTTGCTGTGGCCAGAAATGCTTTTTAGTCAGCTCCTATCTGCAGTTTTGAGATTTTGTCAAAACGTTGTTTTCAGCTCAAACAAACGCGTTTCTGCAACCTTTGGCAACCCACTGTGTTGCTGTGGCCAGAAGTGCATTTGAGTCAGCTCTTAACAGCAGTGTTGAGATTTTGTCAAAACGTTGTTTTCAGCTAAAACAATTGTGTTTTGGCAACCTTTGGCATCGCACTGTAGTTGTTGTGGCAAGAAATGCTTTTAAGTCAGCTATTATCAGAAATGTTGAGATTTTGTCAAACGTTGTTTTCAGCTCAAACAAACGCATTTTGGGAATTTTCACATCCCACTGTAACTGCTGTGTCCAGAAGTGCGTACTGAGTCAGCTCTTAACAGCAGTGTTGAGATTTTGTCAAAACATTGTTTTCAGCTCAAACAAATGCGTTTTGGCAACTTTGGCATCCCACTGTAACTGGTGTGTCCAGAAGTGCATACTGAGTCAGCTGTTAACAGCAGTGTTGAGATTTTGTCAAAACATTGTTTTCAGCTCAAACAAACGCGTTTTGGAAACCTTTGGCACTGCACCGCAGTTGCTGTGTCCAGAAGTACATACTGAGTCAGCTCTTAACAGCAGTGTTGAGATTTTCTCAAAACGTTGTTTTCAGCAGACATAAACATGTTTCTGCAAGTTTGTTCACCCCCATGTAATTTATGGTGTAGTAACAGCACACTTTTCAAAACGTGTTTTTCAGCCCGAAATAAACGCGTTTTTCAGACTGCTGAATTCCAATGTAACTGCTAGGCTCAGAAGAGCCCACTGACTCATCTCTTAACCCCAGTGTGCAGAAAGTGTCAAAACGTGTTTTTCAGCAGAAATAAACATGTTTCTGCAAGTTTGGTCACCCCCATGTAATTTATGGGGCAGTAACAGCACACTTTTCAAAACGTGTTTTTCAGTCCGAAATAAACGCGTTTTTCAGACTGCTGAATCCCAATGTAACTGCCAGGCTCAGAAGAGCCCACTGACTCATCTCTTAAACCCAGTGTGCAGAAAGTGTCAAAATGTGTTTTTCAGCAGAAATAAACATGTTTCTGCAAGTTTGATCACCCCCATGTAAATTACAGGGCAGTAACAGCACACTTTTTAAAATGTGTTTTTCAGCCCGAAATAAACGCGTTTTTTCAGACATCTGAATCCCTATGTAACTCCAAGGCTCAGAAGAGCCCACACACTTAGCTCTTAACCCCAGTGTGCAGAAAGTGTCAAAAGGTGTTTTTCAGCAGAAATAAACATGTTTCTGCAAGTTTGGTCACCCCCATGTAGTTTATGGGGAAGTAACACTACACTTTTCAAAACGTGTTTTTCAGTCCGAAATAAACGCGTTTTTCAGACTGCTGAATTCCAATGTAAGTGCTAGGCTCAGAAGAGCCCACTGACTCATCCCTTAACTCCAGTGTGCAGAAAGTGTCAAAACGTGTTTTTCAGCAGAAATAAACATGTTTCTGCAAGTTTGGTCACCCCCATGTAATTTATGGGGCAGTAACAGCACACTTTTCAAAACGTATTTTTCAGCCCCGAAATAAATGCGTTTTTTCAGACTGCTAAATCCCAAAGTAACTGCTAGACTCAGAGGAGCCCACTGACTCATCTCTAAGCCCCTAGTGTGTAGAAAGTGTCAAAACGTGTTTTTCAGCAGAAATAAACATGTTTCTGCAAGTTTGGTCACCCCCATGTAATTTATGGGGCAGTAACAGCACACTTGTCAAAACGTGTTTTTCAGCAGAAATAAACATGTTTCTGCAAGTTTGGTCACCCCCATGTAATTTATGGGGCAGTAACAGCACACATTTCAAAACGTGTTTTTCAGTCCGAAAGAAACGTGTTTTTTCAGACTGCTGAATCCCAATGTAACTGCCAGGCTCAGAAGAGCCCACTGACTCATCTCTTAAACCCAGTGTGCAGAAAGTGTCAAAATGTGTTTTTCAGCAGAAATAAACATGTTTCTGCAAGTTTGATCACCCCCATGTAAATTACAGGGCAGTAACAGCACACTTTTTAAAATGTGTTTTTCAGCCCGAAATAAACGCGTTTTTTCAGACATCTGAATCCCTATGTAACTCCAAGGCTCAGAAGAGCCCACACACTTAGCTCTTAACCCCAGTGTGCAGAAAGTGTCAAAAGGTGTTTTTCAGCAGAAATAAACATGTTTCTGCAAGTTTGGTCACCCCCATGTAGTTTATGGGGAAGTAACACTACACTTTTCAAAACGTGTTTTTCAGTCCGAAATAAACGCGTTTTTCAGACTGCTGAATTCCAATGTAAGTGCTAGGCTCAGAAGAGCCCACTGACTCATCCCTTAACTCCAGTGTGCAGAAAGTGTCAAAACGTGTTTTTCAGCAGAAATAAACATGTTTCTGCAAGTTTGGTCACCCCCATGTAATTTATGGGGCAGTAACAGCACACTTTTCAAAACGTATTTTTCAGCCCCGAAATAAATGCGTTTTTTCAGACTGCTAAATCCCAAAGTAACTGCTAGACTCAGAGGAGCCCACTGACTCATCTCTAAGCCCCTAGTGTGCAGAAAGTGTCAAAACGTGTTTTTCAGCAGAAATAAACATGTTTCTGCAAGTTTGGTCACCCCCATGTAATTTATGGGGCAGTAACAGCACACTTTTCAAAACGTGTTTTTCAGCCCGAAATAAACTCGTTTTTCATACAATTGAATTCCAATGTAACTGCTAGACTCAGAAGAGCCCACTGACTCATCTCTTAACCCCAGTTTGCAGAATGTGTCAAAACGTGTTTTTCAGCAGAAATAAAGGTTTCTGCAAGTTTTGTCACCCCCATGTAGTTTATGGGGCAGTAACAGCACACTTTTCAAAACGTGTTTTTCAGCCCAGAAATAAACGCGTTTTTTCAGACTGCTAAATCCCAATGTAACTGCGAGGTTCATAAGAGCCCACTGACTCATCTCTTAACCGCAGTGTGCAGAAAGTGTCAAAACGTGTTTTTCAGCAGAAATAAACATGTTTCTGCAAGTTTGGTCACCCCCATGTAATTTAAGGGGCAGTAACAGCACACTTTTCAAAACGTGTTTTTCAGCCCGAAATAAACTCGTTTTTCAGACATCTGAATCCCAATGTAACTGCTAGGCTCAGAAGAGCCCACTGACTCATCCCTTATCTCCAGTGTGCAGAAAGTGTCAAAACGTGTTTTTCAGCAGAAATAAACATGCTTCTGCAAGTTTGGTCAGCCCCATGTAATTTATGGGGCAGTAACAACACACTTTGCAAAACGTGTTGTTCAGCCCGAAATAAACGCGTTTTTCAGACTGCTGAATCCCAAAGTAACTGCTAGACTCAGAAGAGCCCACTGACTCATCTCTTAACCCCTAGTGTGCAGAAAATGTTAAAACGTGTTTTTCAGCCCGAAATAAACGCGTTTTTCAGACTGCTGAATTCCAATGTAACTGCTAGGCTCAGAAGAGCCCACTGACTCATCTCTTAACCCCAGTGTGCAGAAAGTGTCAAAACGTGTTTTTCAGCAGAAAAAAACATGTTTCTGCAAGTTTGGTCACCCCCATGTAATTTATGGGGCAGTAACAGCACACTTTTCAAAACGTGTTGTTCAGCCCGAAATAAACATGTTTTTTTCAGACTGCTGAATCCCAATGTAACTGCTAGGCTCAGAAGAGCCCACTGACTCATCTCTTAACTCCAGTGTGCAGAAAGTGTCAAAACGTGTTTTTCAGCAGAAATAAACATGTTTCTGCAAGTTTGGTCATCCCCATGTATTTTATGGGGAAGTAACACCACAGTTTTCAAAACGTGTTTTTCAGCCCGAAATAAACGCGTTTTTCAGACTGCTGAATTCCAATGTAACTGTTAGGCTCAGAAGAGCCCAGTGACTCATCTCTTAACCCCAGTGTGCAGAAAGTGTCAAAACGTGTTTTTCTGCAGAAATAAACATGTTTCTGCAAGTTTGGTCACCCCCATGTAATTTATGGGGCAGTAACAGCACACTTTTCAAAACGTGTTTTTCAGCCCGAAATAAACGCGTTTTTCAGACTGCTGAATCCCAAAGTAACTGCTAGTCTCAGAAGAGCCCACTGACTCATCTCTTAACCCCAGTGTGCAGAAAGTGTCAAATCGTTTTTTTCAGCAGAAATATACATGTTTCTGCAAGTTTGGTCACCCCCATGTAACTTATGGGGTAGTAACAACACACTTTTCAAAACGTGTTTTTCAGCCCGAAATAAACGCGTTTTTTCAGACTTCTGAATCCCAAAGTAACTGCTAGACTCAGAAGAGCCCACTGACTCATCTCTTAATCCCAGTGTGCAGAAAGTGTCAAAACGTGTTTTTCAGCAGAAATACAGATGCAGCCATTCAAAGTGTGTGGTACAGACACGTACCGCAGGTAAGATGACACGGGGTACCGCGGTGCGTGATTGGTTAACCGACAGGGGCACTCGTGATCCGTTGGTCTGTCGTAGAAAGACTTACTGTAAACGTCTTTACTGTGCCCGTTGTAGATATTGAATTTTACCACTGAAGGGAAATCTTAGTAGCTGAGGATAAATAGAATAGGAGCATACTGTAACGCGTGTGAAGGCCATAAACGATATTAATTTTGGAACGTAAACATACAGTATATAGCTGGTCTCGGTACTTTAAAGAAAAAAATACACACCAGTATTCCATTTCTCCCTAAACATTGTAAGCTTCGAAGTCTTTAACTAAAGTGACACCGGAGTCAACAAGCATACTTTTAGAATTTGATTAAAAGGGAATATAATATGGAATCGCGTATCTCAAGAATTTAATAACGGTATGATTATATCCGTGTTCTGCGGAAGGGCTGTGTAGGGCTGTTTCGCCTGTATGTTCAAGCGAGCTGTCTTGTAGCCTACTGGTCTAGGTGCATGACTACCAACTGGCAGGTTGTGTGTTTGAATCCAGCTGGTGCTGGACCTTTCAGTTTTATTTATTTATTTTTTGATCGCGTAACATAAACATATTACTGTATGCAAACTGTACTGTATACAATATGTATATGTATATTTAATGTCTTAACTGTGCCCGTTTAAGTATTGAATATTCATATCTAAGTTTACCACTGAAGAGAAATCTTAACATAAACATACAGTATATGGCTGGTCTCGGTACTTTAAAGAAAAAATACACACCAGTATTCCGTTTCTCCCTAAACATTGTAAGCTTCGAATGAAACCACTAAATAAAGACATAAATATAGAAATCTTAAGATTTGTTTTATTTAATGTTGGTGGCAGGATGAACTGCCAGAGTGTATATTTTGTCGCAAAGTTGCTGCAAGATGTTAACAGTGAAAAAGGTATTTAGAAATGAGTTATTTCAAGATGAAAAAGAAAACATACACGAAACATGGTTTCATTACGACCAGAATCGGTCTTGAGATATTTTTAACTTGATTTACAGTATTTGAGAGGAATGTCTTAACACCGATACTATAGTGCTTAAGTACTGCTCACGTATATGTTTCTAGGTTTATATTATGCATTTCATACGGTCAATTACTTTTGAGCAACTAATAAGAAGCGCGAAACGGTATGCGTTTTAGTTTCGTTTTGTGCTGGAACCCGTGGATTGATTAGACATATCAAGTACATACAAGTCATTTTTTAAATGTTGTAGTTCGTCTTGAAAAAATGTTACAAGTACATCATCTATCAACAATTACACAGGTTCTGTTTCCATATTGCGGATTTTGGTTAGGTATTATCAAATCCAGTGGCGCTGTGTTTTAGTTTACTGAGTCCCATGTCACATGGTCTGTGATTTAAACCTGTAAAACCGGTTTAATTCGTCACAGCAAGCACTCTTCAGGTGTGAGGGTTTTCTGCTCAGAATGAAACACTAAAATGTTTGTGTATATTCTAATGGTAGTGGGGGCAGGGTGTGTGGGAACAGGTTTGGTTGAAATGGCATTGGAGATCTATGTTCTTCACACCTGAAACATTTTCTCTGAAAGCATTTTCTTCGCAGTTTAACTGATCTTGTTACAGCATGTTACAGTTTACTATTATTAACCATATTAATTTTAAGTGCTTAATGTAAAATCTTGTAAAAATATATTTTCATTGTTCAAATATACATTAAGTCTGACTATCATATAATAAGTTAAATACAAAACTAAAGAAAAAATAGGGTTAAATATAATTCAAAATATTTTGCTAACAATGTTAACTGTTTATGAATAATACAATGTATTAACTAAGGAGTAGGATGGCACAGTTGTTAGTATGTTTTTTGTTTTGTTTCTTTTTCATAAATACAACAGTAGTACCTGATGTCTCAGTGGCTTTCAAAATTAAATTATGCATGCAAACCTGTGAACTAGAAAGATAACTAAGATATCCATCCATTATATTCCATAATATCCATGAAATATATGGCGCTGAAATACAGTATGTGTGACGCATAAAAGACACCAAGGGATTGGGTGAGCTCCCATCACAAAAAAAAAACTGCGAACCTGCACTACAGCGACCATAGTACAGTATGGAGACCAAGGCGTTTTACGGGAAGAGACGGGGTGCTTCTGCCGCCCCAGCTTCCAAAGAGCGAAGGGTAAGCAAATACAGCAGACTTCATCTGAAATACGCGATTACAGCGCATATTACAAGGTATTATTGCCGTTTTGAATTTTAAATTCAATTATAATTATTTCTTCGTAGCCTGTTCTTCAAGAAAACACCGCACGGGCAAAACGATCTACCACCAGGACAGTAAAAAAGAAAGCGGTAAGACGGAAAAAAAGAAAAGTTTATTTTGACTTCTGTTCCGCGACTGATGAATACTACTGTGTGACTTTATTTCTTACATGAATTATGTTATTTTGCCACAGGCCGTGGGTCTCTGCTCTCGGCCACTGGCCAGGGTGCCAACCTGTAGAAGCAGCACCTGTATGGAGACATTTCGGCAGCAGCGGGAGCATTACGATGCATTACTGGGGAGGATTGGGAGGCTAGAGTTCCAGCAGTCAAACAGTTGAGCAGCTGTCTCCCGAAAAGTGCCTCTCCCCGCCGTGCAGGCTGCAATGCCTGGCGGAAGCTCTGCCCCCCGCAGAGCACACACCGCCTCAGGACACTCCATCCCGGCCTCTCAGTTCACCACCGCGCAGGAATCTGTTGATGCTGTCCCCGCCGGCTATCTCCCCCCAGGAAGCACAGCGGAATTCACAGATGCCAGTGGGACGAATAATTCTCCCAGATGTCCAACTGCTACCCATCACCCAGGAGATGGAGAGGGGGTCGTACTTGCAGTGCATCGGCATAGACGGGAAAGCAAGAGCTGACCGCTACGCCGCCCTCGTGTTTCGAAATCTTGTGACTTTTGAAATTTACTGGGGGTGGACCACGTCTGTAAATTTCGATGGGTCCAGAGGCAAAAGTGCCTTGCCTTGCAATCTCCAGGAAACCATTAGTACGATGGTGAATCGGAGATTCTCAACCCTTGCTGCGTACGACTGGAAAAGAATTTGTGATCGGATCAACGAAATGCTTCATAGGAGGAGGCGGTCTTTTCCTCTTATCTAACAGTCTGTCCACAAACAAAACATTCCTGTTAGACAAGAGGAATTGCAAAAAAACAATTTTGTCAATGAAAACCGGTGTGTGTGTCTCTCCCTGCTGGATGTCCCTCTCACAAACTGCTGAATGAATAAAATAATTTTATTGAAAACGAGTTTGCGATTGTCTGGTCTTTAAATTCTTAAAGATACGTGATTCCATATTATATTCCCTTTTAATCAAATTCTAAAAGTATGCTTGTTGACTCCGGTATCGCGTTAGTTAAAGACTTCGATGCTTAAAATGTTTAGGGAGAAATGGAATACTGGTGTGTATGTTTTCTTTAAAGTACCGAGACCAGCCATATACTGTATGTTTAAGTTCCAAAATTAATATCGTTTATGGGCTTCACACGCGTTGCAGTATGCTCAGGCACTAAGTAAAAGGAGATGCTTCGTATTGCTTGACTAATTTTAAAAACTAAGTTATAAATGCAGACGCTCCCTCGGTGCGCTGCTCTGGTGCGTCGGCTCCTACACAGTGCCTGTCTGCCGTAAGCGTTACAATATACATACCCAACACTGCTTGTACCCATCTGTCATGCAAATAAAACACCTTGAATTGAATTGAATTGAGGGGAAAAGGGGGGAATACTAAAGCCAATACTGGCTCAATGGGCTTTGACGTGCTAATGCGTTGGTTTAACAGTCCGGGTGTGGTAGGCTTCCAATGTCAACTCGACTCGATTGGAAGACAATGAACGTATTTTAGCCCTAAATGAATTAATAGCAAACATGGTTTACATAAAATACATTTTTCCAAGAAAGTTTATAATAATACGATCTATAGTTGAAATCTGAGCCTACTTTAAAAATAAAGGAAAAGCATTTTCAGAGAGCAATCACGCTGTGTTTATGTAGAAAAAGCGATTAGGTTTATGAGCAATCTAATTACCTATTCGCTTAAAACGCTATATAAAATAAAGTTTATTTAGAGATGAATGATCAGTGTCGCAGTTTAAATAATGTGAGTCAGGAAACTAACACAGCGCCACCGGATTTAATAACGCAATAAAAACGCTATAAAATAATGTGACACAGTACAGCACAGTACAATAATACTGACCATGACTTTAGAAGCATAAATTACCTTACACTCAATTTAAACACAGGCTGTCTTTCTGTATGAACCTCTAAGCTGGTTCATACAGAAAATGTAGAAATGCATTAGCCTGATTATGATTAAAAAACACATAATTAAACACGCGTTTGCGATTTAAATCAGAACACGATTTAAATCAATATAAATGTTTATATTGTAACGCATACTGTCCAGCCGCCATTTCTCTATAAAAATTTACACACACAATAGAAGCAGGAACCGCTGTCAGAAGGGAAGATATGTTCAAAATATCGCAAATATCGATCATGTTGCGATATTTTGAAATATAAAAGTCAAATGATTGTCCATAATATCGCTTACCTATTTTTTGGAAGAAATGTTTGTTAAAATAAAAGTCCAGCATCAGCTGGATTCGAACACACAACCTGCCAGTTGGTAGTCACGCACCTAGACCAGTAGGCTACAAAACAGCTCGCATGATCAGGCAGGTGAAACAGCCCTACACAGCCCTGTCGCAGTACACAGATATAATCATACCGTTATTAAATTCTTTAGATACGCGTTTCCATATTATATTCCCTTTTAATCAAATTCTAAAAGTATGCTTGTTGACTCCAGTATCACGTTAGTTAAAGACTTCGAAACTTACAATGTTTAGGGAGAAATGGAATACCGGTGTGTATTTTTCCTTGTGATATTTTAAGCTCTAGTTGAATGATAGGTGTCGCATTTTAAATCATTTTTGTAGCTAGAAATTATGAAACGCCCTGTTAAAAGCAAGGAAGTTTTTATGCCCGTTGAAGTAAAACAAAATGCCTGACAAAGTATGGCTTGGACAGATTTCAAGTGCTTGTACAAATGTGCTAAAGAAATTATACTTTGAGTATACAGCTTGTCCAAAGTCATCCATTATTAATACTATTAGTAATATCTTCATTAAAGGCTTTGATGCATAAATATTTCTGATAAAGGTAGGTTGTGTACTTTTGTCCAACTGAGCAATCTTGCTTTCATAAAATATACCAACATTTTAATGACTGATGATTAACATGCTGTAATACACAGTTCAAAATTAAAGGCTCAAATGCTGTACATGAGAGGTTAAGCTCCTCCTGGCGGTTTTACAAGGCGACGCTGGATAGTTAGTCACGTGATACCGCGTGATACCGCGACACGCCCACCGGGGTATGCTGCGAAATACCTCACCCATTTTGAATGGCTGCATCTGTAAACATGTTTCTGAAAGTTTTGTCACCTCCATGTAACTTATGGGGCAGTAACAGCACACTTCTCAAAACGTGTTTTTCAGCCCAAAATAAACGCGTTTTTCAGACTGCTAAATCCCAAAGTAACTGCGAGACTCCGAAGAGCCCACTGACTCACCTCTTAACCCCAGTGTGCAGAAAGTGTCAAAACATGTTTTTCAGCAGAAATAAACATGTTTCTGCAAGTTTGGTCACCCCCAAGCAACTTATGGGGCAGTAACAGCACACTTTTCAAAACGTGTTTTTCAGCCCGAAATAAACGCGTTTTTCAGACTGCTGAATCCCAAAGTAACTGCTAGACTCAGAAGAGCCCACTGACTCATCTCTTAACCCCAGTGTGCAGAAAGTGTCAAAACGTTTTTCAGCAGAAATAAACATGTTTCTGCAAGTTTGGTCACCCCCATGTAGTTTATGGGGCAGTAACAGCACACTTTTCAAAACGTGTTTTTCAGTCCGAAATAACACGTTTTTTCAGACTGCTGAATCCCAATGTAACTGCTAGGCTCATCTCTTAACCCCAGTTTGCAGAATGTGTCAAAACGTGTTTTTCAACAGAAATAAACATGTTTCTGCAAGTTTGGTCACCCCCATGTAGTTTATGGGGCAGTAACAGCACACTTTTCAAAACGTGTTTTTCAATCCGAAATAACACGTTTTTTCAGACTGCTGAATCCCAATGTAACTGCTAGGCTCATCTCTTAATCCAAGTTTGCAGAATGTGTCAAAACGTGTTTTTCAGCAGAAATAAACATGTTTCTGCAAGTTTGGTCAGCCCCATGTAATTTATGGGGCAGTAACAGCACACTTTGCAAAAGGTGTTTTTCAGCCCGAAATAAACGCGTTTTTTCAGACTGCTAAATCCCAAAGTAACTGCTAGACTCAGAAGAGCCCACTGACTCATCTCTTAACCCCTAGTGCGCAGAAAGTGTCAAAACGTGTTTTTCAGCAGAAATAAATATGTTTCTGCAAGTTTGGTCACCCCCATGCAACTTATGGGGCAGTAACAGCACACTTTTCAAAACGTGTTTTTCAGCCCGAAATAAACGCGTTTTTCAGACTGCTGAATCCCAAAATAACTGCTAGACTCAGAAGAGCCCACTGACTCATCTCTTAACCCCAGTGTGCAGAAAGTGTCAAAACGTGTTTTTCAGCAGAAATAAACATGTTTCTGCAAGTTTGGTCACCCCCATGTAATTTATGGGGAAGTAACATTACACTTTTCAAAACATGTTTTTCAGCCCGAAATAAACGCGTTTTTCAGACTGCTGAATCCCAAAGTAACTGCGAGACTCAGAAGAGCCCACTGACTCATCTCTTAACCCCAGTGTGCAGAAAGTGTCAAAACGTGTTTTTCAGCAGAAATAAACATGTTTCTGCAAGTTTGGTCACCCCCATGTAGTTTATGGGGCAGTAACAGCACACTTTTCAAAACGTGTTTTTCAATCCGAAATAACACGTTTTTTCAGACTGCTGAATCCCAATGTAACTGCTAGGCTCATCTCTTAATCCAAGTTTGCAGAATGTGTCAAAACGTGTTTTTCAGCAGAAATAAACATGTTTCTGCAAGTTTGGTCAGCCCCATGTAATTTATGGGGCAGTAACAGCACACTTTGCAAAAGGTGTTTTTCAGCCCGAAATAAACGCGTTTTTTCAGACTGCTAAATCCCAAAGTAACTGCTAGACTCAGAAGAGCCCACTGACTCATCTCTTAACCCCTAGTGCGCAGAAAGTGTCAAAACGTGTTTTTCAGCAGAAATAAATATGTTTCTGCAAGTTTGGTCACCCCCATGCAACTTATGGGGCAGTAACAGCACACTTTTCAAAACGTGTTTTTCAGCCCGAAATAAACGCGTTTTTCAGACTGCTGAATCCCAAAATAACTGCTAGACTCAGAAGAGCCCACTGACTCATCTCTTAACCCCAGTGTGCAGAAAGTGTCAAAACGTGTTTTTCAGCAGAAATAAACATGTTTCTGCAAGTTTGGTCACCCCCATGTAATTTATGGGGAAGTAACATTACACTTTTCAAAACATGTTTTTCAGCCCGAAATAAACGCGTTTTTCAGACTGCTGAATCCCAAAGTAACTGCGAGACTCAGAAGAGCCCACTGACTCATCTCTTAACCCCAGTGTGCAGAAAGTGTCAAAACGTGTTTTTCAGCAGAAATAAACATGTTTCTGCAAGTTTGGTCATCCCCATGTAATTTATGGGGCAGTAACAGCACACTTTTCAAAACGTGTTTTTCAGCTCGAAATAAACGCGTTTTTCAGACTGCTGAATTCCAATATAACTGCTAGGCTCAGAAGAGCCCACTGACTCATCTCTTAACGCCAGTTTGCAGAAAGTGTCAAAAGGCGTTTTTCAGCAGAAATAAACATGTTTCTGCAAGTTTGGTCACCCCGATGTAGTTTATGGGGAAGTAACACTAAACTTTTCAAACGTGTTTTTCAGCCCAAAATAAACGCATTTTTCAGACTGCTGAATTCCAATATAACTGCTAGGCTCAGAAGAGCCCACTGACTCATCTCTTAACCCCAGTATGCAGAAAGTGTCAATACGTGTTTTTCAGCAGAAATAAACATGTTTCTGCAAGTTTGGTCACCCCTATGTAGTTTATGGGGAAGTAACACCACACTTTTCAAAACATGTTTTTCAGCCTGAAATAAACGCGTTTTTCAGACTGTTGAATTCCAATGTAACTGCTAGGCTCAGAAGAGCCTAGTGAATCATCTCTTAACCCCAGTGTGCAGAAAGTGTCAAAACGTGTTTTTCAGCAGAAATAAACATGTTTCTGCAAGTTTGGTCAGCCCCATGTAATTTATGGTGCAGTAACAGCACACTTTGCAAAACGTGTTTTTCAGCCCAAAATAAACGCGTTTTTTCAGACTGCTAAATCCCAAAGTAACTGCAAGAGGCAGAAGAGCCCACTGACTCATCTCTTAACCCCCTAGTGTGCAGAAAGTGTCAAAACAGGTTTTTCAGCAGAAATAAACATGTTTCTGCAAGTTTGGTCATCCCCATGTAATTTATGGGGCAGTAACAGCACACTTTTCAAAACGTGTTTTTCAGCTCGAAATAAATGCGTTTTTCAGTCTGCTGAATCCCAAAGTAACTGCTAGACTCAGAAGAGCCCACTGACTCATCTCTTAACCCCAGTGTGCAGAAAGTGTCAAAACGTGTTTTTCAGCAGAAATAAACATGTTTCTGCAAGTTTGGTCACCCCCATGTAATTTATGGGGCAGTAACAGCACACTTTGCAAAACGTGTTTTTCAGCCCGAAATAAACGCGTTTTTTCAGACTGCTAAATCCCAAAGTTACTGCTAGACTCAGAAAAGCCCACTGACTCATCTCTTAACCCCTAGTGCGCAGAAAGTGTCAAAACGTGTTTTTCAGCAGAAATAAACATGTTTCTGCAAGTTTGGTCGCCCCCATGCAACTTATGGGGCAGTAACAGCACACTTTTCAAAACGTGTTTTTCAGCCCGAAATAAATGCGATTTTCAGACTGCTGAATCCCAAAGTAACTGCTAGACTCAGAAGAGCCCACTGACTCATCTCTTAACCCCAGTGTGCAGAAAGTGTCAAAACATGTTTTTCAGCAGAAATAAACATGTTTCTGCAAGTTTGGTCACCCCCATGTAGTTTATGGGGAAGTAACACTAAACTTTTCAAACGTGTTTTTCAGCCCGAAATAAACGCATTTTTCAGACTGCTGAATTCCAATATAACTGCTAGGCTCAGAAGAGCCCACTGACTCATCTCTTAACCCCAGTGTGCAGAAAGTGTCAAAACGTGTTTTTCAGCAGAAATAAACATGTTTCTGCAAGTTTGGTCACCCCTATGTAGTTTATGGGGAAGTAACACCACACTTTTCAAAACATGTTTTTCAGCCTGAAATAAACGCGTTTTTCAGACTGTTGAATTCCAATGTAACTGCTAGGCTCAGAAGAGCCCAGTGAATCATCTCTTAACCCCAGTGTCCAGAAAGTGTCAAAACGTGTTTTTCAGCAGAAATAAACATGTTTCTGCAAGTTTGGTCAGCCCCATGTAATTTATGGTGCAGTAACAGCACCCTTTGCAAAACGTGTTTTTCAGCCCGAAATAAACACGTTTTTTCAGACTGCTGAATCCCAAAGTAACTGCTAGACTCAGAAGAGCCCACTGACTCATCTCTTAACCCCAGTGCGCAGAAAGTGTCAAAACGTGTTTTTCAGCAGAAATAAACATGTTTCTGCAAGTTTGGTCACCCCCATGTAGTTTATGGGGCAGTAACAGCACACTTTTCAAAACGTGTTTTTCAGCCCGAAATAAACGCGTTTTTCAGACTGCTGAATCCCAAAATAACTGCTAGACTCAGAAGAGCCCACTGACTCATCTCTTAACCCCAGTGTGCAGAAAGTGTCAAAACGGGTTTTTCAGCAGAAATAAACATGTTTCTGCAAGTTTGGTCACCCCCATGTAATTTATGGGGAAGTAACATTACACTTTTCAAAACATGTTTTTCAGCCCGAAATAAACGCGTTTTTCAGACTGCTGAATCCCAATGTAACTACTAGGCTCAGAAGAGCCCACCGACTCATCTCTTAACCCCAGTTTGCAGAAAGTGTCAAAAGGCGTTTTTCAGCAGAAATAAACATGTTTCTGCAAGTTTGGTCACCCCCATGTAGTTTATGGGGAAGTAACACTAAACTTTTCAAACGTGTTTTTCAGCCCGAAATAAACGCGTTTTTCAGACTGCTGAATTCCAATATAACTGCTAGGCTCAGAAGAGCCCACTGACTCATCTCTTAACCCCAGTTTGCAGAAAGTGTCAAAAGGCGTTTTTCAGCAGAAATAAACATGTTTCTGCAAGTTTGGTCACCCCCATGTAGTTTATGGGGAAGTAACACTAAACTTTTCAAACGTGTTTTTCAGCCCGAAATAAACGCATTTTTCAGACTGCTGAATTCCAATATAACTGCTAGGCTCAGAAGAGCCCACTGACTCATCTCTTAACCCCAGTATGCAGAAAGTGTCAAAATGTGTTTTTCAGCAGAAATAAACATGTTTCTGCAAGTTTGGTCAGCCCCATGTAATTTATGGTGCAGTAACAGCACACTTTGCAAAACGTGTTTTTCAGCCCGAAATAAATGCGTTTTTTCAAACTGCTAAATCCCAAAGTAACTGCAAGAGGCAGAAGAGCCCACTGACTCATCTCTTAACCCCTAGTGTGCAGAAAGTGTCAAAACATGTTTTTCAGCAGAAATAAACATGTTTCTGCAAGTTTGGTCATCCCCATGTAATTTATGGGGCAGTAACAGCACACTTTTCAAAACGTGTTTTTCAGCTCGAAATAAACGCGTTTTTCAGACTGCTGAATCCCAAAGTAACTGCTAGACTCAGAAGAGCCCACTGACTCATCTCTTAACCCCTAGTGTGCAGAAATTGTCAAAACGTGTTTTTCAGCAGAAATAAACATGTTTCTGCAAGTTTGGTCACCCCCATGCAACTTATGGGGCAGTAACAGCACACTTTTCAAAACGTGTTTTTCAGCCCGAAATAAATGCGATTTTCAGACTGCTGAATCCCAAAGTAACTGCTAGACTAAGAAGAGCCCACTGACTCATCTCGTAACCACAGTGTGCAGAAAGTGTCAAAACATGTTTTTCAGCAGAAATAAACATGTTTCTGCAAGTTTGGTCACCCCCATGTAGTTTATGGGGAAGTAACACTAAACTTTTCAAACGTGTTTTTCAGCCCGAAATAAACGCATTTTTCAGACTGCTGAATTCCAATATAACTGCTAGGCTCAGAAGAGCCCACTGACTCATCTCTTAACCCCAGTGTGCAGAAAGTGTCAAAACGTGTTTTTCAGCAGAAATAAACATGTTTCTGCAAGTTTGGTCACCCCTATGTAGTTTATGGGGAAGTAACACCACACTTTTCAAAACATGTTTTTCAGCCTGAAATAAACGCGTTTTTCAGACTGTTGAATTCCAATGTAACTGCTAGGCTCAGAAGAGCCCAGTGAATCATCTCTTAACCCCAGTGTGCAGAAAGTGTCAAAACGTGTTTTTCAGCAGAAATAAACATGTTTCTGCAAGTTTGGTCACCCCCATGCAACTTATGGGGCAGTAACAGCACACTTTTCAAAACGTGTTTTTCAGCCCGAAATAAACGCGTTTTTCAGACTGCTGAATCCCAAAGTAACTGCTAGACTCAGAAGAGCCCACTGACTCATCTCTTAACCCCAGTGTGCAGAAAGTGTCAAAACGTGTTTTTCAGCAGAAATAAACATGTTTCTGCAAGTTTGGTCAGCCCCATGTAATTTATGGTGCAGTAACAGCACACTTTGCAAAACGTGTTTTTCAGCCCGAAATAAATGCGTTTTTTCAGACTGCTAAATCCCAAAGTAACTGCAAGAGGCAGAAGAGCCCACTGACTCATTTCTTAACCCCTAGTGTGCAGAAAGTGTCAAAACATGTTTTTCAGCAGAAATAAACATGTTTCTGCAAGTTTGGTCATCCCCATGTAATTTATGGGGCAGTAACAGCACACTTTTCAAAACGTGTTTTTCAGCTCGAAATAAACGCGTTTTTCAGACTGCTGAATCCCAAAGTAACTGCTAGACTCAGAAGAGCCCACTGACTCATCTCTTAACCCCTAGTGCGCAGAAATTGTCAAAACGTGTTTTTCAGCAGAAATAAACATGTTTCTGCAAGTTTGGTCACCCCCATGCAACTTATGGGGCAGTAACAGCACACTTTTCAAAACGTGTTTTTCAGCCCGAAATAAATGCGATTTTCAGACTGCTGAATCCCAAAGTAACTGCTAGACTCAGAAGAGCCCACTGACTCATCTCTTAACCCCAGTGTGCAGAAAGTGTCAAAACATGTTTTTCAGCAGAAATAAACATGTTTCTGCAAGTTTGGTCACCCCCATGCAACTTATGGGGCAGTAACAACACACTTTTCAAAACGTGTTTTTCAGCCCGAAATAAACGCGTTTTTCAGACTGCTGAATCCCAAAGTAACTGCTAGACTCAGAAGAGCCCACTGACTCATCTCTTAACCCCAGTGTGCAGAAAGTGTCAAAACGTGTTTTTCAGCAGAAATAAACATGTTTCTGCAAGTTTGGTCAGCCCCATGTAATTTATGGTGCAGTAACAGCACACTTTGCAAAACGTGTTTTTCAGCCCGAAATAAACACGTTTTTTCAGACTGCTAAATCCCAAAGTAACTGCAAGAGGCAGAAGAGCCCACTGACTCATCTCTTAACCCCTAGTGTGCAGAAAGTGTCAAAACGTGTTTTTCAGCAGAAATAAACATGTTTCTGCAAGTTTGGTCATCCTCATGTAATTTATGGGGCAGTAACAGCACACTTTTCAAAACGTGTTGTTCAGCTCGAAATAAACGCGTTTTTTCAGACTGCTGAATCCCAATGTAACTACTAGGCTCAGAAGAGCCCACCGACTCATCTCTTAACCCCAGTTTGCAGAAAGTGTCAAAAGGCGTTTTTCAGCAGAAATAAACATGTTTCTGCAAGTTTGGTCACCCCCATGTAGTTTATGGGGAAGTAACACTAAACTTTTCAAACGTGTTTTTCAGCCCGAAATAAACGCGTTTTTCAGACTGCTGAATTCCAATATAACTGCTAGGCTCAGAAGAGCCCACTGACTCATCTCTTAACCCCTAGTGCGTAGAAATTGTCAAAACGTGTTTTTCAGCAGAAATAAACATGTTTCTGCAAGTTTGGTCACCCCCATGCAACTTATGGGGCAGTAACAGCACACTTTTCAAAACGTGTTTTTCAGCCCGAAATAAATGCGATTTTCAGACTGCTGAACCCAAAGTAACTGCTAGACTCAGAAGAGCCCACTGACTCATCTCTTAACCCCAGTGTGCAGAAAGTGTCAAAACGTGTTTTTCAGCAGAAATAAACATGTTTCTGCAAGTTTGGTCACCCCTATGTAGTTTATGGGGAAGTAACACCACACTTTTCAAAACATGTTTTTCAGCCTGAAATAAACGCGTTTTTCAGACTGTTGAATTCCAATGTAACTGCTAGGCTCAGAAGAGCCCAGTGAATCATCTCTTAACCCCAGTGTGCAGAAAGTGTCAAAACGTGTTTTTCAGCAGAAATAAACATGTTTCTGCAAGTTTGGTCAGCCCCATGTAATTTATGGGGCAGTAACAGCACACTTTTCAAAACGTGTTTTTCAGCCCGAAATAAACGTGTTTTTCAGACTGCTGAATCCCAAAGTAACTGCTAGACTCAGAAGAGCCCACTGACTCATCTCTTAACCCCAGTGTGCAGAAAGTGTCAAAACGTGTTTTTCAGCAGAAATAAACATGTTTCTGCAAGTTTGGTCACCCCCATGTAATTTATGGGGCAGTAACAGCACACTTTGCAAAACGTGTTTTTCAGCCCGAAATAAACGCGTTTTTTCAGACTGCTAAATCCCAAAGTTACTGCTAGACTCAGAAGAGCCCACTGACTCATCTCTTAACCCCAGTGCGCAGAAAGTGTCAAAACGTGTTTTTCAGCAGAAATAAACATGTTTCTGCAAGTTTGGTCACCCCCATGTAGTTTATGGGGCAGTAACAGCACACTTTTCAAAACGTGTTTTTCAGTCCGAAATAAACACGTTTTTTCAGACTGCTGAATCCCAATGTAACTGCTAGGCTCATCTCTTAACCCCAGTTTGCAGAATGTGTCAAAACGTGTTTTTAAGCAGAAATAAACATGTTTCTGCAAGTTTGGTCAGCCCCATGTAATTTATGGGGCAGTAACAGCACACTTTGCAAAACGTGTTTTTCAGCCCGAAATAAACGCGTTTTTTCAGACTGCAAAATCCCAAAGTAACTGCTAGACTCAGAAGAGCCCACTGACTCATCTCTTAACCCCTAGTGCGCAGAAAGTGTCAAAACGTGTTTTTCAGCAGCAATAAACATGTTTCTGCAAATTTGGTCACCCCCATGCAACTTATGGGGCAGTAACAGCACACTTTTCAAAACGTGTTTTTCAGCCCGAAATAAACGCGTTTATCAGTCTGCTGAATCCCAAAGTAACTGCTAGACTCAGAAGAGCCCACTGACTCATCTCTTAACCCCAGTGTGCAGAAAGTGTCAAAACGTGTTTTTCAGCAGAAATAAACATGTTTCTGCAAGTTTGGTCAGCCCCATGTAATTTATGGTGCAGTAACAGCACACTTTGCAAAACGTGTTTTTCAGCCCGAAATAAACGCGTTTTTTCAGACTGCTAAATCCCAAAGTAACTGCAAGAGGCGAAAGAGCCCACTGACTCATCTCTTGACCCCTAGTGTGCAGAAAGTGTCAAAACGTGTTTTTCAGCAGAAATAAACATGTTTCTGCAAGTTTGGTCACCCCCATGCAACTTATGGGGCAGTAACTGCACACTTTTCAAAATGTATTTTTCAGCCCGAAATAAATGCGATTTTCAGACTGCTGAATCCCAAAGTAACTGCTAGACTCAGAAGAGCCCACTGACTCATCTCTTAACCCCAGTGTGCAGAAAGTGTCAAAAAGCGTTTTTCAGTAGAAATAAACATGTTTCTGCAAGTTTGGTCACCCCCATGTAGTTTATGGGGAAGTAACACTAAACTTTTCAAACGTGTTTTTCAGCCCGAAATAAACGCATTTTTCAGACTGCTGAATTCCAATATAACTGCTAGGCTCAGAAGAGCCCACTGACTCATCTCTTAACCCCAGTGTGCAGAAAGTGTCAAAACGTGTTTTTCAGCAGAAATAAACATGTTTCTGCAAGTTTGGTCACCCCTATGTAGTTTATGGGGAAGTAACACCACACTTTTCAAAACATTGTTTTCAGCCTGAAATAAACGCGTTTTTCAGACTGTTGAATTCCAATGTAACTGCTAGACTCAGAAGAGCCCACTGACTCATCTCTTAACCCCAGTGTGCAGAAAGTGTCAAAACGTGTTTTTCAGCAGAAATAAACATGTTTCTGCAAGTTTGGTCACCCCCATGTAATTTATGGGGCAGTAACAGCACACTTGGCAAAACGTGTTTTTCAGCCCGAAATAAACGCGTTTTTTCAGACTGCTGAATCCCAATGTAACTGCTAGGCTCATCTCTTAACCCCAGTTTGCAGAAAGTGTCAAAACGTGTTTTTCAGCAGAAATAAACATGTTTCTGCAAATTTGGTCACCCCCATGCAACTTATGGGGCAGTAACAGCACACTTTTCAAAACGTGTTTTTCAGCCCGAAATAAACGCGTTTATCAGTCTGCTGAATCCCAAAGTAACTGCTAGACTCAGAAGAGCCCACTGACTCATCTCTTAACCCCAGTGTGCAGAAAGTGTCAAAACGTGTTTTTCAGCAGAAATAAACATGTTTCTGCAAGTTTGGTCAGCCCCATGTAATTTATGGTGCAGTAACAGCACACTTTGCAAAACGTGTTTTTCAGCCCGAAATAAACGCGTTTTATCAGACTGCTAAATCCCAAAGTAACTGCAAGAGGCGAAAGAGCCCACTGACTCATCTCTTGACCCCTAGTGTGCAGAAAGTGTCAAAACGTGTTTTTCAGCAGAAATAAACATGTTTCTGCAAGTTTGGTCACCCCCATGCAACTTATGGGGCAGTAACTGCACACTTTTCAAAACGTGTTTTTCAGCCCGAAATAAATGCGATTTTCAGACTGCTGAATCCCAAAGTAACTGCTAGACTCAGAAGAGCCCACTGACTCATCTCTTAACCCCAGTGTGCAGAAAGTGTCAAAAAGCGTTTTTCAGCAGAAATAAACATGTTTCGGCAAGTTTGGTCACCCCCATGTAGTTTATGGGGAAGTAACACTAAACTTTTCAAACGTGTTTTTCAGCCCGAAATAAACGCATTTTTCAGACTGCTGAATTCCAATATAACTGCTAGGCTCAGAAGAGCCCACTGACTCATCTCTTAACCCCAGTGTGCAGAAAGTGTCAAAACGTGTTTTTCAGCAGAAATAAACATGTTTCTGCAAGTTTGGTCACCCCTATGTAGTTTATGGGGAAGTAACACCACACTTTTCAAAACATTGTTTTCAGCCTGAAATAAACGCGTTTTTCAGACTGTTGAATTCCAATGTAACTGCTAGGCTCAGAAGAGCCCAGTGAATCATCTCTTAACCCCAGTGTGCAGAAAGTGTCAAAACGTGTTTTTCAGCAGAAATAAACATGTTTCTGCAAGTTTGGTCAGCCCCATGTAATTTATGGTGCAGTAACAGCACACTTTTCAAAACGTGTTTTTCAGCCCGAAATAAACGTGTTTTTCAGACTGCTGAATCCCAAAGTAACTGCTAGACTCAGAAGAGCCCACTGACTCATCTCTTAACCCCAGTGTGCAGAAAGTGTCAAAACGTGTTTTTCAGCAGAAATAAACATGTTTCTGCAAGTTTGGTCACCCCCATGTAATTTATGGGGCAGTAACAGCACACTTTTCAAAACGTATTTTTCAGTCCGAAATAAACACGTTTTTTCAGACTGCTAAATCCCAAAGTTACTGCTAGACTCAGAAGAGCCCACTGACTCATCTCTTAACCCCAGTGCGCAGAAAGTGTCAAAACGTGTTTTTCAGCAGAAATAAACATGTTTCTGCAAGTTTGGTCACCCCCATGTAGTTTATGGGGCAGTAACAGCACACTTTTCAAAACGTATTTTTCAGTCCGAAATAAACACGTTTTTTCAGACTGCTGAATCCCAATGTAACTGCTAGGCTCATCTCTTAACCCCAGTTTGCAGAATGTGTCAAAACGTGTTTTTAAGCAGAAATAAACATGTTTCTGCAAGTTTGGTCAGCCCCATGTAATTTATGGGGCAGTAACAGCACACTTTGCAAAACGTGTTTTTCAGCCCGAAATAAACGCGTTTTTTCAGACTGCAAAATCCCAAAGTAACTGCTAGACTCAGAAGAGCCCACTGACTCATCTCTTAACCCCTAGTGCGCAGAAAGTGTCAAAACGTGTTTTTCAGCAGCAATAAACATGTTTCTGCAAATTTGGTCACCCCCATGCAACTTATGGGGCAGTAACAGCACACTTTTCAAAACGTGTTTTTCAGCCCGAAATAAACGCGTTTATCAGTCTGCTGAATCCCAAAGTAACTGCTAGACTCAGAAGAGCCCACTGACTCATCTCTTAACCCCAGTGTGCAGAAAGTGTCAAAACGTGTTTTTCAGCAGAAATAAACATGTTTCTGCAAGTTTGGTCAGCCCCATTTAATTTATGGTGCAGTAACAGCACACTTTGCAAAACGTGTTTTTCAGCCCGAAATAAACGCGTTTTTTCAGACTGCTAAATCCCAAAGTAACTGCAAGAGGCGAAAGAGCCCACTGACTCATCTCTTGACCCCTAGTGTGCAGAAAGTGTCAAAACGTGTTTTTCAGCAGAAATAAACATGTTTCTGCAAGTTTGGTCATCCCCATGTAATTTATGGGGCAGTAACAGCACACTTTTCAAAACGTGTTTTTCAGCTCGAAATAAACGCGTTTTTCAGACTGCTGAATCCCAAAGTAACTGCTAGACTCAGAAGAGCCCACTGACTCATCTCTTAACCCCAGTGTGCAGAAAGTGTCAAAAAGCGTTTTTCAGCAGAAATAAACATGTTTCTGCAAGTTTGGTCATCCCCATGTAGTTTATGGGGAAGTAACACTAAACTTTTCAAACGTGTTTTTCAGCCCGAAATAAATGCGTTTTTCAGACTGCTGAATTCCAATATAACTGCTAGGCTCAGAAGAGCCCACTGACTCATCTCTTAACCCCAGTGTGCAGAAAGTGTCAAAACGTGTTTTTCAGCAGAAATAAACATGTTTCTGCAAGTTTGGTCACCCCTATGTAGTTTATGGGGAAGTAACACCACACTTTTCAAAACATGTTTTTCAGCCCGAAATAAACACGTTTTTCAGACTGCTGAATTCCAATGTAACTGCTAGGCTCAGAAGAGCCCACTGACTCATCTCTTAACTCCAGTGTGCAGAAAGTGTCAAAACGTGTTTTTCAGCAGAAATAAACATGTTTCTGCAAGTTTGGTAACCCCCATGTAACTTATGGGGCAGTAACAACACACTTTTCAAAACGTGTTTTTCAGTCCGAAATAAACACGTTTTTTCAGACTGCTGAATCCCAATGTAACTGCTAGGCTCATCTCTTAACCCCTAGTGTGCAGAAAGTGTCAAAACGTGTTTTTCAGCAGAAATAAACATGTTTCTGCAAGTTTGGTCATCCCCATGTAATTTATGGGGCAGTAACAGCACACTTTTCAAAACGTGTTTTTCAGCTCGAAATAAACGCGTTTTTCAGACTGCTGAATCCCAAAGTAACAGCAAAACTCAGAAGAGCCCACACACTCAGATCTTAACCCCAGTGTGCAGAAAGGGTCAAAACGTGTTTTTCAGCAGAAATAAACATGTTTCTGCAAGTTTGGTGAACCCCATGTAAGTTATGGGGCAGAAACAGCACCCTTTTCAAAACGTGTTTTTCAGCCCGAAATAAACGCGTTTTTTCAGACAACTGAATCCCCATGTAACAGCAAAACTCAGAAGAGCCCACACACTCAGATCTTAACCCCAGTGTGCAGAAAGGGTCAAAACGTGTTTTTCAGCAGAAATAAACATGTTTCTGCAAGTTTGGTCAACCCCATGTAAGTTATGGGGCAGTAACAGCACCCTTTTCAAAACGTGTTTTTCAGCCCGAAATAAACGCGTTTTTTCAGACAACTGAATCCCCATGTAACAGCAAGGCTCAGAAGAGCCCACACACTCAGATCTTAACCCCAGTGTGCAGAAAGGGTCAAAACGTGTTTTTCAGCAGAAATAAATATGTTTCTGCAAGTTTGGTCAACCCCATGTAAGTTATGGGGCAGTTACAGCACCCTTTTCAAAACGTGTTTTTCAGCCCGAAATAAACGCGTTTTTTCAGACAACTGAATCAACATGTAACAGCAAGGCTCAGAAGAGCCCACACACTCAGCTCTTAACCCCAGTGTGCAGAAAGGGTCAAAACGTGTTTTTCAGCAGAAATAAACATGTTTCTGCAAGTTTGGTCAACCCCATGTAAGTTATGGGGCAGTAACAGCACCCTTTTCAAAACGTGTTTTTCAGCCCGAAATAAACGCGTTTTTTCAGACAACTGAATCCCCATGTAACAGCAAAACTCAGAAGAGCCCACACACTCAGATCTTAACCCCAGTGTGCAGAAAGGGTCAAAACGTGTTTTTCAGCAGAAATAAACATGTTTCTGCAAGTTTGGTCAACCCCATGTAAGTTATGGGGCAGTAACAGCACCCTTTTCAAAACGTGTTTTTCAGCCCGAAATAAACGCGTTTTTTCAGACAACTGAATCCCCATGTAACAGCAAGTCTCAAAAGAGCCCACACACTCAGATCTTAACCCCACTGTGCAGAAAGGGTCAAAACGTGTTTTTCAGCAGAAATAAACATGTTTCTGCAAGTTTGGTCAACCCCATGTAAGTTATGGGGCAGTAACAGCACCCTTTTCAAAATGTGTTTTTCAGCCCGAAATAAACGCGTTTTTTCAGACAACTGAATCCCCAAGTAACAGCAAGTCTCAGAAGAGCCAACATACTCAGATCTTAACCCCAGTGTGCAGAAAGGGTCAAAACGTGCTTTTCAGCAGAAATAAACATGTTTCTGCAAGTTTGGTCTACCCCATGTAAGTTATTGGGCAGTTACAGCACCCTTTTCAAAACGTGTTTTTCAGCCAGAAATAAACGCGTTTTTTCAGACAACTGAATCAACATGTAACAGCAAGGCTCAGAAGAGCCCACACACTCAGCTCTTAACCCCAGTGTGCAGAAAGGGTCAAAACGTGTTTTTCAGCAGAAATAAACATGTTTCTGCAAGTTTGGTCAACCCCATGTAAGTTTTGGGGCAGTAACAGCACCCTTTTCAAAACGTGTTTTTCAGCCCGAAATAAACGCGTTTTTTCAGACAACTGAATCCCCATGTAACCGCAAAACTCAGAAGAGCCCACACACTCAGATCTTAACCCCAGTGTGCAGAAAGGGTCAAAACGTGTTTTTCAGCAGAAATAAACATGTTTCTGCAAGTTTGGTCAACCCCATGTAAGTTATGGGGCAGTAACAGCACCCTTTTCAAAACGTGTTTTTCAGCCCGAAATAAACGTGTTTTTTCAGACAACTGAATCCCCATGTAACAGCAAAACTCAGAGGAGCCCACACACTCAGATCTTAACCCCAGTGTGCAGAAAGGGTCAAAACGTGTTTTTCAGCAGAAATAAACATGTTTCTGCAAGTTTGGTCAACCCCATGTAAGTTATGGGGCAGTAACAGCACCCTTTTCAAAATGTGTTTTTCAGCCCGAAATAAACGCGTTTTTTCAGACAACTGAATCCCCAAGTAACAGCAAGTCTCAGAAGAGCCCACACACTCAGATCTTAACCCCAGTGTGCAGAAAGGGTCAAAACGTGTTTTTCAGCAGAAATAAACATGTTTCTGCAAGTTTGGTCACCCCCATGTAGTTTATGGGGCAGTAACAGCACACTTTTCAAAACGTATTTTTCAGTCCGAAATAAACACGTTTTTTCAGACTGCTGAATCCCAATGTAACTGCTAGGCTCATCTCTTAACCCCAGTTTGCAGAATGTGTCAAAACGTGTTTTTAAGCAGAAATAAACATGTTTCTGCAAGTTTGGTCAGCCCCATGTAATTTATGGGGCAGTAACAGCACACTTTGCAAAACGTGTTTTTCAGCCCGAAATAAACGCGTTTTTTCAGACTGCAAAATCCCAAAGTAACTGCTAGACTCAGAAGAGCCCACTGACTCATCTCTTAACCCCTAGTGCGCAGAAAGTGTCAAAACGTGTTTTTCAGCAGCAATAAACATGTTTCTGCAAATTTGGTCACCCCCATGCAACTTATGGGGCAGTAACAGCACACTTTTCAAAACGTGTTTTTCAGCCCGAAATAAACGCGTTTATCAGTCTGCTGAATCCCAAAGTAACTGCTAGACTCAGAAGAGCCCACTGACTCATCTCTTAACCCCAGTGTGCAGAAAGTGTCAAAACGTGTTTTTCAGCAGAAATAAACATGTTTCTGCAAGTTTGGTCAGCCCCATTTAATTTATGGTGCAGTAACAGCACACTTTGCAAAACGTGTTTTTCAGCCCGAAATAAACGCGTTTTTTCAGACTGCTAAATCCCAAAGTAACTGCAAGAGGCGAAAGAGCCCACTGACTCATCTCTTGACCCCTAGTGTGCAGAAAGTGTCAAAACGTGTTTTTCAGCAGAAATAAACATGTTTCTGCAAGTTTGGTCATCCCCATGTAATTTATGGGGCAGTAACAGCACACTTTTCAAAACGTGTTTTTCAGCTCGAAATAAACGCGTTTTTCAGACTGCTGAATCCCAAAGTAACTGCTAGACTCAGAAGAGCCCACTGACTCATCTCTTAACCCCAGTGTGCAGAAAGTGTCAAAAAGCGTTTTTCAGCAGAAATAAACATGTTTCTGCAAGTTTGGTCATCCCCATGTAGTTTATGGGGAAGTAACACTAAACTTTTCAAACGTGTTTTTCAGCCCGAAATAAATGCGTTTTTCAGACTGCTGAATTCCAATATAACTGCTAGGCTCAGAAGAGCCCACTGACTCATCTCTTAACCCCAGTGTGCAGAAAGTGTCAAAACGTGTTTTTCAGCAGAAATAAACATGTTTCTGCAAGTTTGGTCACCCCTATGTAGTTTATGGGGAAGTAACACCACACTTTTCAAAACATGTTTTTCAGCCCGAAATAAACACGTTTTTCAGACTGCTGAATTCCAATGTAACTGCTAGGCTCAGAAGAGCCCACTGACTCATCTCTTAACTCCAGTGTGCAGAAAGTGTCAAAACGTGTTTTTCAGCAGAAATAAACATGTTTCTGCAAGTTTGGTCACCCCCATGTAACTTATGGGGCAGTAACAACACACTTTTCAAAACGTGTTTTTCAGTCCGAAATAAACACGTCTTTTCAGACTGCTGAATCCCAATGTAACTGCTAGGCTAATCTCTTAACCCCAGTTTGCAGAATGTGTCAAAATGTGTTTTTAAGCAGAAATAAACATGTTTCTGCAAGTTTGGTCAGCCCCATGTAATTTATGGGGCAGTAACAGCACACTTTACAAAACGTGTTTTTCAGCCCTAAATAAACGCGTTTTTTCAGACTGCTAAATCCCAAAGTAACTGATAGACTCAGAAGAGCCCACTGACTCATCTCTTAACCCCTAGTGCGCAAAAAGTGTCAAAACGTGTTTTTCAGCAGAAATAAACATGTTTCTGCAAGTTTGGTCACCCCTATGTAGTTTATGGGGAAGTAACACCACACTTTTCAAAACGTGTTTTTCAGCCCGAAATAAACGCGTTTTTCAGACTGTTGAATTCCAATGTAACTGCTAGGCTCAGAAGAGCCCAGTGAATCATCTCTTAACCCCAGTGTGCAGAAAGTGTCAAAACGTGTTTTTTAGCAGAAATAAACATGTTTCTGCAAGTTTGGTCATCCCCATGTAATTTATGGGGCAGTAACAGCACACTTTTCAAAACGTGTTTTTCAGCTCGAAATAAACGCGTTTTTCAGACTGCTGAATCCCAAAGTAACTGCTAGACTCAGAAGAGCCCACTGACTCATCTCTTAACCCCAGTGTGCAGAAAGTGTCAAAACGTGTTTTTCAGCAGAAATAAACATGTTTCTGCAAGTTTGGTAACCCCCATGTAACTTATGGGGCAGTAACAACACACTTTTCAAAACGTGTTTTTCAGTCCGAAATAAACACGTTTTTTCAGACTGCTGAATCCCAATGTAACTGCTAGGCTCATCTCTTAACCCCTAGTGTGCAGAAAGTGTCAAAACGTGTTTTTCAGCAGAAATAAACATGTTTCTGCAAGTTTGGTCATCCCCATGTAATTTATGGGGCAGTAACAGCACACTTTTCAAAACGTGTTTTTCAGCTCGAAATAAACGCGTTTTTCAGACTGCTGAATCCCAAAGTAACAGCAAAACTCAGAAGAGCCCACACACTCAGATCTTAACCCCAGTGTGCAGAAAGGGTCAAAACGTGTTTTTCAGCAGAAATAAACATGTTTCTGCAAGTTTGGTGAACCCCATGTAAGTTATGGGGCAGAAACAGCACCCTTTTCAAAACGTGTTTTTCAGCCCGAAATAAACGCGTTTTTTCAGACAACTGAATCCCCATGTAACAGCAAAACTCAGAAGAGCCCACACACTCAGATCTTAACCCCAGTGTGCAGAAAGGGTCAAAACGTGTTTTTCAGCAGAAATAAACATGTTTCTGCAAGTTTGGTCAACCCCATGTAAGTTATGGGGCAGTAACAGCACCCTTTTCAAAACGTGTTTTTCAGCCCGAAATAAACGCGTTTTTTCAGACAACTGAATCCCCATGTAACAGCAAGGCTCAGAAGAGCCCACACACTCAGATCTTAACCCCAGTGTGCAGAAAGGGTCAAAACGTGTTTTTCAGCAGAAATAAATATGTTTCTGCAAGTTTGGTCAACCCCATGTAAGTTATGGGGCAGTTACAGCACCCTTTTCAAAACGTGTTTTTCAGCCCGAAATAAACGCGTTTTTTCAGACAACTGAATCAACATGTAACAGCAAGGCTCAGAAGAGCCCACACACTCAGCTCTTAACCCCAGTGTGCAGAAAGGGTCAAAACGTGTTTTTCAGCAGAAATAAACATGTTTCTGCAAGTTTGGTCAACCCCATGTAAGTTATGGGGCAGTAACAGCACCCTTTTCAAAACGTGTTTTTCAGCCCGAAATAAACGCGTTTTTTCAGACAACTGAATCCCCATGTAACAGCAAAACTCAGAAGAGCCCACACACTCAGATCTTAACCCCAGTGTGCAGAAAGGGTCAAAACGTGTTTTTCAGCAGAAATAAACATGTTTCTGCAAGTTTGGTCAACCCCATGTAAGTTATGGGGCAGTAACAGCACCCTTTTCAAAACGTGTTTTTCAGCCCGAAATAAACGCGTTTTTTCAGACAACTGAATCCCCATGTAACAGCAAGTCTCAAAAGAGCCCACACACTCAGATCTTAACCCCACTGTGCAGAAAGGGTCAAAACGTGTTTTTCAGCAGAAATAAACATGTTTCTGCAAGTTTGGTCAACCCCATGTAAGTTATGGGGCAGTAACAGCACCCTTTTCAAAATGTGTTTTTCAGCCCGAAATAAACGCGTTTTTTCAGACAACTGAATCCCCAAGTAACAGCAAGTCTCAGAAGAGCCAACATACTCAGATCTTAACCCCAGTGTGCAGAAAGGGTCAAAACGTGCTTTTCAGCAGAAATAAACATGTTTCTGCAAGTTTGGTCTACCCCATGTAAGTTATTGGGCAGTTACAGCACCCTTTTCAAAACGTGTTTTTCAGCCAGAAATAAACGCGTTTTTTCAGACAACTGAATCAACATGTAACAGCAAGGCTCAGAAGAGCCCACACACTCAGCTCTTAACCCCAGTGTGCAGAAAGGGTCAAAACGTGTTTTTCAGCAGAAATAAACATGTTTCTGCAAGTTTGGTCAACCCCATGTAAGTTTTGGGGCAGTAACAGCACCCTTTTCAAAACGTGTTTTTCAGCCCGAAATAAACGCGTTTTTTCAGACAACTGAATCCCCATGTAACCGCAAAACTCAGAAGAGCCCACACACTCAGATCTTAACCCCAGTGTGCAGAAAGGGTCAAAACGTGTTTTTCAGCAGAAATAAACATGTTTCTGCAAGTTTGGTCAACCCCATGTAAGTTATGGGGCAGTAACAGCACCCTTTTCAAAACGTGTTTTTCAGCCCGAAATAAACGTGTTTTTTCAGACAACTGAATCCCCATGTAACAGCAAAACTCAGAGGAGCCCACACACTCAGATCTTAACCCCAGTGTGCAGAAAGGGTCAAAACGTGTTTTTCAGCAGAAATAAACATGTTTCTGCAAGTTTGGTCAACCCCATGTAAGTTATGGGGCAGTAACAGCACCCTTTTCAAAATGTGTTTTTCAGCCCGAAATAAACGCGTTTTTTCAGACAACTGAATCCCCAAGTAACAGCAAGTCTCAGAAGAGCCCACACACTCAGATCTTAACCCCAGTGTGCAGAAAGGGTCAAAACGTGTTTTTCAGCAGAAATAAACATGTTTCTGCAAGTTTGGTCTACCCCATGTAAGTTATTGGGCAGTTACAGCACCCTTTTCAAAACGTGTTTTTCAGCCAGAAATAAACGCGTTTTTTCAGACAACTGAATCAACATGTAACAGCAAGGCTCAGAAGAGCCCACACACTCAGCTCTTAACCCCAGTGTGCAGAAAGGGTCAAAACGTGTTTTTCAGCAGAAATAAACATGTTTCTGCAAGTTTGGTCAACCCCATGTAAGTTTTGGGGCAGTAACAGCACCCTTTTCAAAACGTGTTTTTCAGCCCGAAATAAACGCGTTTTTTCAGACAACTGAATCCCCATGTAACCGCAAAACTCAGAAGAGCCCACACACTCAGATCTTAACCCCAGTGTGCAGAAAGGGTCAAAACGTGTTTTTCAGCAGAAATAAACATGTTTCTGCAAGTTTGGTCAAACCCATGTAAGTTATGGGGCAGTAACAGCACCCTTTTCAAAACGTGTTTTTCAGCCCGAAATAAACACGTTTTTTCAGACAACTGAATCCCCATGTAACAGCAAAACTCAGAAGAGCCCACACACCCAGATCCTAACCCCAGTGTGCAGAAAGGGTCAAAACGTGTTTTTCAGCAGAAATAAACATGTTTCTGCAAGTTTGGTCAACCCCATGTAAGTTATGGGGCAGTAACAGCACCCTTTTCAAAACGTGTTTTTCAGCCCGAAATAAACGCGTTTTTTCAGACAACTGAATCCCCATGTAACAGCAAAACTCAGAAGAGCCCACACACTCAGATCTTAACCCCAGTGTGCAGAAAGGGTCAAAACGTGTTTTTCAGCAGAAATAAACATGTTTCTGCAAGTTTGGTCTACCCCATGTAAGTTATGGGGCAGTAACAGCACCCTTTTCAAAACGTGTTTTTCAGCCCGAAATAAACGCGTTTTTTCAGACAACTGAATCCCCATGTAACAGCAAGGCTCAGAAGAGCCCACACACTCAGATCTTAATCCCACTGTGCAGAAAGGGTCAAAACGTGTTTTTCAGCAGAAATAAACATGTTTCTGCAAGTTTGGTCAACCCCATGTAAGTTATGGGGCAGTAACAGCACCCTTTTCAAAATGTGTTTTTCAGCCCGAAATAAACGCGTTTTTTCAGACAACTGAATCCCCAAGTAACAGCAAGTCTCAGAAGAGCCCACACACTCAGATCTTAACCCCAGTGTGCAGAAAGGGTCAAAACGTGTTTTTCAGCAGAAATAAACATGTTTCTGCAAGTTTGGTCTACCCCATGTAAGTTATGGGGCAGTTACAGCACCCTTTTCAAAACGTGTTTTTCAGCCAGAAATAAACGCGTTTTTTCAGACAACTGAATCAACATGTAACAGCAAGGCTCAGAAGAGCCCACACACTCAGCTCTTAACCCCAGTGTGCAGAAAGGGTCAAAACGTGTTTTTCAGCAGAAATAAACATGTTTCTGCAAGTTTGGTCAACCCCATGTAAGTTTTGGGGCAGTAACAGCACCCTTTTCAAAACGTGTTTTTCAGCCCGAAATAAACGCGTTTTTTCAGACAACTGAATCCCCATGTAACCGCAAAACTCAGAAGAGCCCACACACTCAGATCTTAACCCCAGTGTGCAGAAAGGGTCAAAACGTGTTTTTCAGCAGAAATAAACATGTTTCTGCAAGTTTGGTCAACCCCATGTAAGTTATGGGGCAGTAACAGCACCCTTTTCAAAACGTGTTTTTCAGCCCGAAATAAACGCGTTTTTTCAGACAACTGAATCCCCATGTAACAGCAAAACTCAGAAGAGCCCACACACTCAGATCTTAACCCCAGTGTGCAGAAAGGGTCAAAACGTGCTTTTCAGCAGAAATAAACATGTTTCTGCAAGTTTGGTCTACCCCATGTAAGTTATTGGGCAGTTACAGCACCCTTTTCAAAACGTGTTTTTCAGCCAGAAATAAACGCGTTTTTTCAGACAACTGAATCAACATGTAACAGCAAGGCTCAGAAGAGGCCACACACTCAGCTCTTAACCCCAGTGTGCAGAAAGGGTCAAAACGTGTTTTTCAGCAGAAATAAACATGTTTCTGCAAGTTTGGTCAACCCCATGTAAGTTTTGGGGCAGTAACAGCACCCTTTTCAAAACGTGTTTTTCAGCCCGAAATAAACGCGTTTTTTCAGACAACTGAATCCCCATGTAACCGCAAAACTCAGAAGAGCCCACACACTCAGATCTTAACCCCAGTGTGCAGAAAGGGTCAAAACGTGTTTTTCAGCAGAAATATACTTGTTTCTGCAAGTTTGGTCAACCCCATGTAAGTTATGGGGCAGTAACAGCACCCTTTTCAAAACGTGTTTTTCAGCCCGAAATAAACGTGTTTTTTCAGACAACTGAATCCCCATGTAACAGCAAAACTCAGAAGAGCCCACACACTCAGCTCTTAACCCCAGTGTGCAGAAAGGGTCAAAACGTGTTTTTCAGCAGAAATATACTTGTTTCTGCAAGTTTGGTCAACCCCATGTAAGTTTTGGGGCAGTAACAGCACCCTTTTCAAAACGTGTTTTTCAGCCCGAAATAAACGCGTTTTTTCAGACAACTGAATCCCCATGTAACAGCAAAACTCAGAAGAGCCCACACACTCAGATCTTAACCCCAGTGTGCAGAAAGGGTCAAAACGTGTTTTTCAGCAGAAATAAACATGTTTCTGCAAGTTTGGTCAACCCCATGTAAGTTATGGGGCAGTAACAGCACCCTTTTCAAAACGTGTTTTTCAGCCCGAAATAAACGCGTTTTTTCAGACAACTGAATCCCCATGTAACAGCAAAACTCAGAGGAGCCCACACACTCAGATCTTAACCCCAGTGTGCAGAAAGGGTCAAAACGTGTTTTTCAGCAGAAATAAACATGTTTCTGCAAGTTTGGTCAACCCCATGTAAGTTATGGGGCAGTAACAGCACCCTTTTCAAAATGTGTTTTTCAACCCGAAATAAACGCGTTTTTTCAGACAACTGAATCCCCAAGTAACAGCAAGTCTCAGAAGAGCCCACACACTCAGATCTTAACCCCAGTGTGCAGAAAGGGTCAAAACGTGTTTTTCAGCAGAAATAAACATGTTTCTGCAAGTTTGGTCTACCCCATGTAAGTTATTGGGCAGTTACAGCACCCTTTTCAAAACGTGTTTTTCAGCCAGAAATAAACGCGTTTTTTCAGACAACTGAATCCCCATGTAACAGCAAAACTCAGAAGAGCCCACACACCCAGATCTTAACCCCAGTGTGCAGAAAGGGTCAAAACGTGTTTTTCAGCAGAAATAAACATGTTTCTGCAAGTTTGGTCAACCCCATGTAAGTTATGGGGCAGTAACAGCACCCTTTTCAAAACGTGTTTTTCAGCCCGAAATAAACGCGTTTTTTCAGACAACTGAATCCCCATGTAACAGCAAGGCTCAGAAGAGCCCACACACTCAGATCTTAATCCCACTGTGCAGAAAGGGTCAAAACGTGTTTTTCAGCAGAAATAAACATGTTTCTGCAAGTTTGGTCAACCCCATGTAAGTTATGGGGCAGTAACAGCACCCTTTTCAAAATGTGTTTTTCAGCCCGAAATAAACGCGTTTTTTCAGACAACTGAATCCCCAAGTAACAGCAAGTCTCAGAAGAGCCCACACACTCAGATCTTAACGCCAGTGTGCAGAAAGGGTAAAAACGTGTTTTTCAGCAGAAATAAACATGTTTCTGCAAGTTTGGTCTACCCCATGTAAGTTATTGGGCAGTTACAGCACCCTTTTCAAAACGTGTTTTTCAGCCAGAAATAAACGCGTTTTTTCAGACAACTGAATCAACATGTAACAGCAAGGCTCAGAAGAGCCCGCACACTCAGCTCTTAACCCCAGTGTGCAAAAAGTGTCAAAACGTGTTTTTCAGCAGAAATAAACATGTTTCTGCAAGTTTGGTCAGCCCCATGTAATTTATGGTGCAGTAACAGCACACTTTGCAAAACGTGTTTTTCAGCCCGAAATAAACACGTTTTTTCAGACTGCTAAATCCCAAAGTAACTGCAAGAGGCAGAAGAGCCCACTGACTCATCTCTTAACCCCTAGTGTGCAGAAAGTGTCAAAACGTGTTTTTCAGCAGAAATAAACATGTTTCTGCAAGTTTGGTCATCCCCATGTAATTTATGGGGCAGTAACAGCACACTTTGCAAAACGTGTTGTTCAGCTCGAAATAAACGCGTTTTTTCAGACTGCTGAATCCCAATGTAACTACTAGGCTCAGAAGAGCCCACCGACTCATCTCTTAACCCCAGTTTGCAGAAAGTGTCAAAAGGCGTTTTTCAGCAGAAATAAACATGTTTCTGCAAGTTTGGTCACCCCCATGTAGTTTATGGGGAAGTAACACTAAACTTTTCAAACGTGTTTTTCAGCCCGAAATAAACGCGTTTTTCAGACTGCTGAATTCCAATATAACTGCTAGGCTCAGAAGAGCCCACTGACTCATCTCTTAACCCCAGTTTGCAGAAAGTGTCAAAAGGCGTTTTTCAGCAGAAATAAACATGTTTCTGCAAGTTTGGTCACCCCCATGTAATTTATGGGGCAGTAACAGCACACTTTTCAAAACTTGTTTTTCAGCTCGAAATAAATGCGTTTTTCAGACTGCTGAATCCCAATGTAACTGCTAGACTCAGAAGAGCCCACTGACTCATCTCTTAACCCCTAGTGCGCAGAAATTGTCAAAACGTGTTTTTCAGCAGAAATAAACATGTTTCTGCAAGTTTGGTCACCCCCATGCAACTTATGGGGCAGTAACAGCACACTTTTCAAAACGTGTTTTTCAGCCCGAAATAAATGCGATTTTCAGACTGCTGAACCCAAAGTAACTGCTAGACTCAGAAGAGCCCACTGACTCATCTCTTAACCCCAGTGTGCAGAAAGTGTCAAAACATGTTTTTCAGCAGAAATAAACATGTTTCTGCAAGTTTGGTCACCCCCATGTATTTTATGGGGAAGTAACAATAAACTTTTCAAACGTGTTTTTCAGCCCGAAATAAACGCATTTTTCAGACTGCTGAATTCCAATATAACTGCTAGGCTCAGAAGAGCCCACTGACTCATCTCTTAACCCCAGTGTGCAGAAAGTGTCAAAACGTGTTTTTCAGCAGAAATAAACATGTTTCTGCAAGTTTGGTCACCCCTATGTAGTTTATGGGGAAGTAACACCACACTTTTCAAAACATGTTTTTCAGCCTGAAATAAACGCGTTTTTCAGACTGTTGAATTCCAATGTAACTGCTAGGCTCAGAAGAGCCCAGTGAATCATCTCTTAACCCCAGTGTGCAGAAAGTGTCAAAACGTGTTTTTCAGCAGAAATAAACATGTTTCTGCAAGTTTGGTCAGCCCCATGTAATTTATGGTGCAGTAACAGCACACTTTTCAAAACGTGTTTTTCAGCCCGAAATAAACGTGTTTTTCAGACTGCTGAATCCCAAAGTAACTGCTAGACTCAGAAGAGCCCACTGACTCATCTCTTAACCCCAGTGTGCAGAAAGTGTCAAAACGTGTTTTTCAGCAGAAATAAACATGTTTCTGCAAGTTTGGTCACCCCCATGTAATTTATGGGGCAGTAACAGCACACTTTGCAAAACGTGTTTTTCAGCCCAAAATAAACGCGTTTTTTCAGACTGCTAAATCCCAAAGTTACTGCTAGACTCAGAAGAGCCCACTGACTCATCTCTTAACCCCAGTGCGCAGAAAGTGTCAAAACGTGTTTTTCAGCAGAAATAAACATGTTTCTGCAAGTTTGGTCACCCCCATGTAGTTTATGGGGCAGTAACAGCACACTTTTCAAAACGTGTTTTTCAGTCCGAAATAAACACGTTTTTTCAGACTGCTGAATCCCAATGTAACTGCTAGGCTCATCTCTTAACCCCAGTTTGCAGAATGTGTCAAAACGTGTTTTTAAGCAGAAATAAACATGTTTCTGCAAGTTTGGTCAGCCCCATGTAATTTATGGGGCAGTAACAGCACACTTTGCAAAACGTGTTTTTCAGCCCGAAATAAACGCGTTTTTTCAGACTGCAAAATCCCAAAGTAACTGCTAGACTCAGAAGAGCCCACTGACTCATCTCTTAACCCCTAGTGCGCAGAAAGTGTCAAAACGTGTTTTTCAGCAGCAATAAACATGTTTCTGCAAATTTGGTCACCCCCATGCAACTTATGGGGCAGTAACAGCACACTTTTCAAAACGTGTTTTTCAGCCCGAAATAAACGCGTTTATCAGTCTGCTGAATCCCAAAGTAACTGCTAGACTCAGAAGAGCCCACTGACTCATCTCTTAACCCCAGTGTGCAGAAAGTGTCAAAACGTGTTTTTCAGCAGAAATAAACATGTTTCTGCAAGTTTGGTCAGCCCCATGTAATTTATGGTGCAGTAACAGCACACTTTGCAAAACGTGTTTTTCAGCCCGAAATAAACGCGTTTTTTCAGACTGCTAAATCCCAAAGTAACTGCAAGAGGCGAAAGAGCCCACTGACTCATCTCTTGACCCCTAGTGTGCAGAAAGTGTCAAAACGTGTTTTTCAGCAGAAATAAACATGTTTCTGCAAGTTTGGTCAACCCCATGTAAGTTATGGGGCAGTAACAGCACCCTTTTCAAAACGTGTTTTTCAGCCCGAAATAAACGCGTTTTTTCAGACAACTGAATCCCCATGTAACAGCAAAACTCAGAAGAGCCCACACACTCAGATCTTAACCCCAGTGTGCAGAAAGGGTCAAAACGTGTTTTTCAGCAGAAATAAACATGTTTCTGCAAGTTTGGTCAACCCCATGTAAGTTATGGGGCAGTAACAGCACCCTTTTCAAAATGTGTTTTTCAGCCCGAAATAAACGCGTTTTTTCAGACAACTGAATCAACATGTAACAGCAAGGCTCAGAAGAGCCCACACACTCAGCTCTTAACCCCAGTGTGCAGAAAGGGTCAAAACGTGTTTTTCAGCAGAAATAAACATGTTTCTGCAAGTTTGGTCAACCCCATGTAAGTTTTGGGGCAGTAACAGCACCCTTTTCAAAACGTGTTTTTCAGCCCGAAATAAACGCGTTTTTTCAGACAACTGAATCCCCATGTAACCGCAAAACTCAGAAGAGCCCACACACTCAGATCTTAACCCCAGTGTGCAGAAAGGGTCAAAACGTGTTTTTCAGCAGAAATAAACATGTTTCTGCAAGTTTGGTCAACCCCATGTAAGTTATGGGGCAGTAACAGCACCCTTTTCAAAACGTGTTTTTCAGCCCGAAATAAACGCGTTTTTTCAGACAACTGAATCCCCATGTAACAGCAAAACTCAGAAGAGCCAACACACTCAGCTCTTAACCCCAGTGTGCAGAAAGGGTCAAAACGTGTTTTTCAGCAGAAATAAACATGTTTCTGCAAGTTTGGTCAACCCCATGTAAGTTATGGGGCAGTAACAGCACCCTTTTCAAAACGTGTTTTTCAGCCCGAAATAAACGCGTTTTTTCAGACAACTGAATCCCCATGTAACAGCAAAACTCAGAAGAGCCCACACACTCAGATCTTAACCCCAGTGTGCAGAAAGGGTCAAAACGTGTTTTTCAGCAGAAATAAACATGTTTCTGCAAGTTTGGTCTACCCCATGTAAGTTATTGGGCAGTTACAGCACCCTTTTCAAAACGTGTTTTTCAGCCAGAAATAAACGCGTTTTTTCAGACAACTGAATCAACATGTAACAGCAAGGCTCAGAAGAGCCCACACACTCAGCTCTTAACCCCAGTGTGCAGAAAGGGTCAAAACGTGTTTTTCAGCAGAAATAAACATGTTTCTGCAAGTTTGGTCAACCCCATGTAAGTTTTGGGGCAGTAACAGCACCCTTTTCAAAACGTGTTTTTCAGCCCGAAATAAACGTGTTTTTTCAGACAACTGAATCCCCATGTAACAGCAAAACTCAGAAGAGCCCACACACTCAGCTCTTAACCCCAGTGTGCAGAAAGGGTCAAAACGTGTTTTTCAGCAGAAATATACTTGTTTCTGCAAGTTTGGTCAACCCCATGTAAGTTTTGGGGCAGTAACAGCACCCTTTTCAAAACGTGTTTTTCAGCCCGAAATAAACGCGTTTTTTCAGACAACTGAATCCCCATGTAACAGCAAAACTCAGAAGAGCCCACACACTCAGATCTTAACCCCAGTGTGCAGAAAGGGTCAAAACGTGTTTTTCAGCAGAAATAAACATGTTTCTGCAAGTTTGGTCAACCCCATGTAAGTTATGGGGCAGTAACAGCACCCTTTTCAAAACGTGTTTTTCAGCCCGAAATAAACGCGTTTTTTCAGACAACTGAATCCCCATGTAACAGCAAAACTCAGAGGAGCCCACACACTCAGATCTTAACCCCAGTGTGCAGAAAGGGTCAAAACGTGTTTTTCAGCAGAAATAAACATGTTTCTGCAAGTTTGGTCAACCCCATGTAAGTTATGGGGCAGTAACAGCACCCTTTTCAAAATGTGTTTTTCAACCCGAAATAAACGCGTTTTTTCAGACAACTGAATCCCCAAGTAACAGCAAGTCTCAGAAGAGCCCACACACTCAGATCTTAACCCCAGTGTGCAGAAAGGGTCAAAACGTGTTTTTCAGCAGAAATAAACATGTTTCTGCAAGTTTGGTCAACCCCATGTAAGTTATGGGGCAGTAACAGCACCCTTTTCAAAACGTGTTTTTCAGCCCGAAATAAACGCGTTTTTTCAGACAACTGAATCCCCATGTAACAGCAAAACTCAGAAGAGCCCACACACCCATATCTTAACCCCAGTGTGCAGAAAGGGTCAAAACGTGTTTTTCAGCAGAAATAAACATGTTTCTGCAAGTTTGGTCAACCCCATGTAAGTTATGGGGCAGTAACAGCACCCTTTTCAAAATGTGTTTTTCAGCCCGAAATAAACGCGTTTTTTCAGACAACTGAATCAACATGTAACAGCAAGGCTCAGAAGAGCCCACACACTCAGCTCTTAACCCCAGTGTGCAGAAAGGGTCAAAACGTGTTTTTCAGCAGAAATAAACATGTTTCTGCAAGTTTGGTCAACCCCATGTAAGTTTTGGGGCAGTAACAGCACCCTTTTCAAAACGTGTTTTTCAGCCCGAAATAAACGCGTTTTTTCAGACAACTGAATCCCCATGTAACCGCAAAACTCAGAAGAGCCCACACACTCAGATCTTAACCCCAGTGTGCAGAAAGGGTCAAAACGTGTTTTTCAGCAGAAATAAACATGTTTCTGCAAGTTTGGTCAACCCCATGTAAGTTATGGGGCAGTAACAGCACCCTTTTCAAAACGTGTTTTTCAGCCCGAAATAAACGCGTTTTTTCAGACAACTGAATCCCCATGTAACAGCAAAACTCAGAAGAGCCAACACACTCAGCTCTTAACCCCAGTGTGCAGAAAGGGTCAAAACGTGTTTTTCAGCAGAAATAAACATGTTTCTGCAAGTTTGGTCAACCCCATGTAAGTTATGGGGCAGTAACAGCACCCTTTTCAAAACGTGTTTTTCAGCCCGAAATAAACGCGTTTTTTCAGACAACTGAATCCCCATGTAACAGCAAAACTCAGAAGAGCCCACACACTCAGATCTTAACCCCAGTGTGCAGAAAGGGTCAAAACGTGTTTTTCAGCAGAAATAAACATGTTTCTGCAAGTTTGGTCTACCCCATGTAAGTTATTGGGCAGTTACAGCACCCTTTTCAAAACGTGTTTTTCAGCCAGAAATAAACGCGTTTTTTCAGACAACTGAATCAACATGTAACAGCAAGGCTCAGAAGAGCCCACACACTCAGCTCTTAACCCCAGTGTGCAGAAAGGGTCAAAACGTGTTTTTCAGCAGAAATAAACATGTTTCTGCAAGTTTGGTCAACCCCATGTAAGTTTTGGGGCAGTAACAGCACCCTTTTCAAAACGTGTTTTTCAGCCCGAAATAAACGTGTTTTTTCAGACAACTGAATCCCCATGTAACAGCAAAACTCAGAAGAGCCCACACACTCAGCTCTTAACCCCAGTGTGCAGAAAGGGTCAAAACGTGTTTTTCAGCAGAAATATACTTGTTTCTGCAAGTTTGGTCAACCCCATGTAAGTTTTGGGGCAGTAACAGCACCCTTTTCAAAACGTGTTTTTCAGCCCGAAATAAACGCGTTTTTTCAGACAACTGAATCCCCATGTAACAGCAAAACTCAGAAGAGCCCACACACTCAGATCTTAACCCCAGTGTGCAGAAAGGGTCAAAACGTGTTTTTCAGCAGAAATAAACATGTTTCTGCAAGTTTGGTCAACCCCATGTAAGTTATGGGGCAGTAACAGCACCCTTTTCAAAACGTGTTTTTCAGCCCGAAATAAACGCGTTTTTTCAGACAACTGAATCCCCATGTAACAGCAAAACTCAGAGGAGCCCACACACTCAGATCTTAACCCCAGTGTGCAGAAAGGGTCAAAACGTGTTTTTCAGCAGAAATAAACATGTTTCTGCAAGTTTGGTCAACCCCATGTAAGTTATGGGGCAGTAACAGCACCCTTTTCAAAATGTGTTTTTCAACCCGAAATAAACGCGTTTTTTCAGACAACTGAATCCCCAAGTAACAGCAAGTCTCAGAAGAGCCCACACACTCAGATCTTAACCCCAGTGTGCAGAAAGGGTCAAAACGTGTTTTTCAGCAGAAATAAACATGTTTCTGCAAGTTTGGTCAACCCCATGTAAGTTATGGGGCAGTAACAGCACCCTTTTCAAAACGTGTTTTTCAGCCCGAAATAAACGCGTTTTTTCAGACAACTGAATCCCCATGTAACAGCAAAACTCAGAAGAGCCCACACACCCATATCTTAACCCCAGTGTGCAGAAAGGGTCAAAACGTGTTTTTCAGCAGAAATAAACATGTTTCTGCAAGTTTGGTCAACCCCATGTAAGTTATGGGGCAGTAACAGCACCCTTTTCAAAATGTGTTTTTCAGCCCGAAATAAACGCGTTTTTTCAGACAACTGAATCCCCAAGTAACAGCAAGTCTCAGAAGAGCCCACACACTCAGATCTTAACGCCAGTGTGCAGAAAGGGTAAAAACGTGTTTTTCAGCAGAAATAAACATGTTTCTGCAAGTTTGGTCTACCCCATGTAAGTTATTGGGCAGTTACAGCACCCTTTTCAAAACGTGTTTTTCAGCCAGAAATAAACGCGTTTTTTCAGACAACTGAATCAACATGTAACAGCAAGGCTCAGAAGAGCCCGCACACTCAGCTCTTAACCCCAGTGTGCAGAAAGGGTCAAAACGTGTTTTTCAGCAGAAATAAACATGTTTCTGCAAGTTTGGTCAACCCCATGTAAGTTTTGGGGCAGTAACAGCACCCTTTTCAAAACGTGTTTTTCAGCCCGAAATAAACGCGTTTTTTCAGACAACTGAATCCCCATGTAACCGCAAAACTCAGAAGAGCCCACACACTCAGATCTTAACCCCAGTGTGCAGAAAGGGTCAAAACGTGTTTTTCAGCAGAAATAAACATGTTTCTGCAAGTTTGGTCAACCCCATGTAAGTTATGGGGCAGTAACAGCACCCTTTTCAAAACGTGTTTTTCAGCCCGAAATAAACGCGTTTTTTCAGACAACTGAATCCCCATGTAACAGCAAAACTCAGAAGAGCCCACACACTCAGATCTTAACCCCAGTGTGCAGAAAGGGTCAAAACGTGTTTTTCAGCAGAAATAAACATGTTTCTGCAAGTTTGGTCAACCCCATGTAAGTAATGGGGCAGAAACAGCACCCTTTTCAAAACGTGTTTTTCAGCCCGAAATAAACGCGTTTTTTCAGACAACTGAATCCCCATGTAACAGCAAAACTCAGAAGAGCCCACACACTCAGCTCTTAACCCTAGTGTGCAGAAAGGGTCAAAACGTGTTTTTCAGCAGAAATAAACTTGTTTCTGCAAGTTTGGTCAACCCCATGTAAGTTTTGGGGCAGTAACAGCACCCTTTTCAAAACGTGTTTTTCAGCCCGAAATAAACGCGTTTTTTCAGACAACTGAATCCCCATGTAACAGCAAAACTCAGAAGAGCCCACACACTCAGATCTTAACCCCAGTGTGCAGAAAGGGTCAAAACGTGTTTTTCAGCAGAAATAAACATGTTTCTGCAAGTTTGGTCAACCCCATGTAAGTTATGGGGCAGTAACAGCACCCTTTTCAAAACGTGTTTTTCAGCCCGAAATAAACGCGTTTTTTCAGACAACTGAATCCCCATGTAACAGCAAAACTCAGAAGAGCCCACACACTCAGATCTTAACCCCAGTGTGCAGAAAGGGTCAAAACGTGTTTTTCAGCAGAAATAAACATGTTTCTGCAAGTTTGGTCTACCCCATGTAAGTTATTGGGCAGTTACAGCACCCTTTTCAAAACGTGTTTTTCAGCCAGAAATAAACGCGTTTTTTCAGACAACTGAATCAACATGTAACAGCAAGGCTCAGAAGAGCCCACACACTCAGCTCTTAACCCCAGTGTGCAGAAAGGGTCAAAACGTGTTTTTCAGCAGAAATAAACATGTTTCTGCAAGTTTGGTCATCCCCATGTAAGTTTTGGGGCAGTAACAGCACCCTTTTCAAAACGTGTTTTTCAGCCCGAAATAAACGTGTTTTTTCAGACAACTGAATCCCCATGTAACAGCAAAACTCAGAAGAGCCCACACACTCAGCTCTTAACCCCAGTGTGCAGAAAGGGTCAAAACGTGTTTTTCAGCAGAAATATACTTGTTTCTGCAAGTTTGGTCAACCCCATGTAAGTTTTGGGGCAGTAACAGCACCCTTTTCAAAACGTGTTTTTCAGCCCGAAATAAACGCGTTTTTTCAGACAACTGAATCCCCATGTAACAGCAAAACTCAGAAGAGCCCACACACTCAGATCTTAACCCCAGTGTGCAGAAAGGGTCAAAACGTGTTTTTCAGCAGAAATAAACATGTTTCTGCAAGTTTGGTCAACCCCATGTAAGTTATGGGGCAGTAACAGCACCCTTTTCAAAACGTGTTTTTCAGCCCGAAATAAACGCGTTTTTTCAGACAACTGAATCCCCATGTAACAGCAAAACTCAGAGGAGCCCACACACTCAGATCTTAACCCCAGTGTGCAGAAAGGGTCAAAACGTGTTTTTCAGCAGAAATAAACATGTTTCTGCAAGTTTGGTCAACCCCATGTAAGTTATGGGGCAGTAACAGCACCCTTTTCAAAATGTGTTTTTCAACCCGAAATAAACGCGTTTTTTCAGACAACTGAATCCCCAAGTAACAGCAAGTCTCAGAAGAGCCCACACACTCAGATCTTAACCCCAGTGTGCAGAAAGGGTCAAAACGTGTTTTTCAGCAGAAATAAACATGTTTCTGCAAGTTTGGTCTACCCCATGTAAGTTATTGGGCAGTTACAGCACCCTTTTCAAAACGTGTTTTTCAGCCAGAAATAAACGCGTTTTTTCAGACAACTGAATCCCCATGTAACAGCAAAACTCAGAAGAGCCCACACACCCATATCTTAACCCCAGTGTGCAGAAAGGGTCAAAACGTGTTTTTCAGCAGAAATAAACATGTTTCTGCAAGTTTGGTCAACCCCATGTAAGTTATGGGGCAGTAACAGCACCCTTTTCAAAATGTGTTTTTCAGCCCGAAATAAACGCGTTTTTTCAGACAACTGAATCCCCAAGTAACAGCAAGTCTCAGAAGAGCCCACACACTCAGATCTTAACGCCAGTGTGCAGAAAGGGTAAAAACGTGTTTTTCAGCAGAAATAAACATGTTTCTGCAAGTTTGGTCTACCCCATGTAAGTTATTGGGCAGTTACAGCACCCTTTTCAAAACGTGTTTTTCAGCCAGAAATAAACGCGTTTTTTCAGACAACTGAATCAACATGTAACAGCAAGGCTCAGAAGAGCCCGCACACTCAGCTCTTAACCCCAGTGTGCAGAAAGGGTCAAAACGTGTTTTTCAGCAGAAATAAACATGTTTCTGCAAGTTTGGTCAACCCCATGTAAGTTTTGGGGCAGTAACAGCACCCTTTTCAAAACGTGTTTTTCAGCCCGAAATAAACGCGTTTTTTCAGACAACTGAATCCCCATGTAACCGCAAAACTCAGAAGAGCCCACACACTCAGATCTTAACCCCAGTGTGCAGAAAGGGTCAAAACGTGTTTTTCAGCAGAAATAAACATGTTTCTGCAAGTTTGGTCAACCCCATGTAAGTTATGGGGCAGTAACAGCACCCTTTTCAAAACGTGTTTTTCAGCCCGAAATAAACGCGTTTTTTCAGACAACTGAATCCCCATGTAACAGCAAAACTCAGAAGAGCCCACACACTCAGATCTTAACCCCAGTGTGCAGAAAGGGTCAAAACGTGTTTTTCAGCAGAAATAAACATGTTTCTGCAAGTTTGGTCAACCCCATGTAAGTAATGGGGCAGAAACAGCACCCTTTTCAAAACGTGTTTTTCAGCCCGAAATAAACGCGTTTTTTCAGACAACTGAATCCCCATGTAACAGCAAAACTCAGAAGAGCCCACACACTCAGCTCTTAACCCCAGTGTGCAGAAAGGGTCAAAACGTGTTTTTCAGCAGAAATAAACTTGTTTCTGCAAGTTTGGTCAACCCCATGTAAGTTTTGGGGCAGTAACAGCACCCTTTTCAAAACGTGTTTTTCAGCCCGAAATAAACGCGTTTTTTCAGACAACTGAATCCCCATGTAACAGCAAAACTCAGAAGAGCCCACACACTCAGATCTTAACCCCAGTGTGCAGAAAGGGTCAAAACGTGTTTTTCAGCAGAAATAAACATGTTTCTGCAAGTTTGGTCAACCCCATGTAAGTTATGGGGCAGTAACAGCACCCTTTTCAAAACGTGTTTTTCAGCCCGAAATAAACGCGTTTTTTCAGACAACTGAATCCCCATGTAACAGCAAAACTCAGAAGAGCCCACACACTCAGATCTTAACCCCAGTGTGCAGAAAGGGTCAAAACGTGTTTTTCAGCAGAAATAAACATGTTTCTGCAAGTTTGGTCAACCCCATTTAAGTTATGGGGCAGTAACAGCACCCTTTTCAAAATGTGTTTTTCAGCCCGAAATAAACGCGTTTTTTCAGACAACTGAATCCCCAAGTAACAGCAAGTCTCAGAAGAGCCCACACACTCAGATCTTAACCCCAGTGTGCAGAAAGGGTCAAAACGTGTTTTTCAGCAGAAATAAACATGTTTCTGCAAGTTTGGTCTACCCCATGTAAGTTATTGGGCAGTTACAGCACCCTTTTCAAAACGTGTTTTTCAGCCAGAAATAAACGCGTTTTTTCAGACAACTGAATCAACATGTAACAGCAAGGCTCAGAAGAGCCCACACACTCAGCTCTTAACCCCAGTGTGCAGAAAGGGTCAAAACGTGTTTTTCAGCAGAAATAAACATGTTTCTGCAAGTTTGGTCAACCCCATGTAAGTTTTGGGGCAGTAACAGCACCCTTTTCAAAACGTGTTTTTCAGCCCGAAATAAACGCGTTTTTTCAGACAACTGAATCCCCATGTAACCGCAAAACTCAGAAGAGCCCACACACTCAGATCTTAACCCCAGTGTGCAGAAAGGGTCAAAACGTGTTTTTCAGCAGAAATAAACATATTTCTGCAAGTTTGGTCAACCCCATGTAAGTTATGGGGCAGTAACAGCACCCTTTTCAAAACGTGTTTTTCAGCCCGAAATAAACGCGTTTTTTCAGACAACTGAATCCCCATGTAACAGCAAAACTCAGAAGAGCCCACACACCCAGATCTTAACCCCAGTGTGCAGAAAGGGTCAAAACGTGTTTTTCAGCAGAAATAAACATGTTTCTGCAAGTTTGGTCAACCCCATGTAAGTTATGGGGCAGTAACAGCACCCTTTTCAAAACGTGTTTTTCAGCCCGAAATAAACGCGTTTTTTCAGACAACTGAATCCCCATGTAACAGCAAAACTCAGAAGAGCCCACACACTCAGATCTTAACCCCAGTGTGCAGAAAGGGTCAAAACGTGTTTTTCAGCAGAAATAAACATGTTTCTGCAAGTTTGGTCAACCCCATGTAAGTTTTGGGGCAGTAACAGCACCCTTTTCAAAACGTGTTTTTCAGCCCGAAATAAACGCGTTTTTTCAGACAACTGAATCCCCATGTAACCGCAAAACTCAGAAGAGCCCACACACTCAGATCTTAACCCCAGTGTGCAGAAAGGGTCAAAACGTGTTTTTCAGCAGAAATAAACATGTTTCTGCAAGTTTGGTCTACCCCATGTAAGTTATTGGGCAGTTACAGCACCCTTTTCAAAACGTGTTTTTCAGCCAGAAATAAACGCGTTTTTTCAGACAACTGAATCCCCATGTAACAGCAAAACTCAGAAGAGCCCACACACCCATATCTTAACCCCAGTGTGCAGAAAGGGTCAAAACGTGTTTTTCAGCAGAAATAAACATGTTTCTGCAAGTTTGGTCAACCCCATGTAAGTTATGGGGCAGTAACAGCACCCTTTTCAAAATGTGTTTTTCAGCCCGAAATAAACGCGTTTTTTCAGACAACTGAATCCCCAAGTAACAGCAAGTCTCAGAAGAGCCCACACACTCAGATCTTAACGCCAGTGTGCAGAAAGGGTAAAAACGTGTTTTTCAGCAGAAATAAACATGTTTCTGCAAGTTTGGTCTACCCCATGTAAGTTATTGGGCAGTTACAGCACCCTTTTCAAAACGTGTTTTTCAGCCAGAAATAAACGCGTTTTTTCAGACAACTGAATCAACATGTAACAGCAAGGCTCAGAAGAGCCCGCACACTCAGCTCTTAACCCCAGTGTGCAGAAAGGGTCAAAACGTGTTTTTCAGCAGAAATAAACATGTTTCTGCAAGTTTGGTCAACCCCATGTAAGTTTTGGGGCAGTAACAGCACCCTTTTCAAAACGTGTTTTTCAGCCCGAAATAAACGCGTTTTTTCAGACAACTGAATCCCCATGTAACCGCAAAACTCAGAAGAGCCCACACACTCAGATCTTAACCCCAGTGTGCAGAAAGGGTCAAAACGTGTTTTTCAGCAGAAATAAACATGTTTCTGCAAGTTTGGTCAACCCCATGTAAGTTATGGGGCAGTAACAGCACCCTTTTCAAAACGTGTTTTTCAGCCCGAAATAAACGCGTTTTTTCAGACAACTGAATCCCCATGTAACAGCAAAACTCAGAAGAGCCCACACACTCAGATCTTAACCCCAGTGTGCAGAAAGGGTCAAAACGTGTTTTTCAGCAGAAATAAACATGTTTCTGCAAGTTTGGTCAACCCCATGTAAGTAATGGGGCAGAAACAGCACCCTTTTCAAAACGTGTTTTTCAGCCCGAAATAAACGCGTTTTTTCAGACAACTGAATCCCCATGTAACAGCAAAACTCAGAAGAGCCCACACACTCAGCTCTTAACCCCAGTGTGCAGAAAGGGTCAAAACGTGTTTTTCAGCAGAAATAAACTTGTTTCTGCAAGTTTGGTCAACCCCATGTAAGTTTTGGGGCAGTAACAGCACCCTTTTCAAAACGTGTTTTTCAGCCCGAAATAAACGCGTTTTTTCAGACAACTGAATCCCCATGTAACAGCAAAACTCAGAAGAGCCCACACACTCAGATCTTAACCCCAGTGTGCAGAAAGGGTCAAAACGTGTTTTTCAGCAGAAATAAACATGTTTCTGCAAGTTTGGTCAACCCCATGTAAGTTATGGGGCAGTAACAGCACCCTTTTCAAAACGTGTTTTTCAGCCCGAAATAAACGCGTTTTTTCAGACAACTGAATCCCCATGTAACAGCAAAACTCAGAAGAGCCCACACACTCAGATCTTAACCCCAGTGTGCAGAAAGGGTCAAAACGTGTTTTTCAGCAGAAATAAACATGTTTCTGCAAGTTTGGTCAACCCCATTTAAGTTATGGGGCAGTAACAGCACCCTTTTCAAAATGTGTTTTTCAGCCCGAAATAAACTCGTTTTTTCAGACAACTGAATCCCCAAGTAACAGCAAGTCTCAGAAGAGCCCACACACTCAGATCTTAACCCCAGTGTGCAGAAAGGGTCAAAACGTGTTTTTCAGCAGAAATAAACATGTTTCTGCAAGTTTGGTCTACCCCATGTAAGTTATTGGGCAGTTACAGCACCCTTTTCAAAACGTGTTTTTCAGCCAGAAATAAACGCGTTTTTTCAGACAACTGAATCAACATGTAACAGCAAGGCTCAGAAGAGCCCACACACTCAGCTCTTAACCCCAGTGTGCAGAAAGGGTCAAAACGTGTTTTTCAGCAGAAATAAACATGTTTCTGCAAGTTTGGTCAACCCCATGTAAGTTTTGGGGCAGTAACAGCACCCTTTTCAAAACGTGTTTTTCAGCCCGAAATAAACGCGTTTTTTCAGACAACTGAATCCCCATGTAACCGCAAAACTCAGAAGAGCCCACACACTCAGATCTTAACCCCAGTGTGCAGAAAGGGTCAAAACGTGTTTTTCAGCAGAAATAAACATATTTCTGCAAGTTTGGTCAACCCCATGTAAGTTATGGGGCAGTAACAGCACCCTTTTCAAAACGTGTTTTTCAGCCCGAAATAAACGCGTTTTTTCAGACAACTGAATCCCCATGTAACAGCAAAACTCAGAAGAGCCCACACACCCAGATCTTAACCCCAGTGTGCAGAAAGGGTCAAAACGTGTTTTTCAGCAGAAATAAACATGTTTCTGCAAGTTTGGTCAACCCCATGTAAGTTATGGGGCAGTAACAGCACCCTTTTCAAAACGTGTTTTTCAGCCCGAAATAAACGCGTTTTTTCAGACAACTGAATCCCCATGTAACAGCAAAACTCAGAAGAGCCCACACACTCAGATCTTAACCCCAGTGTGCAGAAAGGGTCAAAACGTGTTTTTCAGCAGAAATAAACATGTTTCTGCAAGTTTGGTCAACCCCATGTAAGTTTTGGGGCAGTAACAGCACCCTTTTCAAAACGTGTTTTTCAGCCCGAAATAAACGCGTTTTTTCAGACAACTGAATCCCCATGTAACCGCAAAACTCAGAAGAGCCCACACACTCAGATCTTAACCCCAGTGTGCAGAAAGGGTCAAAACGTGTTTTTCAGCAGAAATAAACATGTTTCTGCAAGTTTGGTCAACCCCATGTAAGTTATGGGGCAGTAACAGCACCCTTTTCAAAACGTGTTTTTCAGCCCGAAATAAACGCGTTTTTTCAGACAACTGAATCCCCATGTAACAGCAAAACTCAGAAGAGCCCACACACTCAGATCTTAACCCCAGTGTGCAGAAAGGGTCAAAACGTGTTTTTCAGCAGAAATAAACATGTTTCTGCAAGTTTGGTCAACCCCATGTAAGTAATGGGGCAGAAACAGCACCCTTTTCAAAACGTGTTTTTCAGCCCGAAATAAACGCGTTTTTTCAGACAACTGAATCCCCATGTAACAGCAAAACTCAGAAGAGCCCACACACTCAGCTCTTAACCCCAGTGTGCAGAAAGGGTCAAAACGTGTTTTTCAGCAGAAATAAACTTGTTTCTGCAAGTTTGGTCAACCCCATGTAAGTTTTGGGGCAGTAACAGCACCCTTTTCAAAACGTGTTTTTCAGCCCGAAATAAACGCGTTTTTTCAGACAACTGAATCCCCATGTAACAGCAAAACTCAGAAGAGCCCACACACTCAGATCTTAACCCCAGTGTGCAGAAAGGGTCAAAACGTGTTTTTCAGCAGAAATAAACATGTTTCTGCAAGTTTGGTCAACCCCATGTAAGTTATGGGGCAGTAACAGCACCCTTTTCAAAACGTGTTTTTCAGCCCGAAATAAACGCGTTTTTTCAGACAACTGAATCCCCATGTAACAGCAAAACTCAGAAGAGCCCACACACTCAGATCTTAACCCCAGTGTGCAGAAAGGGTCAAAACGTGTTTTTCAGCAGAAATAAACATGTTTCTGCAAGTTTGGTCAACCCCATGTAAGTTATGGGGCAGTAACAGCACCCTTTTCAAAATGTGTTTTTCAGCCCGAAATAAACGCGTTTTTTCAGACAACTGAATCAACATGTAACAGCAAGGCTCAGAAGAGCCCACACACTCAGCTCTTAACCCCAGTGTGCAGAAAGGGTCAAAACGTGTTTTTCAGCAGAAATAAACATGTTTCTGCAAGTTTGGTCAACCCCATGTAAGTTTTGGGGCAGTAACAGCACCCTTTTCAAAACGTGTTTTTCAGCCCGAAATAAACGCGTTTTTTCAGACAACTGAATCCCCATGTAACCGCAAAACTCAGAAGAGCCCACACACTCAGATCTTAACCCCAGTGTGCAGAAAGGGTCAAAACGTGTTTTTCAGCAGAAATAAACATGTTTCTGCAAGTTTGGTCAACCCCATGTAAGTTATGGGGCAGTAACAGCACCCTTTTCAAAACGTGTTTTTCAGCCCGAAATAAACGCGTTTTTTCAGACAACTGAATCCCCATGTAACAGCAAAACTCAGAAGAGCCCACACACCCAGATCTTAACCCCAGTGTGCAGAAAGGGTCAAAACGTGTTTTTCAGCAGAAATAAACATGTTTCTGCAAGTTTGGTCAACCCCATGTAAGTTATGGGGCAGTAACAGCACCCTTTTCAAAACGTGTTTTTCAGCCCGAAATAAACGCGTTTTTTCAGACAACTGAATCCCCATGTAACAGCAAAACTCAGAAGAGCCCACACACTCAGATCTTAACCCCAGTGTGCAGAAAGGGTCAAAACGTGTTTTTCAGCAGAAATAAACATGTTTCTGCAAGTTTGGTCTACCCCATGTAAGTTATTGGGCAGTTACAGCACCCTTTTCAAAACGTGTTTTTCAGCCAGAAATAAACGCGTTTTTTCAGACAACTGAATCAACATGTAACAGCAAGGCTCAGAAGAGCCCACACACTCAGCTCTTAACCCCAGTGTGCAGAAAGGGTCAAAACGTGTTTTTCAGCAGAAATAAACTTGTTTCTGCAAGTTTGGTCAACCCCATGTAAGTAATGGGGCAGAAACAGCACCCTTTTCAAAACGTGTTTTTCAGCCCGAAATAAACGCGTTTTTTCAGACAACTGAATCCCCATGTAACAGCAAAACTCAGAAGAGCCCACACACTCAGCTCTTAACCCCAGTGTGCAGAAAGGGTCAAAACGTGTTTTTCAGCAGAAATAAACTTGTTTCTGCAAGTTTGGTCAACCCCATGTAAGTTTTGGGGCAGTAACAGCACCCTTTTCAAAACGTGTTTTTCAGCCCGAAATAAACGCGTTTTTTCAGACAACTGAATCCCCATGTAACAGCAAAACTCAGAAGAGCCCACACACTCAGATCTTAACCCCAGTGTGCAGAAAGGGTCAAAACGTGTTTTTCAGCAGAAATAAACATGTTTCTGCAAGTTTGGTCAACCCCATGTAAGTTATGGGGCAGTAACAGCACCCTTTTCAAAACGTGTTTTTCAGCCCGAAATAAACGCGTTTTTTCAGACAACTGAATCCCCATGTAACAGCAAAACTCAGAAGAGCCCACACACTCAGATCTTAACCCCAGTGTGAAGAAAGGGTCAAAACGTGTTTTTCAGCAGAAATAAACATGTTTCTGCAAGTTTGGTCAACCCCATGTAAGTTATGGGGCAGTAACAGCACCCTTTTCAAAATGTGTTTTTCAGCCCGAAATAAACGCGTTTTTTCAGACAACTGAATCCCCAAGTAACAGCAAGTCTCAGAAGAGCCCACACACTCAGATCTTAACCCCAGTGTGCAGAAAGGGTCAAAACGTGTTTTTCAGCAGAAATAAACATGTTTCTGCAAGTTTGGTCTACCCCATGTAAGTTATTGGGCAGTTACAGCACCCTTTTCAAAACGTGTTTTTCAGCCCGAAATAAACGCGTTTTTTCAGACAACTGAATCCCCATGTAACCGCAAAACTCAGAAGAGCCCACACACTCAGATCTTAACCCCAGTGTGCAGAAAGGGTCAAAACGTGTTTTTCAGCAGAAATAAACATGTTTCTGCAAGTTTGGTCAACCCCATGTAAGTTATGGGGCAGTAACAGCACCCTTTTCAAAACGTGTTTTTCAGCCCGAAATAAACGCGTTTTTTCAGACAACTGAATCCCCATGTAACAGCAAAACTCAGAAGAGCCCACACACTCAGATCTTAACCCCAGTGTGCAGAAAGGGTCAAAACGTGTTTTTCAGCAGAAATAAACATGTTTCTGCAAGTTTGGTCAACCCCATGTAAGTTATGGGGCAGTAACAGCACCCTTTTCAAAACGTGTTTTTCAGCCCGAAATAAACGCGTTTTTTCAGACAACTGAATCCCCATGTAACAGCAAAACTCAGAAGAGCCCACACACCCAGATCTTAACCCCAGTGTGCAGAAAGGGTCAAAACGTGTTTTTCAGCAGAAATAAACATGTTTCTGCAAGTTTGGTCAACCCCATGTAAGTTATGGGGCAGTAACAGCACCCTTTTCAAAACGTGTTTTTCAGCCCGAAATAAACGCGTTTTTTCAGACAACTGAATCCCCATGTAACAGCAAAACTCAGAAGAGCCCACACACTCAGATCTTAACCCCAGTGTGCAGAAAGGGTCAAAACGTGTTTTTCAGCAGAAATAAACATGTTTCTGCAAGTTTGGTCAACCCCATGTAAGTTATGGGGCAGTAACAGCACCCTTTTCAAAACGTGTTTTTCAGCCCGAAATAAACGCGTTTTTTCAGACAACTGAATCCCCATGTAACAGCAAAACTCAGAAGAGCCCACACACCCAGATCTTAACCCCAGTGTGCAGAAAGGGTCAAAACGTGTTTTTCAGCAGAAATAAACATGTTTCTGCAAGTTTGGTCAACCCCATGTAAGTTATGGGGCAGTAACAGCACCCTTTTCAAAACGTGTTTTTCAGCCCGAAATAAACGCGTTTTTTCAGACAACTGAATCCCCATGTAACAGCAAAACTCAGAAGAGCCCACACACTCAGATCTTAACCCCAGTGTGCAGAAAGGGTCAAAACGTGTTTTTCAGCAGAAATAAACATGTTTCTGCAAGTTTGGTCTACCCCATGTAAGTTATTGGGCAGTTACAGCACCCTTTTCAAAACGTGTTTTTCAGCCAGAAATAAACGCGTTTTTTCAGACAACTGAATCAACATGTAACAGCAAGGCTCAGAAGAGCCCACACACTCAGCTCTTAACCCCAGTGTGCAGAAAGGGTCAAAACGTGTTTTTCAGCAGAAATAAACATGTTTCTGCAAGTTTGGTCAACCCCATGTAAGTTTTGGGGCAGTAACAGCACCCTTTTCAAAACGTGTTTTTCAGCCCGAAATAAACGCGTTTTTTCAGACAACTGAATCCCCATGTAACCGCAAAACTCAGAAGAGCCCACACACTCAGATCTTAACCCCAGTGTGCAGAAAGGGTCAAAACGTGTTTTTCAGCAGAAATAAACATGTTTCTGCAAGTTTGGTCAACCCCATGTAAGTTATGGGGCAGTAACAGCACCCTTTTCAAAACGTGTTTTTCAGCCCGAAATAAACGCGTTTTTTCAGACAACTGAATCCCCATGTAACAGCAAAACTCAGAAGAGCCCACACACTCAGATCTTAACCCCAGTGTGCAGAAAGGGTCAAAACGTGTTTTTCAGCAGAAATAAACATGTTTCTGCAAGTTTGGTCAACCCCATGTAAGTAATGGGGCAGAAACAGCACCCTTTTCAAAACGTGTTTTTCAGCCCGAAATAAACGCGTTTTTTCAGACAACTGAATCCCCATGTAACAGCAAAACTCAGAAGAGCCCACACACTCAGCTCTTAACCCCAGTGTGCAGAAAGGGTCAAAACGTGTTTTTCAGCAGAAATAAACTTGTTTCTGCAAGTTTGGTCAACCCCATGTAAGTTTTGGGGCAGTAACAGCACCCTTTTCAAAACGTGTTTTTCAGCCCGAAATAAATGCGTTTTTTCAGACAACTGAATCCCCATGTAACAGCAAAACTCAGAAGAGCCCACACACTCAGATCTTAACCCCAGTGTGCAGAAAGGGTCAAAACGTGTTTTTCAGCAGAAATAAACATGTTTCTGCAAGTTTGGTCAACCCCATGTAAGTTATGGGGCAGTAACAGCACCCTTTTCAAAACGTGTTTTTCAGCCCGAAATAAACGCGTTTTTTCAGACAACTGAATCCCCATGTAACAGCAAAACTCAGAAGAGCCCACACACTCAGATCTTAACCCCCGTGTGCAGAAAGGGTCAAAACGTGTTTTTCAGCAGAAATAAACATGTTTCTGCAAGTTTGGTCAACCCCATGTAAGTTATGGGGCAGTAACAGCACCCTTTTCAAAATGTGTTTTTCAGCCCGAAATAAACGCGTTTTTTCAGACAACTGAATCCCCAAGTAACAGCAAGTCTCAGAAGAGCCCACACACTCAGATCTTAACCCCAGTGTGCAGAAAGGGTCAAAACGTGTTTTTCAGCAGAAATAAACATGTTTCTGCAAGTTTGGTCTACCCCATGTAAGTTATTGGGCAGTTACAGCACCCTTTTCAAAACGTGTTTTTCAGCCCCGAAATAAACGCGTTTTTCAGACAACTGAATCCCCATGTAACCGCAAAACTCAGAAGAGCCCACACACTCAGATCTTAACCCCAGTGTGCAGAAAGGGTCAAAACGTGTTTTTCAGCAGAAATAAACATGTTTCTGCAAGTTTGGTCAACCCCATGTAAGTTATGGGGCAGTAACAGCACCCTTTTCAAAACGTGTTTTTCAGCCCGAAATAAACGCGTTTTTTTCAGACAACTGAATCCCCATGTAACAGCAAAACTCAGAAGAGCCCACACACCCAGATCTTAACCCCAGTGTGCAGAAAGGGTCAAAACGTGTTTTTCAGCAGAAATAAACATGTTTCTGCAAGTTTGGTCAACCCCATGTAAGTTATGGGGCAGTAACAGCACCCTTTTCAAAACGTGTTTTTCAGCCCGAAATAAACGCGTTTTTTCAGACAACTGAATCCCCATGTAACAGCAAAACTCAGAAGAGCCCACACACCCAGATCTTAACCCCAGTGTGCAGAAAGGGTCAAAACGTGTTTTTCAGCAGAAATAAACATGTTTCTGCAAGTTTGGTCAACCCCATGTAAGTTATGGGGCAGTAACAGCACCCTTTTCAAAAACGTGTTTTTCAGCCCGAAATAAACGCGTTTTTTCAGACAACTGAATCCCCATGTAACAGCAAAACTCAGAAGAGCCCACACACTCAGATCTTAACCCCAGTGTGCAGAAAGGGTCAAAACGTGTTTTTCAGCAGAAATAAACATGTTTCTGCAAGTTTGGTCAACCCCATGTAAGTTATGGGGCAGTAACAGCACCCTTTTCAAAACGTGTTTTTCAGCCCGAAATAAACGCGTTTTTTCAGACAACTGAATCCCCATGTAACAGCAAGGCTCAGAAGAGCCCACACACTCAGATCTTAATCCCACTGTGCAGAAAGGGTCAAAACGTGTTTTTCAGCAGAAATAAACATGTTTCTGCAAGTTTGGTCAACCCCATGTAAGTTATGGGGCAGTAACAGCACCCTTTTCAAAATGTGTTTTTCAGCCCGAAATAAACGCGTTTTTTCAGACAACTGAATCCCCAAGTAACAGCAAGTCTCAGAAGAGCCCACACACTCAGATCTTAACCCCAGTGTGCAGAAAGGGTCAAAACGTGTTTTTCAGCAGAAATAAACATGTTTCTGCAAGTTTGGTCAACCCCATGTAAGTTATGGGGCAGTAACAGCACCCTTTTCAAAACGTGTTTTTCAGCCCGAAATAAACGCGTTTTTTCAGACAACTGAATCCCCATGTAACAGCAAAACTCAGAAGAGCCCACACACTCAGATCTTAACCCCAGTGTGCAGAAAGGGTCAAAACGTGTTTTTCAGCAGAAATAAACATGTTTCTGCAAGTTTGGTCAACCCCATGTAAGTAATGGGGCAGAAACAGCACCCTTTTCAAAACGTGTTTTTCAGCCCGAAATAAACGCGTTTTTTCAGACAACTGAATCCCCATGTAACAGCAAAACTCAGAAGAGCCCACACACTCAGCTCTTAACCCCAGTGTGCAGAAAGGGTCAAAACGTGTTTTTCAGCAGAAATAAACTTGTTTCTGCAAGTTTTGGTCAACCCCATGTAAGTTTTGGGGCAGTAACAGCACCCTTTTCAAAACGTGTTTTTCAGCCCGAAATAAACGCGTTTTTTCAGACAACTGAATCCCCATGTAACAGCAAAACTCAGAAGAGCCCACACACTCAGATCTTAACCCCAGTGTGCAGAAAGGGTCAAAACGTTGTTTTTCAGCAGAAATAAACATGTTTTCTGCAAGTTTGGTCAACCCCATGTAAGTTATGGGGCAGTAACAGCACCTTTTCAAAACGTGTTTTTCAGCCCGAAATAAACGCGTTTTTTCAGACAACTGAATCCCCATGTAACAGCAAAACTCAGAAGAGCCCACACACTCAGATCTTAACCCCAGTGTGCAGAAAGGGTCAAAACGTGTTTTTCAGCAGAAATAAACATGTTTCTGCAAGTTTGGTCAACCCCATGTAAGTTATGGGGCAGTAACAGCACCCTTTTCAAAATGTGTTTTTCAGCCCGAAATAAACGCGTTTTTTCAGACAACTGAATCCCCAAGTAACAGCAAGTCTCAGAAGAGCCCACACACTCAGATCTTAACCCCAGTGTGCAGAAAGGGTCAAAACGTGTTTTTCAGCAGAAATAAACATGTTTCTGCAAGTTTGGTCTACCCCATGTAAGTTATTGGGCAGTTACAGCACCCTTTTCAAAACGTGTTTTTCAGCCCGAAATAAACGCGTTTTTTCAGACAACTGAATCCCCATGTAACCGCAAAACTCAGAAGAGCCCACACACTCAGATCTTAACCCCAGTGTGCAGAAAGGGTCAAAACGTGTTTTTCAGCAGAAATAAACATGTTTCTGCAAGTTTGGTCAACCCCATGTAAGTTATGGGGCAGTAACAGCACCCTTTTCAAAACGTGTTTTTCAGCCCGAAATAAACGCGTTTTTTCAGACAACTGAATCCCCATGTAACAGCAAAACTCAGAAGAGCCCACACACTCAGATCTTAACCCCAGTGTGCAGAAAGGGTCAAAACGTGTTTTTCAGCAGAAATAAACATGTTTCTGCAAGTTTGGTCAACCCCATGTAAGTTATGGGGCAGTAACAGCACCCTTTTCAAAATGTGTTTTTCAGCCCGAAATAAACGCGTTTTTTCAGACAACTGAATCAACATGTAACAGCAAGGCTCAGAAGAGCCCACACACTCAGCTCTTAACCCCAGTGTGCAGAAAGGGTCAAAACGTGTTTTTCAGCAGAAATAAACATGTTTCTGCAAGTTTGGTCAACCCCATGTAAGTTTTGGGGCAGTAACAGCACCCTTTTCAAAACGTGTTTTTCAGCCCGAAATAAACGCGTTTTTTCAGACAACTGAATCCCCATGTAACCGCAAAACTCAGAAGAGCCCACACACTCAGATCTTAACCCCAGTGTGCAGAAAGGGTCAAAACGTGTTTTTCAGCAGAAATAAACATGTTTCTGCAAGTTTGGTCAACCCCATGTAAGTTATGGGGCAGTAACAGCACCCTTTTCAAAACGTGTTTTTCAGCCCGAAATAAACGCGTTTTTTCAGACAACTGAATCCCCATGTAACAGCAAAACTCAGAAGAGCCCACACACTCAGATCTTAACCCCAGTGTGCAGAAAGGGTCAAAACGTGTTTTTCAGCAGAAATAAACATGTTTCTGCAAGTTTGGTCTACCCCATGTAAGTTATTGGGCAGTTACAGCACCCTTTTCAAAACGTGTTTTTCAGCCAGAAATAAACGCGTTTTTTCAGACAACTGAATCAACATGTAACAGCAAGGCTCAGAAGAGCCCACACACTCAGCTCTTAACCCCAGTGTGCAGAAAGGGTCAAAACGTGTTTTTCAGCAGAAATAAACATGTTTCTGCAAGTTTGGTCAACCCCATGTAAGTTTTGGGGCAGTAACAGCACCCTTTTCAAAACGTGTTTTTCAGCCCGAAATAAACGCGTTTTTTCAGACAACTGAATCCCCATGTAACCGCAAAACTCAGAAGAGCCCACACACTCAGATCTTAACCCCAGTGTGCAGAAAGGGTCAAAACGTGTTTTTCAGCAGAAATAAACATGTTTCTGCAAGTTTGGTCAACCCCATGTAAGTTATGGGGCAGTAACAGCACCCTTTTCAAAACGTGTTTTTCAGCCCGAAATAAACGCGTTTTTTCAGACAACTGAATCCCCATGTAACAGCAAAACTCAGAAGAGCCCACACACTCAGATCTTAACCCCAGTGTGCAGAAAGGGTCAAAACGTGTTTTTCAGCAGAAATAAACATGTTTCTGCAAGTTTGGTCAACCCCATGTAAGTAATGGGGCAGAAACAGCACCCTTTTCAAAACGTGTTTTTCAGCCCGAAATAAACGCGTTTTTTCAGACAACTGAATCCCCATGTAACAGCAAAACTCAGAAGAGCCCACACACTCAGCTCTTAACCCCAGTGTGCAGAAAGGGTCAAAACGTGTTTTTCAGCAGAAATAAACTTGTTTCTGCAAGTTTGGTCAACCCCATGTAAGTTTTGGGGCAGTAACAGCACCCTTTTCAAAACGTGTTTTTCAGCCCGAAATAAACGCGTTTTTTCAGACAACTGAATCCCCATGTAACAGCAAAACTCAGAAGAGCCCACACACTCAGATCTTAACCCCAGTGTGCAGAAAGGGTCAAAACGTGTTTTTCAGCAGAAATAAACATGTTTCTGCAAGTTTGGTCAACCCCATGTAAGTTATGGGGCAGTAACAGCACCCTTTTCAAAACGTGTTTTTCAGCCCGAAATAAACGCGTTTTTTCAGACAACTGAATCCCCATGTAACAGCAAAACTCAGAAGAGCCCACACACTCAGATCTTAACCCCAGTGTGCAGAAAGGGTCAAAACGTGTTTTTCAGCAGAAATAAACATGTTTCTGCAAGTTTGGTCAACCCCATGTAAGTTATGGGGCAGTAACAGCACCCTTTTCAAAATGTGTTTTTCAGCCCGAAATAAACGCGTTTTTTCAGACAACTGAATCCCCAAGTAACAGCAAGTCTCAGAAGAGCCCACACACTCAGATCTTAACCCCAGTGTGCAGAAAGGGTCAAAACGTGTTTTTCAGCAGAAATAAACATGTTTCTGCAAGTTTGGTCTACCCCATGTAAGTTATTGGGCAGTTACAGCACCCTTTTCAAAACGTGTTTTTCAGCCCGAAATAAACGCGTTTTTTCAGACAACTGAATCCCCATGTAACCGCAAAACTCAGAAGAGCCCACACACTCAGATCTTAACCCCAGTGTGCAGAAAGGGTCAAACGTGTTTTTCAGCAGAAATAAAACATGTTTCTGCAAGTTTGGTCAACCCCATGTAAGTTATGGGGCAGTAACAGCACCCTTTTCAAAACGTGTTTTTCAGCCCGAAATAAACGCGTTTTTTCAGACAACTGAATCCCCATGTAACAGCAAAACTCAGAAGAGCCCACACACCCAGATCTTAACCCAGTGTGCAGAAAGGGTCAAAACGTGTTTTTCAGCAGAAATAAACATGTTTCTGCAAGTTTGGTCAACCCCATGTAAGTTATGGGGCAGTAACAGCACCCTTTTCAAAACGTGTTTTTCAGCCCGAAATAAACGCGTTTTTTCAGACAACTGAATCCCCATGTAACAGCAAAACTCAGAAGAGCCCACACACCCAGATCTTAACCCCAGTGTGCAGAAAGGGTCAAAACGTGTTTTTCAGCAGAAATAAACATGTTTCTGCAAGTTTGGTCAACCCATGTAAGTTATGGGGCAGTAACAGCACCCTTTTCAAAACGTGTTTTTCAGCCCGAAATAAACGCGTTTTTTCAGACAACTGAATCCCCATGTAACAGCAAAACTCAGAAGAGCCCACACACTCAGATCTTAACCCCAGTGTGCAGAAAGGGTCAAACGTGTTTTTCAGCAGAAATAAACATGTTTCTGCAAGTTTGGTCAACCCCATGTAAGTTATGGGGCAGTAACAGCACCCTTTTCAAAACGTGTTTTTCAGCCCGAAATAAACGCGTTTTTTCAGACAACTGAATCCCCATGTAACAGCAAGGCTCAGAAGAGCCCACACACTCAGATCTTAATCCCACTGTGCAGAAAGGGTCAAAACGTGTTTTTCAGCAGAAATAAACATGTTTCTGCAAGTTTGGTCAACCCCATGTAAGTTATGGGGCAGTAACAGCACCCTTTTCAAAATGTGTTTTTCAGCCCGAAATAAACGCGTTTTTTCAGACAACTGAATCCCCAAGTAACAGCAAGTCTCAGAAGAGCCCACACACTCAGATCTTAACCCCAGTGTGCAGAAAGGGTCAAAACGTGTTTTTCAGCAGAAATAAACATGTTTCTGCAAGTTTGGTCTACCCCATGTAAGTTATTGGGCAGTTACAGCACCCTTTTCAAAACGTGTTTTTCAGCCAGAATAAACGCGTTTTTTCAGACAACTGAATCAACATGTAACAGCAAGGCTCAGAAGAGCCCACACACTCAGCTCTTAACCCCAGTGTGCAGAAAGGGTCAAAACGTGTTTTTCAGCAGAAATAAACATGTTTCTGCAAGTTTGGTCTACCCCATGTAAGTTATTGGGCAGTTACAGCACCCTTTTCAAAACGTGTTTTTCAGCCAGAAATAAACGCGTTTTTTCAGACAACTGAATCAACATGTAACAGCAAGGCTCAGAAGAGCCCACACACTCAGCTCTTAACCCCAGTGTGCAGAAAGGGTCAAAACGTGTTTTTCAGCAGAAATAAACATGTTTCTGCAAGTTTGGTCAACCCCATGTAAGTTTTGGGGCAGTAACAGCACCCTTTTCAAAACGTGTTTTTCAGCCCGAAATAAACGCGTTTTTTCAGACAACTGAATCCCCATGTAACCGCAAACTCAGAAGAGCCCACACACTCAGATCTTAACCCCAGTGTGCAGAAAGGGTCAAAACGTGTTTTTCAGCAGAAATAAACATGTTTCTGCAAGTTTGGTCAACCCCATGTAAGTTATGGGGCAGTAACAGCACCCTTTTCAAAAACGTGTTTTTCAGCCCGAAATAAACGCGTTTTTTCAGACAACTGAATCCCCATGTAACAGCAAAACTCAGAAGAGCCCACACACCCAGATCTTAACCCCAGTGTGCAGAAAGGGTCAAAACGTGTTTTCAGCAGAAATAAACATGTTTCTGCAAGTTTGGTCAACCCCATGTAAGTTATGGGGCAGTAACAGCACCCTTTTCAAAACGTGTTTTTCAGCCCGAAATAAACGCGTTTTTTCAGACAACTGAATCCCCATGTAACAGCAAAACTCAGAAGAGCCCACACACTCAGATCTTAACCCCAGTGTGCAGAAAGGGTAAAAACGTGTTTTTCAGCAGAAATAAACATGTTTCTGCAAGTTTGGTCTACCCCATGTAAGTTATTGGGCAGTTACAGCACCCTTTTCAAAACGTGTTTTTCAGCCAGAAATAAACGTGTTTTTCAGCCAGAAATAAACGCGTTTTTTCAGACAACTGAATCAACATGTAACAGCAAAGGCTCAGAAGAGCCCGCACACTCAGCTCTTAACCCCAGTGTGCAGAAAGGGTCAAAACGTGTTTTTCAGCAGAAATAAACATGTTTCTGCAAGTTTGGTCAACCCATGTAAGTTTTGGGGCAGTAACAGCACCTTTTCAAAACGTGTTTTTCAGCCGAAATAAACGCGTTTTTTCAGACAACTGAATCCCATGTAACCGCAAACTCAGAAGAGCCCACACACTCAGTCTTAACCCCAGTGTGCAGAAAGGGTCAAACGGTGTTTTCAGCAGAAATAAACATGTTTCTGCAAGTTTGGTCAACCCATGTAAGTTATGGGGCAGTAACAGCACCCTTCAACGTGTTTTCAGCGCGTTTTTTCAGACAACTGAATCCCCATGTAACAGCAAAACTCAGAAGAGCCCACACACTCAGATCTTAACCCCAGTGTGCAGAAAGGGTCAAAACGTGTTTTTCAGCAGAAATAAACATGTTTCTGCAAGTTTGGTCAACCCCATGTAAGTAATGGGGGCAGAAACAGCACCCTTTTCAAAACGTGTTTTTCAGCCCGAAATAAACGCGTTTTTTCAGACAACTTAATCCCCATGTAACAGCAAAACTCAGAAGAGCCACACACTCAGCTCTTAACCCCAGTGTGCAGAAAGGGTCAAAACGTGTTTTTCAGCAGAAATAAACTTGTTTCTGCAAGGTTTGGTCAACCCCATGTAAGTTTTGGGCAGTAACAGCACCCTTTCAAAACGTGTTTTTCAGCCCGAAATAAACGCGTTTTTTCAGACAACTGAATCCCCATGTAACAGCAAAACTCAGAAGAGCCCACACACTCAGATCTTAACCCCAGTGTGCAGACAGGGTCAAAACGTGTTTTTCAGCAGAAATAAACATGTTTCTGCAAGTTTGGTCAACCCCATGTAAGTTATGGGGCAGTAACAGCACCCTTTTCAAAAACGTGTTTTTCAGCCCGAAATAAACGCGTTTTTTCAGACAACTGAATCCCCATGTAACAGCAAAACTCAGAAGAGCCCACACACTCAGATCTTAACCCCAGTGTGCAGAAAGGGTCAAAACGTGTTTTTCAGCAGAAATAAACATGTTTCTGCAAGTTTGGTCAACCCCATGTAAGTTATGGGGCAGTAACAGCACCCTTTTCAAATGTGTTTTTCAGCCCGAAATAAACGCGTTTTTTCAGACAACTGAATCCCCAAGTAACAGCAAGTCTCAGAAGAGCCCACACACTCAGATCTTAACCCCAGTGTGCAGAAAGGGTCAAAACGTGTTTTTCAGCAGAAATAAACATGTTTCTGCAAGTTTGGTCTACCCCATGTAAGTTATTGGGCAGTTACAGCACCCTTTTCAAAACGTGTTTTTCAGCCCGAAATAAACGCGTTTTTTCAGACAACTGAATCCCCATGTAACCGCAAAACTCAGAAGAGCCCACACACTCAGATCTTAACCCCAGTGTGCAGAAAGGGGTCAAAACGTGTTTTTCAGCAGAAATAAACATGTTTCTGCAAGTTTGGTCAACCCCATGTAAGTTATGGGGCAGTAACAGCACCCTTTTCAAAACGTGTTTTTCAGCCCGAAATAAACGCGTTTTTCAGACAAACTGAATCCCCATGTAACAGCAAAACTCAGAAGAGCCCACACACCCAGATCTTAACCCCAGTGTGCAGAAAGGGTCAAAACGTGTTTTTCAGCAGAAATAAACATGTTTCTGCAAGTTTGGTCAACCCCATGTAAGTTATGGGGCAGTAACAGCACCCTTTTCAAAACGTGTTTTTCAGCCCGAAATAAACGCGTTTTTTCAGACAACTGAATCCCCATGTAACAGCAAAACTCAGAAGAGCCCACACACCCAGATCTTAACCCCAGTGTGCAGAAAGGGTCAAAACGTGTTTTTCAGCAGAAATAAACATGTTTCTGCAAGTTTGGTCAACCCCATGTAAGTTATGGGGCAGTAACAGCACCCTTTTCAAAACGTGTTTTTCAGCCCGAAATAAACGCGTTTTTTCAGACAACTGAATCCCCATGTAACAGCAAAACTCAGAAGAGCCCACACACTCAGATCTTAACACCACTGTGCAGAAAGGGTCAAAACGTGTTTTTCAGCAGAAATAAACATGTTTCTGCAAGTTTGGTCAACCCCATGTAAGTTATGGGGCAGTAACAGCACCCTTTTCAAAACGTGTTTTTCAGCCCGAAATAAACGCGTTTTTCAGACAACTGAATCCCCAATGTAACAGCAAGGCTCAGAAGAGCCCACACACTCAGATCTTAATCCCACTGTGCAGAAAGGGTCAAAACGTGTTTTTCAGCAGAAATAAACATGTTTCTGCAAGTTTGGTCAACCCCATGTAAGTTATGGGGCAGTAACAGCACCCTTTTCAAAATGTGTTTTTCAGCCCGAAATAAACGCGTTTTTTCAGACAACTGAATCCCCAAGTAACAGCAAGTCTCAGAAGAGCCCACACACTCAGATCTTAACCCCAGTGTGCAGAAAGGGTCAAAACGTGTTTTTCAGCAGAAATAAACATGTTTCTGCAAGTTTGGTCTACCCCATGTAAGTTATTGGGCAGTTACAGCACCCTTTTCAAAACGTGTTTTTCAGCCAGAAATAAACGCGTTTTTTCAGACAACTGAATCAACATGTAACAGCAAGGCTCAGAAGAGCCCACACACTCAGCTCTTAACCCCAGTGTGCAGAAAGGGTCAAAACGTGTTTTTCAGCAGAAATAAACATGTTTCTGCAAGTTTGGTCTACCCCATGTAAGTTATTGGGCAGTTACAGCACCCTTTTCAAAACGTGTTTTTCAGCCAGAAATAAACGCGTTTTTTCAGACAACTGAATCAACATGTAACAGCAAGGCTCAGAAGAGCCCACACACTCAGCTCTTAACCCCAGTGTGCAGAAAGGGTCAAAACGTGTTTTTCAGCAGAAATAAACATGTTTCTGCAAGTTTGGTCAACCCCATGTAAGTTTTGGGGCAGTAACAGCACCCTTTTCAAAACGTGTTTTCAGCCCGAAATAAACGCGTTTTTTCAGACAACTGAATCCCCATGTAACCGCAAAACTCAGAAGAGCCCACACACTCAGATCTTAACCCCAGTGTGCAGAAAGGGTCAAAACGTGTTTTTCAGCAGAAATAAACATGTTTCTGCAAGTTTGGTCAACCCCATGTAAGTTATGGGGCAGTAACAGCACCCTTTTCAAAACGTGTTTTTCAGCCCGAAATAAACGCGTTTTTTCAGACAACTGAATCCCCATGTAACAGCAAAACTCAGAAGAGCCCACACACCCAGATCTTAACCCCAGTGTGCAGAAAGGGTCAAAACGTGTTTTTCAGCAGAAATAAACATGTTTCTGCAAGTTTGGTCAACCCCATGTAAGTTATGGGGCAGTAACAGCACCCTTTTCAAAACGTGTTTTTCAGCCCGAAATAAACGCGTTTTTTCAGACAACTGAATCCCCATGTAACAGCAAAACTCAGAAGAGCCCACACACTCAGATCTTAACCCCAGTGTGCAGAAAGGGTAAAAACGTGTTTTTCAGCAGAAATAAACATGTTTCTGCAAGTTTGGTCTACCCCATGTAAGTTATTGGGCAGTTACAGCACCCTTTTCAAAACGTGTTTTTCAGCCAGAAATAAACGCGTTTTTTCAGACAACTGAATCAACATGTAACAGCAAGGCTCAGAAGAGCCCGCACACTCAGCTCTTAACCCCAGTGTGCAGAAAGGGTCAAAACGTGTTTTTCAGCAGAAATAAACATGTTTCTGCAAGTTTGGTCAACCCCATGTAAGTTTTGGGGCAGTAACAGCACCCTTTTCAAAACGTGTTTTCAGCCCGAAATAAACGCGTTTTTTCAGACAACTGAATCCCCATGTAACCGCAAAACTCAGAAGAGCCCACACACTCAGATCTTAACCCCAGTGTGCAGAAAGGGTCAAAACGTGTTTTTCAGCAGAAATAAACATGTTTCTGCAAGTTTGGTCAACCCCATGTAAGTTATGGGGCAGTAACAGCACCCTTTTCAAAACGTGTTTTTCAGCCCGAAATAAACGCGTTTTTTCAGACAACTGAATCCCCATGTAACAGCAAAACTCAGAAGAGCCCACACACTCAGATTTTAACCCCAGTGTGCAGAAAGGGTCAAAACGTGTTTTTCAGCAGAAATAAACATGTTTCTGCAAGTTTGGTCAACCCCATGTAAGTAATGGGGCAGAAACAGCACCCTTTTCAAAACGTGTTTTTCAGCCCGAAATAACGCGTTTTTTCAGACAACTGAATCCCCATGTAACAGCAAAACTCAGAAGAGCCCACACACTCAGCTCTTAACCCCAGTGTGCAGAAAGGGTCAAAACGTGTTTTTCAGCAGAAATAAACTTGTTTCTGCAAGTTTGGTCAACCCCATGTAAGTTTTGGGGCAGTAACAGCACCCTTTTCAAAACGTGTTTTTCAGCCCGAAATAAACGCGTTTTTTCAGACAACTGAATCCCCATGTAACAGCAAAACTCAGAAGAGCCCACACACTCAGATCTTAACCCCAGTGTGCAGACAGGGTCAAAACGTGTTTTTCAGCAGAAATAAACATGTTTCTGCAAGTTTGGTCAACCCCATGTAAGTTATGGGGCAGTAACAGCACCCTTTTCAAAACGTGTTTTTCAGCCCGAAATAAACGCGTTTTTTCAGACAACTGAATCCCCATGTAACAGCAAAACTCAGAAGAGCCCACACACTCAGATCTTAACCCCAGTGTGCAGAAAGGGTCAAAACGTGTTTTTCAGCAGAAATAAACATGTTTCTGCGAGTTTTGGTCAACCCCATGTAAGTTATGGGGCAGTAACAGCACCCTTTTCAAAATGTGTTTTTCAGCCCGAAATAAACGCGTTTTTTCAGACAACTGAATCAACATGTAACAGCAAGGCTCAGAAGAGCCCACACACTCAGCTCTTAACCCCAGTGTGCAGAAAGGGTCAAAACGTGTTTTTCAGCAGAAATAAACATGTTTCTGCAAGTTTGGTCAACCCCATGTAAGTTTTGGGGCAGTAACAGCACCCTTTTCAAAACGTGTTTTTCAGCCCGAAATAAACGCGTTTTTTCAGACAACTGAATCCCCATGTAACCGCAAAACTCAGAAGAGCCCACACACTCAGATCTTAACCCCAGTGTGCAGAAAGGGTCAAAACGTGTTTTTCAGCAGAAATAAACATGTTTCTGCAAGTTTGGTCAACCCCATGTAAGTTATGGGTCAGTAACAGCACCCTTTTCAAAACGTGTTTTTCAGCCCGAAATAAACGCGTTTTTTCAGACAACTGAATCCCCATGTAACAGCAAAACTCAGAAGAGCCCACACACTCAGATCTTAACCCCAGTGTGCAGAAAGGGTCAAAACGTGTTTTTCAGCAGAAATAAACATGTTTCTGCAAGTTTGGTCTACCCCATGTAAGTTATTGGGCAGTTACAGCACCCTTTTCAAAACGTGTTTTTCAGCCAGAAATAAACGCGTTTTTTCAGACAACTGAATCCCCATGTAACCGCAAAACTCAGAAGAGCCCACACACTCAGATCTTAACCCCAGTGTGCAGAAAGGGTCAAAACGTGTTTTTCAGCAGAAATAAACATGTTTCTGCAAGTTTGGTCAACCCCATGTAAGTTATGGGGCAGTAACCGCACCCTTTTCAAAACGTGTTTTTCAGCCCGAAATAAACGCGTTTTTTCAGACAACTGAATCCCCATGTAACAGCAAAACTCAGAAGAGCCCACACACTCAGATCTTAACCCCAGTGTGCAGAAAGTGTCAAAACGTGTTTTTCAGCAGAAATAAACTTGTTTCTGCAAGTTTGGTCAACCCCATGTAAGTTTTGGGGCAGTAACAGCACCCTTTTCAAAACGTGTTTTTCAGCCCGAAATAAACGCGTTTTTTCAGACAACTGAATCCCCATGTAACAGCAAAACTCAGAAGAGCCCACACACTCAGATCTTAACCCCAGTGTGCAGAAAGGGTCAAAACGTGTTTTTCAGCAGAAATAAACATGTTTCTGCAAGTTTGGTCAACCCCATGTAAGTTATGGGGCAGTAACAGCACCCTTTTCAAAACATGTTTTTCAGCACGAAATAAACGCGTTTTTTCAGACAACTGAATCCCCATGTAACAGCAAGGCTCAGAAGAGCCCACACACTCAGATCTTAACCCCAGTGTGCAGAAAGGGTCAAAACGTGTTTTTCAGCAGAAATAAACATGTTTCTGCAAGTTTGGTCAACCCCATGTAAGTTATGGGGCAGTAACAGCACCCTTTTCAAAACGTGTTTTTCAGCCCGAAATAAACGCGTTTTTTCAGACAACTGAATCCCCATGTAACAGCAAAACTCAGAAGAGCCCACACACTCAGATCTTAACCCCAGTGTGCAGAAAGGGTCAAAACGTGTTTTTCAGCAGAAATAAACATGTTTCTGCAAGTTTGGTCAACCCCATGTAAGTAATGGGGCAGAAACAGCACCCTTTTCAAAACGTGTTTTTCAGCCCGAAATAAACGCGTTTTTTCAGACAACTGAATCCCCATGTAACAGCAAAACTCAGAAGAGCCCACACACTCAGCTCTTAACCCCAGTGTGCAGAAAGGGTCAAAACGTGTTTTTCAGCAGAAATAAACTTGTTTCTGCAAGTTTGGTCAACCCCATGTAAGTTTTGGGGCAGTAACAGCACCCTTTTCAAAACGTGTTTTTCAGCCCGAAATAAACGCGTTTTTTCAGACAACTGAATCCCCATGTAACAGCAAAACTCAGAAGAGCCCACACACTCAGATCTTAACCCCAGTGTGCAGACAGGGTCAAAACGTGTTTTTCAGCAGAAATAAACATGTTTCTGCAAGTTTGGTCAACCCCATGTAAGTTATGGGGCAGTAACAGCACCCTTTTCAAAATGTGTTTTTCAGCCCGAAATAAACGCGTTTTTTCAGACAACTGAATCAACATGTAACAGCAAGGCTCAGAAGAGCCCACACACTCAGCTCTTAACCCCAGTGTGCAGAAAGGGTCAAAACGTGTTTTTCAGCAGAAATAAACATGTTTCTGCAAGTTTGGTCAACCCCATGTAAGTTTTGGGGCAGTAACAGCACCCTTTTCAAAACGTGTTTTTCAGCCCGAAATAAACGCGTTTTTTCAGACAACTGAATCCCCATGTAACCGCAAAACTCAGAAGAGCCCACACACTCAGATCTTAACCCCAGTGTGCAGAAAGGGTCAAAACGTGTTTTTCAGCAGAAATAAACATGTTTCTGCAAGTTTGGTCAACCCCATGTAAGTTATGGGGCAGTAACAGCACCCTTTTCAAAACGTGTTTTTCAGCCCGAAATAAACGCGTTTTTTCAGACAACTGAATCCCCATGTAACAGCAAAACTCAGAAGAGCCCACACACCCAGATCTTAACCCCAGTGTGCAGAAAGGGTCAAAACGTGTTTTTCAGCAGAAATAAACATGTTTCTGCAAGTTTGGTCAACCCCATGTAAGTTATGGGGCAGTAACAGCACCCTTTTCAAAACGTGTTTTTCAGCCCGAAATAAACGCGTTTTTTCAGACAACTGAATCCCCATGTAACAGCAAAACTCAGAAGAGCCCACACACTCAGATCTTAACCCCAGTGTGCAGAAAGGGTCAAAACGTGTTTTTCAGCAGAAATAAACATGTTTCTGCAAGTTTGGTCTACCCCATGTAAGTTATTGGGCAGTTACAGCACCCTTTTCAAAACGTGTTTTTCAGCCAGAAATAAACGCGTTTTTTCAGACAACTGAATCCCCATGTAACCGCAAAACTCAGAAGAGCCCACACACTCAGATCTTAACCCCAGTGTGCAGAAAGGGTCAAAACGTGTTTTTCAGCAGAAATAAACATGTTTCTGCAAGTTTGGTCAACCCCATGTAAGTTATGGGGCAGTAACAGCACCCTTTTCAAAACGTGTTTTTCAGCCCGAAATAAACGCGTTTTTTCAGACAACTGAATCCCCATGTAACAGCAAAACTCAGAAGAGCCCACACACTCAGATCTTAACCCCAGTGTGCAGAAAGTGTCAAAACGTGTTTTTCAGCAGAAATAAACTTGTTTCTGCAAGTTTGGTCAACCCCATGTAAGTTTTGGGGCAGTAACAGCACCCTTTTCAAAACGTGTTTTTCAGCCCGAAATAAACGCGTTTTTTCAGACAACTGAATCCCCATGTAACAGCAAAACTCAGAAGAGCCCACACACTCAGATCTTAACCCCAGTGTGCAGAAAGGGTCAAAACGTGTTTTTCAGCAGAAATAAACATGTTTCTGCAAGTTTGGTCAACCCCATGTAAGTTATGGGGCAGTAACAGCACCCTTTTCAAAACGTGTTTTTCAGCCCGAAATAAACGCGTTTTTTCAGACAACTGAATCCCCATGTAACAGCAAAACTCAGAAGAGCCCACACACTCAGATCTTAACCCCAGTGTGCAGAAAGGGTCAAAACGTGTTTTTCAGCAGAAATAAACATGTTTCTGCAAGTTTGGTCAACCCCATGTAAGTTATGGGGCAGTAACAGCACCCTTTTCAAAATGTGTTTTTCAGCCCGAAATAAACGCGTTTTTTCAGACAACTGAATCCCCAAGTAACAGCAAGTCTCAGAAGAGCCCACAAACTCAGATCTTAACCCCAGTGTGCAGAAAGGGTCAAAACGTGTTTTTCAGCAGAAATAAACATGTTTCTGCAAGTTTGGTCTACCCCATGTAAGTTATTGGGCATTTACAGCACCCTTTTCAAAACGTGTTTTTCAGCCCGAAATAAACGCGTTTTTTCAGACAACTGAATCCCCATGTAACCGCAAAACTCAGAAGAGCCCACACACTCAGATCTTAACCCCAGTGTGCAGAAAGGGTCAAAACGTGTTTTTCAGCAGAAATAAACATGTTTCTGCAAGTTTGGTCAACCCCATGTAAGTTATGGGGCAGTAACAGCACCCTTTTCAAAACGTGTTTTTCAGCCCGAAATAAACGCGTTTTTTCAGACAACTGAATCCCCATGTAACAGCAAAACTCAGAAGAGCCCACACACCCAGATCTTAACCCCAGTGTGCAGAAAGGGTCAAAACGTGTTTTTCAGCAGAAATAAACATGTTTCTGCAAGTTTGGTCAACCCCATGTAAGTTATGGGGCAGTAACAGCACCCTTTTCAAAACGTGTTTTTCAGCCCGAAATAAACGCGTTTTTTCAGACAACTGAATCCCCATGTAACAGCAAAACTCAGAAGAGCCCACACACTCAGATCTTAACCCCAGTGTGCAGAAAGGGTCAAAACGTGTTTTTCAGCAGAAATAAACATGTTTCTGCAAGTTTGGTCAACCCCATGTAAGTTATTGGGCAGTAACAGCACCCTTTTCAAAACGTGTTTTTCAGCCCGAAATAAACGCGTTTTTTCAGACAACTGAATCCCCATGTAACAGCAAGGCTCAGAAGAGCCCACACACTCAGATCTTAATCCCACTGTGCAGAAAGGGTCAAAACGTGTTTTTCAGCAGAAATAAACATGTTTCTGCAAGTTTGGTCAACCCCATGTAAGTTATGGGGCAGTAACAGCACCCTTTTCAAAATGTGTTTTTCAGCCCGAAATAAACGCGTTTTTTCAGACAACTGAATCCCCAAGTAACAGCAAGTCTCAGAAGAGCCCACACACTCAGATCTTAACCCCAGTGTGCAGAAAGGGTCAAAACGTGTTTTTCAGCAGAAATAAACATGTTTCTGCAAGTTTGGTCTACCCCATGTAAGTTATTGGGCAGTTACAGCACCCTTTTCAAAACGTGTTTTTCAGCCAGAAATAAACGCGTTTTTTCAGACAACTGAATCAACATGTAACAGCAAGGCTCAGAAGAGCCCACACACTCAGCTCTTAACCCCAGTGTGCAGAAAGGGTCAAAACGTGTTTTTCAGCAGAAATAAACATGTTTCTGCAAGTTTGGTCAACCCCATGTAAGTTTTGGGGCAGTAACAGCACCCTTTTCAAAACGTGTTTTTCAGCCCGAAATAAACGCGTTTTTTCAGACAACTGAATCCCCATGTAACCGCAAAACTCAGAAGAGCCCACACACTCAGATCTTAACCCCAGTGTGCAGAAAGGGTCAAAACGTGTTTTTCAGCAGAAATAAACATGTTTCTGCAAGTTTGGTCAACCCCATGTAAGTTTTGGGGCAGTAACAGCACCCTTTTCAAAACGTGTTTTTCAGCCCGAAATAAACGCGTTTTTTCAGACAACTGAATCCCCATGTAACCGCAAAACTCAGAAGAGCCCACACACTCAGATCTTAACCCCAGTGTGCAGAAGGGGTCAAAACGTGTTTTTCAGCAGAAATAAACATGTTTCTGCAAGTTTGGTCAACCCCATGTAAGTTATGGGGCAGTAACAGCACCCTTTTCAAAACGTGTTTTTCAGCCCGAAATAAACGCGTTTTTTCAGACAACTGAATCCCCATGTAACAGCAAAACTCAGAAGAGCCCACACACTCAGATCTTAACCCCAGTGTGCAGAAAGGGTCAAAACGTGTTTTTCAGCAGAAATAAACATGTTTCTGCAAGTTTGGTCAACCCCATGTAAGTTATGGGGCAGAAACAGCACCCTTTTCAAAACGTGTTTTTCAGCCCGAAATAAACGCGTTTTTTCAGACAACTGAATCCCCATGTAACAGCAAAACTCAGAAGAGCCCACACACTCAGCTCTTAACCCCAGTGTGCAGAAAGGGTCAAAACGTGTTTTTCAGCAGAAATAAACTTGTTTCTGCAAGTTTGGTCAACCCCATGTAAGTTTTGGGGCAGTAACAGCACCCTTTTCAAAACGTGTTTTTCAGCCCGAAATAAACGCGTTTTTTCAGACAACTGAATCCCCATGTAACAGCAAAACTCAGAAGAGCCCACACACTAAGATCTTAACCCCAGTGTGCAGAAAGGGTCAAAACGTGTTTTTCAGCAGAAATAAACATGTTTCTGCAAGTTTGGTCAACCCCATGTAAGTTATGGGGCAGTAACAGCACCCTTTTCAAAACGTGTTTTTCAGCCCGAAATAAACGCGTTTTTTCAACAACTGAATCCCCAAGTAACAGCAAGTCTCAGAAGAGCCCACACACTCAGATCTTAACCCCAGTGTGCAGAAAGGGTCAAAACGTGTTTTTCAGCAGAAATAAACATGTTTCTGCAAGTTTGGTCTACCCCATGTAAGTTATTGGGCAGTTACAGCACCCTTTTCAAAACGTGTTTTTCAGCCAGAAATAAACGCGTTTTTTCAGACAACTGAATCAACATGTAACAGCAAGGCTCAGAAGAGCCCACACACTCAGCTCTTAACCCCAGTGTGCAGAAAGGGTCAAAACGTGTTTTTCAGCAGAAATAAACATGTTTCTGCAAGTTTGGTCAACCCCATGTAAGTTTTGGGGCAGTAACAGCACCCTTTTCAAAACGTGTTTTTCAGCCCGAAATAAACGCGTTTTTTCAGACAACTGAATCCCCATGTAACCGCAAAACTCAGAAGAGCCCACACACTCAGATCTTAACCCCAGTGTGCAGAAAGGGTCAAAACGTGTTTTTCAGCAGAAATAAACATGTTTCTGCAAGTTTGGTCAACCCCATGTAAGTTATGGTACAGTAACAGCACCCTTTTCAAAACGTGTTTTTCAGCCCGAAATAAACGCGTTTTTTCAGACAACTGAATCCCCATGTAACAGCAAAACTCAGAAGAGCCCACAGACCCAGATCTTAACCCCAGTGTGCAGAAAGGGTCAAAACGTGTTTTTCAGCAGAAATAAACATGTTTCTGCAAGTTTGGTCAACCCCATGTAAGTTATGGGGCAGTAACAGCACCCTTTTCAAAACGTGTTTTTCAGCCCGAAATAATCGCGTTTTTTCAGACAACTGAATCCCCATGTAACAGCAAAACTCAGAAGAGCCCACACACTCAGATCTTAACCCCAGTGTGCAGAAAGGGTCAAAACGTGTTTTTCAGCAGAAATAAACATGTTTCTGCAAGTTTGGTCAACCCCATGTAAGTTATGGGGCAGTAACAGCACCCTTTTCAAAACGTGTTTTTCAGCCCGAAATAAACGCGTTTTTTCAGACAACTGAATCCCCATGTAACAGCAAGGCTCAGAAGAGCCCACACACTCAGATCTTAATCCCACTGTGCAGAAAGGGTCAAAACGTGTTTTTCAGCAGAAATAAACATGTTTCTGCAAGTTTGGTCAACCCCATGTAAGTTATGGGGCAGTAACAGCACCCTTTTCAAAATGTGTTTTTCAGCCAGAAATAAACGCGTTTTTTCAGACAACTGAATCCCCAAGTAACAGCAAGTCTCAGAAGAGCCCACACACTCAGATCTTAACCCCAGTGTGCAGAAAGGGTCAAAACGTGTTTTTCAGCAGAAATAAACATGTTTCTGCAAGTTTGGTCTACCCCATGTAAGTTATTGGGCAGTTACAGCACCCTTTTCAAAACGTGTTTTTCAGCCAGAAATAAACGCGTTTTTTCAGACAACTGAATCAACATGTAACAGCAAGGCTCAGAAGAGCCCACACACTCAGCTCTTAACCCCAGTGTGCAGAAAGGGTCAAAACGTGTTTTTCAGCAGAAATAAACATGTTTCTGCAAGTTTGGTCAACCCCATGTAAGTTTTGGGGCAGTAACAGCACCCTTTTCAAAACGTGTTTTTCAGCCCGAAATAAACGCGTTTTTTCAGACAACTGAATCCCCATGTAACCGCAAAACTCAGAAGAGCCCACACACTCAGATCTTAACCCCAGTGTGCAGAAAGGGTCAAAACGTGTTTTTCAGCAGAAATAAACATGTTTCTGCAAGTTTGGTCAACCCCATGTATGTTATGGGGCAGTAACAGCACCCTTTTCAAAACGTGTTTTTCAGCTCGAAATAAACGCGTTTTTTCAGACAACTGAATCCCCATGTAACAGCAAAACTCAGAAGAGCCCACACACTCAGATCTTAACCCCAGTGTGCAGAAAGGGTCAAAACGTGTTTTTCAGCAGAAATAAACATGTTTCTGCAAGTTTGGTCAACCCCATGTAAGTTATGGGGCAGAAACAGCACCCTTTTCAAAACGTGTTTTTCAGCCCGAAATAAACGCGTTTTTTCAGACAACTGAATCCCCATGTAACAGCAAAACTCAGAAGAGCCCACACACTCAGATCTTAACCCCAGTGTGCAGAAAGGGTCAAAACGTGTTTTTCAGCAGAAATAAACATGTTTCTGCAAGTTTGGTCAACCCCATGTAAGTTATGGGGCAGTAACAGCACCCTTTTCAAAACGTGTTTTTCAGCCCGAAATAAACGCGTTTTTTCAGACAACTGAATCCCCATGTAACAGCAAAACTCAGAAGAGCCCACACACTCAGATCTTAACCCCAGTGTGCAGAAAGGGTCAAAACGTGTTTTTCAGCAGAAATAAACATGTTTCTGCAAGTTTGGTCAACCCCATGTAAGTTATGGGGCAGTAACAGCACCCTTTTCAAAATGTGTTTTTCAGCCCGAAATAAACGCGTTTTTTCAGACAACTGAATCCCCAAGTAACAGCAAGTCTCAGAAGAGCCCACACACTCAGATCTTAACCCCAGTGTGCAGAAAGGGTCAAAACGTGTTTTTCAGCAGAAATAAACATGTTTCTGCAAGTTTGGTCTACCCCATGTAAGTTATTGGGCAGTTACAGCACCCTTTTCAAAACGTGTTTTTCAGCCAGAAATAAACGCGTTTTTTCAGACAACTGAATCAACATGTAACAGCAAGGCTCAGAAGAGCCCACACACTCAGCTCTTAACCCCAGTGTGCAGAAAGGGTCAAAACGTGTTTTTCAGCAGAAATAAACATGTTTCTGCAAGTTTGGTCAACCCCATGTAAGTTTTGGGGCAGTAACAGCACCCTTTTCAAAACGTGTTTTTCAGCCCGAAATAAACGCGTTTTTTCAGACAACTGAATCCCCATGTAACCGCAAAACTCAGAAGAGCCCACACACTCAGATCTTAACCCCAGTGTGCAGAAAGGGTCAAAACGTGTTTTTCAGCAGAAATAAACATGTTTCTGCAAGTTTGGTCAACCCCATGTAAGTTATGGGGCAGTAACAGCACCCTTTTCAAAACGTGTTTTTCAGCCCGAAATAAACGCGTTTTTTCAGACAACTGAATCCCCATGTAACAGCAAAACTCAGAAGAGCCCACACACCCAGATCTTAACCCCAGTGTGCAGAAAGGGTCAAAACGTGTTTTTCAGCAGAAATAAACATGTTTCTGCAAGTTTGGTCAACCCCATGTAAGTTATGGGGCAGTAACAGCACCCTTTTCAAAACGTGTTTTTCAGCCCGAAATAAACGCGTTTTTTCAGACAAATGAATCCCCATGTAACAGCAAAACTCAGAAGAGCTCACACACTCAGATCTTAACCCCAGTGTGCAGAAAGGGTCAAAACGTGTTTTTCAGCAGAAATAAACATGTTTCTGCAAGTTTGGTCAACCCCATGTAAGTTATGGGGCAGTAACAGCACCCTTTTCAAAACGTGTTTTCAGCCCGAAATAAACGCGTTTTTTCAGACAACTGAATCCCCATGTAACAGCAAAACTCAGAAGAGCCCACACACTCAGATCTTAACCCCAGTGTGCAGAAAGGGTCAAAACGTGTTTTTCAGCAGAAATAAACATGTTTCTGCAAGTTTGGTCAAGCCCATGTAAGTTATGGGGCAGTAACAGCACCTTTTTCAAAACGTGTTTTTCAGCCCAAAATAAACGCGTTTTTTCAGACAACTGAATCCCCATGTAACAGCAAAACTCAGAAGAGCCCACACACTCAGATCTTAACCCCAGTGTGCAGAAAGGGTCAAAACGTGTTTTTCAGCAGAAATAAACATGTTTCTGCAAGTTTGGTCAACCCCATGTAAGTTATGGGGCAGTAACAGCACCCTTTTCAAAACGTGTTTTTCAGCCCGAAATAAACGCGTTTTTTCAGACAACTGAATCCCCATGTAACAGCAAGGCTCAGAAGAGCCCACACACTCAGATCTTAACCCCAGTGTGCAGAAAGGGTCAAAACGTGTTTTTCAGCAGAAATAAACATGTTTCTGCAAGTTTGGTCAACCCCATGTAAGTTATGGGGCAGTAACAGCACCATTTTCAAAACGTGTTTTCAGCCCGAAATAAACGCGTTTTTTCAGACAACTGAATCCCCAAGTAACAGCAAGTCTCAGAAGAGCCCACACACTCAGATCTTAACCCCAGTGTGCAGAAAGGGTCAAAACGTGTTTTTCAGCAGAAATAAACATGTTTCTGCAAGTTTGGTCAACCCCATGTAAGTTATGGGGCAGTAACAGCATCCTTTTCAAAACGTGTTTTTCAGCCCGAAATAAACTCGTTTTTTCAGACAACTGAATCCCCATGTAACAGCAAAACTCAGAAGAGCCCACACACTCAGATCTTAACCCCAGTGTGCAGAAAGGGTCAAAACGTGTTTTTCAGCAGAAATAAACATGTTTCTGCAAGTTTGGTCAACCCCATGTAAGTTATGGGGCAGTAACAGCACCCTTTTCAAAACGTGTTTTTCAGCCCGAAATAAACGCGTTTTTTCAGACAACTGAATCCCCATGTAACAGCAAGGCTCAGAAGAGCCCACACACTCAGATCTTAACCCCAGTGTGCAGAAAGTGTCAAAACGTGTTTTTCAGCAGAAATAAACATGTTTCTGCAAGTTTGGTCAACCCCATGTAAGTTATGGGGCAGTAATAAACGCGTTTTTTCAGACAACTGAATCCCCATGTAACAGCAAAACTCAGAAGAGCTCACACACTCAGGTCTTAACCCCAGTGTGCAGAAAGGGTCAAAACGTGTTTTTCAGCAGAAATAAACATGTTTCTGCAAGTTTGGTCTACCCCATGTAAGTTATAGGGCAGTTACAGCACCCTTTTCAAAACGTGTTTTTCAGCCCGAAATAAACGCGTTTTTTCAGACAACTGAATCCCCATGTAACAGCAAGGCTCAGAAGAGCCCACACACTCAGATCTTAACCCCAGTGTGCAGAAAGGGTCAAAACGTGTTTTTCAGCAGAAATAAACATGTTTCTGCAAGTTTGGTCAACCCCATGTAAGTTATGGGGCAGTAACAGCACCATTTTCAAAACGTGTTTTCAGCCCGAAATAAACGCGTTTTTTCAGACAACTGAATCCCCAAGTAACAGCAAGTCTCAGAAGAGCCCACACACTCAGATCTTAACCCCAGTGTGCAGAAAGGGTCAAAACGTGTTTTTCAGCAGAAATAAACATGTTTCTGCAAGTTTGGTCAACCCCATGTAAGTTCTGGGGCAGTAACAGCACCCTTTTCAAAACGTGTTTTTCAGCCCGAAATAAACGCGTTTTTTCAGACAACTGAATCCCCATGTAACAGCAAGGCTCAGAAGAGCCCACACACTCAGATCTTAACCCCAGTGTGCAGAAAGTGTCAAAACGTGTTTTTCAGCAGAAATAAACATGTTTCTGCAAGTTTGGTCAACCCCATGTAAGTTATGGGGCAGTAATAAACGCGTTTTTTCAGACAACTGAATCCCCATGTAACAGCAAAACTCAGAAGAGCTCACACACTCAGGTCTTAACCCCAGTGTGCAGAAAGGGTCAAAACGTGTTTTTCAGCAGAAATAAACATGTTTCTGCAAGTTTGGTCTACCCCATGTAAGTTATAGGGCAGTAACAGCACCCTTTTCAAAACGTGTTTTCAGCCCGAAATAAACGCGTTTTTTCAGACAACTGAATCCCCATGTAACAGCAAAACTCAGAAGAGCCCACACACTCAGATCTTAACCCCAGTGTGCAGAAAGGGTCAAAACGTGTTTTTAAGCAGAAATAAACATGTTTCTGCAAGTTTGGTCAACCCCATGTAAGTTATGGGGCAGTAACAGCACCCTTTTCAAAACGTGTTTTTCAGCCCGAAATAAACGCGTTTTTTCAGACAACTGAATCCCCAAGTAACAGCAAGTCTCAGAAGAGCCCACACACTCAGATCTTAACCCCAGTGTGCAGAAAGGGTCAAAACGTGTTTTTCAGCAGAAATAAACATGTTTCTGCAAGTTTGGTCTACCCCATGTAAGTTATTGGGCAGTTACAGCACCCTTTTCAAAACGTGTTTTTCAGCCAGAAATAAACGCGTTTTTTCAGACAACTGAATCAACATGTAACAGCAAGGCTCAGAAGAGCCCACACACTCAGCTCTTAACCCCAGTGTGCAGAAAGGGTCAAAACGTGTTTTTCAGCAGAAATAAACATGTTTCTGCAAGTTTGGTCAACCCCATGTAAGTTATGGGGCAGTAACAGCACCCTTTTCAAAACGTGTTTTTCAGCCCGAAATAAACGCGTTTTTTCAGACAACTGAATCCCCATGTAACAGCAAGGCTCAGAAGAGCCCACACACTCAGATCTTAACCCCACTGTGCAGAAAGGGTCAAAACGTGTTTTTCAGCAGAAATAAACATGTTTCTGCAAGTTTGGTCAACCCCATGTAAGTTATGGGGCAGTAATAAACGCGTTTTTTCAGACAACTGAATCCCCATGTAACAGCAAAACTCAGAAGAGCTCACACACTCAGATCTTAACCCCAGTGTGCAGAAAGGGTCAAAACGTGTTTTTCAGCAGAAATAAACATGTTTCTGCAAGTTTGGTCTACCCCATGTAAGTTATAGGGCAGTTACAGCACCCTTTTAAAAAACGTGTTTTTCAGCCCGAAATAAACGCGTTTTTTCAGACAACTGAATCAACATGTAACAGCAAGGCTCAGAAGAGCCCACACACTCAGCTCTTAACCCCAGTGTGCAGAAAGGGTCAAAACGTGTTTTTCAGCAGAAATAAACTTGTTTCTGCAAGTTTGGTCAACCCCATGTAAGTTTTGGGACAGTAACAGCACCCTTTTCAAAACGTGTTTTTCAGCCCGAAATAAACGCGTTTTTTCAGACAACTGAATCCCCATGTAACAGCAAAACTCAGAAGAGCTGACACACTCAGATCTTAACCCCAGTGTGCAGAAAGGGTCAAAACGTGTTTTTCAGCAGAAATAAACATGTTTCTGCAAGTTTGGTCAACCCCATGTAAGTTATGGGGCAGTAACAGCACCCTTTTCAAAACGTGTTTTTCAGCCCGAAATAAACGCGTTTTTTCAGACAACTGAATCCCCATGTAACAGCAAGGCTCAGAAGAGCCCACACACTCAGATCTTAACCCCAGTGTGCAGAAAGTGTCAAAACGTGTTTTTCAGCAGAAATAAACATGTTTCTGCAAATTTGGTCAACCCCATGTAAGTTATGGGGCAGTAATAAACGCGTTTTTTAGACAACTGAATCAACATGTAACAGCAAGGCTCAGAAGAGCCCACACACTCAGCTCTTAACCCCAGTGTGCAGAAAGGGTCAAAACGTGTTTTTCAGCAGAAATAAACTTGTTTCTGCAAGTTTGGTCAACCCCATGTAAGTTTTGGGACAGTAACAGCACCCTTTTCAAAACGTGTTTTTCAGCCCGAAATAAACGCGTTTTTTCAGACAACTGAATCCCCATGTAACAGCAAAACTCAGAAGAGCCCACACACTCAGATCTTAACCCCAGTGTGCAGAAAGGGTCAAAACGTGTTTTTCAGCAGAAATAAACATGTTTCTGCAAGTTTGGTCAACCCCATGTACGTTATGGGGCAGTAACAGCACCCTTTTCAAAACGTGTTTTTCAGCCCGAAATAAACGCGTTTTTTCAGACAACTGAATCCCCATGTAACAGCAAGGCTCAGAAGAGCCCACACACTCAGATCTTAACCCCAGTGTGCAGAAAGTGTCAAAACGTGTTTTTCAGCAGAAATAAACATGTTTCTGCAAGTTTGGTCAACCCCATGTAAGTTATGGGGCAGTAATAAACGCGTTTTTTCAGACAACTGAATCCCCATGTAACAGCAAAACTCAGAAGAGCTCACACACTCAGATCTTAACCCCAGTGTGCAGAAAGGGTCAAAACGTGTTTTTCAGCAGAAATAAACATGTTTCTGCAAGTTTGGTCTACCCCATGTAAGTTATAGGGCAGTTACAGCACCCTTTTAAAAAACGTGTTTTTCAGCCCGAAATAAACGCGTTTTTTCAGACAACTGAATCAACATGTAACAGCAAGGCTCAGAAGAGCCCACACACTCAGCTCTTAACCCCAGTGTGCAGAAAGGGTCAAAACGTGTTTTTCAGCAGAAATAAACTTGTTTCTGCAAGTTTGGTCAACCCCATGTAAGTTTTGGGACAAAACAGCACCCTTTTCAAAACGTGTTTTTCAGCCCGAAATAAACGCGTTTTTTCAGACAACTGAATCCCCATGTAACAGCAAAACTCAGAAGAGCTCACACACTCAGATCTTAACCCCAGTGTGCAGAAAGGGTGAAAACGTGTTTTTCAGCAGAAATAAACATGTTTCTGCAAGTTTGGTCAACCCCATGTAAGTTATGGGGCAGTAACAGCACCCTTTTCAAAACGTGTTTTCAGCCCGAAATAAACGCGTTTTTTCAGACAACTGAATCCCCATGTAACAGCAAAACTCAGAAGAGCCCACACACTCAGATCTTAACCCCAGTGTGCAGAAAGGGTCAAAACGTGTTTTTCAGCAGAAATAAACATGTTTCTGCAAGTTTGGTCAACCCCATGTAAGTTATGGGGCAGTAACAGCACCCTTTTCAAAACGTGTTTTTCAGCACGAAATAAACGCGTTTTTTCAGACAACTGAATCCCCATGTAACAGCAAGGCTCAGAAGAGCCCACACACTCAGATCTTAACCCCAGTTTGCAGAAATGGTCAAAACGTGGTTTTCAGCAGAAATAAACATGTTTCTGCAAGTTTGGTCAACCCCATGTAAGTTATGGGGCAGTAACAGCACCCTTTTCAAAACGTGTTTTTCAGCCCGAAATAAACGCGTTTTTTTCAGACAACTGAATCCCCATGTAACAGCAAGGCTCAGAAGAGCCCACACACTCAGATCTTAACCCCAGTGTGCAGAAAGGGTCAAAACGTGTTTTTCAGCAGAAATAAACATGTTTCTGCAAGTTTGGTCAACCCCATGTAAGTTATGGGGCAGTAACAGCACCCTTTTCAAAACGTGTTTTTCAGCCCAAAATAAACGCGTTTCTTCAGACAACTGAATCCCCATGTAACAGCAAGGCTCAGAAGAGCCCACACACTCAGATCTTAACCCCACTGTGCAGAAAGGGTCAAAACGTGTTTTTCAGCAGAAATAAACATGTTTCTGCAAGTTTGGTCAACCCCATGTAAGTTATGGGGCAGTAATAAACGCGTTTTTTCAGACAACTGAATCCCCATGTAACAGCAAAACTCAGAAGAGCTCACACACTCAGATCTTAACCCCAGTGTGCAGAAAGGGTCAAAACGTGTTTTTCAGCAGAAATAAACATGTTTCTGCAAGTTTGGTCTACCCCATGTAAGTTATAGGCAGTTACAGCACCCTTTTAAAAAACGTGTTTTTCAGCCCGAAATAAACGCGTTTTTTCAGACAACTGAATCAACATGTAACAGCAAGGCTCAGAAGAGCCCACACACTCAGCTCTTAACCCCAGTGTGCAGAAAGGGTCAAAACGTGTTTTTCAGCAGAAATAAACTTGTTTCTGCAAGTTTGGTCAACCCCATGTAAGTTTTGGGACAGTAACAGCACCCTTTTCAAAACGTGTTTTTCAGCCCGAAATAACGCGTTTTTTCAGACAACTGAATCCCCATGTAACAGCAAAACTCAGAAGAGCCTGACACACTCAGATCTTAACCCCAGTGTGCAGAAAGGGTCAAAACGTGTTTTTCAGCAGAAATAAACATGTTTCTGCAAGTTTGGTCAACCCCATGTAAGTTATGGGGCAGTAACAGCACCCTTTTCAAAACGTGTTTTTCAGCCCGAAATAAACGCGTTTTTTCAGACAACTGAATCCCCATGTAACAGCAAGGCTCAGAAGAGCCCACACACTCAGATCTTAACCCCAGTGTGCAGAAAGTGTCAAAAACGTGTTTTTCAGCAGAAATAAACATGTTTCTGCAAATTTGGTCAACCCCATGTAAGTTATGGGGCAGTAATAAACGCGTTTTTTAGACAACTGAATCAACATGTAACAGCAAGGCTCAGAAGAGCCCACACACTCAGCTCTTAACCCCAGTGTGCAGAAAGGGTCAAAACGTGGTTTTCAGCAGAATAAACTTGTTTCTGCAAGTTTGGTCAACCCCATGTAAGTTTTGGGACAGTAACAGCACCCTTTTCAAAACGTGTTTTTCAGCCCGAAATAAACGCGTTTTTTCAGACAACTGAATCCCCATGTAACAGCAAAACTCAGAAGAGCCCACACACTCAGATCTTAACCCCAGTGTGCAGAAAGGGTCAAAACGTGTTTTTCAGCAGAAATAAACATGTTTCTGCAAGTTTGGTCAAGCCCATGTAAGTTATGGGGCAGTAACAGCACCTTTTTCAAAAACGTGTTTTTCAGCCCGAAATAAACGCGTTTTTTCAGACAACTGAATCCCCATGTAACAGCAAAACTCAGAAGAGCCCACACACTCAGATCTTAACCCCAGTGTGCAGAAAGGGTCAAAACGTGTTTTTCAGCAGAAATAAACATGTTTCTGCAAGTTTGGTCAACCCCATGTAAGTTATGGGGCAGTAATAAACGCGTTTTTCAGACAACTGAATCCCCATGTAACAGCAAAACTCAGAAGAGCTCACACACTCAGATCTTAACCCCAGTGTGCAGAAAGGGTCAAAACGTGTTTTTCAGCAGAAATAAACATGTTTCTGCAAGTTTGGTCTACCCCATGTAAGTTATAGGGCAGTTACAGCACCCTTTCAAAAAACGTGTTTTTCAGCCCGAAATAAACGCGTTTTTTCAGACAACTGAATCAACATGTAACAGCAAAGGCTCAGAAGAGCCCACACACTCAGCTCTTAACCCCAGTGTGCAGAAAGGGTCAAACGTGTTTTTCAGCAGAAATAAACTTGTTTCTGCAAGTTTGGTCAACCCCATGTAAGTTTTGGGACAGTAACAGCACCCTTTTCAAAACGTGTTTTTCAGCCTGAAATAAACGCGTTTTTTCAGACAACTGAATCCCCATGTAACAGCAAAACTCAGAAGAGCTCACACACTCAGATCTTAACCCCAGTGTGCAGAAAGGGTCAAAACGTGTTTTTCAGCAGAAATAAACATGTTTTCTGCAAGTTTGGTCAACCCCATGTAAGTTATGGGGCAGTAACAGCACCCTTTTCAAAACGTGTTTTCAGCCCGAAATAAACGTGTTTTTTCAGACAACTGAATCCTCATGTAACAGCAAAACTCAGAAGAGCCCACACACTCAGATCTTAACCCCAGTGTGCAGAAAGGGTCAAAACGTGTTTTTCAGCAGAAATAAACATGTTTCTGCAAGTTTGGTCAACCCCATGTACGTTATGGGGCAGTAACAGCACCCTTTTCAAAACGTGTTTTTCAGCCCGAAATAAACGCGTTTTTTCAGACAACTGAATCCCCATGTAACAGCAAGGCTCAGAAGAGCCCACACACTCAGATCTTAACCCCAGTGTGCAGAAAGGGTCAAAACGTGTTTTTCAGCAGAAATAAACATGTTTCTGCAAGTTTGGTGAACCCCATGTAAGTTATGGGGCAGTAACAGCACCCTTTTCAAAACGTGTTTTTCAGCCCGAAATAAACGCGTTTTTTCTGACAACTGAATCCCCATGTAACAGCAAAACTCAGAAGAGCCCACACACTCAGATCTTAACCCCACTGTGCAGAAAGGGTCAAAACGTGTTTTTCAGCAGAAATAAACATGTTTCTGCAAGTTTGGTCAACCCCATGTAAGTTATTGGGCAGTAACAGCACCCTTTTCAAAACGTGTTTTTCAGACCGAAATAAACGCGTTTTTTCAGACAACTGAATCCCCATGTAACAGCAAAACTCAGAAGAGCCCACACACTCAGATCTTAACCCCAGTGTGCAGAAAGGGTCAAAACGTGTTTTTCAGCAGAAATAAACATGTTTCTGCAAGTTTGGTCAACCCCATGTAAGTTATGGGGCAGTAACAGCACCCTTTTCAAAACGTGTTTTTCAGCACGAAATAAACGCGTTTTTTCAGACAACTGAATCCCCATGTAACAGCAAGGCTCAGAAGAGCCCACACACTCAGATCTTAACCCCAGTTTGCAGAAATGGTCAAAACGTGGTTTTCAGCAGAAATAAACATGTTTCTGCATGTTTGGTCAACCCCATGTAAGTTATGGGGCAGTAACAGCACCCTTTTCAAAACGTGTTTTTCAGCCCGAAATAAACGCGTTTTTTTCAGACAACTGAATCCCCATGTAACAGCAAGGCTCAGAAGAGCCCACACACTCAGATCTTAACCCCAGTGTGCAGAAAGGGTCAAAACGTGTTTTTCAGCAGAAATAAACATGTTTCTGCAAGTTTGGTCAACCCCATGTAAGTTATGGGGCAGTAACAGCACACTTTTCAAAACGTGTTTTTCAGCCCGAAATAAACGCGTTTTTTCAGACAACTGAATCCCCATGTAACAGCAAAACTCAGAAGAGCCCACACACTCAGATCTTAACCCCAGTGTGCAGAAAGGGTCAAAACGTGTTTTTCAGCAGAAATAAACATGTTTCTGCAAGTTTGGTCAACCCCATGTAAGTTATGGGGCAGTAACAGCACCCTTTTCAAAACGTGTTTTTCAGCCCGAAATAAACGCGTTTTTTCAGACAACTGAATCCCCATGTAACAGCAAAACTCAGAAGAGCCCACACACTCAGATCTTAACCCCAGTGTGCAGAAAGGGTCAAAACGTGTTTTTCAGCAGAAATAAACATGTTTCTGCAAGTTTGGTCAACCCCATGTAAGTTATGGGGCAGTAAAAGCACCCTTTTCAAAACGTGTTTTTCAGCCCAAAATAAACGCGTTTCTTCAGACAACTGAATCCCCATGTAACAGCAAAACTCAGAAGAGCCCACACACTCAGATCTTAACCCCAGTGTGCAGAAAGGGTCAAAACGTGTTTTTCAGCAGAAATAAACATGTTTCTGCAAGTTTGGTCAACCCCATGTAAGTTATGGGGCAGTAACAGCACCCTTTTCAAAACGTGTTTTCAGCCCGAAATAAACGTGTTTTTTCAGACAACTGAATCCCCATGTAACAGCAAAACTCAGAAGAGCCCACACACTCAGATCTTAACCCCAGTGTGCAGAAAGGGTCAAAACGTGTTTTTCAGCAGAAATAAACATGTTTCTGCAAGTTTGGTCAACCCCATGTACGTTATGGGGCAGTAACAGCACCCTTTTCAAAACGTGTTTTTCAGCCCGAAATAAACGCGTTTTTTCAGACAACTGAATCCCCATGTAACAGCAAGGCTCAGAAGAGCCCACACACTCAGATCTTAACCCCAGTGTGCAGAAAGGGTCAAAACGTGTTTTTCAGCAGAAATAAACATGTTTCTGCAAGTTTGGTCAACCCCATGTAAGTTATGGGGCAGTAACAGCACCCTTTTCAAAACGTGTTTTTCAGCCCGAAATAAACGCGTTTTTTCTGACAACTGAATCCCCATGTAACAGCAAAACTCAGAAGAGCCCACACACTCAGATCTTAACCCCACTGTGCAGAAAGGGTCAAAACGTGTTTTTCAGCAGAAATAAACATGTTTCTGCAAGTTTGGTCAACCCCATGTAAGTTATTGGGCAGTAACAGCACCCTTTTCAAAACGTGTTTTTCAGACCGAAATAAACGCGTTTTTTCAGACAACTGAATCCCCATGTAACAGCAAAACTCAGAAGAGCCCACACACTCAGATCTTAACCCCAGTGTGCAGAAAGGGTCAAAACGTGTTTTTCAGCAGAAATAAACATGTTTCTGCAAGTTTGGTCAACCCCATGTAAGTTATGGGGCAGTAACAGCACCCTTTTCAAAACGTGTTTTTCAGCACGAAATAAACGCGTTTTTTCAGACAACTGAATCCCCATGTAACAGCAAGGCTCAGAAGAGCCCACACACTCAGATCTTAACCCCAGTTTGCAGAAATGGTCAAAACGTGGTTTTCAGCAGAAATAAACATGTTTCTGCATGTTTGGTCAACCCCATGTAAGTTATGGGGCAGTAACAGCACTCTTTTCAAAACGTGTTTTTCAGCCCGAAATAAACGCGTTTTTTTCAGACAACTGAATCCCCATGTAACAGCAAGGCTCAGAAGAGCCCACACACTCAGATCTTAACCCCAGTGTGCAGAAAGGGTCAAAACGTGTTTTTCAGCAGAAATAAACATGTTTCTGCAAGTTTGGTCAACCCCATGTAAGTTATGGGGCAGTAACAGCACACTTTTCAAAACGTGTTTTTCAGCCCGAAATAAACACGTTTTTTCAGACAACTGAATCCCCATGTAACAGCAAAACTCAGAAGAGCCCACACACTCAGATCTTAACCCCAGTGTGCAGAAAGGGTCAAAACGTGTTTTTCAGCAGAAATAAACATGTTTCTGCAAGTTTGGTCAACCCCATGTAAGTTATGGGGCAGTAACAGCACCCTTTTCAAAACGTGTTTTTCAGCCCGAAATAAACGCGTTTTTTCAGACAACTGAATCCCCATGTAACAGCAAAACTCAGAAGAGCCCACACACTCAGATCTTAACCCCAGTGTGCAGAAAGGGTCAAAACGTGTTTTTCAGCAGAAATAAACATGTTTCTGCAAGTTTGGTCAACCCCATGTAAGTTATGGGGCAGTAATAAACGCGTTTTTTCAGACAACTGAATCCCCATGTAACAGCAAAACTCAGAAGAGCTCACACACTCAGATCTTAACCCCAGTGTGCAGAAAGGGTCAAAACGTGTTTTTCAGCAGAAATAAACATGTTTCTGCAAGTTTGGTCTACCCCATGTAAGTTATAGGGCAGTTACAGCACCCTTTCAAAAAACGTGTTTTTCAGCCCGAAATAAACGCGTTTTTTCAGACAACTGAATCAACATGTAACAGCAAGGCTCAGAAGAGCCCACACACTCAGCTCTTAACCCCAGTGTGCAGAAAGGGTCAAAACGTGTTTTTCAGCAGAAATAAACTTGTTTCTGCAAGTTTGGTCAACCCCATGTAAGTTTTGGGACAGTAACAGCACCCTTTTCAAAACGTGTTTTTCAGCCTGAAATAAACGCGTTTTTTCTGACAACTGAATCCCCATGTAACAGCAAAACTCAGAAGAGCCCACACACTCAGATCTTAACCCCACTGTGCAGAAAGGGTCAAAACGTGTTTTTCAGCAGAAATAAACATGTTTCTGCAAGTTTGGTCAACCCCATGTAAGTTATTGGGCAGTAACAGCACCCTTTTCAAAACGTGTTTTTCAGACCGAAATAAACGCGTTTTTTCAGACAACTGAATCCCCATGTAACAGCAAAACTCAGAAGAGCCCACACACTCAGATCTTAACCCCAGTGTGCAGAAAGGGTCAAAACGTGTTTTTCAGCAGAAATAAACATGTTTCTGCAAGTTTGGTCAACCCCATGTAAGTTATGGGGCAGTAACAGCACCCTTTTCAAAACGTGTTTTTCAGCACGAAATAAACGCGTTTTTTCAGACAACTGAATCCCCATGTAACAGCAAGGCTCAGAAGAGCCCACACACTCAGATCTTAACCCCAGTTTGCAGAAATGGTCAAAACGTGGTTTTCAGCAGAAATAAACATGTTTCTGCATGTTTGGTCAACCCCATGTAAGTTATGGGGCAGTAACAGCACCCTTTTCAAAACGTGTTTTTCAGCCCGAAATAAACGCGTTTTTTTCAGACAACTGAATCCCCATGTAACAGCAAGGCTCAGAAGAGCCCACACACTCAGATCTTAACCCCAGTGTGCAGAAAGGGTCAAAACGTGTTTTTCAGCAGAAATAAACATGTTTCTGCAAGTTTGGTCAACCCCATGTAAGTTATGGGGCAGTAACAGCACACTTTTCAAAACGTGTTTTTCAGCCCGAAATAAACACGTTTTTTCAGACAACTGAATCCCCATGTAACAGCAAAACTCAGAAGAGCCCACACACTCAGATCTTAACCCCAGTGTGCAGAAAGGGTCAAAACGTGTTTTTCAGCAGAAATAAACATGTTTCTGCAAGTTTGGTCAACCCCATGTAAGTTATGGGGCAGTAACAGCACCCTTTTCAAAACGTGTTTTTCAGCCCGAAATAAACGCGTTTTTTCAGACAACTGAATCCCCATGTAACAGCAAAACTCAGAAGAGCCCACACACTCAGATCTTAACCCCAGTGTGCAGAAAGGGTCAAAACGTGTTTTTCAGCAGAAATAAACATGTTTCTGCAAGTTTGGTCAACCCCATGTAAGTTATGGGGCAGTAATAAACGCGTTTTTTCAGACAACTGAATCCCCATGTAACAGCAAAACTCAGAAGAGCTCACACACTCAGATCTTAACCCCAGTGTGCAGAAAGGGTCAAAACGTGTTTTTCAGCAGAAATAAACATGTTTCTGCAAGTTTGGTCTACCCCATGTAAGTTATAGGGCAGTTACAGCACCCTTTCAAAAAACGTGTTTTTCAGCCCGAAATAAACGCGTTTTTTCAGACAACTGAATCAACATGTAACAGCAAGGCTCAGAAGAGCCCACACACTCAGCTCTTAACCCCAGTGTGCAGAAAGGGTCAAAACGTGTTTTTCAGCAGAAATAAACTTGTTTCTGCAAGTTTGGTCAACCCCATGTAAGTTTTGGGACAGTAACAGCACCCTTTTCAAAACGTGTTTTTCAGCCTGAAATAAACGCGTTTTTTCAGACAACTGAATCCCCATGTAACAGCAAAACTCAGAAGAGCTCACACACTCAGATCTTAACCCCAGTGTGCAGAAAGGGTCAAAACGTGTTTTTCAGCAGAAATAAACATTTTTCTGCAAGTTTGGTCAACCCCATGTAAGTTATGGGGCAGTAACAGCACCCTTTTCAAAACGTGTTTTCAGCCCGAAATAAACGTGTTTTTTCAGACAACTGAATCCCCATGTAACAGCAAAACTCAGAAGAGCCCACACACTCAGATCTTAACCCCAGTGTGCAGAAAGGGTCAAAACGTGTTTTTCAGCAGAAATAAACATGTTTCTGCAAGTTTGGTCAACCCCATGTAAGTTATGGGGCAGTAATAAACGCGTTTTTTCAGACAACTGAATCCCCATGTAACAGCAAAACTCAGAAGAGCTCACACACTCAGATCTTAACCCCAGTGTGCAGAAAGGGTCAAAACGTGTTTTTCAGCAGAAATAAACATGTTTCTGCAAGTTTGGTCTACCCCATGTAAGTTATAGGGCAGTTACAGCACCCTTTCAAAAAACGTGTTTTTCAGCCCGAAATAAACGCGTTTTTTCAGACAACTGAATCAACATGTAACAGCAAGGCTCAGAAGAGCCCACACACTCAGCTCTTAACCCCAGTGTGCAGAAAGGGTCAAAACGTGTTTTTCAGCAGAAATAAACTTGTTTCTGCAAGTTTGGTCAACCCCATGTAAGTTTTGGGACAGTAACAGCACCCTTTTCAAAACGTGTTTTTCAGCCTGAAATAAACGCGTTTTTTCAGACAACTGAATCCCCATGTAACAGCAAAACTCAGAAGAGCTCACACACTCAGATCTTAACCCCAGTGTGCAGAAAGGGTCAAAACGTGTTTTTCAGCAGAAATAAACATGTTTCTGCAAGTTTGGTCAACCCCATGTAAGTTATGGGGCAGTAACAGCACCCTTTTCAAAACGTGTTTTCAGCCCGAAATAAACGCGTTTTTTCAGACAACTGAATCCCCATGTAACAGCAAGGCTCAGAAGAGCCCACACACTCAGATCTTAACCCCAGTGTGCAGAAAGGGTCAAAACGTGTTTTTCAGCAGAAATAAACATGTTTCTGCAAGTTTGGTCAACCCCATGTAAGTTATGGGGCAGTAACAGCACCCTTTTCAAAACGTGTTTTTCAGCACGAAATAAACGCGTTTTTTCAGACAACTGAATCCCCATGTAACAGCAAGGCTCAGAAGAGCCCACACACTCAGATCTTAACCCCAGTTTGCAGAAATGGTCAAAACGTGGTTTTCAGCAGAAATAAACATGTTTCTGCATGTTTGGTCAACCCCATGTAAGTTATGGGGCAGTAACAGCACCCTTTTCAAAACGTGTTTTTCAGCCCGAAATAAACGCGTTTTTTTCAGACAACTGAATCCCCATGTAACAGCAAGGCTCAGAAGAGCCCACACACTCAGATCTTAACCCCAGTGTGCAGAAAGGGTCAAAACGTGTTTTTCAGCAGAAATAAACATGTTTCTGCAAGTTTGGTCAACCCCATGTAAGTTATGGGGCAGTAACAGCACCCTTTTCAAAACGTGTTTTTCAGCACGAAATAAACGCGTTTTTTCAGACAACTGAATCCCCATGTAACAGCAAGGCTCAGAAGAGCCCACACACTCAGATCTTAACCCCAGTTTGCAGAAATGGTCAAAACGTGGTTTTCAGCAGAAATAAACATGTTTCTGCATGTTTGGTCAACCCCATGTAAGTTATGGGGCAGTAACAGCACCCTTTTCAAAACGTGTTTTTCAGCCCGAAATAAACGCGTTTTTTTCAGACAACTGAATCCCCATGTAACAGCAAGGCTCAGAAGAGCCCACACACTCAGATCTTAACCCCAGTGTGCAGAAAGGGTCAAAACGTGTTTTTCAGCAGAAATAAACATGTTTCTGCAAGTTTGGTCAACCCCATGTAAGTTATGGGGCAGTAACAGCACACTTTTCAAAACGTGTTTTTCAGCCCGAAATAAACGCGTTTTTTCAGACAACTGAATCCCCATGTAACAGCAAAACTCAGAAGAGCCCACACACTCAGATCTTAACCCCAGTGTGCAGAAAGGGTCAAAACGTGTTTTTCAGCAGAAATAAACATGTTTCTGCAAGTTTGGTCAACCCCATGTAAGTTATGGGGCAGTAACAGCACCCTTTTCAAAACGTGTTTTTCAGCCCGAAATAAACGCGTTTTTTCAGACAACTGAATCCCCATGTAACAGCAAAACTCAGAAGAGCCCACACACTCAGATCTTAACCCCAGTGTGCAGAAAGGGTCAAAACGTGTTTTTCAGCAGAAATAAACATGTTTCTGCAAGTTTGGTCAACCCCATGTAAGTTATGGGGCAGTAACAGCACCCTTTTCAAAACGTGTTTTTCAGCCCGAAATAAACACGTTTTTTCAGACAACTGAATCCCCATGTAACAGCAAAACTCAGAAGAGCTCACACACTCAGATCTTAACCCCAGTGTGCAGAAAGGGTCAAAACGTGTTTTTCAGCAGAAATAAACATGTTTCTGCAAGTTTGGTCTACCCCATGTAAGTTATAGGGCAGTTACAGCACCCTTTTAAAAAACGTGTTTTTCAGCCCGAAATAAACGCGTTTTTTCAGACAACTGAATCAACATGTAACAGCAAGGCTCAGAAGAGCCCACACACTCAGCTCTTAACCCCAGTGTGCAGAAAGGGTCAAAACGTGTTTTTCAGCAGAAATAAACTTGTTTCTGCAAGTTTGGTCAACCCCATGTAAGTTTTGGGACAGTAACAGCACCCTTTTCAAAACGTGTTTTTCAGCCCGAAATAAACGTGTTTTTTCAGACAACTGAATCCCCATGTAACAGCAAAACTCAGAAGAGCTCACACACTCAGATTTTAACCCCAGTGTGCAGAAAGGGTCAAAACGTGTTTTTCAGCAGAAATAAACATGTTTCTGCAAGTTTGGTCAACCCCATGTAAGTTATGGGGCAGTAACAGCACCCTTTTCAAAACGTGTTTTCAGCCCGAAATAAACGCGTTTTTTCAGACAACTGAATCCCCATGTAACAGCAAAACTCAGAAGAGCCCACACACTCAGATCTTAACCCCAGTGTGCAGAAAGGGTCAAAACGTGTTTTTCAGCAGAAATAAACATGTTTCTGCAAGTTTGGTCAAGCCCATGTAAGTTATGGGGCAGTAACAGCACCTTTTTCAAAACGTGTTTTTCAGCCCAAAATAAACGCGTTTTTTCAGACAACTGAATCCCCATGTAACAGCAATACTCAGAAGAGCCCACACACTCAGATCTTAAACCCAGTGTGCAGAAAGGGTCAAAACGTGTTTTTCAGCAGAAATAAACATGTTTCTGCAAGTTTGGTCAACCCCATGTAAGTTATGGGGCAGTAACAGCACCCTTTTCAAAACGTGTTTTTCAGCCCGAAATAAACGCGTTTTTTCAGACAACTGAATCCCCATGTAACAGCAAGGCTCAGAAGAGCCCACACACTCAGATCTTAACCCCAGTGTGCAGAAAGGGTCAAAACGTGTTTTTCAGCAGAAATAAACATGTTTCTGCAAGTTTGGTCAACCCCATGTAAGTTATGGGGCAGTAACAGCACCCTTTTCAAAACGTGTTTTTCAGCCCGAAATAAACGCCTTTTTTCAGACAACTGAATCCCCATGTAACAGCAAAACTCAGAAGAGCCCACACACTCAGATCTTAACCCCACTGTGCAGAAAGGGTCAAAACGTGTTTTTCAGCAGAAATAAACATGTTTCTGCAAGTTTGGTCAACCCCATGTAAGTTATGGGGCAGTAACAGCACCCTTTTCAAAACGTGTTTTTCAGCCCGAAATAAACGCGTTTTTTCAGACAACTGAATCCCCATGTAACAGCAAAACTCAGAAGAGCCCACACACTCAGATCTTAACCCCAGTGTGCAGAAAGGGTCAAAACGTGTTTTTCAGCAGAAATAAACATGTTTCTGCAAGTTTGGTCAACCCCATGTAAGTTATGGGGCAGTAACAGCACCCTTTTCAAAACGTGTTTTTCAGCACGAAATAAACGCGTTTTTTCAGAGAACTGAATCCCCATGTAACAGCAAGGCTCAGAAGAGCCCACACACTCAGATCTTAACCCCAGTTTGCAGAAATGGTCAAAACGTGGTTTTCAGCAGAAATAAACATGTTTCTGCAAGTTTGGTCAACCCCATGTAAGTTATGGGGCAGTAACAGCACCCTTTTCAAAACGTGTTTTTCAGCCCGAAATAAACGCGTTTTTTTCAGACAACTGAATCCCCATGTAACAGCAAGGCTCAGAAGAGCCCACACACTCAGATCTTAACCCCAGTGTGCAGAAAGGGTCAAAACGTGTTTTTCAGCAGAAATAAACATGTTTCTGCAAGTTTGGTCAACCCCATGTAAGTTATGGGGCAGTAACAGCACCCTTTTCAAAACGTGTTTTTCAGCCCAAAATAAACGCGTTTCTTCAGACAACTGAATCCCCATGTAACAGCAAAACTCAGAAGAGCCCACACACTCAGATCTTAACCCCAGTGTGCAGAAAGGGTCAAAACGTGTTTTTCAGCAGAAATAAACATGTTTCTGCAAGTTTGGTCAACCCCATGTAAGTTATGGGGCAGTAACAGCACCCTTTTCAAAACGTGTTTTTCAGCCCGAAATAAACGCGTTTTTTCAGACAACTGAATCCCCAAGTAACAGCAAGTCTCAGAAGAGCCCACACACTCAGATCTTAACCCCAGTGTGCAGAAAGGGTCAAAACGTGTTTTTCAGCAGAAATAAACATGTTTCTGCAAGTTTGGTCAACCCCATGTAAGTTATGGGGCAGTAACAGCACCCTTTTCAAAACGTGTTTTTCAGCCCGAAATAAACGCATTTTTTCAGACAACTGAATCCCCAAGTAACAGCAAGTCTCAGAAGAGCCCACACACTCAGATCTTAACCCCAGTGTGCAGAAAGGGTCAAAACGTGTTTTTCAGCAGAAATAAACATGTTTCTGCAAGTTTGGTCAACCCCATGTAAGTTATGGGGCAGTAACAGCACCCTTTTCAAAACGTGTTTTTCAGCCCGAAATAAACGCGTTTTTTCAGACAACTGAATCCCCATGTAACAGCAAAACTCAGAAGAGCCCACACACTCAGATCTTAACACCACTGTGCAGAAAGGGTCAAAACGTGTTTTTCAGCAGAAATAAACATGTTTCTGCAAGTTTGGTCAAGCCCATGTAAGTTATGGGGCAGTAACAGCACCTTTTTCAAAACGTGTTTTTCAGCCCGAAATAAACGTGTTTTTTCAGACAACTGAATCCCCATGTAACAGCAAAACTCAGAAGAGCTCACACACTCAGATCTTAACCCCAGTGTGCAGAAAGGGTCAAAACGTGTTTTTCAGCAGAAATAAACATGTTTCTGCAAGTTTGGTCTACCCCATGTAAGTTATAGGGCAGTTACAGCACCCTTTTAAAAAACGTGTTTTTCAGCCCGAAATAAACGCGTTTTTTCAGACAACTGAATCAACATGTAACAGCAAGGCTCAGAAGAGCCCACACACTCAGCTCTTAACCCCAGTGTGCAGAAAGGGTCAAAACGTGTTTTTCAGCAGAAATAAACTTGTTTCTGCAAGTTTGGTCAACCCCATGTAAGTTTTGGGACAGTAACAGCACCCTTTTCAAAACGTGTTTTTCAGCCCGAAATAAACGCGTTTTTTCAGACAACTGAATCCCCATGTAACAGCAAAACTCAGAAGAGCTCACACACTCAGATCTTAACCCCAGTGTGCAGAAAGGGTCAAAACGTGTTTTTCAGCAGAAATAAACATGTTTCTGCAAGTTTGGTCAACCCCATGTAAGTTATGGGGCAGTAACAGCACCCTTTTCAAAACGTGTTTTCAGCCCGAAATAAACGCGTTTTTTCAGACAACTGAATCCCCATGTAACAGCAAAACTCAGAAGAGCCCACACACTCAGATCTTAACCCCAGTGTACAGAAAGGGTCAAAACGTGTTTTTCAGCAGAAATAAACATGTTTCTGCAAGTTTGGTCAACCCCATGTAAGTTATGGGGCAGTAACAGCACCCTTTTCAAAACGTGTTTTTCAGCACGAAATAAACGCGTTTTTTCAGACAACTGAATCCCCATGTAACAGCAAGTCTCAGAAGAGCCCACACACTCAGATCTTAACCCCAGTTTGCAGAAATGGTCAAAACGTGGTTTTCAGCAGAAATAAACATGTTTCTGCAAGTTTGGTCAACCCCATGTAAGTTATGGGGCAGTAACAGCACCCTTTTCAAAACGTGTTTTTCAGCCCGAAATAAATGCGTTTTTTTCAGACAACTGAATCCCCATGTAACAGCAAGGCTCAGAAGAGCCCACACACTCAGATCTTAACCCCAGTGTGCAGAAAGGGTCAAAACGTGTTTTTCAGCAGAAATAAACATGTTTCTGCAAGTTTGGTCAACCCCATGTAAGTTATGGGGCAGTAACAGCACCCTTTTCAAAACGTGTTTTTCAGCCCAAAATAAACGCGTTTCTTCAGACAACTGAATCCCCATGTAACAGCAAAACTCAGAAGAGCCCACACACTCAGATCTTAACCCCAGTGTGCAGAAAGGGTCAAAACGTGTTTTTCAGCAGAAATAAACATGTTTCTGCAAGTTTGGTCAACCCCATGTAAGTTATGGGGCAGTAATAAACGCGTTTTTTCAGACAACTGAATCCCCATGTAACAGCAAAACTCAGAAGAGCTCACACACTCAGATCTTAACCCCAGTGTGCAGAAAGGGTCAAAACGTGTTTTTCAGCAGAAATAAACATGTTTCTGCAAGTTTGGTCTACCCCATGTAAGTTATAGGGCAGTTACAGCACCCTTTTAAAAAACGTGTTTTTCAGCCCGAAATAAACGCTTTTTTTCAGACAACTGAATCAACATGTAACAGCAAGGCTCAGAAGAGCCCACACACTCAGCTCTTAACCCCAGTGTGCAGAAAGGGTCAAAACGTGTTTTTCAGCAGAAATAAACTTGTTTCTGCAAGTTTGGTCAACCCCATGTAAGTTTTGGGACAGTAACAGCACCCTTTTCAAAACGTGTTTTTCAGCCCGAAATAAACGCGTTTTTTCAGACAACTGAATCCCCATGTAACAGCAAAACTCAGAAGAGCTCACACACTCAGATCTTAACCCCAGTGTGCAGAAAGGGTCAAAACGTGTTTTTCAGCAGAAATAAACTTGTTTCTGCAAGTTTGGTCAACCCCATGTAAGTTTTGGGACAGTAACAGCACCCTTTTCAAAACGTGTTTTTCAGCCCGAAATAAACGCGTTTTTTCAGACAACTGAATCCCCATGTAACAGCAAAACTCAGAAGAGCTCACACACTCAGATCTTAACCCCAGTGTGCAGAAAGGGTCAAAACGTGTTTTTCAGCAGAAATAAACATGTTTCTGCAAGTTTGGTCAACCCCATGTAAGTTATGGGGCAGTAACAGCACCCTTTTCAAAACGTGTTTTCAGCCCGAAATAAACGCGTTTTTTCAGACAACTGAATCCCCATGTAACAGCAAAACTCAGAAGAGCCCACACACTCAGATCTTAACCCCAGTGTGCAGAAAGGGTCAAAACGTGTTTTTCAGCAGAAATAAACATGTTTCTGCAAGTTTGGTCAACCCCATGTAAGTTATGGGGCAGTAACAGCACCCTTTTCAAAACGTGTTTTTCAGCACGAAATAAACGCGTTTTTTCAGACAACTGAATCCCCATGTAACAGCAAGGCTCAGAAGAGCCCACACACTCAGATCTTAACCCCAGTTTGCAGAAATGGTCAAAACGTGGTTTTCAGCAGAAATAAACATGTTTCTGCAAGTTTGGTCAACCCCATGTAAGTTATGGGGCAGTAACAGCACCCTTTTCAAAACGTGTTTTTCAGCCCGAAATAAACGCGTTTTTTTCAGACAACTGAATCCCCATGTAACAGCAAGGCTCAGAAGAGCCCACACACTCAGATCTTAACCCCAGTGTGCAGAAAGGGTCAAAACGTGTTTTTCAGCAGAAATAAACATGTTTCTGCAAGTTTGGTCAACCCCATGTAAGTTATGGGGCAGTAACAGCACCCTTTTCAAAACGTGTTTTTCAGCCCAAAATAAACGCGTTTCTTCAGACAACTGAATCCCCATGTAACAGCAAAACTCAGAAGAGCCCACACACTCAGATCTTAACCCCAGTGTGCAGAAAGGGTCAAAACGTGTTTTTCAGCAGAAATAAACATGTTTCTGCAAGTTTGGTCAACCCCATGTAAGTTATGGGGCAGTAATAAACGCGTTTTTTCAGACAACTGAATCCCCATGTAACAGCAAAACTCAGAAGAGCTCACACACTCAGATCTTAACCCCAGTGTGCAGAAAGGGTCAAAACGTGTTTTTCAGCAGAAATAAACATGTTTCTGCAAGTTTGGTCTACCCCATGTAAGTTATAGGGCAGTTACAGCACCCTTTTAAAAAACGTGTTTTTCAGCCCGAAATAAACGCTTTTTTTCAGACAACTGAATCAACATGTAACAGCAAGGCTCAGAAGAGCCCACACACTCAGCTCTTAACCCCAGTGTGCAGAAAGGGTCAAAACGTGTTTTTCAGCAGAAATAAACTTGTTTCTGCAAGTTTGGTCAACCCCATGTAAGTTTTGGGACAGTAACAGCACCCTTTTCAAAACGTGTTTTTCAGCCCGAAATAAACGCGTTTTTTCAGACAACTGAATCCCCATGTAACAGCAAAACTCAGAAGAGCTCACACACTCAGATCTTAACCCCAGTGTGCAGAAAGGGTCAAAACGTGTTTTTCAGCAGAAATAAACATGTTTCTGCAAGTTTGGTCTACCCCATGTAAGTTATAGGGCAGTTACAGCACCCTTTTAAAAAACGTGTTTTTCAGCCCGAAATAAACGCGTTTTTTCAGACAACTGAATCAACATGTAACAGCAAGGCTCAGAAGAGCCCACACACTCAGCTCTTAACCCCAGTGTGCAGAAAGGGTCAAAACGTGTTTTTCAGCAGAAATAAACTTGTTTCTGCAAGTTTGGTCAACCCCATGTAAGTTTTGGGACAGTAACAGCACCCTTTTCAAAACGTGTTTTTCAGCCCGAAATAAACGCGTTTTTTCAGACAACTGAATCCCCATGTAACAGCAAAACTCAGAAGAGCTCACACACTCAGATCTTAACCCCAGTGTGCAGAAAGGGTCAAAACGTGTTTTTCAGCAGAAATAAACATGTTTCTGCAAGTTTGGTCAACCCCATGTAAGTTATGGGGCAGTAACAGCACCCTTTTCAAAACGTGTTTTCAGCCCGAAATAAACGCGTTTTTTCAGACAACTGAATCCCCATGTAACAGCAAAACTCAGAAGAGCCCACACACTCAGATCTTAACCCCAGTGTGCAGAAAGGGTCAAAACGTGTTTTTCAGCAGAAATAAACATGTTTCTGCAAGTTTGGTCAACCCCATGTAAGTTATGGGGCAGTAACAGCACCCTTTTCAAAACGTGTTTTTCAGCACGAAATAAACGCGTTTTTTCAGACAACTGAATCCCCATGTAACAGCAAGGCTCAGAAGAGCCCACACACTCAGATCTTAACCCCAGTTTGCAGAAATGGTCAAAACGTGGTTTTCAGCAGAAATAAACATGTTTCTGCAAGTTTGGTCAACCCCATGTAAGTTATGGGGCAGTAACAGCACCCTTTTCAAAACGTGTTTTTCAGCCCGAAATAAACGCGTTTTTTTCAGAGAACTGAATCCCCATGTAACAGCAAGGCTCAGAAGAGCCCACACACTCAGATCTTAACCCCAGTGTGCAGAAAGGGTCAAAACGTGTTTTTCAGCAGAAATAAACATGTTTCTGCAAGTTTGGTCAACCCCATGTAAGTTATGGGGCAGTAACAGCACCCTTTTCAAAACGTGTTTTTCAGCCCAAAATAAACGCGTTTCTTCAGACAACTGAATCCCCATGTAACAGCAAAACTCAGAAGAGCCCACACACTCAGATCTTAACCCCAGTGTGCAGAAAGGGTCAAAACGTGTTTTTCAGCAGAAATAAACATGTTTCTGCAAGTTTGGTCAACCCCATGTAAGTTATGGGGCAGTAATAAACGCGTTTTTTCAGACAACTGAATCCCCATGTAACAGCAAAACTCAGAAGAGCTCACACACTCAGATCTTAACCCCAGTGTGCAGAAAGGGTCAAAACGTGTTTTTCAGCAGAAATAAACATGTTTCTGCAAGTTTGGTCAACCCCATGTAAGTTATGGGGCAGTAACAGCACGCTTTTCAAAACGTGTTTTCAGCCCGAAATAAACGTGTTTTTTCAGACAACTGAATCCCCATGTAACAGCAAAACTCAGAAGAGCCCACACACTCAGATCTTAACCCCAGTGTGCAGAAAGGGTCAAAACGTGTTTTTCAGCAGAAATAAACATGTTTCTGCAAGTTTGGTCAACCCCATGTACGTTATGGGGCAGTAACAGCACCCTTTTCAAAACGTGTTTTTCAGCCCGAAATAAACGCGTTTTTTCAGACAACTGAATCCCCATGTAACAGCAAGGCTCAGAAGAGCCCACACACTCAGATCTTAACCCCAGTGTGCAGAAAGGGTCAAAACGTGTTTTTCAGCAGAAATAAACTTGTTTCTGCAAGTTTGGTCAACCCCATGTAAGTTATGGGGCAGTAACAGCACCCTTTTCAAAACGTGTTTTTCAGCCCGAAATAAACACGTTTTTTCTGACAACTGAATCCCCATGTAACAGCAAAACTCAGAAGAGCCCACACACTCAGATCTTAACCCCACTGTGCAGAAAGGGTCAAAACGTGTTTTTCAGCAGAAATAAACATGTTTCTGCAAGTTTGGTCAACCCCATGTAAGTTATTGGGCAGTAACAGCACCCTTTTCAAAACGTGTTTTGCAGACCGAAATAAACGCGTTTTTTCAGACAACTGAATCCCCATGTAACAGCAAAACTCAGAAGAGCCCACACACTCAGATCTTAACCCCAGTGTGCAGAAAGGGTCAAAACGTGTTTTTCAGCAGAAATAAACATGTTTCTGCAAGTTTGGTCAACCCCATGTAAGTTATGGGGCAGTAACAGCACCCTTTTCAAAACGTGTTTTTCAGCACGAAATAAACGCGTTTTTTCAGACAACTGAATCCCCATGTAACAGCAAGGCTCAGAAGAGCCCACACACTCAGATCTTAACCCCAGTTTGCAGAAATGGTCAAAACGTGGTTTTCAGCAGAAATAAACATGTTTCTGCATGTTTGGTCAACCCCATGTAAGTTATGGGGCAGTAACAGCACCCTTTTCAAAACGTGTTTTTCAGCCCGAAATAAACGCGTTTTTTTCAGACAACTGAATCCCCATGTAACAGCAAGGCTCAGAAGAGCCCACACACTCAGATCTTAACCCCAGTGTGCAGAAAGGGTCAAAACGTGTTTTTCAGCAGAAATAAACATGTTTCTGCAAGTTTGGTCAACCCCATGTAAGTTATGGGGCAGTAACAGCACCCTTTTCAAAACGTGTTTTTCAGCCCGAAATAAAAGCGTTTTTTCAGACAACTGAATCCCCATGTAACAGCAAAACTCAGAAGAGCCCACACACTCAGATCTTAACCCCAGTGTGCAGAAAGGGTCAAAACGTGTTTTTCAGCAGAAATAAACATGTTTCTGCAAGTTTGGTCAACCCCATGTAAGTTATGGGGCAGTAACAGCACCCTTTTCAAAACGTGTTTTTCAGCCCGAAATAAACGCGTTTTTTCAGACAACTGAATCCCCATGTAACAGCAAATCTCAGAAGAGCCCACACACTCAGATCTTAACCCCAGTGTGCAGAAAGGGTCAAAACGTGTTTTTCAGCAGAAATAAACATGTTTCTGCAAGTTTGGTCAACCCCATGTAAGTTATGGGGCAGTAACAGCACCCTTTTCAAAACGTGTTTTCAGCCCGAAATAAACGCGTTTTTTTAGACAACTGAATCCCCATGTAACAGCAAAACTCAGAAGAGCCCACACACTCAGATCTTAACCCCAGTGTGCAGAAAGTGTCAAAACGTGTTTTTCAGCAGAAATAAACATGTTTCTGCAAGTTTGGTCAAGCCCATGTAAGTTATGGGGCAGTAACAGCACCTTTTTCAAAACGTGTTTTTCAGCCCAAAATAAACGCGTTTTTTCAGACAACTGAATCCCCATGTAACAGCAATACTCAGAAGAGCCCACACACTCAGATCTTAACCCCAGTGTGCAGAAAGGGTCAAAACGTGTTTTTCAGCAGAAATAAACATGTTTCTGCAAGTTTGGTCAACCCCATGTAAGTTATGGGGCAGTAACAGCACCCTTTTCAAAACGTGTTTTTCAGCCCGAAATAAACGCGTTTTTTCAGACAACTGAATCCCCATGTAACAGCAAGGCTCAGAAGAGCCCACACACTCAGATCTTAACCCCAGTGTGCAGAAAGGGTCAAAACGTGTTTTTCAGCAGAAATAAACATGTTTCTGCAAGTTTGGTCAACCCCATGTAAGTTATGGGGCAGTAACAGCACCCTTTTCAAAACGTGTTTTTCAGCCCGAAATAAACGCGTTTTTTCAGACAACTGAATCCCCATGTAACAGCAAAACTCAGAAGAGCCCACACACTCAGATCTTAACCCCACTGTGCAGAAAGGGTCAAAACGTGTTTTTCAGCAGAAATAAACATGTTTCTGCAAGTTTGGTCAACCCCATGTAAGTTATGGGGCAGTAACAGCACCCTTTTCAAGACGTGTTTTTCAGCCCGAAATAAACGCGTTTTTTCAGACAACTGAATCCCCATGTAACAGCAAAACTCAGAAGAGCCCACACACTCAGATCTTAACCCCAGTGTGCAGAAAGGGTCAAAACGTGTTTTTCAGCAGAAATAAACATGTTTCTGCAAGTTTGGTCAACCCCATGTAAGTTATGGGGCAGTAACAGCACCCTTTTCAAAACGTGTTTTTCAGCACGAAATAAACGCGTTTTTTTCAGACAACTGAATCCCCATGTAACAGCAAGGCTCAGAAGAGCCCACACACTCAGATCTTAACCCCAGTGTGCAGAAAGGGTCAAAACGTGTTTTTCAGCAGAAATAAACATGTTTCTGCAAGTTTGGTCAACCCCATGTAAGTTATGGGGCAGTAACAGCACCCTTTTCAAAACGTGTTTTTCAGCCCGAAATAAACGCGTTTTTTCAGACAACTGAATCCCCAAGTAACAGCAAGTCTCAGAAGAGCCCACACACTCAGATCTTAACCCCAGTGTGCAGAAAGGGTCAAAACGTGTTTTTCAGCAGAAATAAACATGTTTCTGCAAGTTTGGTCAACCCCATGTAAGTTATGGGGCAGTAACAGCACCCTTTTCAAAACGTGTTTTTCAGCCCGAAATAAACGCATTTTTTCAGACAACTGAATCCCCAAGTAACAGCAAGTCTCAGAAGAGCCCACACACTCAGATCTTAACCCCAGTGTGGAGAAAGGGTCAAAACGTGTTTTTCAGCAGAAATAAACATGTTTCTGCAAGTTTGGTCAACCCCATGTAAGTTATGGGGCAGTAACAGCACCCTTTTCAAAACGTGTTTTTCAGCCCGAAATAAACGCGTTTTTTCAGACAACTGAATCCCCATGTAACAGCAAAACTCAGAAGAGCCCACACACTCAGATCTTAACACCACTGTGCAGAAAGGGTCAAAACGTGTTTTTCAGCAGAAATAAACATGTTTCTGCAAGTTTCGTCAACCCCATGTAAGTTATGGGGCAGTTACAGCACCCTTTTCAAAACGTGTTTTTCAGCCCGAAATAAACGCGTTTTTTCAGACAACTGAATCAACATGTAACAGCAAGGCTCAGAAGAGCCCACACACTCAGCTATTAACACCAGTGTGCAGAAAGGGTCAAAACGTGTTTTTCAGCAGAAATAAACATGTTTCTGCAAGTTTGGTCAACCCCATGTAAGTTATGGGGCAGTAACAGCACCCTTTTCAAAACGTGTTTTTCAGCCCAAAATAAACGCGTTTTTTCAGACAACTGAATCCCCATGTAACAGCAAAACTCAGAAGAGCCCACACACTCAGATCTTAACTCCAGTGTGCAGAAAGGGTCAAAACGTGTTTTTCAGCAGAAATAAACTTGTTTCTGCAAGTTTGGTCAACCCCATGTAAGTTATGGGGAAGTAACAGCACCCTTTTCAAAACGTGTTTTTCAGCCCGAAATAAACGCGTTTTTTCAGACAACTGAATCCCCATGTAACAGCAAAACTCAGAAGAGCCCACACACTCAGATCTTAACTCCAGTGTGCAGAAAGGGTCAAAACGTGTTTTTCAGCAGAAATAAACATGTTTCTGCAAGTTTGGTCAACCCCATGTAAGTTATGGGGCAGTAACAGCACCTTTTTCAAAACGTGTTTTTCAGCCCAAAATAAACGCGTTTTTTCAGACAACTGAATCCCCATGTAACAGCAATACTCAGAAGAGCCCACACACTCAGATCTTAACCCCAGTGTGCAGAAAGGGTCAAAACGTGTTTTTCAGCAGAAATAAACATGTTTCTGCAAGTTTGGTCAACCCCATGTAAGTTATGGGGCAGTAACAGCACCCTTTTCAAAACGTGTTTTTCAGCCCGAAATAAACGCGTTTTTTCAGACAAATGAATCCCCATGTAACAGCAAGGCTCAGAAGAGCCCACACACTCAGATCTTAACCCCAGTGTGCAGAAAGGGTCAAAACGTGTTTTTCAGCAGAAATAAACATGTTTCTGCAAGTTTGGTCAACCCCATGTAAGTTATGGGGCAGTAACAGCACCCTTTTCAAAACGTGTTTTTCAGCCCGAAATAAACGCGTTTTTTCAGACAACTGAATCCCCATGTAACAGCAAAACTCAGAAGAGCCCACACACTCAGATCTTAACCCCACTGTGCAGAAAGGGTCAAAACGTGTTTTTCAGCAGAAATAAACATGTTTCTGCAAGTTTGGTCAACCCCATGTAAGTTATGGGGCAGTAACAGCACCCTTTTCAAAACGTGTTTTTCAGCCCGAAATAAACGCGTTTTTTCAGACAACTGAATCCCCATGTAACAGCAAAACTCAGAAGAGCCCACACACTCAGATCTTAACCCCAGTGTGCAGAAAGGGTCAAAACGTGTTTTTCAGCAGAAATAAACATGTTTCTGCAAGTTTGGTCAACCCCATGTAAGTTATGGGGCAGTAACAGCACCCTTTTCAAAACGTGTTTTTCAGCACGAAATAAACGCGTTTTTTTCAGACAACTGAATCCCCATGTAACAGCAAGGCTCAGAAGAGCCCACACACTCAGATCTTAACCCCAGTGTGCAGAAAGGGTCAAAACGTGTTTTTCAGCAGAAATAAACATGTTTCTGCAAGTTTGGTCAACCCCATGTAAGTTATGGGGCAGTAACAGCACCCTTTTCAAAACGTGTTTTTCAGCCCGAAATAAACGCGTTTTTTCAGACAACTGAATCCCCAAGTAACAGCAAGTCTCAGAAGAGCCCACACACTCAGATCTTAACCTCAGTGTGCAGAAAGGGTCAAAACGTGTTTTTCAGCAGAAATAAACATGTTTCTGCAAGTTTGGTCAACCCCATGTAAGTTATGGGGCAGTAACAGCACCCTTTTCAAAACGTGTTTTTCAGCCCGAAATAAACGCATTTTTTCAGACAACTGAATCCCCAAGTAACAGCAAGTCTCAGAAGAGCCCACACACTCAGATCTTAACCCCAGTGTGCAGAAAGGGTCAAAACGTGTTTTTCAGCAGAAATAAACATGTTTCTGCAAGTTTGGTCAACCCCATGTAAGTTATGGGGCAGTAACAGCACCCTTTTCAAAACGTGTTTTTCAGCCCGAAATAAACGCGTTTTTTCAGACAACTGAATCCCCATGTAACAGCAAAACTCAGAAGAGCCCACACACTCAGATCTTAACCCCAGTGTGCAGAAAGGGTCAAAACGTGTTTTTCAGCAGAAATAAACATGTTTCTGCAAGTTTGGTCAACCCCATGTAAGTTATGGGGCAGTAACAGCACCCTTTTCAAAACGTGTTTTTCAGCACGAAATAAACGCGTTTTTTCAGACAACTGAATCCCCATGTAACAGCAAGGCTCAGAAGAGCCCACACACTCAGATCTTAACCCCAGTTTGCAGAAATGGTCAAAACGTGGTTTTAGCAGAAATAAACATGTTTCTGCAAGTTTGGTCAACCCCATGTAAGTTATGGGGCAGTAACAGCACCCTTTTCAAAACGTGTTTTTCAGCCCGAAATAAACGCGTTTTTTTCAGACAACTGAATCCCCATGTAACAGCAAGGCTCAGAAGAGCCCACACACTCAGATCTTAACCCCAGTGTGCAGAAAGGGTCAAAACGTGTTTTTCAGCAGAAATAAACATGTTTCTGCAAGTTTGGTCAACCCCATGTAAGTTATGGGGCAGTAACAGCACCCTTTTCAAAACGTGTTTTTCAGCCCGAAATAAACGCGTTTTTTCAGACAACTGAATCCCCAAGTAACAGCAAGTCTCAGAAGAGCCCACACACTCAGATCTTAACCCCAGTGTGCAGAAAGGGTCAAAACGTGTTTTTCAGCACAAATAAACATGTTTCTGCAAGTTTGGTCAACCCCATGTAAGTTATGGGGCAGTAACAGCACCCTTTTCAAAACGTGTTTTTCAGCCCGAAATAAACGCGTTTTTTCAGACAACTGAATCCCCATGTAACAGCAAAACTCAGAAGAGCCCACACACTCAGATCTTAACACCACTGTGCAGAAAGGGTCAAAACGTGTTTTTCAGCAGAAATAAACATGTTTCTGCAAGTTTCGTCAACCCCATGTAAGTTATGGGGCAGTTACAGCACCCTTTTCAAAACGTGTTTTTCAGCCCGAAATAAACGCGTTTTTTCAGACAACTGAATCAACATGTAACAGCAAGGCTCAGAAGAGCCCACACACTCAGCTCTTAACCCCAGTGTGCAGAAAGGGTCAAAACGTGTTTTTCAGCAGAAATAAACATGTTTCTGCAAGTTTGGTCAACCCCATGTAAGTTATGGGGCAGTAACAGCACCCTTTTCAAAACGTGTTTTTCAGCCCAAAATAAACGCGTTTTTTCAGACAACTGAATCCCCATGTAACAGCAAAACTCAGAAGAGCCCACACACTCAGATCTTAACCCCAGTGTGCAGAAAGGGTCAAAACGTGTTTTTCAGCAGAAATAAAGTTGTTTCTTCAAGTTTGGTCAACCCCATGTAAGTTATGGGGAAGTAACAGCACCCTTTTCAAAACGTGTTTTTCAGCCCGAAATAAACGCGTTTTTTCAGACAACTGAATCCCCATGTAACAGCAAAACTCAGAAGAGCCCACACACTCAGATCTTAACCCCAGTGTGCAGAAAGGGTCAAAACGTGTTTTTCAGCAGAAATAAACATGTTTCTGCAAGTTTGGTCAACCCCATGTAAGTTATGGGGCAGTAACAACACCCTTTTCAAAACGTGTTTTTCAGCCCGAAATAAACGCGTTTTTTCAGACAACTGAATCCCCATGTAACAGCAAAACTCAGAAGAGCCCACACACTCAGATCTTAACCCCAGTGTGCAGAAAGTGTCAAAACGTGTTTTTCAGCAGAAATAAACTTGTTTCTGCAAGTTTGGTCAACCCCATGTAAGTTATGGGGCAGTAACAGCACCCTTTTCAAAACGTGTTTTTCAGCCCGAAATAAACGCGTTTTTTCAGACAACTGAATCCCCATGTAACAGCAAGGCTCAGAAGAGCCCACACACTCAGATCTTAACCCCACTGTGCAGAAAGGGTCAAAACGTGTTTTTCAGCAGAAATAAACATTTTTCTGCAAGTTTGGTCAACCCCATGTAAGTTATGGGGCAGTAACAGCACCCTTTTCAAAACGTGTTTTTCAGCACGAAATAAACGCGTTTTTTCAGACAACTGAATCCCCACGTAACAGCAAGTCTCAGAAGAGCCCACACACTCAGATCTTAACCCCAGTGTGCAGAAAGGGTCAAAACGTGTTTTTCAGCAGAAATAAACATGTTTCTGCAAGTTTGGTCAACCCCATGTAAGTTATGGGGCAGTAACAGCACCCTTTTCAAAACGTGTTTTTCAGCACGAAATAAACGCGTTTTTTCAGACAACTGAATCCCCATGTAACAGCAAGGCTCAGAAGAGCCCACACACTCAGATCTTAACCCCAGTTTGCAGAAATGGTCAAAACGTGGTTTTCAGCAGAAATAAACATGTTTCTGCATGTTTGGTCAACCCCATGTAAGTTATGGGGCAGTAACAGCACCCTTTTCAAAACGTGTTTTTCAGCCCGAAATAAACGCGTTTTTTTCAGACAACTGAATCCCCATGTAACAGCAAGGCTCAGAAGAGCCCACACACTCAGATCTTAACCCCAGTGTGCAGAAAGGGTCAAAACGTGTTTTTCAGCAGAAATAAACATGTTTCTGCAAGTTTGGTCAACCCCATGTAAGTTATGGGGCAGTAACAGCACCCTTTTCAAAACGTGTTTTTCAGCACGAAATAAACGCGTTTTTTCAGACAACTGAATCCCCATGTAACAGCAAGGCTCAGAAGAGCCCACACACTCAGATCTTAACCCCAGTTTGCAGAAATGGTCAAAACGTGGTTTTCAGCAGAAATAAACATGTTTCTGCATGTTTGGTCAACCCCATGTAAGTTATGGGGCAGTAACAGCACCCTTTTCAAAACGTGTTTTTCAGCCCGAAATAAACGCGTTTTTTTCAGACAACTGAATCCCCATGTAACAGCAAGGCTCAGAAGAGCCCACACACTCAGATCTTAACCCCAGTGTGCAGAAAGGGTCAAAACGTGTTTTTCAGCAGAAATAAACATGTTTCTGCAAGTTTGGTCAACCCCATGTAAGTTATGGGGCAGTAACAGCACACTTTTCAAAACGTGTTTTTCAGCCCGAAATAAACGCGTTTTTTCAGACAACTGAATCCCCATGTAACAGCAAAACTCAGAAGAGCCCACACACTCAGATCTTAACCCCAGTGTGCAGAAAGGGTCAAAACGTGTTTTTCAGCAGAAATAAACATGTTTCTGCAAGTTTGGTCAACCCCATGTAAGTTATGGGGCAGTAACAGCACCCTTTTCAAAACGTGTTTTTCAGCCCGAAATAAACGCGTTTTTTCAGACAACTGAATCCCCATGTAACAGCAAAACTCAGAAGAGCCCACACACTCAGATCTTAACCCCAGTGTGCAGAAAGGGTCAAAACGTGTTTTTCAGCAGAAATAAACATGTTTCTGCAAGTTTGGTCAACCCCATGTAAGTTATGGGGCAGTAACAGCACCCTTTTCAAAACGTGTTTTTCAGCCCGAAATAAACACGTTTTTTCAGACAACTGAATCCCCATGTAACAGCAAAACTCAGAAGAGCTCACACACTCAGATCTTAACCCCAGTGTGCAGAAAGGGTCAAAACGTGTTTTTCAGCAGAAATAAACATGTTTCTGCAAGTTTGGTCTACCCCATGTAAGTTATAGGGCAGTTACAGCACCCTTTTAAAAAACGTGTTTTTCAGCCCGAAATAAACGCGTTTTTTCAGACAACTGAATCAACATGTAACAGCAAGGCTCAGAAGAGCCCACACACTCAGCTCTTAACCCCAGTGTGCAGAAAGGGTCAAAACGTGTTTTTCAGCAGAAATAAACTTGTTTCTGCAAGTTTGGTCAACCCCATGTAAGTTTTGGGACAGTAACAGCACCCTTTTCAAAACGTGTTTTTCAGCCCGAAATAAACGTGTTTTTTCAGACAACTGAATCCCCATGTAACAGCAAAACTCAGAAGAGCTCACACACTCAGATTTTAACCCCAGTGTGCAGAAAGGGTCAAAACGTGTTTTTCAGCAGAAATAAACATGTTTCTGCAAGTTTGGTCAACCCCATGTAAGTTATGGGGCAGTAACAGCACCCTTTTCAAAACGTGTTTTCAGCCCGAAATAAACGCGTTTTTTCAGACAACTGAATCCCCATGTAACAGCAAAACTCAGAAGAGCCCACACACTCAGATCTTAACCCCAGTGTGCAGAAAGGGTCAAAACGTGTTTTTCAGCAGAAATAAACATGTTTCTGCAAGTTTGGTCAAGCCCATGTAAGTTATGGGGCAGTAACAGCACCTTTTTCAAAACGTGTTTTTCAGCCCAAAATAAACGCGTTTTTTCAGACAACTGAATCCCCATGTAACAGCAATACTCAGAAGAGCCCACACACTCAGATCTTAAACCCAGTGTGCAGAAAGGGTCAAAACGTGTTTTTCAGCAGAAATAAACATGTTTCTGCAAGTTTGGTCAACCCCATGTAAGTTATGGGGCAGTAACAGCACCCTTTTCAAAACGTGTTTTTCAGCCCGAAATAAACGCGTTTTTTCAGACAACTGAATCCCCATGTAACAGCAAGGCTCAGAAGAGCCCACACACTCAGATCTTAACCCCAGTGTGCAGAAAGGGTCAAAACGTGTTTTTCAGCAGAAATAAACATGTTTCTGCAAGTTTGGTCAACCCCATGTAAGTTATGGGGCAGTAACAGCACCCTTTTCAAAACGTGTTTTTCAGCCCGAAATAAACGCCTTTTTTCAGACAACTGAATCCCCATGTAACAGCAAAACTCAGAAGAGCCCACACACTCAGATCTTAACCCCACTGTGCAGAAAGGGTCAAAATGTGTTTTTCAGCAGAAATAAACATGTTTCTGCAAGTTTGGTCAACCCCATGTAAGTTATGGGGCAGTAACAGCACCCTTTTCAAAACGTGTTTTTCAGCCCGAAATAAACGCGTTTTTTCAGACAACTGAATCCCCAAGTAACAGCAAGTCTCAGAAGAGCCCACACACTCAGATCTTAACCCCAGTGTGCAGAAAGGGTCAAAACGTGTTTTTCAGCAGAAATAAACATGTTTCTGCAAGTTTGGTCAACCCCATGTAAGTTATGGGGCAGTAACAGCACCCTTTTCAAAACGTGTTTTTCAGCCCGAAATAAACGCATTTTTTCAGACAACTGAATCCCCAAGTAACAGCAAGTCTCAGAAGAGCCCACACACTCAGATCTTAACCCCAGTGTGCAGAAAGGGTCAAAACGTGTTTTTCAGCAGAAATAAACATGTTTCTGCAAGTTTGGTCAACCCCATGTAAGTTATGGGGCAGTAACAGCACCCTTTTCAAAACGTGTTTTTCAGCCCGAAATAAACGCGTTTTTTCAGACAACTGAATCCCCATGTAACAGCAAAACTCAGAAGAGCCCACACACTCAGATCTTAACACCACTGTGCAGAAAGGGTCAAAACGTGTTTTTCAGCAGAAATAAACATGTTTCTGCAAGTTTGGTCAAGCCCATGTAAGTTATGGGGCAGTAACAGCACCTTTTTCAAAACGTGTTTTTCAGCCCGAAATAAACGTGTTTTTTCAGACAACTGAATCCCCATGTAACAGCAAAACTCAGAAGAGCTCACACACTCAGATCTTAACCCCAGTGTGCAGAAAGGGTCAAAACGTGTTTTTCAGCAGAAATAAACATGTTTCTGCAAGTTTGGTCTACCCCATGTAAGTTATAGGGCAGTTACAGCACCCTTTTAAAAAACGTGTTTTTCAGCCCGAAATAAACGCGTTTTTTCAGACAACTGAATCAACATGTAACAGCAAGGCTCAGAAGAGCCCACACACTCAGCTCTTAACCCCAGTGTGCAGAAAGGGTCAAAACGTGTTTTTCAGCAGAAATAAACTTGTTTCTGCAAGTTTGGTCAACCCCATGTAAGTTTTGGGACAGTAACAGCACCCTTTTCAAAACGTGTTTTTCAGCCCGAAATAAACGCGTTTTTTCAGACAACTGAATCCCCATGTAACAGCAAAACTCAGAAGAGCTCACACACTCAGATCTTAACCCCAGTGTGCAGAAAGGGTCAAAACGTGTTTTTCAGCAGAAATAAACATGTTTCTGCAAGTTTGGTCAACCCCATGTAAGTTATGGGGCAGTAACAGCACCCTTTTCAAAACGTGTTTTCAGCCCGAAATAAACGCGTTTTTTCAGACAACTGAATCCCCATGTAACAGCAAAACTCAGAAGAGCCCACACACTCAGATCTTAACCCCAGTGTACAGAAAGGGTCAAAACGTGTTTTTCAGCAGAAATAAACATGTTTCTGCAAGTTTGGTCAACCCCATGTAAGTTATGGGGCAGTAACAGCACCCTTTTCAAAACGTGTTTTTCAGCACGAAATAAACGCGTTTTTTCAGACAACTGAATCCCCATGTAACAGCAAGTCTCAGAAGAGCCCACACACTCAGATCTTAACCCCAGTTTGCAGAAATGGTCAAAACGTGGTTTTCAGCAGAAATAAACATGTTTCTGCAAGTTTGGTCAACCCCATGTAAGTTATGGGGCAGTAACAGCACCCTTTTCAAAACGTGTTTTTCAGCCCGAAATAAATGCGTTTTTTTCAGACAACTGAATCCCCATGTAACAGCAAGGCTCAGAAGAGCCCACACACTCAGATCTTAACCCCAGTGTGCAGAAAGGGTCAAAACGTGTTTTTCAGCAGAAATAAACATGTTTCTGCAAGTTTGGTCAACCCCATGTAAGTTATGGGGCAGTAACAGCACCCTTTTCAAAACGTGTTTTTCAGCCCAAAATAAACGCGTTTCTTCAGACAACTGAATCCCCATGTAACAGCAAAACTCAGAAGAGCCCACACACTCAGATCTTAACCCCAGTGTGCAGAAAGGGTCAAAACGTGTTTTTCAGCCGAAATAAACATGTTTCTGCAAGTTTGGTCAACCCCATGTAAGTTATGGGGCAGTAATAAACGCGTTTTTTCAGACAACTGAATCCCCATGTAACAGCAAAACTCAGAAGAGCTCACACACTCAGATCTTAACCCCAGTGTGCAGAAAGGGTCAAAACGTGTTTTTCAGCAGAAATAAACATGTTTCTGCAAGTTTGGTCTACCCCATGTAAGTTATAGGGCAGTTACAGCACCCTTTTAAAAAACGTGTTTTTCAGCCCGAAATAAACGCTTTTTTTCAGACAACTGAATCAACATGTAACAGCAAGGCTCAGAAGAGCCCACACACTCAGCTCTTAACCCCAGTGTGCAGAAAGGGTCAAAACGTGTTTTTCAGCAGAAATAAACTTGTTTCTGCAAGTTTGGTCAACCCCATGTAAGTTTTGGGACAGTAACAGCACCCTTTTCAAAACGTGTTTTTCAGCCCGAAATAAACGCGTTTTTTCAGACAACTGAATCCCCATGTAACAGCAAAACTCAGAAGAGCTCACACACTCAGATCTTAACCCCAGTGTGCAGAAAGGGTCAAAACGTGTTTTTCAGCAGAAATAAACTTGTTTCTGCAAGTTTGGTCAACCCCATGTAAGTTTTGGGACAGTAACAGCACCCTTTTCAAAACGTGTTTTTCAGCCCGAAATAAACGCGTTTTTTCAGACAACTGAATCCCCATGTAACAGCAAAACTCAGAAGAGCTCACACACTCAGATCTTAACCCCAGTGTGCAGAAAGGGTCAAAACGTGTTTTTCAGCAGAAATAAACATGTTTCTGCAAGTTTGGTCAACCCCATGTAAGTTATGGGGCAGTAACAGCACCCTTTTCAAAACGTGTTTTCAGCCCGAAATAAACGCGTTTTTTCAGACAACTGAATCCCCATGTAACAGCAAAACTCAGAAGAGCCCACACACTCAGATCTTAACCCCAGTGTGCAGAAAGGGTCAAAACGTGTTTTTCAGCAGAAATAAACATGTTTCTGCAAGTTTGGTCAACCCCATGTAAGTTATGGGGCAGTAACAGCACCCTTTTCAAAACGTGTTTTTCAGCACGAAATAAACGCGTTTTTTCAGACAACTGAATCCCCATGTAACAGCAAGGCTCAGAAGAGCCCACACACTCAGATCTTAACCCCAGTTTGCAGAAATGGTCAAAACGTGGTTTTCAGCAGAAATAAACATGTTTCTGCAAGTTTGGTCAACCCCATGTAAGTTATGGGGCAGTAACAGCACCCTTTTCAAAACGTGTTTTTCAGCCCGAAATAAACGCGTTTTTTTCAGACAACTGAATCCCCATGTAACAGCAAGGCTCAGAAGAGCCCACACACTCAGATCTTAACCCCAGTGTGCAGAAAGGGTCAAAACGTGTTTTTCAGCAGAAATAAACATGTTTCTGCAAGTTTGGTCAACCCCATGTAAGTTATGGGGCAGTAACAGCACCCTTTTCAAAACGTGTTTTTCAGCCCAAAATAAACGCGTTTCTTCAGACAACTGAATCCCCATGTAACAGCAAAACTCAGAAGAGCCCACACACTCAGATCTTAACCCCAGTGTGCAGAAAGGGTCAAAACGTGTTTTTCAGCAGAAATAAACATGTTTCTGCAAGTTTGGTCAACCCCATGTAAGTTATGGGGCAGTAATAAACGCGTTTTTTCAGACAACTGAATCCCCATGTAACAGCAAAACTCAGAAGAGCTCACACACTCAGATCTTAACCCCAGTGTGCAGAAAGGGTCAAAACGTGTTTTTCAGCAGAAATAAACATGTTTCTGCAAGTTTGGTCTACCCCATGTAAGTTATAGGGCAGTTACAGCACCCTTTTAAAAAACGTGTTTTTCAGCCCGAAATAAACGCTTTTTTTCAGACAACTGAATCAACATGTAACAGCAAGGCTCAGAAGAGCCCACACACTCAGCTCTTAACCCCAGTGTGCAGAAAGGGTCAAAACGTGTTTTTCAGCAGAAATAAACTTGTTTCTGCAAGTTTGGTCAACCCCATGTAAGTTTTGGGACAGTAACAGCACCCTTTTCAAAACGTGTTTTTCAGCCCGAAATAAACGCGTTTTTTCAGACAACTGAATCCCCATGTAACAGCAAAACTCAGAAGAGCTCACACACTCAGATCTTAACCCCAGTGTGCAGAAAGGGTCAAAACGTGTTTTTCAGCAGAAATAAACATGTTTCTGCAAGTTTGGTCTACCCCATGTAAGTTATAGGGCAGTTACAGCACCCTTTTAAAAAACGTGTTTTTCAGCCCGAAATAAACGCGTTTTTTCAGACAACTGAATCAACATGTAACAGCAAGGCTCAGAAGAGCCCACACACTCAGCTCTTAACCCCAGTGTGCAGAAAGGGTCAAAACGTGTTTTTCAGCAGAAATAAACTTGTTTCTGCAAGTTTGGTCAACCCCATGTAAGTTTTGGGACAGTAACAGCACCCTTTTCAAAACGTGTTTTTCAGCCCGAAATAAACGCGTTTTTTCAGACAACTGAATCCCCATGTAACAGCAAAACTCAGAAGAGCTCACACACTCAGATCTTAACCCCAGTGTGCAGAAAGGGTCAAAACGTGTTTTTCAGCAGAAATAAACATGTTTCTGCAAGTTTGGTCAACCCCATGTAAGTTATGGGGCAGTAACAGCACCCTTTTCAAAACGTGTTTTCAGCCCGAAATAAACGCGTTTTTTCAGACAACTGAATCCCCATGTAACAGCAAAACTCAGAAGAGCCCACACACTCAGATCTTAACCCCAGTGTGCAGAAAGGGTCAAAACGTGTTTTTCAGCAGAAATAAACATGTTTCTGCAAGTTTGGTCAACCCCATGTAAGTTATGGGGCAGTAACAGCACCCTTTTCAAAACGTGTTTTTCAGCACGAAATAAACGCGTTTTTTCAGACAACTGAATCCCCATGTAACAGCAAGGCTCAGAAGAGCCCACACACTCAGATCTTAACCCCAGTTTGCAGAAATGGTCAAAACGTGGTTTTCAGCAGAAATAAACATGTTTCTGCAAGTTTGGTCAACCCCATGTAAGTTATGGGGCAGTAACAGCACCCTTTTCAAAACGTGTTTTTCAGCCCGAAATAAACGCGTTTTTTTCAGAGAACTGAATCCCCATGTAACAGCAAGGCTCAGAAGAGCCCACACACTCAGATCTTAACCCCAGTGTGCAGAAAGGGTCAAAACGTGTTTTTCAGCAGAAATAAACATGTTTCTGCAAGTTTGGTCAACCCCATGTAAGTTATGGGGCAGTAACAGCACCCTTTTCAAAACGTGTTTTTCAGCCCAAAATAAACGCGTTTCTTCAGACAACTGAATCCCCATGTAACAGCAAAACTCAGAAGAGCCCACACACTCAGATCTTAACCCCAGTGTGCAGAAAGGGTCAAAACGTGTTTTTCAGCAGAAATAAACATGTTTCTGCAAGTTTGGTCAACCCCATGTAAGTTATGGGGCAGTAATAAACGCGTTTTTTCAGACAACTGAATCCCCATGTAACAGCAAAACTCAGAAGAGCTCACACACTCAGATCTTAACCCCAGTGTGCAGAAAGGGTCAAAACGTGTTTTTCAGCAGAAATAAACATGTTTCTGCAAGTTTGGTCAACCCCATGTAAGTTATGGGGCAGTAACAGCACGCTTTTCAAAACGTGTTTTCAGCCCGAAATAAACGTGTTTTTTCAGACAACTGAATCCCCATGTAACAGCAAAACTCAGAAGAGCCCACACACTCAGATCTTAACCCCAGTGTGCAGAAAGGGTCAAAACGTGTTTTTCAGCAGAAATAAACATGTTTCTGCAAGTTTGGTCAACCCCATGTACGTTATGGGGCAGTAACAGCACCCTTTTCAAAACGTGTTTTTCAGCCCGAAATAAACGCGTTTTTTCAGACAACTGAATCCCCATGTAACAGCAAGGCTCAGAAGAGCCCACACACTCAGATCTTAACCCCAGTGTGCAGAAAGGGTCAAAACGTGTTTTTCAGCAGAAATAAACTTGTTTCTGCAAGTTTGGTCAACCCCATGTAAGTTATGGGGCAGTAACAGCACCCTTTTCAAAACGTATTTTTCAGCCCGAAATAAACACGTTTTTTCTGACAACTGAATCCCCATGTAACAGCAAGGCTCAGAAGAGCCCACACACTCAGATCTTAACCCCACTGTGCAGAAAGGGTCAAAACGTGTTTTTCAGCAGAAATAAACATGTTTCTGCAAGTTTGGTCAACCCCATGTAAGTTATTGGGCAGTAACAGCACCCTTTTCAAAACGTGTTTTGCAGACCGAAATAAACGCGTTTTTTCAGACAACTGAATCCCCATGTAACAGCAAAACTCAGAAGAGCCCACACACTCAGATCTTAACCCCAGTGTGCAGAAAGGGTCAAAACGTGTTTTTCAGCAGAAATAAACATGTTTCTGCAAGTTTGGTCAACCCCATGTAAGTTATGGGGCAGTAACAGCACCCTTTTCAAAACGTGTTTTTCAGCACGAAATAAACGCGTTTTTTCAGACAACTGAATCCCCATGTAACAGCAAGGCTCAGAAGAGCCCACACACTCAGATCTTAACCCCAGTTTGCAGAAATGGTCAAAACGTGGTTTTCAGCAGAAATAAACATGTTTCTGCATGTTTGGTCAACCCCATGTAAGTTATGGGGCAGTAACAGCACCCTTTTCAAAACGTGTTTTTCAGCCCGAAATAAACGCGTTTTTTTCAGACAACTGAATCCCCATGTAACAGCAAGGCTCAGAAGAGCCCACACACTCAGATCTTAACCCCAGTGTGCAGAAAGGGTCAAAACGTGTTTTTCAGCAGAAATAAACATGTTTCTGCAAGTTTGGTCAACCCCATGTAAGTTATGGGGCAGTAACAGCACCCTTTTCAAAACGTGTTTTTCAGCCCGAAATAAAAGCGTTTTTTCAGACAACTGAATCCCCATGTAACAGCAAAACTCAGAAGAGCCCACACACTCAGATCTTAACCCCAGTGTGCAGAAAGGGTCAAAACGTGTTTTTCAGCAGAAATAAACATGTTTCTGCAAGTTTGGTCAACCCCATGTAAGTTATGGGGCAGTAACAGCACCCTTTTCAAAACGTGTTTTTCAGCCCGAAATAAACGCGTTTTTTCAGACAACTGAATCCCCATGTAACAGCAAATCTCAGAAGAGCCCACACACTCAGATCTTAACCCCAGTGTGCAGAAAGGGTCAAAACGTGTTTTTCAGCAGAAATAAACATGTTTCTGCAAGTTTGGTCAACCCCATGTAAGTTATGGGGCAGTAACAGCACCCTTTTCAAAACGTGTTTTCAGCCCGAAATAAACGCGTTTTTTTAGACAACTGAATCCCCATGTAACAGCAAAACTCAGAAGAGCCCACACACTCAGATCTTAACCCCAGTGTGCAGAAAGTGTCAAAACGTGTTTTTCAGCAGAAATAAACATGTTTCTGCAAGTTTGGTCAAGCCCATGTAAGTTATGGGGCAGTAACAGCACCTTTTTCAAAACGTGTTTTTCAGCCCAAAATAAACGCGTTTTTTCAGACAACTGAATCCCCATGTAACAGCAATACTCAGAAGAGCCCACACACTCAGATCTTAACCCCAGTGTGCAGAAAGGGTCAAAACGTGTTTTTCAGCAGAAATAAACATGTTTCTGCAAGTTTGGTCAACCCCATGTAAGTTATGGGGCAGTAACAGCACCCTTTTCAAAACGTGTTTTTCAGCCCGAAATAAACGCGTTTTTTCAGACAACTGAATCCCCATGTAACAGCAAGGCTCAGAAGAGCCCACACACTCAGATCTTAACCCCAGTGTGCAGAAAGGGTCAAAACGTGTTTTTCAGCAGAAATAAACATGTTTCTGCAAGTTTGGTCAACCCCATGTAAGTTATGGGGCAGTAACAGCACCCTTTTCAAAACGTGTTTTTCAGCCCGAAATAAACGCGTTTTTTCAGACAACTGAATCCCCATGTAACAGCAAAACTCAGAAGAGCCCACACACTCAGATCTTAACCCCACTGTGCAGAAAGGGTCAAAACGTGTTTTTCAGCAGAAATAAACATGTTTCTGCAAGTTTGGTCAACCCCATGTAAGTTATGGGGCAGTAACAGCACCCTTTTCAAGACGTGTTTTTCAGCCCGAAATAAACGCGTTTTTTCAGACAACTGAATCCCCATGTAACAGCAAAACTCAGAAGAGCCCACACACTCAGATCTTAACCCCAGTGTGCAGAAAGGGTCAAAACGTGTTTTTCAGCAGAAATAAACATGTTTCTGCAAGTTTGGTCAACCCCATGTAAGTTATGGGGCAGTAACAGCACCCTTTTCAAAACGTGTTTTTCAGCACGAAATAAACGCGTTTTTTTCAGACAACTGAATCCCCATGTAACAGCAAGGCTCAGAAGAGCCCACACACTCAGATCTTAACCCCAGTGTGCAGAAAGGGTCAAAACGTGTTTTTCAGCAGAAATAAACATGTTTCTGCAAGTTTGGTCAACCCCATGTAAGTTATGGGGCAGTAACAGCACCCTTTTCAAAACGTGTTTTTCAGCCCGAAATAAACGCGTTTTTTCAGACAACTGAATCCCCAAGTAACAGCAAGTCTCAGAAGAGCCCACACACTCAGATCTTAACCCCAGTGTGCAGAAAGGGTCAAAACGTGTTTTTCAGCAGAAATAAACATGTTTCTGCAAGTTTGGTCAACCCCATGTAAGTTATGGGGCAGTAACAGCACCCTTTTCAAAACGTGTTTTTCAGCCCGAAATAAACGCATTTTTTCAGACAACTGAATCCCCAAGTAACAGCAAGTCTCAGAAGAGCCCACACACTCAGATCTTAACCCCAGTGTGGAGAAAGGGTCAAAACGTGTTTTTCAGCAGAAATAAACATGTTTCTGCAAGTTTGGTCAACCCCATGTAAGTTATGGGGCAGTAACAGCACCCTTTTCAAAACGTGTTTTTCAGCCCGAAATAAACGCGTTTTTTCAGACAACTGAATCCCCATGTAACAGCAAAACTCAGAAGAGCCCACACACTCAGATCTTAACACCACTGTGCAGAAAGGGTCAAAACGTGTTTTTCAGCAGAAATAAACATGTTTCTGCAAGTTTCGTCAACCCCATGTAAGTTATGGGGCAGTTACAGCACCCTTTTCAAAACGTGTTTTTCAGCCCGAAATAAACGCGTTTTTTCAGACAACTGAATCAACATGTAACAGCAAGGCTCAGAAGAGCCCACACACTCAGCTATTAACACCAGTGTGCAGAAAGGGTCAAAACGTGTTTTTCAGCAGAAATAAACATGTTTCTGCAAGTTTGGTCAACCCCATGTAAGTTATGGGGCAGTAACAGCACCCTTTTCAAAACGTGTTTTTCAGCCCAAAATAAACGCGTTTTTTCAGACAACTGAATCCCCATGTAACAGCAAAACTCAGAAGAGCCCACACACTCAGATCTTAACTCCAGTGTGCAGAAAGGGTCAAAACGTGTTTTTCAGCAGAAATAAACTTGTTTCTGCAAGTTTGGTCAACCCCATGTAAGTTATGGGGAAGTAACAGCACCCTTTTCAAAACGTGTTTTTCAGCCCGAAATAAACGCGTTTTTTCAGACAACTGAATCCCCATGTAACAGCAAAACTCAGAAGAGCCCACACACTCAGATCTTAACTCCAGTGTGCAGAAAGGGTCAAAACGTGTTTTTCAGCAGAAATAAACATGTTTCTGCAAGTTTGGTCAACCCCATGTAAGTTATGGGGCAGTAACAGCACCTTTTTCAAAACGTGTTTTTCAGCCCAAAATAAACGCGTTTTTTCAGACAACTGAAACCCCATGTAACAGCAATACTCAGAAGAGCCCACACACTCAGATCTTAACCCCAGTGTGCAGAAAGGGTCAAAACGTGTTTTTCAGCAGAAATAAACATGTTTCTGCAAGTTTGGTCAACCCCATGTAAGTTATGGGGCAGTAACAGCACCCTTTTCAAAACGTGTTTTTCAGCCCGAAATAAACGCGTTTTTTCAGACAAATGAATCCCCATGTAACAGCAAGGCTCAGAAGAGCCCACACACTCAGATCTTAACCCCAGTGTGCAGAAAGGGTCAAAACGTGTTTTTCAGCAGAAATAAACATGTTTCTGCAAGTTTGGTCAACCCCATGTAAGTTATGGGGCAGTAACAGCACCCTTTTCAAAACGTGTTTTTCAGCCCGAAATAAACGCGTTTTTTCAGACAACTGAATCCCCATGTAACAGCAAAACTCAGAAGAGCCCACACACTCAGATCTTAACCCCACTGTGCAGAAAGGGTCAAAACGTGTTTTTCAGCAGAAATAAACATGTTTCTGCAAGTTTGGTCAACCCCATGTAAGTTATGGGGCAGTAACAGCACCCTTTTCAAAACGTGTTTTTCAGCCCGAAATAAACGCGTTTTTTCAGACAACTGAATCCCCATGTAACAGCAAAACTCAGAAGAGCCCACACACTCAGATCTTAACCCCAGTGTGCAGAAAGGGTCAAAACGTGTTTTTCAGCAGAAATAAACATGTTTCTGCAAGTTTGGTCAACCCCATGTAAGTTATGGGGCAGTAACAGCACCCTTTTCAAAACGTGTTTTTCAGCACGAAATAAACGCGTTTTTTTCAGACAACTGAATCCCCATGTAACAGCAAGGCTCAGAAGAGCCCACACACTCAGATCTTAACCCCAGTGTGCAGAAAGGGTCAAAACGTGTTTTTCAGCAGAAATAAACATGTTTCTGCAAGTTTGGTCAACCCCATGTAAGTTATGGGGCAGTAACAGCACCCTTTTCAAAACGTGTTTTTCAGCCCGAAATAAACGCGTTTTTTCAGACAACTGAATCCCCAAGTAACAGCAAGTCTCAGAAGAGCCCACACACTCAGATCTTAACCCCAGTGTGCAGAAAGGGTCAAAACGTGTTTTTCAGCAGAAATAAACATGTTTCTGCAAGTTTGGTCAACCCCATGTAAGTTATGGGGCAGTAACAGCACCCTTTTCAAAACGTGTTTTTCAGCCCGAAATAAACGCATTTTTTCAGACAACTGAATCCCCAAGTAACAGCAAGTCTCAGAAGAGCCCACACACTCAGATCTTAACCCCAGTGTGCAGAAAGGGTCAAAACGTGTTTTTCAGCAGAAATAAACATGTTTCTGCAAGTTTGGTCAACCCCATGTAAGTTATGGGGCAGTAACAGCACCCTTTTCAAAACGTGTTTTTCAGCCCGAAATAAACGCGTTTTTTCAGACAACTGAATCCCCATGTAACAGCAAAACTCAGAAGAGCCCACACACTCAGATCTTAACCCCAGTGTGCAGAAAGGGTCAAAACGTGTTTTTCAGCAGAAATAAACATGTTTCTGCAAGTTTGGTCAACCCCATGTAAGTTATGGGGCAGTAACAGCACCCTTTTCAAAACGTGTTTTTCAGCACGAAATAAACGCGTTTTTTCAGACAACTGAATCCCCATGTAACAGCAAGGCTCAGAAGAGCCCACACACTCAGATCTTAACCCCAGTTTGCAGAAATGGTCAAAACGTGGTTTTAGCAGAAATAAACATGTTTCTGCAAGTTTGGTCAACCCCATGTAAGTTATGGGGCAGTAACAGCACCCTTTTCAAAACGTGTTTTTCAGCCCGAAATAAACGCGTTTTTTTCAGACAACTGAATCCCCATGTAACAGCAAGGCTCAGAAGAGCCCACACACTCAGATCTTAACCCCAGTGTGCAGAAAGGGTCAAAACGTGTTTTTCAGCAGAAATAAACATGTTTCTGCAAGTTTGGTCAACCCCATGTAAGTTATGGGGCAGTAACAGCACCCTTTTCAAAACGTGTTTTTCAGCCCGAAATAAACGCGTTTTTTCAGACAACTGAATCCCCAAGTAACAGCAAGTCTCAGAAGAGCCCACACACTCAGATCTTAACCCCAGTGTGCAGAAAGGGTCAAAACGTGTTTTTCAGCACAAATAAACATGTTTCTGCAAGTTTGGTCAACCCCATGTAAGTTATGGGGCAGTAACAGCACCCTTTTCAAAACGTGTTTTTCAGCCCGAAATAAACGCGTTTTTTCAGACAACTGAATCCCCATGTAACAGCAAAACTCAGAAGAGCCCACACACTCAGATCTTAACACCACTGTGCAGAAAGGGTCAAAACGTGTTTTTCAGCAGAAATAAACATGTTTCTGCAAGTTTCGTCAACCCCATGTAAGTTATGGGGCAGTTACAGCACCCTTTTCAAAACGTGTTTTTCAGCCCGAAATAAACGCGTTTTTTCAGACAACTGAATCAACATGTAACAGCAAGGCTCAGAAGAGCCCACACACTCAGCTCTTAACCCCAGTGTGCAGAAAGGGTCAAAACGTGTTTTTCAGCAGAAATAAACATGTTTCTGCAAGTTTGGTCAACCCCATGTAAGTTATGGGGCAGTAACAGCACCCTTTTCAAAACGTGTTTTTCAGCCCAAAATAAACGCGTTTTTTCAGACAACTGAATCCCCATGTAACAGCAAAACTCAGAAGAGCCCACACACTCAGATCTTAACCCCAGTGTGCAGAAAGGGTCAAAACGTGTTTTTCAGCAGAAATAAAGTTGTTTCTTCAAGTTTGGTCAACCCCATGTAAGTTATGGGGAAGTAACAGCACCCTTTTGAAAACGTGTTTTTCAGCCCGAAATAAACGCGTTTTTTCAGACAACTGAATCCCCATGTAACAGCAAAACTCAGAAGAGCCCACACACTCAGATCTTAACCCCAGTGTGCAGAAAGGGTCAAAACGTGTTTTTCAGCAGAAATAAACATGTTTCTGCAAGTTTGGTCAACCCCATGTAAGTTATGGGGCAGTAACAACACCCTTTTCAAAACGTGTTTTTCAGCCCGAAATAAACGCGTTTTTTCAGACAACTGAATCCCCATGTAACAGCAAAACTCAGAAGAGCCCACACACTCAGATCTTAACCCCAGTGTGCAGAAAGTGTCAAAACGTGTTTTTCAGCAGAAATAAACTTGTTTCTGCAAGTTTGGTCAACCCCATGTAAGTTATGGGGCAGTAACAGCACCCTTTTCAAAACGTGTTTTTCAGCCCGAAATAAACGCGTTTTTTCAGACAACTGAATCCCCATGTAACAGCAAGGCTCAGAAGAGCCCACACACTCAGATCTTAACCCCACTGTGCAGAAAGGGTCAAAACGTGTTTTTCAGCAGAAATAAACATTTTTCTGCAAGTTTGGTCAACCCCATGTAAGTTATGGGGCAGTAACAGCACCCTTTTCAAAACGTGTTTTTCAGCACGAAATAAACGCGTTTTTTCAGACAACTGAATCCCCACGTAACAGCAAGTCTCAGAAGAGCCCACACACTCAGATCTTAACCCCAGTGTGCAGAAAGGGTCAAAACGTGTTTTTCAGCAGAAATAAACATGTTTCTGCAAGTTTGGTCAACCCCATGTAAGTTATAGGGCAGTTACAGCACCCTTTTCAAAACGTGTTTTTCAGCCCGAAATAAACGCGTTTTTTCAGACAACTGAAACAACATGTAACAGCAAGGCTCAGAAGAGCCCACACACTCAGCTCTTAACCCCAGTGTGCAGAAAGGGTCAAAACGTGTTTTTCAGCAGAAATAAACATGTTTCTGCAAGTTTGGTCAACCCCATGTAAGTTTTGGGGCAGTAACAGCACCCTTTTCAAAACGTGTTTTTCAGCCCGAAATAAACGCGTTTTTTCAGACAACTGAATCCCCAAGTAACAGCAAGTCTCAGAAGAGCCCACACACTCAGATCTTAACCCCAGTGTGCAGAAAGGGTCAAAACGTGTTTTTCAGCAGAAATAAACGTTTCTGCAAGTTTGGTCAACCCCATGTAAGTTATGGGGCAGTAACAGCACCCTTTTCAAAACGTGTTTTTCAGCCCGAAATAAACGCGTTTTTTCAGACAACTGAATCCCCAAGTAACAGCAAGTCTCAGAAGAGCCCACACACTCAGATCTTAACCCCAGTGTGCAGAAAGGGTCAAAACGTGTTTTTCAGCAGAAATAAACATGTTTCTGCAAGTTTGGTCTAACCCATGTAAGTTATGGGGCAGTAACAGCACCCTTTTCAAAACGTGTTTTTCAGCCCAAAATAAACGCGTTTTTTCAGACAACTGAATCCCCATGTAACAGCAAAACTCAGAAGAGCCCACACACTCAGATCTTAACCTCAGTGTGCAGAAAGGGTCAAAACGTGTTTTTCAGCAGAAATAAACATGTTTCTGGAAGTTTGGTCAACCCCATGTAAGTTATGGGGCAGTAACAGCACCCTTTTCAAAACGTGTTTTTCAGCCCGAAATAAATGCGTTATTTCAGACAACTGAATCCCCATGTAACAGCAAAACTCAGAAGAGCCCACACACTCAGATCTTAACCCCACTGTGCAGAAAGGGTCAAAACGTGTTTTTCAGCAGAAATAAACATGTTTCTGCAAGTTTGGTCAACCCCATGTAAGTTATGGGGCAGTTACAGCACCCTTTTCAAAACGTGTTTTTCAGCCCGAAATAAACGCGTTTTTTCAGACAACTGAATCAACATGTAACAGCAAGGCTCAGAAGAGCCCACACACTCAGCTCTTAACCCCAGTGTGCAGAAAGGGTCAAAACGTGTTTTTCAGCAGAAATAAACTTGTTTCTGCAAGTTTGGTCAACCCCATGTAAGTTTTGGGGCAGTAACAGCACCCTTTTCAAAACGTGTTTTTCAGCCCGAAATAAACGCGTTTTTTCAGACAACTGAATCCCTATGTAACAGCAAAACTCAGAAGAGCCCACACACTCAGATCTTAACCCCAGTGTGCAGAAAGGGTCAAAACGTGTTTTTCAGCAGAAATAAACATGTTTCTGCAAGTTTGGTCAACCCCATGTAAGTTATGGGGCAGTAACAGCACCCTTTTCAAAACGTGTTTTTCAGCCCGAAATAAACGCGTTTTTTCAGACAACTGAATCCCCAAGTAACAGCAAGTCTCAGAAGAGCCCACACACTCAGATCTTAACCCCAGTGTGCAGAAAGGGTCAAAACGTGTTTTTCAGCAGAAATAAACATGTTTCTGCAAGTTTGGTCAACCCCATGTAAGTTATGGGGCAGTAACAGCACCCTTTTCAAAACGTGTTTTTCAGCCCGAAATAAACGCGTTTTTTCAGACAACTGAATCCCCATGTAACAGCAAAACTCAGAAGAGCCCACACACTCAGATCTTAACACCACTGTGCAGAAAGGGTCAAAACGTGTTTTTCAGCAGAAATAAACATGTTTCTGCAAGTTTCGTCAACCCCATGTAAGTTATGGGGCAGTTACAGCACCCTTTTCAAAACGTGTTTTTCAGCCCGAAATAAACGCGTTTTTTCAGACAACTGAATCAACATGTAACAGCAAGGCTCAGAAGAGCCCACACACTCAGCTATTAACCCCAGTGTGCAGAAAGGGTCAAAACGTGTTTTTCAGCAGAAATAAACATGTTTCTGCAAGTTTGGTCAACCCCATGTAAGTTATGGGGCAGTAACAGCACCCTTTTCAAAACGTGTTTTTCAGCCCAAAATAAACGCGTTTTTTCAGACAACTGAATCCCCATGTAACAGCAAAACTCAGAAGAGCCCACACACTCAGATCTTAACCCCAGTGTGCAGAAAGGGTCAAAACGTGTTTTTCAGCAGAAATAAACTTGTTTCTGCAAGTTTGGTCAACCCCATGTAAGTTATGGGGAAGTAACAGCACCCTTTTCAAAACGTGTTTTTCAGCCCGAAATAAACGCGTTTTTTCAGACAACTGAATCCCCATGTAACAGCAAAACTCAGAAGAGCCCACACACTCAGATCTTAACCCCAGTGTGCAGAAAGGGTCAAAACGTGTTTTTCAGCAGAAATAAACATGTTTCTGCAAGTTTGGTCAACCCCATGTAAGTTATGGGGCAGTAACAACACCCTTTTCAAAACGTGTTTTTCAGCCCGAAATAAACGCGTTTTTTCAGACAACTGAATCCCCATGTATCAGCAAAACTCAGATGAGCCCACACACTCAGATCTTAACCCCAGTGTGCAGAAAGTGTCAAAACGTGTTTTTCAGCAGAAATAAACTTGTTTCTGCAAGTTTGGTCAACCCCATGTAAGTTATGGGGCAGTAACAGCACCCTTTTCAAAACGTGTTTTTCAGCCCGAAATAAACGCGTTTTTTCAGACAACTGAATCCCCATGTAACAGCAAGGCTCAGAAGAGCCCACACACTCAGATCTTAACCCCACTGTGCAGAAAGGGTCAAAACGTGTTTTTCAGCAGAAATAAACATTTTTCTGCAAGTTTGGTCAACCCCATGTAAGTTATGGGGCAGTAACAGCACCCTTTTCAAAACGTGTTTTTCAGCCCGAAATAAACGCGTTTTTTCAGACAACTGAATTCCCACGTAACAGCAAGTCTCAGAAGAGCCCACACACTCAGATATTAACCCCAGTGTGCAGAAAGGGTCAAAACGTGTTTTTCAGCAGAAATAAACATGTTTCTGCAAGTTTGGTCAACCCCATGTAAGTTATAGGGCAGTTACAGCACCCTTTTCAAAACGTGTTTTTCAGCCCGAAATAAACGCGTTTTTTCAGACAACTGAATCAACATGTAACAGCAAGGCTCAGAAGAGCCCACACACTCAGCTCTTAACCCCAGTGTGCAGAAAGGGTCAAAATGTGTTTTTCAGCAGAAATAAACATGTTTCTGCAAGTTTGGTCAACCCCATGTAAGTTTTGGGGCAGTAACAGCACCCTTTTCAAAACGTGTTTTTCAGCCCGAAATAAACGCGTTTTTTCAGACAACTGAATCCCCAAGTAACAGCAAGTCTCAGAAGAGCCCACACACTCAGATCTTAACCCCAGTGTGCAGAAAGGGTCAAAACGTGTTTTTCAGCAGAAATAAACGTTTCTGCAAGTTTGGTCAACCCCATGTAAGTTATGGGGCAGTAACAGCACCCTTTTCAAAACGTGTTTTTCAGCCCAAAATAAACGCGTTTTTTCAGACAACTGAATCCCCATGTAACAGCAAAACTCAGAAGAGCCCACACACTCAGATCTTAACCTCAGTGTGCAGAAAGGGTCAAAACGTGTTTTTCAGCAGAAATAAACATGTTTCTGCAAGTTTGGTCAACCCCATGTAAGTTATGGGGCAGTAACAGCACCCTTTTCAAAACGTGTTTTTCAGCCCGAAATAAACGCGTTATTTCAGACAACTGAATCCCCATGTAACAGCAAAACTCAGAAGAGCCCACACACTCAGATCTTAACCCCAGTGTGCAGAAAGGGTCAAAACGTGTTTTTCAGCAGAAATAAACATGTTTCTGCAAGTTTGGTCAACCCCATGTAAGTTATGGGGCAGTAACAACACCCTTTTCAAAACGTGTTTTTCAGCCCGAAATAAACACGTTTTTTCAGACAACTGAATCCCCATGTAACAGCAAAACTCAGAAGAGCCCACACACTCAGATCTTAACCCCCAGTGTGCAGAAAGGGTCAAAACGTGTTTTTCAGCAGAAATAAACTTGTTTCTGCAAGTTTGGTCAACCCCATGTAAGTTATGGGGCAGTAACAGCACCCTTTTCAAAACGTGTTTTTCAGCCCGAAATAAACGCGTTTTTTCAGACAACTGAATCCCCATGTAACAGCAAGGCTCAGAAGAGCCCACACACTCAGATCTTAACCCCAGTGTGCAAAAAGGGTCAAAACGTGTTTTTCAGCAGAAATAAACATGTTTCTGCAAGTTTGGTCAACCCCATGTAAGTTATGGGGCAGTAACAGCACCCTTTTCAAAACGTGTTTTTCAGCCCGAAATAAACGCGTTTTTTCAGACAACTGAATCCCCAAGTAACAGCAAGTCTCAGAAAAGCCCACACACTCAGATCTTAACCCCAGTGTGCAGAAAGGGTCAAAACGTGTTTTTCAGCAGAAATAAACATGTTTCTGCAAGTTTGGTCAAACCCATGTAAGTTATGGGGCAGTAAGAGCACCCTTTTCAAAACGTGTTTTTCAGCCCAAAATAAACGCGTTTTTTCAGACAACTGAATCCCCATGTAACAGCAAAACTCAGAAGAGCCCACACACTCAGATCTTAACCCCAGTGTGCAGAAAGGGTCAAAACGTGTTTTTCAGCAGAAATAAACATGTTTCTGCAAGTTTGGTCAACCCCATGTAAGTTATGGGGCAGTAACAGCACCCTTTTCAAAACGTGTTTTTCAGCCGGAAATAAACGCGTTTTTTCAGACAACTGAATCCCCATGTAACAGCAAAACTCAGAAGAGCCCACACACTCAGATCTTAACCCCAGTGTGCAGAAAGGGTCAAAACGTGTTTTTCAGCAGAAATAAACATGTTTCTGCAAGTTTGGTCAACCCCATGTAAGTTTTGGGGCAGTAACAGCACCCTTTTCAAAACGTGTTTTTCAGCCCGAAATAAACGCGTTTTTTCAGACAACTGAATCCCCAAGTAACAGCAAGTCTCAGAAGAGCCCACACACTCAGATCTTAACACCACTGTGCAGAAAGGGTCAAAACGTGTTTTTCAGCAGAAATAAACATGTTTCTGCAAGTTTGGTCAACCCCATGTAAGTTATAGGGCAGTAACAGCACCCTTTTCAAAACGTGTTTTTCAGCCCGAAATAAACGCGTTTTTTCAGACAACTGAATCCCCATGTAACAGCAAAACTCAGAAGAGCCCACACACTCAGATCTTAACCCCAGTGTGCAGAAAGGGTCAAAACGTGTTTTTCAGCAGAAATAAACTTGTTTCTGCAAGTTTGGTCAACACCATGTAAGTTATGGGGCAGTAACAGCACCCTTTTCAAAACGTGTTTTTCAGCCCGAAATAAACGCGTTTTTTCAGACAACTGAATCCCCATGTAACAGCAAAACTCAGAAGAGCCCACACACTCAGATCTTAACCCCAGTGTGCAGAAAGGGTCAAAACGTGTTTTTCAGCAGAAATAAACATGTTTCTGCAAGTTTGGTCAACCCCATGTAAGTTATGGGGCAGTAACAGCACCCTTTTCAAAACGTGTTTTTCAGCCCGAAATAAACGCGTTTTTTCAGACAACTGAATCCCCATGTAACAGCAAAACTCAGAAGAGCCCACACACTCAGATCTTAACCCCAGTGTGCAGAAAGGGTCAAAACGTGTTTTTCAGCAGAAATAAACATGTTTCTGCAAGTTTGGTCAACCCCATGTAAGTTATGGGGCAGTAACAGCACCCTTTTCAAAACATGTTTTTCAGCACGAAATAAACGCGTTTTTTCAGACAACTGAATCCCCATGTAACAGCAAGGCTCAGAAGAGCCCACACACTCAGATCTTAACCCCAGTGTGCAGAAAGGGTCAAAACGTGTTTTTCAGCAGAAATAAACATGTTTCTGCAAGTTTGGTCAACCCCATGTAAGTTATGGGGCAGTAACAGCACCCTTTTCGAAACGTGTTTTTCAGCCCGAAATAAACGCGTTTTTTCAGACAACTGAATCCCCATGTAACAGCAAAACTCAGAAGAGCCCACACACTCAGATCTTAACCCCAGTGTGCAGAAAGGGTCAAAACATGTTTTTCAGCAGAAATAAACTTGTTTCTGCAAGTTTGGTCAACCCCATGTAAGTTATGGGGCAGTAACAGCACCCTTTTCAAAACGTGTTTTTCAGTCCGAAATAAACGCGTTTTTTCAGACAACTGAATCCCCATGTAACAGCAAGGCTCAGAAGAGCCCACACACTCAGATCTTAACCCCACTGTGCAGAAAGGGTCAAAACGTGTTTTTCAGCAGAAATAAACATTTTTCTGCAAGTTTGGTCAACCCCATGTAAGTTATGGGGCAGTAACAGCACCCTTTTCAAAACGTGTTTTTCAGCCCGAAATAAACGCGTTTTTTCAGACAACTGAATCCCCAAGTAACAGCAAGTCTCAGAAGAGCCCACACACTCAGATCTTAACCCCAGTGTGCAGAAAGGGTCAAAACGTGTTTTTCAGCAGAAATAAACATGTTTCTGCAAGTTTGGTCAACCCCATGTAAGTTATAGGGCAGTTACAGCACCCTTTTCAAAACGTGTTTTTCAGCCCGAAATAAACGCGTTTTTTCAGACAACTGAATCAACATGTAACAGCAAGGCTCAGAAGAGCCCACACACTCAGCTCTTAACCCCAGTGTGCAGAAAGGGTCAAAACGTGTTTTTCAGCAGAAATAAACATGTTTCTGCAAGTTTGGTCAAACCCATGTAAGTTATGGGGCAGTAACAGCACCCTTTTCAAAACGTGTTTTTCAGCCCAAAATAAACGCGTTTTTTCAGACAACTGAATCCCCATGTAACAGCAAAACTCAGAAGAGCCCACACACTCAGATCTTAACCTCAGTGTGCAGAAAGGGTCAAAACGTGTTTTTCAGCAGAAATAAACATGTTTCTGGAAGTTTGGTCAACCCTATGTAAGTTATGGGGCAGTAACAGCACCCTTTTCAAAACGTGTTTTTCAGCCCGAAATAAACGCGTTATTTCAAACAACTGAATCCCCATGTAACAGCAAAACTCAGAAGAGCCCACACACTCAGATCTTAACCCCACTGTGCAGAAAGGGTCAAAACGTGTTTTTCAGCAGAAATAAACATGTTTCTGCAAGTTTGGTCAACCCCATGTAAGTTATGGGGCAGTAACAGCACCCTTTTCAAAACATGTTTTTCAGCACGAAATAAACACGTTTTTTCAGACAACTGAATCCCCATGTAACAGCAAAACTCAGAAGAGCCCACACACTCAGATCTTAACCCCAGTGTGCAGAAAGGGTCAAAACGTGTTTTTCAGCAGAAATAAACATGTTTCTGCAAGTTTGGTCAACCCCATGTAAGTTATGGGGCAGTAACAGCACCCTTTTCAAAACGTGTTTTTCAGCACGAAATAAACGCGTTTTTTTCAGACAACTGAATCCCCATGTAACAGCAAGGCTCAGAAGAGCCCACACACTCAGATCTTAACCCCAGTGTGCAGAAAGGGTCAAAACGTGTTTTTCAGCAGAAATAAACATGTTTCTGCAAGTTTGGTCAACCCCATGTAAGTTATGGGGCAGTAACAGCACCCTTTTCAAAACGTGTTTTTCAGCCCGAAATAAACGCGTTTTTTCAGACAACTGAATCCCCAAGTAACAGCAAGTCTCAGAAGAGCCCACACACTCAGATCTTAACCCCAGTGTGCAGAAAGGGTCAAAACGTGTTTTTCAGCAGAAATAAACATGTTTCTGCAAGTTTGGTCAACCCCATGTAAGTTATGGGGCAGTAACAGCACCCTTTTCAAAACGTGTTTTTCAGCCGGAAATAAACGCGTTTTTTCAGACAACTGAATCCCCATGTAACAGCAAAACTCAGAAGAGCCCACACACTCAGATCTTAACCCCAGTGTGCAGAAAGGGTCAAAACGTGTTTTTCAGCAGAAATAAACATGTTTCTGCAAGTTTGGTCAACCCCATGTAAGTTTTGGGGCAGTAACAGCACCCTTTTCAAAACGTGTTTTTCAGCCCGAAATAAACGCGTTTTTTCAGACAACTGAATCCCCAAGTAACAGCAAGTCTCAGAAGAGCCCACACACTCAGATCTTAACACCACTGTGCAGAAAGGGTCAAAACGTGTTTTTCAGCAGAAATAAACATGTTTCTGCAAGTTTGGTCAACCCCATGTAAGTTATAGGGCAGTAACAGCACCCTTTTCAAAACGTGTTTTTCAGCCCGAAATAAACGCGTTTTTTCAGACAACTGAATCCCCATGTAACAGCAAAACTCAGAAGAGCCCACACACTCAGATCTTAACCCCAGTGTGCAGAAAGGGTCAAAACGTGTTTTTCAGCAGAAATAAACTTGTTTCTGCAAGTTTGGTCAACACCATGTAAGTTATGGGGCAGTAACAGCACCCTTTTCAAAACGTGTTTTTCAGCCCGAAATAAACGCGTTTTTTCAGACAACTGAATCCCCATGTAACAGCAAAACTCAGAAGAGCCCACACACTCAGATCTTAACCCCAGTGTGCAGAAAGGGTCAAAACGTGTTTTTCAGCAGAAATAAACATGTTTCTGCAAGTTTGGTCAACCCCATGTAAGTTATGGGGCAGTAACAGCACCCTTTTCAAAACGTGTTTTTCAGCCCGAAATAAACGCGTTTTTTCAGACAACTGAATCCCCATGTAACAGCAAAACTCAGAAGAGCCCACACACTCAGATCTTAACCCCAGTGTGCAGAAAGGGTCAAAACGTGTTTTTCAGCAGAAATAAACATGTTTCTGCAAGTTTGGTCAACCCCATGTAAGTTATGGGGCAGTAACAGCACCCTTTTCAAAACATGTTTTTCAGCACGAAATAAACGCGTTTTTTCAGACAACTGAATCCCCATGTAACAGCAAGGCTCAGAAGAGCCCACACACTCAGATCTTAACCCCAGTGTGCAGAAAGGGTCAAAACGTGTTTTTCAGCAGAAATAAACATGTTTCTGCAAGTTTGGTCAACCCCATGTAAGTTATGGGGCAGTAACAGCACCCTTTTCGAAACGTGTTTTTCAGCCCGAAATAAACGCGTTTTTTCAGACAACTGAATCCCCATGTAACAGCAAAACTCAGAAGAGCCCACACACTCAGATCTTAACCCCAGTGTGCAGAAAGGGTCAAAACATGTTTTTCAGCAGAAATAAACTTGTTTCTGCAAGTTTGGTCAACCCCATGTAAGTTATGGGGCAGTAACAGCACCCTTTTCAAAACGTGTTTTTCAGTCCGAAATAAACGCGTTTTTTCAGACAACTGAATCCCCATGTAACAGCAAGGCTCAGAAGAGCCCACACACTCAGATCTTAACCCCACTGTGCAGAAAGGGTCAAAACGTGTTTTTCAGCAGAAATAAACATTTTTCTGCAAGTTTGGTCAACCCCATGTAAGTTATGGGGCAGTAACAGCACCCTTTTCAAAACGTGTTTTTCAGCCCGAAATAAACGCGTTTTTTCAGACAACTGAATCCCCAAGTAACAGCAAGTCTCAGAAGAGCCCACACACTCAGATCTTAACCCCAGTGTGCAGAAAGGGTCAAAACGTGTTTTTCAGCAGAAATAAACATGTTTCTGCAAGTTTGGTCAACCCCATGTAAGTTATAGGGCAGTTACAGCACCCTTTTCAAAACGTGTTTTTCAGCCCGAAATAAACGCGTTTTTTCAGACAACTGAATCAACATGTAACAGCAAGGCTCAGAAGAGCCCACACACTCAGCTCTTAACCCCAGTGTGCAGAAAGGGTCAAAACGTGTTTTTCAGCAGAAATAAACATGTTTCTGCAAGTTTGGTCAAACCCATGTAAGTTATGGGGCAGTAACAGCACCCTTTTCAAAACGTGTTTTTCAGCCCAAAATAAACGCGTTTTTTCAGACAACTGAATCCCCATGTAACAGCAAAACTCAGAAGAGCCCACACACTCAGATCTTAACCTCAGTGTGCAGAAAGGGTCAAAACGTGTTTTTCAGCAGAAATAAACATGTTTCTGGAAGTTTGGTCAACCCTATGTAAGTTATGGGGCAGTAACAGCACCCTTTTCAAAACGTGTTTTTCAGCCCGAAATAAACGCGTTATTTCAAACAACTGAATCCCCATGTAACAGCAAAACTCAGAAGAGCCCACACACTCAGATCTTAACCCCACTGTGCAGAAAGGGTCAAAACGTGTTTTTCAGCAGAAATAAACATGTTTCTGCAAGTTTGGTCAACCCCATGTAAGTTATGGGGCAGTAACAGCACCCTTTTCAAAACATGTTTTTCAGCACGAAATAAACACGTTTTTTCAGACAACTGAATCCCCATGTAACAGCAAAACTCAGAAGAGCCCACACACTCAGATCTTAACCCCAGTGTGCAGAAAGGGTCAAAACGTGTTTTTCAGCAGAAATAAACATGTTTCTGCAAGTTTGGTCAACCCCATGTAAGTTATGGGGCAGTAACAGCACCCTTTTCAAAACGTGTTTTTCAGCACGAAATAAACGCGTTTTTTTCAGACAACTGAATCCCCATGTAACAGCAAGGCTCAGAAGAGCCCACACACTCAGATCTTAACCCCAGTGTGCAGAAAGGGTCAAAACGTGTTTTTCAGCAGAAATAAACATGTTTCTGCAAGTTTGGTCAACCCCATGTAAGTTATGGGGCAGTAACAGCACCCTTTTCAAAACGTGTTTTTCAGCCCGAAATAAACGCGTTTTTTCAGACAACTGAATCCCCAAGTAACAGCAAGTCTCAGAAGAGCCCACACACTCAGATCTTAACCCCAGTGTGCAGAAAGGGTCAAAACGTGTTTTTCAGCAGAAATAAACATGTTTCTGCAAGTTTGGTCAACCCCATGTAAGTTATGGGGCAGTAAGAGCACCCTTTTCAAAACGTGTTTTTCAGCCCAAAATAAACGCGTTTTTTCAGACAACTGAATCCCCATGTAACAGCAAAACTCAGAAGAGCCCACACACTCAGATCTTAACCCCAGTGTGCAGAAAGGGTCAAAACGTGTTTTTCAGCAGAAATAAACATGTTTCTGCAAGTTTGGTCAACCCCATGTAAGTTATGGGGCAGTAACAGCACCCTTTTCAAAACGTGTTTTTCAGCCGGAAATAAACGCGTTTTTTCAGACAACTGAATCCCCATGTAACAGCAAAACTCAGAAGAGCCCACACACTCAGATCTTAACCCCAGTGTGCAGAAAGGGTCAAAACGTGTTTTTCAGCAGAAATAAACATGTTTCTGCAAGTTTGGTCAACCCCATGTAAGTTTTGGGGCAGTAACAGCACCCTTTTCAAAACGTGTTTTTCAGCCCGAAATAAACGCGTTTTTTCAGACAACTGAATCCCCAAGTAACAGCAAGTCTCAGAAGAGCCCACACACTCAGATCTTAACACCACTGTGCAGAAAGGGTCAAAACGTGTTTTTCAGCAGAAATAAACATGTTTCTGCAAGTTTGGTCAACCCCATGTAAGTTATAGGGCAGTAACAGCACCCTTTTCAAAACGTGTTTTTCAGCCCGAAATAAACGCGTTTTTTCAGACAACTGAATCCCCATGTAACAGCAAAACTCAGAAGAGCCCACACACTCAGATCTTAACCCCAGTGTGCAGAAAGGGTCAAAACGTGTTTTTCAGCAGAAATAAACTTGTTTCTGCAAGTTTGGTCAACACCATGTAAGTTATGGGGCAGTAACAGCACCCTTTTCAAAACGTGTTTTTCAGCCCGAAATAAACGCGTTTTTTCAGACAACTGAATCCCCATGTAACAGCAAAACTCAGAAGAGCCCACACACTCAGATCTTAACCCCAGTGTGCAGAAAGGGTCAAAACGTGTTTTTCAGCAGAAATAAACATGTTTCTGCAAGTTTGGTCAACCCCATGTAAGTTATGGGGCAGTAACAGCACCCTTTTCAAAACGTGTTTTTCAGCCCGAAATAAACGCGTTTTTTCAGACAACTGAATCCCCATGTAACAGCAAAACTCAGAAGAGCCCACACACTCAGATCTTAACCCCAGTGTGCAGAAAGGGTCAAAACGTGTTTTTCAGCAGAAATAAACATGTTTCTGCAAGTTTGGTCAACCCCATGTAAGTTATGGGGCAGTAACAGCACCCTTTTCAAAACATGTTTTTCAGCACGAAATAAACGCGTTTTTTCAGACAACTGAATCCCCATGTAACAGCAAGGCTCAGAAGAGCCCACACACTCAGATCTTAACCCCAGTGTGCAGAAAGGGTCAAAACGTGTTTTTCAGCAGAAATAAACATGTTTCTGCAAGTTTGGTCAACCCCATGTAAGTTATGGGGCAGTAACAGCACCCTTTTCGAAACGTGTTTTTCAGCCCGAAATAAACGCGTTTTTTCAGACAACTGAATCCCCATGTAACAGCAAAACTCAGAAGAGCCCACACACTCAGATCTTAACCCCAGTGTGCAGAAAGGGTCAAAACGTGTTTTTCAGCAGAAATAAACTTGTTTCTGCAAGTTTGGTCAACCCCATGTAAGTTATGGGGCAGTAACAGCACCCTTTTCAAAACGTGTTTTTCAGTCCGAAATAAACGCGTTTTTTCAGACAACTGAATCCCCATGTAACAGCAAGGCTCAGAAGAGCCCACACACTCAGATCTTAACCCCACTGTGCAGAAAGGGTCAAAACGTGTTTTTCAGCAGAAATAAACATTTTTCTGCAAGTTTGGTCAACCCCATGTAAGTTATGGGGCAGTAACAGCACCCTTTTCAAAACGTGTTTTTCAGCCCGAAATAAACGCGTTTTTTCAGACAACTGAATCCCCAAGTAACAGCAAGTCTCAGAAGAGCCCACACACTCAGATCTTAACCCCAGTGTGCAGAAAGGGTCAAAACGTGTTTTTCAGCAGAAATAAACATGTTTCTGCAAGTTTGGTCAACCCCATGTAAGTTATAGGGCAGTTACAGCACCCTTTTCAAAACGTGTTTTTCAGCCCGAAATAAACGCGTTTTTTCAGACAACTGAATCAACATGTAACAGCAAGGCTCAGAAGAGCCCACACACTCAGCTCTTAACCCCAGTGTGCAGAAAGGGTCAAAACGTGTTTTTCAGCAGAAATAAACATGTTTCTGCAAGTTTGGTCAAACCCATGTAAGTTATGGGGCAGTAACAGCACCCTTTTCAAAACGTGTTTTTCAGCCCAAAATAAACGCGTTTTTTCAGACAACTGAATCCCCATGTAACAGCAAAACTCAGAAGAGCCCACACACTCAGATCTTAACCTCAGTGTGCAGAAAGGGTCAAAACGTGTTTTTCAGCAGAAATAAACATGTTTCTGGAAGTTTGGTCAACCCTATGTAAGTTATGGGGCAGTAACAGCACCCTTTTCAAAACGTGTTTTTCAGCCCGAAATAAACGCGTTATTTCAAACAACTGAATCCCCATGTAACAGCAAAACTCAGAAGAGCCCACACACTCAGATCTTAACCCCACTGTGCAGAAAGGGTCAAAACGTGTTTTTCAGCAGAAATAAACATGTTTCTGCAAGTTTGGTCAACCCCATGTAAGTTATGGGGCAGTAACAGCACCCTTTTCAAAACATGTTTTTCAGCACGAAATAAACACGTTTTTTCAGACAACTGAATCCCCATGTAACAGCAAAACTCAGAAGAGCCCACACACTCAGATCTTAACCCCAGTGTGCAGAAAGGGTCAAAACGTGTTTTTCAGCAGAAATAAACATGTTTCTGCAAGTTTGGTCAACCCCATGTAAGTTATGGGGCAGTAACAGCACCCTTTTCAAAACGTGTTTTTCAGCACGAAATAAACGCGTTTTTTTCAGACAACTGAATCCCCATGTAACAGCAAGGCTCAGAAGAGCCCACACACTCAGATCTTAACCCCAGTGTGCAGAAAGGGTCAAAACGTGTTTTTCAGCAGAAATAAACATGTTTCTGCAAGTTTGGTCAACCCCATGTAAGTTATGGGGCAGTAACAGCACCCTTTTCAAAACGTGTTTTTCAGCCCGAAATAAACGCGTTTTTTCAGACAACTGAATCCCCAAGTAACAGCAAGTCTCAGAAGAGCCCACACACTCAGATCTTAACCCCAGTGTGCAGAAAGGGTCAAAACGTGTTTTTCAGCAGAAATAAACATGTTTCTGCAAGTTTGGTCAACCCCATGTAAGTTATGGGGCAGTAACAGCACCCTTTTCAAAACGTGTTTTTCAGCCCGAAATAAACGCATTTTTTCAGACAACTGAATCCCCAAGTAACAGCAAGTCTCAGAAGAGCCCACACACTCAGATCTTAACCCCAGTGTGCAGAAAGTGTCAAAACGTGTTTTTCAGCAGAAATAAACATGTTTCTGCAAGTTTGGTCAACCCCATGTAAGTTATGGGGCAGTAACAGCACCCTTTTCAAAACGTGTTTTTCAGCCCGAAATAAACGCGTTTTTTCAGACAACTGAATCCCCATGTAACAGCAAAACTCAGAAGAGCCCACACACTCAGATCTTAACCCCAGTGTGCAGAAAGGGTCAAAACGTGTTTTTCAGCAGAAATAAACATGTTTCTGCAAGTTTGGTCAACCCCATGTAAGTTATGGGGCAGTAACAGCACCCTTTTCAAAACGTGTTTTTCAGCACGAAATAAACACGTTTTTTCAGACAACTGAATCCCCATGTAACAGCAAGGCTCAGAAGAGCCCACACACTCAGATCTTAACCCCAGTGTGCAGAAAGGGTCAAAACGTGTTTTTCAGCAGAAATAAACATGTTTCTGCAAGTTTGGTCAACCCCATGTAAGTTATGGGGCAGTAACAGCACCCTTTTCAAAACGTGTTTTTCAGCCCGAAATAAACGCGTTTTTTCAGACAACTGAATCCCCATGTAACAGCAAGGCTCAGAAGAGCCCACACACTCAGATCTTAACCCCAGTGTGCAGAAAGGGTCAAAACGTGTTTTTCAGCAGAAATAAACATGTTTCTGCAAGTTTGGTCAACCCCATGTAAGTTATGGGGCAGTAACAGCACCCTTTTCAAAACGTGTTTTTCAGCAGAAATAAACATGTTTCTGCAAGTTTGGTCAACCCCATGTAAGTTATGGGGCAGTAACAGCACCCTTTTCAAAACGTGTTTTTCAGCCCGAAATAAACGCGTTTTTTCAGACAACTGAATCCCCATGTAACAGCAAAACTCAGAAGAGCCCACAAACTCAGATCTTAACCCCAGTGTGCAGAAAGGGTCAAAACGTGTTTTTCAGCAGAAATAAACATGTTTCTGCAAGTTTGGTCAACCCTATGTAAGTTATGGGGCAGTAACAGCACCCTTTTCAAAACATGTTTTTCAGCCCGAAATAAACTCGTTTTTTCAGACAACTGAATCCCCATGTAACAGCAAGGCTCAGAAGAGCCCACACACTCAGATCTTAACCCCAGTGTGCAGAAAGTGTCAAAACGTGTTTTTCAGCAGAAATAAACATGTTTCTGCAAGTTTGGTCAACCCCATGTAAGTTATGGGGCAGTAACAGCACCCTTTTCAAAACGTGTTTTTCAGCCCGAAATAAACGCGTTTTTTCAGACAACTGAATCCCCATGTAACAGCAAAACTCAGAAGAGCCCACACACTCAGATCTTAACCCCAGTGTGCAGAAAGGGTCAAAACGTGTTTTTCAGCAGAAATAAACATGTTTCTGCAAGTTTGGTCAACCCCATGTAAGTTATGGGGCAGTAACAGCACCCTTTTCAAAACATGTTTTTCAGCACGAAATAAACACGTTTTTTCAGACAACTGAATCCCCATGTAACAGCAAGGCTCAGAAGAGCCCACACACTCAGATCTTAACCCCAGTGTGCAGAAAGGGTCAAAACGTGTTTTTCAGCAGAAATAAACATGTTTCTGCAAGTTTGGTCAACCCCATGTAAGTTATGGGGCAGTAACAGCACCCTTTTCAAAACGTGTTTTTCAGCCCGAAATAAACGCGTTTTTTCAGACAACTGAATCCCCATGTAACAGCAAAACTCAGAAGAGCCCACAAACTCAGATCTTAACCCCAGTGTGCAGAAAGGGTCAAAACGTGTTTTTCAGCAGAAATAAACATGTTTCTGCAAGTTTGGTCAACCCTATGTAAGTTATGGGGCAGTAAAAGCACCCTTTTCAAAACGTGTTTTTCAGCCCGAAATAAACGCGTTTTTTCAGACAACTGGATCCCCATGTAACAGCAAGGCTCAGAAGAGCCCACACACTCAGATCTTAACCCCAGTGTGCAGAAAGTGTCAAAACGTGTTTTTCAGCAGAAATAAACATGTTTCTGCAAGTTTGGTCAACCCCATGTAAGTTATGGGGCAGTAACAGCACCCTTTTCAAAACGTGTTTTTCAGCCCGAAATAAACGCGTTTTTTCAGACAACTGAATCCCCATGTAACAGCAAGGCTCAGAAGAGCCCACACACTCAGATCTTAACCCCAGTGTGCAGAAAGGGTCAAAACGTGTTTTTCAGCAGAAATAAACATGTTTCTGCAAGTTTGGTCAACCCCATGTAAGTTATGGGGCAGTAACAGCACCCTTTTCAAAACGTGTTTTTCAGCCCGAAATAAACGCGTTTTTTCAGACAACTGAATCCCCATGTAACAGCAAAACTCAGAAGAGCCCACAAACTCAGATCTTAACCCCAGTGTGCAGAAAGGGTCAAAACGTGTTTTTCAGCAGAAATAAACATGTTTCTGCAAGTTTGGTCAACCCCATGTAAGTTATGGGGCAGTAAAAGCACCCTTTTCAAAAAGTGTTTTTCAGCCCGAAATAAACGCGTTTTTTCAGACAACTGAATCCCCATGTAACAGCAAGGCTCAGAAGAGCCCACACACTCAGATCTTAACCCCAGTGTGCAGAAAGTGTCAAAACGTGATTTTCAGCAGAAATAAACATGTTTCTGCAAGTTTGGTCAACCCCATGTAAGTTATGGGGCAGTAACAGCACCCTTTTCAAAACGTGTTTTTCAGCCCGAAATAAACGCGTTTTTTCAGACAACTGAATCCCCATGTAACAGCAAAACTCAGAAGAGCCCACACACTCAGATCTTAACCCCAGTGTGCAGAAAGGGTCAAAACGTGTTTTTCAGCAGAAATAAACATGTTTCTGCAAGTTTGGTCAACCCCATGTAAGTTATGGGGCAGTAACAGCACCCTTTTCAAAACGTGTTTTTCAGCCCGAAATAAACGCGTTTTTTCAGACAACTGAATCCCCATGTAACAGCAAGGCTCAGAAGAGCCCACACACTCAGATCTTAACCCCAGTGTGCAGAAAGTGTCAAAACGTGTTTTTCAGCAGAAATAAACATGTTTCTGCAAGTTTGGTCAACCCCATGTAAGTTATGGGGCAGTAACAGCACCCTTTTCAAAACGTGTTTTTCAGCCCGAAATAAACGCGTTTTTTCAGACAACTGAATCCCCATGTAACAGCAAGGCTCAGAAGAGCCCACACACTCAGATCTTAACCCCAGTGTGCAGAAAGGGTCAAAACGTGTTTTTCAGCAGAAATAAACATGTTTCTGCAAGTTGGGTCAACCCCATGTAAGTTATGGGGCAGTAACAGCACCCTTTTCAAAACGTGTTTTTCAGCCCGAAATAAACGCGTTTTTTCAGACAACTGAATCCCCATGTAACAGCAAAACTCAGAAGAGCCCACAAACTCAGATCTTAACCCCAGTGTGCAGAAAGGGTCAAAACGTGTTTTTCAGCAGAAATAAACATGTTTCTGCAAGTTTGGTAAACCCCATGTAAGTTATGGGGCAGTAAAAGCACCCTTTTCAAAACGTGTTTTTCAGCCCGAAATAAACGCGTTTTTTCAGACAACTGAATCCCCATGTAACAGCAAGGCTCATAAGAGCCCACACACTCAGATCTTAACCCCAGTGTGCAGAAAGTGTCAAAACGTGATTTTCAGCAGAAATAAACATGTTTCTGCAAGTTTGGTCAACCCCATGTAAGTTATGGGGCAGTAACAGCACCCTTTTCAAAACGTGTTTTTCAGCCCGAAATAAACGCGTTTTTTCAGACAACTGAATCCCCATGTAACAGCAAAACTCAGAAGAGCCCACACACTCAGATCTTAACCCCAGTGTGCAGAAAGGGTCAAAACGTGTTTTTCAGCAGAAATAAACATGTTTCTGCAAGTTTGGTCAACCCTATGTAAGTTATGGGGCAGTAACAGCACCCTTTTCAAAACGTGTTTTTCAGCCCGAAATAAACGCGTTTTTTTCAGACAACTGAATCCCCATGTAACAGCAAGGCTCAGAAGAGCCCACACACTCAGATCTTAACCCCAGTGTGCAGAAAGGGTCAAAACGTGTTTTTCAGCAGAAATAAACATGTTTCTGCAAGTTTGGTCAACCCCATGTAAGTTATGGGGCAGTAACAGCACCCTTTTCAAAACGTGTTTTTCAGCCCGAAATAAACGCGTTTTTTCAGACAACTGAATCCCCATGTAACAGCAAAACTCAGAAGAGCCCACACACTCAGATCTTAACCCCAGTGTGCAGAAAGGGTCAAAACGTGTTTTTCAGCAGAAATAAACATGTTTCTGCAAGTTTGGTCAACCCCATGTAAGTTATGGGGCAGTAAAAGCACCCTTTTCAAAACGTGTTTTTCAGCACGAAATAAACGCGTTTTTTCAGACAACTGAATCCCCATGTAACAGCAAAACTCAGAAGAGCCCACACACTCAGATCTTAACCCCAGTGTGCAGAAAGGGTCAAAACGTGTTTTTCAGCAGAAATAAACATGTTTCTGCAAGTTTGGTCAACCCCATGTAAGTTATGGGGCAGTAACAGCACCCTTTTCAAAACGTGTTTTTCAGCCCGAAATAAACGCGTTTTTTCAGACAACTGAATCCCCATGTAACAGCAAAACTCAGAAGAGCCCACACACTCAGATCTTAACCCCAGTGTGCAGAAAGGGTCAAAACGTGTTTTTCAGCAGAAATAAACATGTTTCTGCAAGTTTGGTCAACCCCATGTAAGTTATGGGGCAGTAACAGCACCCTTTTCAAAACATGTTTTTCAGCACGAAATAAACGCGTTTTTTCAGACAACTGAATCCCCATGTAACAGCAAGGCTCAGAAGAGCCCACACACTCAGATCTTAACCCCAGTGTGCAGAAAGGGTCAAAACGTGTTTTTCAGCAGAAATAAACATCTTTCTGCAAGTTTGGTCAACCCCATGTAAGTTATGGGGCAGTAACAGCACACTTTTCAAAACGTGTTTTTCAGCCCGAATAAACGCGTTTTTTCAGACAACTGAATCCCCATGTAACAGCAAGGCTCAGAAGAGCCCACACACTCAGATCTTAACCCCAGTGTGCAGAAAGGGTCAAAACGTGTTTTTCAGCAGAAATAAACATGTTTCTGCAAGTTTGGTCAACCCCATGTAAGTTATGGGGCAGTAACAGCACCCTTTTCAAAACGTGTTTTTCAGCACGAAATAAACGCGTTTTTTCAGACAACTGAATCCCCATGTAACAGCAAAACTCAGAAGAGCCCACACACTCAGATCTTAACCCCAGTGTGCAGAAAGGGTCAAAACGTGTTTTTCAGCAGAAATAAACATGTTTCTGCAAGTTTGGTCAACCCCATGTAAGTTATGGGGCAGTAACAGCACCCTTTTCAAAACGTGTTTTTCAGCCCGAAATAAACGCGTTTTTTCAGACAACTGAATCCCCATGTAACAGCAAGGCTCAGAAGAGCCCACACACTCAGATCTTAACCCCAGTGTGCAGAAAGGGTCAAAACGTGTTTTTCAGCAGAAATAAACATGTTTCTGCAAGTTTGGTCAACCCCATGTAAGTTATGGGGCAGTAACAGCACCCTTTTCAAAACGTGTTTTTCAGCACGAAATAAACGCGTTTTTTCAGACAACTGAATCCCCATGTAACAGCAAAACTCAGAAGAGCCCACACACTCAGATCTTAACCCCAGTGTGCAGAAAGGGTCAAAACGTGTTTTTCAGCAGAAATAAACATGTTTCTGCAAGTTTGGTCAACCCCATGTAAGTTATGGGGCAGTAACAGCACCCTTTTCAAAACATGTTTTTCAGCACGAAATAAACGCGTTTTTTCAGACAACTGAATCCCCATGTAACAGCAAGGCTCAGAAGAGCCCACACACTCAGATCTTAACCCCAGTGTGCAGAAAGGGTCAAAACGTGTTTTTCAGCAGAAATAAACATGTTTCTGCAAGTTTGGTCAACCCCATGTAAGTTATGGGGCAGTAACAGCACCCTTTTCAAAACGTGTTTTTCAGCCCGAAATAAACGCGTTTTTTCAGACAACTGAATCCCCATGTAACAGCAAAACTCAGAAGAGCCCACACACTCAGATCTTAACCCCAGTGTGCAGAAAGGGTCAAAACGTGTTTTTCAGCAGAAATAAACATGTTTCTGCAAGTTTGGTCAACCCCATGTAAGTTATGGGGCAGTAACAGCACCCTTTTCAAAACGTGTTTTTCAGCCCGAAATAGACGTGTTTTTTCAAACAACTGAATCCCCATGTAACAGCAAGGCTCAGAAGAGCCCACACACTCAGATCTTAACCCCAGTGTGCAGAAAGGGTCAAAACGTGTTTTTCAGAAGAAATAAACATGTTTCTGCAAGTTTGGTCAATCCCATGTAAGTTATGGGGCAGTAACAGCACCCTTTTCAAAACGTGTTTTTCAGCCCGAAATAAACGCGTTTTTTCAGACAACTGAATCCCCATGTAACAGCAAGGCTCAGAAGAGCCCACACACTCAGATCTTAACCCCAGTGTGCAGAAAGTGTCAAAACGTGTTTTTCAGCAGAAATAAACATGTTTCTGCAAGTTTGGTCAACCCCATGTAAGTTATGGGGCAGTAACAGCACACTTTTCAAAACGTGTTTTTCAGCCCGAATAAACGCGTTTTTTTAGACAACTGAATCCCCATGTAACAGCAAGGCTCAGAAGAGCCCACACACTCAGATCTTAACCCCAGTGTGCAGAAAGGGTCAAAACGTGTTTTTCAGCAGAAATAAACATGTTTCTGCAAGTTTGGTCAACCCCATGTAAGTTATGGGGCAGTAAAAGCACCCTTTTCAAAACGTGTTTTTCAGCCCGAAATAAACGCGTTTTTTCAGACAACTGAATCCCCATGTAACAGCAAAACTCAGAAGAGCCCACACACTCAGATCTTAACCCCAGTGTGCAGAAAGGGTCAAAACGTGTTTTTCAGCAGAAATAAACATGTTTCTGCAAGTTTGGTCAACCCCATGTAAGTTATGGGGCAGTAACAGCACCCTTTTCAAAACGTGTTTTTCAGCCCGAAATAAACGCGTTTTTTCAGACAACTGAATCCCCATGTAACAGCAAGGCTCAGAAGAGCCCACACACTCAGATCTTAACCCCAGTGTGCAGAAAGGGTCAAAACGTGTTTTTCAGCAGAAATAAACATCTTTCTGCAAGTTTGGTCAACCCCATGTAAGTTATGGGGCAGTAACAGCACACTTTTCAAAACGTGTTTTTCAGCCCGAATAAACGCGTTTTTTCAGACAACTGAATCCCCATGTAACAGCAAGGCTCAGAAGAGCCCACACACTCAGATCTTAACCCCAGTGTGCAGAAAGGGTCAAAACGTGTTTTTCAGCAGAAATAAACATGTTTCTGCAAGTTTGGTCAACCCCATGTAAGTTATGGGGCAGTAACAGCACCCTTTTCAAAACGTGTTTTTCAGCACGAAATAAACGCGTTTTTTCAGACAACTGAATCCCCATGTAACAGCAAAACTCAGAAGAGCCCACACACTCAGATCTTAACCCCAGTGTGCAGAAAGGGTCAAAACGTGTTTTTCAGCAGAAATAAACATGTTTCTGCAAGTTTGGTCAACCCCATGTAAGTTATGGGGCAGTAACAGCACCCTTTTCAAAACGTGTTTTTCAGCCCGAAATAAACGCGTTTTTTCAGACAACTGAATCCCCATGTAACAGCAAGGCTCAGAAGAGCCCACACACTCAGATCTTAACCCCAGTGTGCAGAAAGGGTCAAAACGTGTTTTTCAGCAGAAATAAACATGTTTCTGCAAGTTTGGTCAACCCCATGTAAGTTATGGGGCAGTAACAGCACCCTTTTCAAAACGTGTTTTTCAGCACGAAATAAACGCGTTTTTTCAGACAACTGAATCCCCATGTAACAGCAAAACTCAGAAGAGCCCACACACTCAGATCTTAACCCCAGTGTGCAGAAAGGGTCAAAACGTGTTTTTCAGCAGAAATAAACATGTTTCTGCAAGTTTGGTCAACCCCATGTAAGTTATGGGGCAGTAACAGCACCCTTTTCAAAACGTGTTTTTCAGCCCGAAATAAACGCGTTTTTTCAGACAACTGAATCCCCATGTAACAGCAAAACTCAGAAGAGCCCACACACTCAGATCTTAACCCCAGTGTGCAGAAAGGGTCAAAACGTGTTTTTCAGCAGAAATAAACATGTTTCTGCAAGTTTGGTCAACCCCATGTAAGTTATGGGGCAGTAACAGCACCCTTTTCAAAACATGTTTTTCAGCACGAAATAAACGCGTTTTTTCAGACAACTGAATCCCCATGTAACAGCAAGGCTCAGAAGAGCCCACACACTCAGATCTTAACCCCAGTGTGCAGAAAGGGTCAAAACGTGTTTTTCAGCAGAAATAAACATGTTTCTGCAAGTTTGGTCAACCCCATGTAAGTTATGGGGCAGTAACAGCACCCTTTTCAAAACGTGTTTTTCAGCCCGAAATAAACGCGTTTTTTCAGACAACTGAATCCCCATGTAACAGCAAAACTCAGAAGAGCCCACACACTCAGATCTTAACCCCAGTGTGCAGAAAGGGTCAAAACGTGTTTTTCAGCAGAAATAAACATGTTTCTGCAAGTTTGGTCAACCCCATGTAAGTTATGGGGCAGTAACAGCACCCTTTTCAAAACGTGTTTTTCAGCCCGAAATAGACGTGTTTTTTCAAACAACTGAATCCCCATGTAACAGCAAGGCTCAGAAGAGCCCACACACTCAGATCTTAACCCCAGTGTGCAGAAAGGGTCAAAACGTGTTTTTCAGAAGAAATAAACATGTTTCTGCAAGTTTGGTCAATCCCATGTAAGTTATGGGGCAGTAACAGCACCCTTTTCAAAACGTGTTTTTCAGCCCGAAATAAACGCGTTTTTTCAGACAACTGAATCCCCATGTAACAGCAAGGCTCAGAAGAGCCCACACACTCAGATCTTAACCCCAGTGTGCAGAAAGTGTCAAAACGTGTTTTTCAGCAGAAATAAACATGTTTCTGCAAGTTTGGTCAACCCCATGTAAGTTATGGGGCAGTAACAGCACACTTTTCAAAACGTGTTTTTCAGCCCGAATAAACGCGTTTTTTTAGACAACTGAATCCCCATGTAACAGCAAGGCTCAGAAGAGCCCACACACTCAGATCTTAACCCCAGTGTGCAGAAAGGGTCAAAACGTGTTTTTCAGCAGAAATAAACATGTTTCTGCAAGTTTGGTCAACCCCATGTAAGTTATGGGGCAGTAAAAGCACCCTTTTCAAAACGTGTTTTTCAGCCCGAAATAAACGCGTTTTTTCAGACAACTGAATCCCCATGTAACAGCAAAACTCAGAAGAGCCCACACACTCAGATCTTAACCCCAGTGTGCAGAAAGGGTCAAAACGTGTTTTTCAGCAGAAATAAACATGTTTCTGCAAGTTTGGTCAACCCCATGTAAGTTATGGGGCAGTAACAGCACCCTTTTCAAAACGTGTTTTTCAGCCCGAAATAAACGTGTTTTTTCAGACAACTGAATCCCCATGTAACAGCAAGGCTCAGAAGAGCCCACAAACTCAGATCTTAACCCCAGTGTGCAGAAAGGGTCAAAACGTGTTTTTCAGCAGAAATAAACATGTTTCTGCAAGTTTGGTCAACCCCATGTAAGTTATGGGGCAGTAACAGCACCCTTTTCAAAACGTGTTTTTCAGCCCGAAATAAACGCGTTTTCTCAGACAACTGAATCCCCATGTAACAGCAAGGCTCAGAAGAGCCCACAAACTCAGATCTTAACCCCAGTGTGCAGAAAGGGTCAAAACGTGTTTTTCAGCAGAAATAAACATGTTTCTGCAAGTTTGGTCAACCCCATGTAAGTTATGGGGCAGTAACAGCACCCTTTTCAAAACGTGTTTTTCAGCAGAAATAAACATGTTTCTGCAAGTTTGGTCAACCCCATGTAAGTTATGGGGCAGTAACAGCACCCTTTTCAAAACGTGTTTTTCAGCCCGAAATAAACGCGTTTTTTCAGACAACTGAATCCCCATGTAACAGCAAGGCTCAGAAGAGCCCACACACTCAGATCTTAACCCCAGTGTGCAGAAAGTGTCAAAACGTGTTTTTCAGCAGAAATAAACATGTTTCTGCAAGTTTGGTCAACCCCATGTAAGTTATGGGGCAGTAACAGCACCCTTTTCAAAACGTGTTTTTCAGCACGAAATAAACGCGTTTTTTCAGACAACTGAATCCCCATGTAACAGCAAAACTCAGAAGAGCCCACACACTCAGATCTTAACCCCAGTGTGCAGAAAGGGTCAAAACGTGTTTTTCAGCAGAAATAAACATGTTTCTGCAAGTTTGGTCAACCCCATGTAAGTTATGGGGCAGTAACAGCACCCTTTTCAAAACGTGTTTTTCAGCCCGAAATAAACGCGTTTTTTCAGACAACTGAATCCCCATGTAACAGCAAGGCTCAGAAGAGCCCACAAACTCAGATCTTAACCCCAGTGTGCAGAAAGGGTCAAAACGTGTTTTTCAGCAGAAATAAACATGTTTCTGCAAGTTTGGTCAACCCCATGTAAGTTATGGGGCAGTAACAGCACCCTTTTCAAAATGTGTTTTTCAGCCCGAAATAAACGCGTTTTTTCAGACAACTGAATCCCCATGTAACAGCAAAACTCAGAAGAGCCCACACACTCAGATCTTAACCCCAGTGTGCAGAAAGGGTCAAAACGTGTTTTTCAGCAGAAATAAACATGTTTCTGCAAGTTTGGTCAACCCCATGTAAGTTATGGGGCAGTAACAGCACCCTTTTCAAAACATGTTTTTCAGCACGAAATAAACGCGTTTTTTCAGACACCTGAATCCCCATGTAACAGCAAGGCTCAGAAGAGCCCACACACTCAGATCTTAACCCCAGTGTGCAGAAAGGGTCAAAACGTGTTTTTCAGCAGAAATAAACATGTTTCTGCAAGTTTGGTCAACCCCATGTAAGTTATGGGGCAGTAAAAGCACCCTTTTCAAAACGTGTTTTTCAGCCCGAAATAAACGCGTTTTTTCAGACAACTGAATCCCCATGTAACAGCAAAACTCAGAAGAGCCCACACACTCAGATCTTAACCCCAGTGTGCAGAAAGGGTCAAAACGTGTTTTTCAGCAGAAATAAACATGTTTCTGCAAGTTTGGTCAACCCCATGTAAGTTATGGGGCAGTAACAGCACCCTTTTCAAAACGTGTTTTTCAGCCCGAAATAAACGCGTTTTTTCAGACAACTGAATCCCCATGTAACAGCAAGGCTCAGAAGAGCCCACAAACTCAGATCTTAACCCCAGTGTGCAGAAAGGGTCAAAACGTGTTTTTCAGCAGAAATAAACATGTTTCTGCAAGTTTGGTCAACCCCATGTAAGTTATGGGGCAGTAACAGCACCCTTTTCAAAACGTGTTTTTCAGCCCGAAATAAACGCGTTTTTTCAGACAACTGAATCCCCATGTAACAGCAAGGCTCAGAAGAGCCCACAAACTCAGATCTTAACCCCAGTGTGCAGAAAGGGTCAAAACGTGTTTTTCAGCAGAAATAAACATGTTTCTGCAAGTTTGGTCAACCCCATGTAAGTTATGGGGCAGTAACAGCACCCTTTTCAAAACGTGTTTTTCAGCCCGAAATAAACGCGTTTTTTCAGACAACTGAATCCCCATGTAACAGCAAGGCTCAGAAGAGCCCACACACTCAGATCTTAACCCCAGTGTGCAGAAAGTGTCAAAACGTGTTTTTCAGCAGAAATAAACATGTTTCTGCAAGTTTGGTCAACCCCATGTAAGTTATGGGGCAGTAACAGCACCCTTTTCAAAACGTGTTTTTCAGCACGAAATAAACGCGTTTTTTCAGACAACTGAATCCCCATGTAACAGCAAAACTCAGAAGAGCCCACACACTCAGATCTTAACCCCAGTGTGCAGAAAGGGTCAAAACGTGTTTTTCAGCAGAAATAAACATGTTTCTGCAAGTTTGGTCAACCCCATGTAAGTTATGGGGCAGTAACAGCACCCTTTTCAAAACGTGTTTTTCAGCCCGAAATAAACGCGTTTTTTCAGACAACTGAATCCCCATGTAACAGCAAGGCTCAGAAGAGCCCACAAACTCAGATCTTAACCCCAGTGTGCAGAAAGGGTCAAAACGTGTTTTTCAGCAGAAATAAACATGTTTCTGCAAGTTTGGTCAACCCCATGTAAGTTATGGGGCAGTAACAGCACCCTTTTCAAAACGTGTTTTTCAGCCCGAAATAAACGCGTTTTTTCAGACAACTGAATCCCCATGTAACAGCAAAACTCAGAAGAGCCCACACACTCAGATCTTAACCCCAGTGTGCAGAAAGGGTCAAAACGTGTTTTTCAGCAGAAATAAACATGTTTCTGCAAGTTTGGTCAACCCCATGTAAGTTATGGGGCAGTAACAGCACCCTTTTCAAAACATGTTTTTCAGCACGAAATAAACGCGTTTTTTCAGACAACTGAATCCCCATGTAACAGCAAGGCTCAGAAGAGCCCACACACTCAGATCTTAACCCCAGTGTGCAGAAAGGGTCAAAACGTGTTTTTCAGCAGAAATAAACATGTTTCTGCAAGTTTGGTCAACCCCATGTAAGTTATGGGGCAGTAACAGCACCCTTTTCAAAACGTGTTTTTCAGCCCGAAATAAACGCGTTTTTTCAGACAACTGAATCCCCATGTAACAGCAAAACTCAGAAGAGCCCACACACTCAGATCTTAACCCCAGTGTGCAGAAAGGGTCAAAACGTGTTTTTCAGCAGAAATAAACATGTTTCTGCAAGTTTGGTCAACCCCATGTAAGTTATGGGGCAGTAACAGCACCCTTTTCAAAACGTGTTTTTCAGCCCGAAATAGACGTGTTTTTTCAAACAACTGAATCCCCATGTAACAGCAAGGCTCAGAAGAGCCCACACACTCAGATCTTAACCCCAGTGTGCAGAAAGGGTCAAAACGTGTTTTTCAGAAGAAATAAACATGTTTCTGCAAGTTTGGTCAACCCCATGTAAGTTATGGGGCAGTAACAGCACCCTTTTCAAAACGTGTTTTTCAGCCCGAAATAAACGCGTTTTTTTCAGACAACTGAATCCCCATGTAACAGCAAGGCTCAGAAGAGCCCACACACTCAGATCTTAACCCCAGTGTGCAGAAAGGGTCAAAACGTGTTTTTCAGCAGAAATAAACATGTTTCTGCAAGTTTGGTCAACCCCATGTAAGTTATGGGGCAGTAACAGCACCCTTTTCAAAACGTGTTTTTCAGCCCGAAATAAACGCGTTTTTTCAGACAACTGAATCCCCATGTAACAGCAAGGCTCAGAAGAGCCCACACACTCAGATCTTAACCCCAGTGTGCAGAAAGTGTCAAAACGTGTTTTTCAGCAGAAATAAACATGTTTCTGCAAGTTTGGTCAACCCCATGTAAGTTATGGGGCAGTAACAGCACCCTTTTCAAAACGTGTTTTTCAGCCCGAAATAAACGCGTTTTTTCAGACAACTGAATCCCCATGTAACAGCAAAACTCAGAAGAGCCCACACACTCAGATCTTAACCCCAGTGTGCAGAAAGGGTCAAAACGTGTTTTTCAGCAGAAATAAACATGTTTCTGCAAGTTTGGTCAACCCCATGTAAGTTATGGGGCAGTAACAGCACCCTTTTCAAAACGTGTTTTTCAGCCCGAAATAGACGTGTTTTTTCAAACAACTGAATCCCCATGTAACAGCAAGGCTCAGAAGAGCCCACACACTCAGATCTTAACCCCAGTGTGCAGAAAGTGTCAAAACGTGTTTTTCAGCAGAAATAAACATGTTTCTGCAAGTTTGGTCAACCCCATGTAAGTTATGGGGCAGTAACAGCACACTTTTCAAAACGTGTTTTTCAGCCCGAATAAACGCGTTTTTTCAGACAACTGAATCCCCATGTAACAGCAAGGCTCAGAAGAGCCCACACACTCAGATCTTAACCCCAGTGTGCAGAAAGGGTCAAAACGTGTTTTTCAGCAGAAATAAACATGTTTCTGCAAGTTTGGTCAACCCCATGTAAGTTATGGGGCAGTAACAGCACCCTTTTCAAAACGTGTTTTTCAGCCCGAAATAAACGCGTTTTTTCAGACAACTGAATCCCCATGTAACAGCAAAACTCAGAAGAGCCCACACACTCAGATCTTAACCCCAGTGTGCAGAAAGGGTCAAAACGTGTTTTTCAGCAGAAATAAACATGTTTCTGCAAGTTTGGTCAACCCCATGTAAGTTATGGGGCAGTAACAGCACCCTTTTCAAAACGTGTTTTTCAGCCCGAAATAAACGCGTTTTTTCAGACAACTGAATCCCCATGTAACAGCAAGGCTCAGAAGAGCCCACACACTCAGATCTTAACCCCAGTGTGCAGAAAGTGTCAAAACGTGTTTTTCAGCAGAAATAAACATGTTTCTGCAAGTTTGGTCAACCCCATGTAAGTTATGGGGCAGTAACAGCACCCTTTTCAAAACGTGTTTCTCAGCCCGAAATAAACGCGTTTTTTCAGACAACTGAATCCCCATGTAACAGCAAAACTCAGAAGAGCCCACACACTCAGATCTTAACCCCAGTGTGCAGAAAGGGTCAAAACGTGTTTTTCAGCAGAAATAAACATGTTTCTGCAAGTTTGGTCAACCCCATGTAAGTTATGGGGCAGTAACAGCACCCTTTTCAAAACGTGTTTTTCAGCCCGAAATAAACGCGTTTTTTCAGACAACTGAATCCCCATGTAACAGCAAGGCTCAGAAGAGCCCACACACTCAGATCTTAACCCCAGTGTGCAGAAAGTGTCAAAACGTGTTTTTCAGCAGAAATAAACATGTTTCTGCAAGTTTGGTCAACCCCATGTAAGTTATGGGGCAGTAACAGCACCCTTTTCAAAACGTGTTTTTCAGCCCGAAATAAACGCGTTTTTTCAGACAACTGAATCCCCATGTAACAGCAAAACTCAGAAGAGCCCACACACTCAGATCTTAACCCCAGTGTGCAGAAAGGGTCAAAACGTGTTTTTCAGCAGAAATAAACATGTTTCTGCAAGTTTGGTCAACCCCATGTAAGTTATGGGGCAGTAACAGCACCCTTTTCAAAACGTGTTTTTCAGCCCGAAATAGACGTGTTTTTTCAAACAACTGAATCCCCATGTAACAGCAAGGCTCAGAAGAGCCCACACACTCAGATCTTAACCCCAGTGTGCAGAAAGTGTCAAAACGTGTTTTTCAGCAGAAATAAACATGTTTCTGCAAGTTTGGTCAACCCCATGTAAGTTATGGGGCAGTAACAGCACACTTTTCAAAACGTGTTTTTCAGCCCGAATAAACGCGTTTTTTCAGACAACTGAATCCCCATGTAACAGCAAGGCTCAGAAGAGCCCACACACTCAGATCTTAACCCCAGTGTGCAGAAAGGGTCAAAACGTGTTTTTCAGCAGAAATAAACATGTTTCTGCAAGTTTGGTCAACCCCATGTAAGTTATGGGGCAGTAACAGCACCCTTTTCAAAACGTGTTTTTCAGCCTGAAATAAACGCGTTTTTTCAGACAACTGAATCCCCATGTAACAGCAAAACTCAGAAGAGCCCACACACTCAGATCTTAACCCCAGTGTGCAGAAAGGGTCAAAACGTGTTTTTCAGCAGAAATAAACATGTTTCTGCAAGTTTGGTCAACCCCATGTAAGTTATGGGGCAGTAACAGCACCCTTTTCAAAACGTGTTTTTCAGCCCGAAATAAACGCGTTTTTTCAGACAACTGAATCCCCATGTAACAGCAAGGCTCAGAAGAGCCCACACACTCAGATCTTAACCCCAGTGTGCAGAAAGTGTCAAAACGTGTTTTTCAGCAGAAATAAACATGTTTCTGCAAGTTTGGTCAACCCCATGTAAGTTATGGGGCAGTAACAGCACCCTTTTCAAAACGTGTTTTTCAGCCCGAAATAAACGCGTTTTTTCAGACAACTGAATCCCCATGTAACAGCAAAACTCAGAAGAGCCCACACACTCAGATCTTAACCCCAGTGTGCAGAAAGGGTCAAAACGTGTTTTTCAGCAGAAATAAACATGTTTCTGCAAGTTTGGTCAACCCCATGTAAGTTATGGGGCAGTAACAGCACCCTTTTCAAAACGTGTTTTTCAGCCCGAAATAAACGCGTTTTTTTCAGACAACTGAATCCCCATGTAACAGCAAGGCTCAGAAGAGCCCACACACTCAGATCTTAACCCCAGTGTGCAGAAAGGGTCAAAACGTGTTTTTCAGCAGAAATAAACATGTTTCTGCAAGTTTGGTCAACCCCATGTAAGTTATGGGGCAGTAACAGCACCCTTTTCAAAACGTGTTTTTCAGCCCGAAATAAACGCGTTTTTTCAGACAACTGAATCCCCATGTAACAGCAAAACTCAGAAGAGCCCACACACTCAGATCTTAACCCCAGTGTGCAGAAAGGGTCAAAACGTGTTTTTCAGCAGAAATAAACATGTTTCTGCAAGTTTGGTCAACCCCATGTAAGTTATGGGGCAGTAACAGCACCCTTTTCAAAACGTGTTTTTCAGCCCGAAATAGACGTGTTTTTTCAAACAACTGAATCCCCATGTAACAGCAAGGCTCAGAAGAGCCCACACACTCAGATCTTAACCCCAGTGTGCAGAAAGGGTCAAAACGTGTTTTTCAGAAGAAATAAACATGTTTCTGCAAGTTTGGTCAACCCCATGTAAGTTATGGGGCAGTAACAGCACCCTTTTCAAAACGTGTTTTTCAGCCCGAAATAAACGCGTTTTTTTCAGACAACTGAATCCCCATGTAACAGCAAGGCTCAGAAGAGCCCACACACTCAGATCTTAACCCCAGTGTGCAGAAAGGGTCAAAACGTGTTTTTCAGCAGAAATAAACATGTTTCTGCAAGTTTGGTCAACCCCATGTAAGTTATGGGGCAGTAACAGCACCCTTTTCAAAATGTGTTTTTCAGCCCGAAATAAACGCGTTTTTTCAGACAACTGAATCCCCATGTAACAGCAAGGCTCAGAAGAGCCCACACACTCAGATCTTAACCCCAGTGTGCAGAAAGTGTCAAAACGTGTTTTTCAGCAGAAATAAACATGTTTCTGCAAGTTTGGTCAACCCCATGTAAGTTATGGGGCAGTAACAGCACCCTTTTCAAAACGTGTTTTTCAGCCCGAAATAAACGCGTTTTTTCAGACAACTGAATCCCCATGTAACAGCAAAACTCAGAAGAGCCCACACACTCAGATCTTAACCCCAGTGTGCAGAAAGGGTCAAAACGTGTTTTTCAGCAGAAATAAACATGTTTCTGCAAGTTTGGTCAACCCCATGTAAGTTATGGGGCAGTAACAGCACCCTTTTCAAAACGTGTTTTTCAGCCCGAAATAGACGTGTTTTTTCAAACAACTGAATCCCCATGTAACAGCAAGGCTCAGAAGAGCCCACACACTCAGATCTTAACCCCAGTGTGCAGAAAGTGTCAAAACGTGTTTTTCAGCAGAAATAAACATGTTTCTGCAAGTTTGGTCAACCCCATGTAAGTTATGGGGCAGTAACAGCACACTTTTCAAAACGTGTTTTTCAGCCCGAATAAACGCGTTTTTTCAGACAACTGAATCCCCATGTAACAGCAAGGCTCAGAAGAGCCCACACACTCAGATCTTAACCCCAGTGTGCAGAAAGGGTCAAAACGTGTTTTTCAGCAGAAATAAACATGTTTCTGCAAGTTTGGTCAACCCCATGTAAGTTATGGGGCAGTAACAGCACCCTTTTCAAAACGTGTTTTCAGCCCGAAATAAACGCGTTTTTTCAGACAACTGAATCCCCATGTAACAGCAAAACTCAGAAGAGCCCACACACTCAGATCTTAACCCCAGTGTGCAGAAAGGGTCAAAACGTGTTTTTCAGCAGAAATAAACATGTTTCTGCAAGTTTGGTCAACCCCATGTAAGTTATGGGGCAGTAACAGCACCCTTTTCAAAACGTGTTTTTCAGCCCGAAATAAACGCGTTTTTTTCAGACAACTGAATCCCCATGTAACAGCAAGGCTCAGAAGAGCCCACACACTCAGATCTTAACCCCAGTGTGCAGAAAGTGTCAAAACGTGTTTTTCAGCAGAAATAAACATGTTTCTGCAAGTTTGGTCAACCCCATGTAAGTTATGGGGCAGTAACAGCACCCTTTTCAAAACGTGTTTTTCAGCCCGAAATAAACGCGTTTTTTCAGACAACTGAATCCCCATGTAACAGCAAAACTCAGAAGAGCCCACACACTCAGATCTTAACCCCAGTGTGCAGAAAGGGTCAAAACGTGTTTTTCAGCAGAAATAAACATGTTTCTGCAAGTTTGGTCAACCCCATGTAAGTTATGGGGCAGTAACAGCACCCTTTTCAAAACGTGTTTTTCAGCCCGAAATAGACGTGTTTTTTCAAACAACTGAATCCCCATGTAACAGCAAGGCTCAGAAGAGCCCACACACTCAGATCTTAACCCCAGTGTGCAGAAAGTGTCAAAACGTGTTTTTCAGCAGAAATAAACATGTTTCTGCAAGTTTGGTCAACCCCATGTAAGTTATGGGGCAGTAACAGCACACTTTTCAAAACGTGTTTTTCAGCCCGAATAAACGCGTTTTTTCAGACAACTGAATCCCCATGTAACAGCAAGGCTCAGAAGAGCCCACACACTCAGATCTTAACCCCAGTGTGCAGAAAGGGTCAAAACGTGTTTTTCAGCAGAAATAAACATGTTTCTGCAAGTTTGGTCAACCCCATGTAAGTTATGGGGCAGTAACAGCACCCTTTTCAAAACGTGTTTTTCAGCCCGAAATAAACGCGTTTTTTCAGACAACTGAATCCCCATGTAACAGCAAAACTCAGAAGAGCCCACACACTCAGATCTTAACCCCAGTGTGCAGAAAGGGTCAAAACGTGTTTTTCAGCAGAAATAAACATGTTTCTGCAAGTTTGGTCAACCCCATGTAAGTTATGGGGCAGTAACAGCACCCTTTTCAAAACGTGTTTTTCAGCCCGAAATAAACGCGTTTTTTCAGACAACTGAATCCCCATGTAACAGCAAGGCTCAGAAGAGCCCACACACTCAGATCTTAACCCCAGTGTGCAGAAAGTGTCAAAACGTGTTTTTCAGCAGAAATAAACATGTTTCTGCAAGTTTGGTCAACCCCATGTAAGTTATGGGGCAGTAACAGCACCCTTTTCAAAACGTGTTTTTCAGCCCGAAATAAACGCGTTTTTTCAGACAACTGAATCCCCATGTAACAGCAAAACTCAGAAGAGCCCACACACTCAGATCTTAACCCCAGTGTGCAGAAAGGGTCAAAACGTGTTTTTCAGCAGAAATAAACATGTTTCTGCAAGTTTGGTCAACCCCATGTAAGTTATGGGGCAGTAACAGCACCCTTTTCAAAACGTGTTTTTCAGCCCGAAATAAACGCGTTTTTTCAGACAACTGAATCCCCATGTAACAGCAAGGCTCAGAAGAGCCCACACACTCAGATCTTAACCCCAGTGTGCAGAAAGGGTCAAAACGTGTTTTTCAGCAGAAATAAACATGTTTCTGCAAGTTTGGTCAACCCCATGTAAGTTATGGGGCAGTAACAGCACCCTTTTCAAAACGTGTTTTTCAGCCCGAAATAAACGCGTTTTTTCAGACAACTGAATCCCCATGTAACAGCAAAACTCAGAAGAGCCCACACACTCAGATCTTAACCCCAGTGTGCAGAAAGGGTCAAAACGTGTTTTTCAGCAGAAATAAACATGTTTCTGCAAGTTTGGTCAACCCCATGTAAGTTATGGGGCAGTAACAGCACCCTTTTCAAAACGTGTTTTTCAGCCCGAAATAGACGTGTTTTTTCAAACAACTGAATCCCCATGTAACAGCAAGGCTCAGAAGAGCCCACACACTCAGATCTTAACCCCAGTGTGCAGAAAGGGTCAAAACGTGTTTTTCAGAAGAAATAAACATGTTTCTGCAAGTTTGGTCAACCCCATGTAAGTTATGGGGCAGTAACAGCACCCTTTTCAAAACGTGTTTTTCAGCCCGAAATAAACGCGTTTTTTTCAGACAACTGAATCCCCATGTAACAGCAAGGCTCAGAAGAGCCCACACACTCAGATCTTAACCCCAGTGTGCAGAAAGGGTCAAAACGTGTTTTTCAGCAGAAATAAACATGTTTCTGCAAGTTTGGTCAACCCCATGTAAGTTATGGGGCAGTAACAGCACCCTTTTCAAAACGTGTTTTTCAGCCCGAAATAAACGCGTTTTTTCAGACAACTGAATCCCCATGTAACAGCAAGGCTCAGAAGAGCCCACACACTCAGATCTTAACCCCAGTGTGCAGAAAGTGTCAAAACGTGTTTTTCAGCAGAAATAAACATGTTTCTGCAAGTTTGGTCAACCCCATGTAAGTTATGGGGCAGTAACAGCACACTTTTCAAAACGTGTTTTTCAGCCCGAATAAATGCGTTTTTTCAGACAACTGAATCCCCATGTAACAGCAAGGCTCAGAAGAGCCCACACACTCAGATCTTAACCCCAGTGTGCAGAAAGGGTCAAAACGTGTTTTTCAGCAGAAATAAACATGTTTCTGCAAGTTTGGTCAACCCCATGTAAGTTATGGGGCAGTAACAGCACCCTTTTCAAAACGTGTTTTTCAGCCCGAAATAAACGCGTTTTTTCAGACAACTGAATCCCCATGTAACAGCAAAACTCAGAAGAGCCCACACACTCAGATCTTAACCCCAGTGTGCAGAAAGGGTCAAAACGTGTTTTTCAGCAGAAATAAACATGTTTCTGCAAGTTTGGTCAACCCCATGTAAGTTATGGGGCAGTAACAGCACCCTTTTCAAAACGTGTTTTTCAGCCCGAAATAAACGCGTTTTTTCAGACAACTGAATCCCCATGTAACAGCAAAACTCAGAAGAGCCCACACACTCAGATCTTAACCCCAGTGTGCAGAAAGGGTCAAAACGTGTTTTTCAGCAGAAATAAACATGTTTCTGCAAGTTTGGTCAACCCCATGTAAGTTATGGGGCAGTAACAGCACCCTTTTCAAAACGTGTTTTTCAGCCCGAAATAGACGTGTTTTTTCAAACAACTGAATCCCCATGTAACAGCAAGGCTCAGAAGAGCCCACACACTCAGATCCTAACCCCAGTGTGCAGAAAGTGTCAAAACGTGTTTTTCAGCAGAAATAAACATGTTTCTGCAAGTTTGGTCAACCCCATGTAAGTTATGGGGCAGTAACAGCACACTTTTCAAAACGTGTTTTTCAGCCCGAATAAACGCGTTTTTTCAGACAACTGAATCCCCATGTAACAGCAAGGCTCAGAAGAGCCCACACACTCAGATCTTAACCCCAGTGTGCAGAAAGGGTCAAAACGTGTTTTTCAGCAGAAATAAACATGTTTCTGCAAGTTTGGTCAACCCCATGTAAGTTATGGGGCAGTAACAGCACCCTTTTCAAAACGTGTTTTTCAGCCCGAAATAAACGCGTTTTTTCAGACAACTGAATCCCCATGTAACAGCAAAACTCAGAAGAGCCCACACACTCAGATCTTAACCCCAGTGTGCAGAAAGGGTCAAAACGTGTTTTTCAGCAGAAATAAACATGTTTCTGCAAGTTTGGTCAACCCCATGTAAGTTATGGGGCAGTAACAGCACCCTTTTCAAAACGTGTTTTTCAGCCCGAAATAAACGCGTTTTTCAGACAACTGAATCCCCATGTAACAGCAAGGCTCAGAAGAGCCCACACACTCAGATCTTAACCCCAGTGTGCAGAAAGTGTCAAAACGTGTTTTTCAGCAGAAATAAACATGTTTCTGCAAGTTTGGTCAACCCCATGTAAGTTATGGGGCAGTAACAGCACCCTTTTCAAAACGTGTTTTTCAGCCCGAAATAAACGCGTTTTTTCAGACAACTGAATCCCCATGTAACAGCAAAACTCAGAAGAGCCCACACACTCAGATCTTAACCCCAGTGTGCAGAAAGGGTCAAAACGTGTTTTTCAGCAGAAATAAACATGTTTCTGCAAGTTTGGTCAACCCCATGTAAGTTATGGGGCAGTAACAGCACCCTTTTCAAAACGTGTTTTTCAGCCCGAAATAAACGCGTTTTTTTCAGACAACTGAATCCCCATGTAACAGCAAGGCTCAGAAGAGCCCACACACTCAGATCTTAACCCCAGTGTGCAGAAAGGGTCAAAACGTGTTTTTCAGCAGAAATAAACATGTTTCTGCAAGTTTGGTCAACCCCATGTAAGTTATGGGGCAGTAACAGCACCCTTTTCAAAACGTGTTTTTCAGCCCGAAATAAACGCGTTTTTTCAGACAACTGAATCCCCATGTAACAGCAAAACTCAGAAGAGCCCACACACTCAGATCTTAACCCCAGTGTGCAGAAAGGGTCAAAACGTGTTTTTCAGCAGAAATAAACATGTTTCTGCAAGTTTGGTCAACCCCATGTAAGTTATGGGGCAGTAACAGCACCCTTTTCAAAACGTGTTTTTCAGCCCGAAATAAACGCGTTTTTTCAGACAACTGAATCCCCATGTAACAGCAAAACTCAGAAGAGCCCACACACTCAGATCTTAACCCCAGTGTGCAGAAAGGGTCAAAACGTGTTTTTCAGCAGAAATAAACATGTTTCTGCAAGTTTGGTCAACCCCATGTAAGTTATGGGGCAGTAACAGCACCCTTTTCAAAACGTGTTTTTCAGCCCGAAATAAACGCGTTTTTTCAGACAACTGAATCCCCATGTAACAGCAAAACTCAGAAGAGCCCACACACTCAGATCTTAACCCCAGTGTGCAGAAAGGGTCAAAACGTGTTTTTCAGCAGAAATAAACATGTTTCTGCAAGTTTGGTCAACCCCATGTAAGTTATGGGGCAGTAACAGCACCCTTTTCAAAACGTGTTTTTCAGCCCGAAATAGACGTGTTTTTTCAAACAACTGAATCCCCATGTAACAGCAAGGCTCAGAAGAGCCCACACACTCAGATCCTAACCCCAGTGTGCAGAAAGTGTCAAAACGTGTTTTTCAGCAGAAATAAACATGTTTCTGCAAGTTTGGTCAACCCCATGTAAGTTATGGGGCAGTAACAGCACACTTTTCAAAACGTGTTTTTCAGCCCGAATAAACGCGTTTTTTCAGACAACTGAATCCCCATGTAACAGCAAGGCTCAGAAGAGCCCACACACTCAGATCTTAACCCCAGTGTGCAGAAAGGGTCAAAACGTGTTTTTCAGCAGAAATAAACATGTTTCTGCAAGTTTGGTCAACCCCATGTAAGTTATGGGGCAGTAACAGCACCCTTTTCAAAACGTGTTTTTCAGCCCGAAATAAACGCGTTTTTTCAGACAACTGAATCCCCATGTAACAGCAAAACTCAGAAGAGCCCACACACTCAGATCTTAACCCCAGTGTGCAGAAAGGGTCAAAACGTGTTTTTCAGCAGAAATAAACATGTTTCTGCAAGTTTGGTCAACCCCATGTAAGTTATGGGGCAGTAACAGCACCCTTTTCAAAACGTGTTTTTCAGCCCGAAATAAACGCGTTTTTTCAGACAACTGAATCCCCATGTAACAGCAAGGCTCAGAAGAGCCCACACACTCAGATCTTAACCCCAGTGTGCAGAAAGTGTCAAAACGTGTTTTTCAGCAGAAATAAACATGTTTCTGCAAGTTTGGTCAACCCCATGTAAGTTATGGGGCAGTAACAGCACCCTTTTCAAAACGTGTTTTTCAGCCCGAAATAAACGCGTTTTTTCAGACAACTGAATCCCCATGTAACAGCAAAACTCAGAAGAGCCCACACACTCAGATCTTAACCCCAGTGTGCAGAAAGGGTCAAAACGTGTTTTTCAGCAGAAATAAACATGTTTCTGCAAGTTTGGTCAACCCCATGTAAGTTATGGGGCAGTAACAGCACCCTTTTCAAAACGTGTTTTCAGCCCGAAATAAACGCGTTTTTTCAGACAACTGAATCCCCATGTAACAGCAAGGCTCAGAAGAGCCCACACACTCAGATCTTAACCCCAGTGTGCAGAAAGGGTCAAAACGTGTTTTTCAGCAGAAATAAACATGTTTCTGCAAGTTTGGTCAACCCCATGTAAGTTATGGGGCAGTAACAGCACCCTTTTCAAAACGTGTTTTTCAGCCCGAAATAAACGCGTTTTTTCAGACAACTGAATCCCCATGTAACAGCAAAACTCAGAAGAGCCCACACACTCAGATCTTAACCCCAGTGTGCAGAAAGGGTCAAAACGTGTTTTTCAGCAGAAATAAACATGTTTCTGCAAGTTTGGTCAACCCCATGTAAGTTATGGGGCAGTAACAGCACCCTTTTCAAAACGTGTTTTTCAGCCCGAAATAAACGCGTTTTTTCAGACAACTGAATCCCCATGTAACAGCAAGACTCAGAAGAGCCCACACACTCAGATCTTAACCCCAGTGTGCAGAAAGGGTCAAAACGTGTTTTTCAGCAGAAATAAACATGTTTCTGCAAGTTTGGTCAACCCCATGTAAGTTATGGGGCAGTAACAGCACCCTTTTCAAAACGTGTTTTTCAGCCCGAAATAAACGCGTTTTTTCAGACAACTGAATCCCCATGTAACAGCAAGGCTCAGAAGAGCCCACACACTCAGATCTTAACCCCAGTGTGCAGAAAGGGTCAAAACGTGTTTTTCAGCAGAAATAAACATGTTTCTGCAAGTTTGGTCAACCCCATGTAAGTTATGGGGCAGTAACAGCACCCTTTTCAAAACGTGTTTTTCAGCCCGAAATAAACGCGTTTTTTCAGACAACTGAATCCCCATGTAACAGCAAAACTCAGAAGAGCCCACACACTCAGATCTTAACCCCAGTGTGCAGAAAGGGTCAAAACGTGTTTTTCAGCAGAAATAAACATGTTTCTGCAAGTTTGGTCAACCCCATGTAAGTTATGGGGCAGTAACAGCACCCTTTTCAAAACGTGTTTTTCAGCCCGAAATAAACGCGTTTTTTCAGACAACTGAATCCCCATGTAACAGCAAGGCTCAGAAGAGCCCACACACTCAGATCTTAACCCCAGTGTGCAGAAAGGGTCAAAACGTGTTTTTCAGCAGAAATAAACATGTTTCTGCAAGTTTGGTCAACCCCATGTAAGTTATGGGGCAGTAACAGCACCCTTTTCAAAACGTGTTTTTCAGCCCGAAATAAACGCGTTTTTCAGACAACTGAATCCCCATGTAACAGCAAAGCTCAGAAGAGCCCACACACTCAGATCTTAACCCCAGTGTGCAGAAAGGGTCAAAACGTGTTTTTCAGCAGAAATAAACATGTTTCTGCAAGTTTGGTCAACCCCATGTAAGTTATGGGGCAGTAACAGCACCCTTTTCAAAACGTGTTTTTCAGCCCGAAATAAACGCGTTTTTTCAAACAACTGAATCCCCATGTAACAGCAAGGCTCAGAAGAGCCCACACACTCAGATCTTAACCCCAGTGTGCAGAAAGGGTCAAAACGTGTTTTTCAGCAGAAATAAACATGTTTCTGCAAGTTTGGTCAACCCCATGTAAGTTATGGGGCAGTAACAGCACCCTTTTCAAAACGTGTTTTTCAGCCCGAAATAAACGCGTTTTTTCAGACAACTGAATCCCCATGTAACAGCAAGGCTCAGAAGAGCCCACACACTCAGATCTTAACCCCAGTGTGCAGAAAGGGTCAAAACGTGTTTTTCAGCAGAAATAAACATGTTTCTGCAAGTTTGGTCAACCCCATGTAAGTTATGGGGCAGTAACAGCACCCTTTTCAAAACGTGTTTTTCAGCCCGAAATAAACGCGTTTTTTTCAGACAACTGAATCCCCATGTAACAGCAAGGCTCAGAAGAGCCCACACACTCAGATCTTAACCCCAGTGTGCAGAAAGGGTCAAAACGTGTTTTTCAGCAGAAATAAACATGTTTCTGCAAGTTTGGTCAACCCCATGTAAGTTATGGGGCAGTAACAGCACCCTTTTCAAAACGTGTTTTTCAGCCCGAAATAAACGCGTTTTTTCAGACAACTGAATCCCCATGTAACAGCAAGGCTCAGAAGAGCCCACACACTCAGATCTTAACCCCAGTGTGCAGAAAGGGTCAAAACGTGTTTTTCAGCAGAAATAAACATGTTTCTGCAAGTTTGGTCAACCCCATGTAAGTTATGGGGCAGTAACAGCACCCTTTTCAAAACGTGTTTTTCAGCCCGAAATAAACGCGTTTTTTCAGACAACTGAATCCCCATGTAACAGCAAAACTCAGAAGAGCCCACACACTCAGATCTTAACCCCAGTGTGCAGAAAGGGTCAAAACGTGTTTTTCAGCAGAAATAAACATGTTTCTGCAAGTTTGGTCAACCCCATGTAAGTTATGGGGCAGTAACAGCACCCTTTTCAAAACGTGTTTTTCAGCCCGAAATAAACGCGTTTTTTCAGACAACTGAATCCCCATGTAACAGCAAAACTCAGAAGAGCCCACACACTCAGATCTTAACCCCAGTGTGCAGAAAGGGTCAAAACGTGTTTTTCAGCAGAAATAAACATGTTTCTGCAAGTTTGGTCAACCCCATGTAAGTTATGGGGCAGTAACAGCACCCTTTTCAAAACGTGTTTTTCAGCCCGAAATAAACGCGTTTTTTCAGACAACTGAATCCCCATGTAACAGCAAGGCTCAGAAGAGCCCACACACTCAGATCTTAACCCCAGTGTGCAGAAAGGGTCAAAACGTGTTTTTCAGCAGAAATAAACATGTTTCTGCAAGTTTGGTCAACCCCATGTAAGTTATGGGCAGTAACAGCACCCTTTCAAAACGTGTTTTTCAGCCCGAAATAAACGCGTTTTTTCAGACAACTGAATCCCCATGTAACAGCAAGGCTCAGAAGAGCCCACACACTCAGATCTTAACCCCAGTGTGCAGAAAGGGTCAAAACGTGTTTTTCAGCAGAAATAAACATGTTTCTGCAAGTTTGGTCAACCCCATGTAAGTTATGGGGCAGTAACAGCACCCTTTTCAAAACGTGTTTTTCAGCCCGAAATAAACGCGTTTTTTCAGACAACTGAATCCCCATGTAACAGCAAAACTCAGAAGAGCCCACACACTCAGATCTTAACCCCAGTGTGCAGAAAGGGTCAAAACGTGTTTTTCAGCAGAAATAAACATGTTTCTGCAAGTTTGGTCAACCCCATGTAAGTTATGGGGCAGTAACAGCACCCTTTTCAAAACGTGTTTTTCAGCCCGAAATAAACGCGTTTTTCAGACAACTGAATCCCCATGTAACAGCAAGGCTCAGAAGAGCCCACACACTCAGATCTTAACCCCAGTGTGCAGAAAGTGTCAAAACGTGTTTTTCAGCAGAAATAAACATGTTTCTGCAAGTTTGGTCAACCCCATGTAAGTTATGGGGCAGTAACAGCACCCTTTTCAAAACGTGTTTTTCAGCCCGAAATAAACGCGTTTTTTCAGACAACTGAATCCCCATGTAACAGCAAAGCTCAGAAGAGCCCACACACTCAGATCTTAACCCCAGTGTGCAGAAAGGGTCAAAACGTGTTTTTCAGCAGAAATAAACATGTTTCTGCAAGTTTGGTCAACCCCATGTAAGTTATGGGGCAGTAACAGCACCCTTTTCAAAACGTGTTTTTCAGCCCGAAATAAACGCGTTTTTTCAGACAACTGAATCCCCATGTAACAGCAAGGCTCAGAAGAGCCCACACACTCAGATCTTAACCCCAGTGTGCAGAAAGGGTCAAAACGTGTTTTTCAGCAGAAATAAACATGTTTCTGCAAGTTTGGTCAACCCCATGTAAGTTATGGGGCAGTAACAGCACCCTTTTCAAAACGTGTTTTTCAGCCCGAAATAAACGCGTTTTTTCAGACAACTGAATCCCCATGTAACAGCAAAGCTCAGAAGAGCCCACACACTCAGATCTTAACCCCAGTGTGCAGAAAGGGTCAAAACGTGTTTTTCAGCAGAAATAAACATGTTTCTGCAAGTTTGGTCAACCCCATGTAAGTTATGGGGCAGTAACAGCACCCTTTTCAAAACGTGTTTTTCAGCCCGAAATAAACGCGTTTTTTCAGACAACTGAATCCCCATGTAACAGCAAAACTCAGAAGAGCCCACACACTCAGATCTTAACCCCAGTGTGCAGAAAGGGTCAAAACGTGTTTTTCAGCAGAAATAAACATGTTTCTGCAAGTTTGGTCAACCCCATGTAAGTTATGGGGCAGTAACAGCACCCTTTTCAAAACGTGTTTTTCAGCCCGAAATAAACGCGTTTTTTCAGACAACTGAATCCCCATGTAACAGCAAGGCTCAGAAGAGCCCACACACTCAGATCTTAACCCCAGTGTGCAGAAAGGGTCAAAACGTGTTTTTCAGCAGAAATAAACATGTTTCTGCAAGTTTGGTCAACCCCATGTAAGTTATGGGGCAGTAACAGCACCCTTTTCAAAACGTGTTTTTCAGCCCGAAATAAACGCGTTTTTTCAGACAACTGAATCCCCATGTAACAGCAAAGACTCAGAAGAGCCCACACACTCAGATCTTAACCCCAGTGTGCAGAAAGGGTCAAAACGTGTTTTTCAGCAGAAATAAACATGTTTCTGCAAGTTTGGTCAACCCCATGTAAGTTATGGGGCAGTAACAGCACCCTTTTCAAAACGTGTTTTTCAGCCCGAAATAAACGCGTTTTTTCAGACAACTGAATCCCCATGTAACAGCAAGGCTCAGAAGAGCCCACACACTCAGATCTTAACCCCAGTGTGCAGAAAGGGTCAAAACGTGTTTTTCAGCAGAAATAAACATGTTTCTGCAAGTTTGGTCAACCCCATGTAAGTTATGGGGCAGTAACAGCACCCTTTTCAAAACGTGTTTTTCAGCCCGAAATAAACGCGTTTTTTCAGACAACTGAATCCCCATGTAACAGCAAAGACTCAGAAGAGCCCACACACTCAGATCTTAACCCCAGTGTGCAGAAAGGGTCAAAACGTGTTTTTCAGCAGAAATAAACATGTTTCTGCAAGTTTGGTCAACCCCATGTAAGTTATGGGGCAGTAACAGCACCCTTTTCAAAACGTGTTTTTCAGCCCGAAATAAACGCGTTTTTTCAGACAACTGAATCCCCATGTAACAGCAAGGCTCAGAAGAGCCCACACACTCAGATCTTAACCCCAGTGTGCAGAAAGGGTCAAAACGTGTTTTTCAGCAGAAATAAACATGTTTCTGCAAGTTTGGTCAACCCCATGTAAGTTATGGGGCAGTAACAGCACCCTTTTCAAAACGTGTTTTTTCAGCCCGAAAAAACGCGTTTTTTCAGACAACTGAATCCCCATGTAACAGCAAAGCTCAGAAGAGCCCACACACTCAGATCTTAACCCCAGTGTGCAGAAAGGGTCAAAACGTGTTTTTCAGCAGAAATAAACATGTTTCTGCAAGTTTGGTCAACCCCATGTAAGTTATGGGGCAGTAACAGCACCCTTTTCAAAAACGTGTTTTTCAGCCCGAAATAAACGCGTTTTTTTCAGACAACTGAATCCCCATGTAACAGCAAGGCTCAGAAGAGCCCACACACTCAGATCTTAACCCCAGTGTGCAGAAAGGGTCAAAACGTGTTTTTCAGCAGAAATAAAACATGTTTCTCGCAAGTTTGGTCAAACCCCATGTAAGTTATGGGGCAGTAACAGCACCCTTTTTCAAACGTGTTTTTCAGCCCGAAATAAACGCGTTTTTCAGACAACTGAATCCCCATGTAACAGCAAACTCAGAAGAGCCCACACACTCAGATCTTAACCCCAGTGTGCAGAAAGGGTCAAAACGTTTTTTCAGCAGAAATTAAACATGTTCTGCAAGTTTGGTCAACCCCATGTAGTATGGGGCAGTAACAGCACCCTTTTCAAACGTGTTTTCAGCCGGAAATAGACTTGTTTTTTCAAAACACTGAATCCCCATGTAACAGCAAGGCCTCAGAAGAGCCACACACTCAGATCTTAACCCCAGTGTGCAGAAAGGGTCCCAAAACGTGTTTTTCAGAAGAAATAAACATGTTTCTGCAAGTTTGGGTCCAACCCCTTGTAAGTTATGGGGCAGTAACAGCACCCTTTTCAAAACGTGTTTTTCAGCCCGAAATAAACGCGTTTTTTTCAGACAACTGAATCCCCATGTAACAGCAAGGCTCAGAAGAGCCCACCACACTCAGAATCTTAACCCCAGTGTGCAGAAAGGGTCAAAAACGTGTTTTTCA